>NC_084548.2:51247500-51917500 GCF_033978685.3 Nerophis lumbriciformis
TTGTAAGTTTATGTTAAGAACTATATTTAGACTTATTATTATTTCTATATCGTATTTGACACTGCATGCTTCCGTGCAAAGTCACACACGTCCTGGGTCCCCAACATGGCACCTGTTGTTTAGTTGTCCATTCTCTCTCTTTAAATTTTGCTGTCTCAAGAAGCACAGCATGATAACAGTTACGGAACATATCTGTATGTATTATTTCCCCTCTACACCCCGCCCCCTTACTTTAATTGTTTCCCATATTTTCACTTTAATTAAAAAAATATATATACTGTATACCCTCTTTGGTACTGGCAAGACAGCACCATGGTTGTATACACATCCTTTAGCTACCAACATCAGGCCTTCAGAATAAAAGCACGCTAGTAAAATAAGACACTTGCACACCACAGGTGAAAATTCTGGTGTGAAGACCAGAATTTATCTTATTTACCATTTATTTTCCTTTAAAGTAGGCATGATTTTGTTAAATACAAATGTTGACAGGTATGCTAAGCATAAATCTGCTTAATATGACACATAGGATCAGCATAACAATCGATTCATCCATTTGAATAGTTTACTTCACTTGATCATCCCAAATATGGCTACTTAACATGTTCATATTTTTATCCTTATTATTGCATCTTGTGCCGTGTTTATGCATATCCATTTTTTTTGTTTACCCCGTTCTAACTTTGGTAAGATTTTCTCTTTACAGCATTTGTTTTAATGAAAGGGAAGACTCCCGGTTTATTGAGCTGAAGCTCGAAGGGAACATGGATTAATGCTGTGCAAAAGAAATGGATTTTAATGTTTAATCAGCTTCTGTGGGATTATTGAATTTGTCATAACTGGGGAGTTTGATCAGGTTTAATAGGCCAATTTCTCATTTTCAGTGTGTTTTTCCTGGTCTTCACCCTTCATGTTGGAAATGTTTTTTTCCAAGAACACTACACGTACCCGCCCTGGTCCTTGTTTGTGGTTGTAATACGGCGTTTTAGGTCATTTTTTTCCCGTCACATTGCAATAAAGCTGCGGTTAGTTATGGTTTGTTTTGGAATATTCCTCTTTGTGTGAGTGTGTGCCGTTTCCCGTTTAGCCATGTAACAGGTTTTGGGCTAGGGTTCTTGCATAATAAAATGGTTTATGTATCCATTATTGGGTGTAATGTGTCTTATTCTGGCCAAAGATCATGGCAATATTTGGATCGCGGCGTGACATTTCACCGGCAATTAACTGTGCCATTTCTTTTGTCACCGTCACATTCCCTTCTGGATCATTGTCTGCTTTCAAGGCGGAGGGGTGGGGGATGAGGGGGTTTGGGGTGGGGGGTCTCCCTGGCTCGTCACCACCTCCTCCTCAGGGCCGACCTCCCCCTCATCATCATCTTCATCCTCGCGCCTCGCTGCTCCTCATGATGGCCCCCACCCCCACTTTTGAATTCCTCTTTAAGCACACTCCCTCCGTCTTGAGTGTGGGGTGACGATAGCTAATTATAAAATCAATGATGCCGGGCTGCCTAGTTTACAGCCACCTCTAAAACCTTAACTGGGAAATCACTGTGGGATTGATGACTCCCTCACTCTTTATCTCTTTTAATTAGAAATGTAAAAGATATGAAAGAGCCAGAGGCCAGAACACATCTTCTGAGTTTTTTATGATCCCGCCTCCTCCTGCCCAAATCACCTCTTCCCCCTACCTGGTCCTTGTTTATTTCCTCTGCCTTCATTTTCCTCCCTGCTGGCACAACCTCGACCAACGTCCGCTTCTCCATCACTTGTTCCATTACCCTTTCTTTAAGATGCCTCTCACACACACACACACACACACTCTCGCGTGCACGCGCGCGGGGGAAGATGTTAAATTTATGGTCTTTGCACTTGAGAACGTTCCTCACCTTCCCCTCACCTCTCTCGTCTTTTCCCTTGACTGAGCTGCAACCCGCCGCGGATTCGCCGCGTGTGTAACAAATGAGGAGCACGTCCTTTCTGTCTGCTCTGACCCAAGCACGAGCTGTAAAATGATGTCGCGCCGCACGTTATGACCCCCACTGCCACATATGACTCATACATCTCTCTCTCTCTCTCTCTCTCTCTCTCTCTCTCTCGTGCGCGGCGTCAGGTCGACTCGCTTTTTTATCGCATCAAGCTGTGTGGTCAGACGCTCCTGCGGTCCCTGACTTTATCAGGTTCATAGGTCAAAGCCTTCGTCCTGCAGTACTTGGGTTCAATGAGCTTTATCAGCCAATCGCTTGACGGATGTTGCTGATGTTTGCTTTAGTCCTGCTACCAACTGGGGATGGACGATACGGCCTAAGTAAGATCTATATTGCGATATATACTGCAGCCTTCTGCGATAACAATATCTATCACTATATATTATTTGGTATATAAATGATCATAGTATCATTTGATTTATGGTTATTATTTTATTCGATATGTATGCATGTTTTGTTTTGTGTATTTATTATGTTTGATTATTTATTTTTGAACAAAATACAATTGTATTTCTTCATTTTTTTTACTTTTTTTTTTTATCAAGTCCATGTATATTTGTTCCTTCTAAAAAATGTAAGTGGGGAAAAAAAAGAAACATTTCAAAAACTGCCTACAAAGGCTCCTAATTTAGCGGTAATATATTGCATAATTTCCAGTTGTATTGTTTTGTCAAATAAAAATTAATATAATCTATTTTCTAATTATCTGTTAATAGGAGCTGCTCAGTGGCCTTGTGGTTAGAGTGTCCGCCCTGAGATTAGTAGGTTGTGAGTCCAAACCCCGGCCAAGTCATACCAAGGACTATAAAAATGGGACCCATTACCTCCCTGCTTAGCACTCCGCATCAAGGGTTGGAATTGGGAGTTAAATCACCAAAAATGATTCCCGGGCGCGGCCACCACTGTTGCTCACTGCTCTCCTCACCTCCCGGGGGGTGGAACAAGGGGATGGGTCAAACGCAGAGGTTAATTTCACCACACCTAGTGTGTGTGTGACTATCATTGGTATTTTAACTTTAATATCTGATTATATTCTGGTGTAAGATGGTTCTATCTGCACTTCTGTTAAAATGTAATATTCCCTTATTCTTCTGTTGTTTAGATACTTTACATTAGTTTTAGGTGATACTGCAAATTTGGGTATCGATCCAATACCAAGTACTTATAGGGGCAGTATTGGTCATATCAGTGCTGATACTGACACTTAACATTTTCAAGATCATTGAATGATTACATTTTTGATCACAATTATAATCTGACAAAAACCCAGAATATAACAGTACCAATACTTAAATATAGATACTTAAATTAAATTTGATTTCTGCTCTTAAGGTCCACCTGTGTCCAGGGACTTAGTCCTGTGTTTGTAAACAATAACAAAAACGACAAATGATCTTGTGATACTAAAAAATATTGATGGAACCACTCTAGTATCAACCATATACTGATACTATACCTGGTATCGTTACTGTCGATATCTCTATCGCTCCGCCCACTTCTGTTGCTGTAGCTTAGCCATTAACATGGCTCATTGTATCCTCCTACTGTGTGTAGTGTAGCATGTTTAGCTGTTCAGCGGCTTTGCACTGTGGAGGGACGTTAGCTGTTAGCGAGAATGCTACATTGTGTTTGAAAGCGGATAGCGAAAGAACGCGTCCTCTCGCTAGCCGCTTTCAAATTTGCCAGACACCGCTAGAATGTGTCATCAACATGCAGTATCAGGATATAACGATTGTATTAACAGCTCTATCATCAACCATAATGTATATCATTTTTATTGTATATCGTAAAAATCGCCATAAAAATCTTAATATTTTGGGTTGACCCAAAAACCATCCTCGCAGAGCTGGAGCCTATCCCAACTGAGGAAACTATACTTTATGACAGGGCACATATAAAGAAAAACCATCATTCACACTTAATCCTCAGTGCATTGAACTGATCGCAAGTGGACTGTTTATTTTGATTGGGGGTGTCAAACTCATTCTAGTTTAGGGGCCACATGGAGGAAAATCTATTCCCAAGTGGGCTGGACGGGTAAAATCATAGCGTGATAACTTAAAAATAAAAATACAAACTTCACAAATTGTTCTCTGTTAAAAATAGACAAAGCACATTATGAAAATGTACAAATCATGTTGTTTATTTTATAGACTTAGCGGTTAATAGCATTCTATTTTAATTTGTTGTTATTTATACTTTCTGAATAAATTATGGAATTGAGTCTGGCAGAGTTGAAAATGCTCCCATCGTGTTATTTTTTAATCTATGAAATGAATAATAATATCAACATATTACAAGATGTTATTAATGTAATTTACTCATTTTATTCAATTGATGTGCTATCATGCAGTTTATTCTGTACATATGTAACATCATCTACAACAAAACTTGTGAATTTTGACTCATTTCATTAATCACATATGACTTTAAAAGGGTGTACATTAGGGCTGTGAATCTTTGGGTGTACCACGATTCGATTCAATATCGATTCTTGGATCACGATTCGATTCAAAATCGATTTTTTTTTTTTTCGATTCAACGCGATTCTCGATTCAAAAACGATATTTTCCCGATTCAAAAGGATTCTCTATTCATTCAATACATAGGATTTCAGCAGGATCTACCCCAGTCTGCTGACATGCAAGCAGAGTAGTAGATGTTTATAAAAAGCTTTTATAATTGTAAAGGACAATGTTTTATCAACTGATTGCAATAATGTAAATTTGTTTTAACTATTAAATGAACCAAAAATATGACTTATTTTATCTTTGTGAAAATATTGGACACAGTGTGTTGTCAAGCTTATGAGATGCGATGCAAGTGTAAGCCACTGTGACACTATTGTTCTTTTATTTTTTAGTTTTTTATAAATGCCTAATGATAATGAGGGATTTTTAATCACTGCTATGTTGAAATTGTAACTAATATTGATACTGTTGTTGATAATATTCATTTTGGTTTCACTACTTTTGGATTGTTCTGTGTTGTGTTTGTGTCTCCTCTCAATTGCTCTGTTTATTGCAGTTCTGAGTGTTGCTGGGTCGGCTTTGTTTTTGGAATTGGATTGCATTTTTATGGTATTGCTGTGTATTGTTTTGTTGGATTGATTAATTTTTTTTTTTAATGATTAAAAAAAATCGATTTTTTTAAAATGAGAATCGATTCTGAATCGCACAACGTGAGAATCGCGATTCGAATTCGAATCGATTTTTTTCCCCACACCCCTAGTGTACATATTACTTCAGCATATTTATGTGTGCCCCAAAAATGTTTCCCCATGCAGTCATAAGTACAACACAAAATGCACAGATTATCAAAAGCATTTATATGGGTAGAAATGTCACATGAACGTAACAATCCACATTTGCATACCATCACTTATAAGCAGTACGTAGAGTCCAAACACGGAAGTGTTGCCTTTTTTTGGAATTTTGCCTATCGTTCTAAATCATTATGAAAGCCATGACTACAGATGTATTTTTAATGCATTCTAACTCGTAAATAAAAGTTTGCTTACAGCGGAGCCAATGAAAGGTCCTCTATTTCGGCCATTAAACCCAATAAAAAACTTTAATATCAACCAAGTATTAGTGATATTGTTATTATAAGCGCTAACGCAGACAAACTATTTTTAGTGGCACTGTCGTCACCAGCTTGTGTGCCAATGTTGACGTCATCGAAGGGTAAGCTGCTTACCTTGCTCGTCCAAAATTTATTGTCGATCATAAATCATGCCTTACACCTGGAAAGCAGAAGGACACGGACATATTCCGACATGTCCGTACACTTTGACAGCCAATTTAGACCTGAAAATGGCGAGAACGACACAAAAAGACGCTTGGTTCCACCCCCTTCTCTTTGCGAGGATTAGGAGTCATTCTTCATCTTAATGGGACTATATGAACATCGTGGCAGTCGGCATCCTAATGACAGCAGACATCATACAGTAAGGGGGGTTTATTATGTTTGTAGGCTCTCATGAAACCTGCAGTGAGTAATAATCAGTGAAATTGGAAAAAAAAAAAGTGAACGTTGTAATGCGCTTTTGAAATTAATGTGCCCCGTATTCCTAAAATTATCAAAATACTTAAATATTAAATGTTGTGAATGTGCCAGCTATCACTTTACATACATACTTACATCATGTATATAAAACCGTAATGGAGGTGTTTGGATGTTTTTTAAGAGCTTAATAGACAGAATTGAGCGGCTTCCATAGGCTCAATTGTGAGCAGAACTTGTGTCGTATTTATTTACTATTTAGAATGCATAAAAAAATATAAAACGTGTTCTTGTCTGCGGTGTCCACACCCTCCCTTAAGTCATGCTCACTCTCTGGCAGGGTATACAAAGGAGCTACTGCGAGACCCAGTGGACACATAGAATTGGAATAAAAAATTTCAGCTCTTTTATTTATACTTATCAAACTAATCTCGCAGCAGGAACCGTACGTTTGACACCTCTGATTTAGATTGTCATAAAGGACGAATCTCCTCACGCTATGGTCAATTCATGCTTAAGAATCCGATAGGACAGCTTTAGTCCAAGGGGATGATGCAGGACACCACAGCAGAGCAAAACCATTCTTGTTGGGACACATTGGGCAGGTCTCCACTTGAGAGGAGAAATACTTCGTATCCTGCACCTTCCCTTCAGATTAGAGCTGCGCTATCGAGTCCTTGAGCGTGGACTGAGAACACAATGACCGGGACCATTGAGAATATTCACAGGCATTCACACTCACATTTTCGCTTACATTGCTGCATGGAAATGAATCACCTGAACACTATCAGTCAATTTCTGGAACAATATGCCTTAAAGAGGCCCTATCATGCAAAACAAACTTTTCTGACCTATTGGTACCTGCTGTTGTGCATTTGGGAAGTTCCAAACATGTGAAATCAAAGCATGGAGGCTTTGCAGAGATATTTAGAAAACAATCTTTCCTCCAAACGGACCGTTTGGAATTTGCACAAATGGTGACGGCACAAATTGGACACACAGTCAGTGGATTATCCATATATGGTAAATGTACCAAAACTGCCTTGAGCGCGTCTGCCATTTTTTATTTACTGTATGTGACAAGAATCTGTATGGCCAAGATACGACTCAAAGAACGTAAATGCTTTGTTATTGAGTGTGTTAACTACCTCAGGACACACTTCAAACTTACAGTCTCATTTGAATAAGTAAGAAGTGCCTGCCTAACTCTTTTGATTTGCGACAATGTGCCTTTAACTGTGAAGAAGTCACTCTTCATGTGTGAAAACCACTTCAAGGATTCCCGCTTCACCAACCTGCAGCAGTATGAACATGGATTTTCCAAGAAGGTAATTTTAATGGTGGAGTCGGTGACTAAAACGGTAAGTAATAACAATATGTTAGAAATGTGTGACTGATACCTTAGAAATATTAGCTTGAGTTGTTGTGTAACTAGCTTAGCCTTCTACTGCGAAACAATAGTGTCACCCTCCTTCGGCAAAATAAAGAAAGATTTTCTTATAAAGTATTTTTAATTGGATCAGTGCCTACTGCGTGTGGCCATGGACCAATTAGTATTATAATCTGTTATGTTCCCGAAGTAGCTCCTTAACTTGGCTTACTCTGTAGCTGGCTTTAAACTCTAAGTGTTAACAACTCGAAGCAGCTGTGCAGCGAGTTATTACATGATATAGAATAGATTAGCCTTTTTTTGCGATGGCGATGTATGGCAAGGTAAGGCTATTTTATTTATAGAGCACAATTCAAAGTGCTTTACAGAAAATTAAAAGGACAATAATTCAAATTAAAATCAGAAAATACAATCATTAATTAAAATCAATCAGATGCTGAAGATAAAATACTTTCAGTTGTCATATCCACAGTTAAATAGAAATTTTTTCAGCTGGAGTTTGAACATTGCCAACGTTGAGACCTATCTCACATCTTCAGGAAGACTTCCAGATTTTAGGAGCGTAGAGCTGAAACTCAGTTTCTCCATGTTTGGTCTTGACTCTGGGCACCAGCAAGAGACCAGTCTCTGAGGTTCTCAGCACTCAAGATGGTTCATATGGTCCTAACATGTCAGAGATGTACTTTGGCACAAGACCATGAAAAGATTTGTACACAAGGAGAGCTGGTTTAAAGTCTACTCTCTCAGCAACAGAAAGCCAGTGCAGTGACTTAAGCACTGGACTAATATGGTCGTAGTCCTAGTCAGCACTCGAGCAGCAGCATTCTGGATGTCCTGCAGCTGCTTTATGGCTCGCTGAGAAGGCCATTACAGTAGTCTAACCTGCTGGAGACAAAGGCATGGTTTAGTCTTTCTAAGTCTGATTTAAACATTATTTCTCTAATTTTGGCAATGTTTTTCAGGTAGTAAAAAGTTGCTGATGTTATTGACTTAATGTTGCTGCTAAAGTTCAAGTCTGAGTCCATTATTACCCCTAGATTTCTAACCTGATCATTCGGTTTTAGTGAGAGGGTTTCAAGGTGACTAATAATAGTTTGTCTTTGTGCCAAAGACAATGATTTCAGTTTTGTCTGAGTTTAGCTGAGTCTGTTCGATGCAGCGACAAAGTGAATCAACAAGCCGACGTTCACCTGCCGCCAGTGACACGTAGAGCTGAGTGTTCTCTGCGTAATTGTGGTAAGACACAATGAAGTGGCGTATTAGCTGACCTAGTGGCAGCACGTACAAGTTGAACAATAGGGTTCCAAAATCCAAGCCCTGGGGAACCCCACAAGTCATAGCCGTTTGGCCAGGGACACATTTACCAATTTGTGATCGAGATAGGACTTGAACCAGATATTCCCACCCAGTTTCCCTAACCTATGTATTAAAACAGTATGCTCAACTGTCTCAAAGGCAGCGCTGAGGCCCATCTGTACCAAGACTCCTCGATAAGCTCTGTTTCAGTGCTGTGGTAGGGCATAAAGCCTGACTGAAAAGTATCAAACACATTGTTAAACAGGAGAAAGTCGCTGAGCTGTTGGTAAACAACTTTTTCTAAGACTTTGCCCAAAAACGGCAGGTTTGATATGGGCCCATACTTGTTCAGTACTGTGGCATTAAGACTGCTCTTCTTTAGGACGGGCTTAATAACAGCAGTTTTTAAGGCTTTTAGAAATGTTCCAGTCTGATGTGACATGTTAGCTAGATGAGCGAATTGTGGCAACAAGCTGCTCAGCGCGTACTTTAAAAATCTAGTGTGTAAACTCATCAAGACAGCATGTTGATGAACTCAGACTGGGTGATTTCCTTAACTATTTGTCAGTGACAGACAGGAGTGAAATTTGCCAGCTCTAGTTGACTAGCTGGCTGCAGAGTCGATATTTGCTTCCCAGGGATTATTGCATTTTTAACTTTATAGTGAAAGCAAATTGCAAAATCATTTCTCTTTGATGTAGAAATTAGTTTTACTTTTAAGTAAAATTGGAGAGTTAATCTGTTTACTGTTGTGAACAAGACACGAGAGTTGTCACTACAGTTTTTGATGATTTCAGAGAAATATTTTTCCCTCGTTATATGCAAAGTCTGGTTAAACACACTTAGCTTTTCTTTGTAAATCACATAATGAGCTTGGATTTCTCCTTGGCACCTTTTGCCTACTTTTAACCATTCTAACCTTGACAGGAGCAATGGTGTCCAAAACCTTTACAATGATGTTTTAGGAGTTCAACCGATCAAACCTAATGATTTCTTCAAACTGTGTCCGTATGCTCTCATTTATGAGTCTTCCCCTAACAACCGCAGACCCAACTACTGGTTTAGGTCTAACAGACATGGCGAAGAAAACACAGAAATGATCTGATAATAAATCAATCAAAGTTTACTTATATAGCCCTAAATCACCAGTGTCTCAACGGGCTGCACAAGCCACAACGACATCCTCAGCTCAGCTCCCACATCAGGGCAAGAAAAAAACTCAACCCAATGGGATGACAATGAGAAACCTTTGTGATCTGATCGGCTATCGCAACTGTCTGTCAACTGTATGTGTCCGTTCACTTACAGTGCACAGACGCTGCATTGTTGATTCTGAAGGCTTCGGGTATATTTGGTACAGCATGGCAACATAAGCTGGCTGAATTCTGATTGGATAAAAACTCTATAAACTAAAAACAACAGCGCTGGAAGGAGCATAATATGACATGAAGAGAATATGAATACTTTTAGATATTTAGGGAAAGTCAATTAAAAATGACTTTTGTCTTTAATTATGATGATAATTTCTGGTTATGTTAGGCCAGCAGAGAAGGCCTTGCTGGCCCTGACGGCACACCACTGGAGCCCACACATCTACAAAGCTAAATATATACTGTGGCATACCCCAAGGATCAGTACTGGGACCAAAATTGTTCAGTCTTTATATAAACGACATTTGTAAAGTTACAAACGACTTTGACATTAGTATTATTTGCTGGCGACACCACAGTGTTTTGTTCAGGAGAAAACACACAGAAGCTAATACAAATAATAGAAGAAACTAACAAATTAAAAAGATGGTTTCTTTGAATTTCGGTAAAACTAAAATAAGATAAGAAATATATAATAATATGTATATTAGGGGTGTGGGAAAAAATCTATTCGAATTTGAATCGCGATTCTCACATTGTGCGATTCAGAATCGATTCTAATTTTTTTAAATCGATTTAAAAAAATAAATAAAATTGTTTTAATTTTTTTTTCTTTTTTTTTTAATAAATCAATCCAACAAAACAATACACAGCAATACCATAACAATGCAATCCAATACCAAAACCAAACCCGACCCAGCAACACTCAGAACTGCAATAAACAGAGCAATTGAGGAGACACAAACACGACACAGAACAAACCAAAAGTAGTGAAACAAAAATGAATATTATCAACAACAGTATCAATATTAGTTACAATTTCAACATAGCAGTGATTAAAAATCCCTCATTGACATTATCATTAGACATTTATAATAAAAATTAACAATAGTGTCACAGTGGCTTACATTCGCATCGCATCTCATAAGCTTGACAACACACTGTCCAATATTTTCACAAAGATAAAATAAGTCATATTTTTGGTTCATTTAATAGTTAAAACAAATTTACATTATTGCAATCAGTTGATAAAACATTGCCCTTTACAATTATAAAAGCTTTTTACAAAAATCTACTACTCTGCTTGCATGTCAGCAGACTGGGGTAGATCCTGCTGAAATCCTATGTATTGAATGAATAGAGAATCCTTTTGAATCGGGAAAAAAATCGTTTTTGAATCAAGAATCGTGTTGAATTGGGAAAAAAAATGGATTTTGAATCGAATCTTAACCCCAAGAATCGATATTGAAACGAATCGTGGGACACCCAAAGATTCACAGCCCTAACGGATATTAAAAATAATATAATAATTCAGTAACAGTAGAAGAGAAAGTCAAACAAAAATGCAACTAGACGGAGTAGACATTGAAAGAGTAAAAGAAAACATGTTTGGGTGTGATAATAGATGAGAAAATTAATTGGAAATCTCATGTAAAAATATAAAACGGAAAGCTAAATAAAGCTAAATATTCAAAAATCACTCCATTTTCTCTAGTGCTCACTTGTGTTACCATATCTGAGTTATTGTGCAGAAATATGGGGGAATAACTACTAATGTACACTTCAGTCACTAACGGTGTTACAAAAAAGATCAATTAGAATAATACATAATGTTGGATATAGAGAACATACAAATCCTTTATTTATTGAAGCGAAAATATTGAAATTCAATAAGTTGGTGCATCTGCAAACAGATACAATTATGTACAAAGCAAATTGTAACTTGCTATTAGGGTTGTACGGTATACCGGTACTAGTATAGTACCACGATACTAATGAATCATATTCGGTACTATACCGCCTCTAAAAAGTACCGGTTACGCACCCCCTTTTTTTTTAACAGGCTTGACGGCGCTTCGTCGTCACGTCGTGACATTGCTGGTTTACGAGCAGAGGAGCATGTTCGGCAGCGCACAATCACGGAGTACTTCCAAGTAGTGTGTAGACAGAAAAGGTAGAACGGACGCATTTTGGCTTAAAAACTAACGATAAAGGTGAAGTTATAACACTGAAACGCCCTCAGGAAGAGGTGCTTTAAGACATGGCTAGCTAGCTAGCGGCTAACGTCCATCCGCAGTTGGCAGTGTTTTAGCTACTTCTAAATCACTAATCCCTGTCTCCATGGCGACAAATAAAGTAAGTTTCTTACAAGTATCATCCCTGCAGGACGAGGAATAGCTAAACATGTTTCACTACACACCGTAGCTCACCGGCTTCAAAATGTAAACAAACGCCATTGGTGGATCTACACCTGACATCCACTGTAATGATACCAAGTACAGGAGCGTATCGAGTCGATACTACTATGATTACATCGATATTTTTAAGCATCACAAAAAAAAAATTTGTTTAAAAAAAAAAATGTATATTATGTTTATAAACTCAGGAAATATGTCCCTGGACACATGAGGACTTTGAATATGACCAATGTAGGATCCTGTAACGACTTGGTATCGGATCGATACCCAAATCTGTGGTATCATCCAAAACTAATGTAAAGTATCAAACAACAGAAGAATAAGTGATTATTACATTTTAACAAAAGTGTAGATAGAACATATGTTAAAAGAGAAAATAACCAGATATTAAAAATAAATGAACAAGTAGATTAATAATTCATTTTCTACCACTTGTCCCTCATAATGTTGACAAAATAATAGAATAATAAATGATACAATATGTTACTGCATACGTCTGCAGACTAATTAGGTGTCTGTTTGTTTACTTACTACTTAGAAAAGTTGTCTTGTATGTTCACTATTTTATTTAAAGACTTAACTGCAATAAGAAACATATGTTTAATGTACCCTAAGATTTTTTGTTAAAATAAAGCCAATAATGCCATTTTTTGGGGTTCCCTTTATTTAAAAAGTATCAAAGTATCGAAATACATTTTGGTACCGGTACCAAAATATTGATATCGGGACAACCCTACTTGCTACCCAAGAATATACAACAATTATTTTCAACAAACGAGCAGAAATATAATCAGTATGTGGAATTAAATGATGGAATGGATTAAGCAAAGAAATCAAACAATTTGCTGATATGATCCACTTCAAACTCAATAAAAGTGTTCACAAAGTACAAAAAATAATCCTAATAAATAGGGATGTCCGATAATGGCTTTTTGCCGATATCCGATATTTTGATATTATCCAACTCTTTAATTACCGATACTGATATCAACCGATACCGATATCAATCGATATATACAGTCGTGCAATTAACACATTATTATGCGTAATTTGGACAACCAGGTATGGTGAAGATAAGGTACTTTAAAAAACAAATTAATAAAATAAGATAAATAAATTAAAAACATTTTCATGAATAAAAAAGAAAGTAAAACAATATAAAAACAGTTACATTGAAACTAGTAATTAATGAAAATTAGTAAAATTAACTGTTAAAGGTTAGTACTATTAGTGGACCAGCAGCATGCACAATCATGTGTGCTTACGGACTGTATCCCTTGCAGACTGCATTGATATATAATGTAGGAACCAGAATATTAATAACAGAAAGAAACAACCCTTTTGTGTGAATGAGTGTAGTAAATGGGGGAGGAAGGTTTTTTGGTTTGGTGCACTAATTGTAAGTGTTGTGTTTTTTATGTTAATTTAATAAAAAAAAAGTTTTTTAAAAACGATACCGATAATAAAAAAAACGATACCGATCATTTCCGATATGACATTTTAACGCATTTATTGGCCGATAATATCGGCAGGCCGATATTATCGGACATCTCTCCTAATAAACGTTTACATTTTATATTATTATTCATGGATTTAAATTGTGTACACATTGAGAACAGGAAGACAACAAATATGTTAGTAATTGCTATGAAATGGAAAAGGAGTAGGAATAAATAAGCTCTGTTTCGTCCGATTCCTGTTCAGACATGTTGTAATTAGAAACTGGGAATATGGGAATGTATCATATTGGAACTATGCATGTTTGAAATAAACTTAAAGCATAAGCATGGGAAGGAAGAATGTGAGTGTGAAGGATGGAGGATATCCATTGAATTAAAGAAAGAAATCATCAAAAACTTGACCTGAGCGTATCACAGCTAGGCTGCATCATACTACTACAGAATGAGTTTAACGCCAGCCAAGGATGTTCAAATAATATCTAAACGGCGGACATTGATCCATGAAACTATGGAGAAGCTGCTGATTGTTTGACGGAGAAACAGCTGGAAGGAGATACTGTCCACTCTCCAAGGTACGGTAAATGCTGTACATGTTTATTACATTACTACTGTACTTCTTAGATAAAAGTTTGTTTTTCTTTTTAAAAAGCACGTTGCGTGTTATAATAGTGCTGTTTTCGGGTGCTCAAGGACGGATTAAATTGATTTAAATTCATTTTAATGGACAACGTTGTTTTGCAAGGATTGTTTTTCAAGGTACGAGCTGTGTCCCAGAACAAGTTAAACTTGTATTCTGAGGTTGCACTGCATGTATTTATTTAAATGGTAAAGATAAACATTTCCGGCAACATACTCGAAAAAAGAGTCAAGTTACATCGTGAGAAATCCAAATAAATAAATATCCCATACATAAACAATCAGATGCTAATTTAAGTTAGCATGTTAGCAGTGTAAAACAATGACCAGAAAAGCAGCCAATAAAAACTTTTTTTTCTGCTCTGAAAATATGTAAGTTTTCAAACTTTTTACTACATTAAGGGCCACACTCTGAAAAATTAAAGGATGTTGGGGTTTCATTTCATTTTCAAAACCAATACAATATACTGTATGGATTTTTCTAAAGAAAACACGACCTTCTCCTCTCCGAGCTGCCACATTAATGTGGTAGAGGAGTTTGCGTGTCCCAATGATCCTAGGAGCTATGTTGTCCGGGGGCTTTATGCCCCTTGGTAGGGTCTCCCAAGACAAACTGGTCCTAGGTGAGGGATCAGACAAAGAGCGGCTCGAAGACCTCCATGAATAATAAAAAACAAGGACCCAAATTTCCCTCGCCCGGACGCGGGTCACCGGGGCCCCCCTCTGGAGCCAGGCCCGGAGGTGGGACACGATGGCGAGCGCCTGGTGGCTGGGCCTGTCCCCATGGGGCCCGGCCGGGCACAGCCCGAAGAGGCAACGTGGGTCCCCCCTTCAATGGGCTCACCACCCATAGCAGGGGTCATAGAGGTCGGGTGCGATGTGAGCTGGGCGGCAGCCGAAGGCAGGGCACTTGGCGGTCCGATCCTCGGCTACAGAAACTAGCTCTTGGGACGTGGAACGTCACCTCGCTGGGGGGGAAGGAGCCTGAGCTAGTGCGCGAAGTGGAGAAGTTCCGGCTAGATATAGTCGGACTCACTTCGACGCACAGCAAGGGCTCTGGAACCAGTTCTCTCGAGAGGGGCTGGACTCTCTTCCACTCTGGCGTTGCCGGCAGTGAGAGGCAACGGGCTGGGGTGGCAATTCTTGTTTCCCCCCGGCTCAGAGCCTGTACGTTGGAGTTCAACCCGGTGGACGAGAGGGTAGCTTCCCTCCGCCTTCGGGTGGGGGCACGGGTCCTGACTGTGGTTTGCGCTTACGCGCCAAACCGCAGCTCAGAGTACCCACCCTTTTTGGATTCACTCGAGGGAGTACTTGAGAGTGCTCCCCCGGGTGATTCCCTCGTGCTACTGGGGGACTTCAATGCTCATGTTGGCAACGACAGTGAAACCTGGAGAGGCGTGATTGGGAAGAATGGCTGCCCGGATCTGAACCCGAGCGGTGTTTTGTTATTGGACTTTTGTGCCCGTCACAGATTGTCCATAACGAACACCATGTTCAAACAAAAGGGTGTCCATATGTGCACTTGGCACCAGGACACCCTAGGCCGCAGTTCCATGATCGACTTTGTAGTTGTGTCATCGGATTTGCGGCCTCATGTTTTGGACACTCGGGTGAAGAGAGGGGCGGAGCTTTCTACCGATCACCACCTGGTGGTGAGTTGGCTGCGATGGTGGGGGAGGATGCCGGACAGACCTGGCAGGCCCAAACGCATTGTGAGGGTTTGCTGGGAACGTCTGGCAGAGTCTCCTGTCAGAGAGAGTTTCAATTCCCACCTCCGGAAGAACTTTGAACATGTCACGAGGGAGGTGCTGGACATTGAGTCCGAATGGACCATGTTCCGCGCCTCTATTGTCGAGGCGGCTGATTGGAGCTGTGGCCGCAAGGTAGTTGGTGCCTGTCGTGGCTGTAATCCTAGAACCCGTTGGTGGACACCGGCGGTGAGGGATGCCGTCAAGCTGAAGAAGGAGTCCTATCGGGTTCTTTTGGCTCATAGGACTCCTGAGGCAGCGGACAGGTACCGACAAGCCAAGCGGTGTGCGGCTTCAGCGGTCGCAGAGGCAAAAACTCGGACATGGGAGGAGTTCGGGGAAGCCATGGAAAACGACTTCCGGACGGCTTCGAAGCAATTCTGGACCACCATCCGCCGCCTCAGGAAGGGGAAGCAGTGCACTATCAACACCGTGTATGGCGGGGATGGTGTTCTGCTGACCTCGACTGCGGATGTTGTGAATCGGTGGAGGGAATACTTCGAAGACCTCCTCAATCCCACCAACACGTCTTCTTATGAGGAAGCAGTGCCTGGGGAGTCTGTGGTGGGCTCTCCTATTTCTGGGGCTGAGGTTGCTGAGGTAGTTAAAAAGCTCCTCGGTGGCAAGGCCCCAGGGGTAGATGAGATCTGCCCGGAGTTCCTTAAGGCTCTGGATGCTGTGGGGCTGTCTTGGTTGACAAGACTCTGCAGCATCGCGTGGACATCGGGGGCGGTACCTCTGGATTGGCAGACCGGGGTGGTAGTTCCTCTCTTTAAGAAGGGGAACCGGAGGGTGTGCTCTAACTATCGTGGGATCACACTCCTCAGCCTTCCCGGTAAGGTCTATTCAGGTGTACTGGAGAGGAGGCTACGCCGGATAGTCGAACCTCGGATTCAGGAGGAACAGTGTGGTTTTCGTCCTGGTCGTGGAACTGTGGACCAGCTCTATACTCTTGGCAGGGTCCTTGAGGGTGCATGGGAGTTTGCCCAACCAGTCTACATGTGTTTTGTGGACTTGGAGAAAGCATTCGACCGTGTCCCTCGGGAAGTCCTGTGGGGAGTGCTCGGAGAGTATGGGGTATCGGACTGTCTGATTGTGGCAGTCCGCTCCCTGTATGCTCAGTGCCAGAGCTTGGTCCGCATTGCCGGCTGTAAGTCGGACACGTTTCCAGTGAGGGTTGGACTCCGCCAAGGCTGCCCTTTGTCACCGATTCTGTTCATAACTTTTATGGACAGAATTTCTAGGCGCAGTCAAGGCGTTGAGGGGATCTGGTTTGGTGGCTGCAGGATTAGGTCTCTGCTTTTTGCAGATGATGTGGTCCTGATGGCTTCATCTGGCCAGGATCTTCAGCTCTCACTGGATCGGTTCGCAGCCGAGTGTGAAGCGACTGGGATGAGAATCAGCACCTCCAAGTCCGAGTCCATGGTTCTCGCCCGGAAAAGGGTGGAGTGCCATCTCCGGGTTGGGGAGGAGATCTTGCCCCAAGTGGAGGAGTTCAAGTACCTCGGAGTCTTGTTCACGAGTGAGGGAAGAGTGGATCGTGAGATCGACAGGCGGATCGGTGCGGCGTCTTCAGTAATGCGGACGCTGTATCGATCCGTTGTGGTGAAGAAGGAGCTGAGCCGGAAGGCAAAGCTCTCAATTTACCGGTCGATCCACGTTCCCATCCTCACCTATGGTCATGAGCTTTGGGTTATGACCGAAAGGACAAGATCACGGGTACAAGCGGCCGAAATGAGTTTCCTACGCCGGGTGGCGGGGCTCTCCCTTAGAGATAGGGTGAGAAGCTCTGCCATCCGGGGGGAGCTCAAAGTAAAGCCGCTGCTCCTCCACATCGAGAGGAGCCAGATGAGGTGGTTCGGGCATCTGGTCAGGATGCCACCCGAACGCCTCCCTAGGGAGGTGTTTAGGGCACGTCCGACCGGTAGGAGGCTGCGGGGAAGACCCAGGACACGTTGGGAAGACTATGTCTCCCGGCTGGCCTGGGAACGCCTCGGGGTCCCACAGGAAGAGCTGGACGAAGTGGCTGGGGAGAGGGAAGTCTGGGCTTCCCTGCTTAGGCTGCTGCCCCCGCGACCCGACCTCGGATAAGCGGAAGAAGATGGATGGATGGATGGAAAACACGACCTTTGTGTTGTTAGCATCAACATTTGAACTTGTTGTCATTACATTTCACCTGCTTGCTTTTTTTATTCCACCTTTTTTATTATTTTTGTTTTCGGAAGAGTATTTTTAGAATGTGCTGCAAACCGTTAAAAAAAAAATAGCCCGGGGTGTAAATGGCCCTCTGGTTGCGCTGGGGATGCCCCTGACTTAAACAGCGGCTATTGAACAAACTACCCTAAACAGTGTTGCCTGATGGGAAATGACAAATTATCATTCCCGAAAGTTCAAGTAATTGCGTTTTGAGGAAAATGATGGTACGTTGCTCATCTGCTACAGTAAAACATTACCGCAGACCATGTTTATATCGCTTATAAGAAAGGGTTACCTTTGAATTAATGAACCGCACTAACTATATAAATTAATCGATTTTTGAAAATTATGAATAGATTTACACACCCCGTTTCCATATGAGTTGGGAAATTGTGTTAGATGTAAATATAAACGGAATAGAATGATTTGCAAATCCTTTTCAACCCATATTCAATTGAATGCACTACAAAGACAAGATATTTGATGTTCAAACTCATAAACTTTAATTTTTTTTTTGCAAATAATAATTAACTTAGAATTTCATGGCTGCAACACGTGCCAAAGTAGTTGGGAAAGGGCATGTTCACCACTGTGTTACATGGCCTTTCCTTTTAACAACACTCAGTAAACGTTTGGGAACTGAGGAGACACATTTTTTAAACTTCTCAGGTGGAATTCTTTCCCATTCTTGCTTGATGTACAGCTTAAGTTGTTCAACAGTCCGGGGGTCTCTGTTGTGGTATTTTAGGCTTCATAATGCGCCACACATTTTCAATGGGAGACCGGTCTGGACTACAGGCAGGCCAGTCTAGTACCCGCACTCTTTTACTATGAAGCCACATTGATGTAACACGTGGCTTGGCATTGTCTTGCTGAAATAAGCAGGGGCGTCCATGGTAACGTTGCTTGAATGGCAACATATGTTGCTCCAAAACCTGTATGTACCTGTCAGCATTAATGGCGCCTTCACAGATGTGTAAGTTACCCATGTCTTGGGCACTAATACACCCCCATACCATCACAGATGCTGGCTTTTCAACTTTGCGCCTATAACAATTCGGATGGTTCTTTTCCTCTTTGGTCCGGAGGACACGACGTCCACAGTTTCCAAAAACAATTTGAAATGTGGACTTGTCAGACCACAGAACACTTTTCCACTTTGTATCAGTCCATCTTAGATGAGCTCAGGCTCAGCGAAGCCGACGGCGTTTCTGGGTGTTGTTGATAAACGGTTTTCGCCTTGCATAGGAGAGTTTTAACTTGCACTTACAGATGTAGCGACCAACTGTATTTACTGACAGTGGGTTTCTGAAGTGTTCCTGAGCCCATGTGGTGATATCTTTTACACACTGATGTCGCTTGTTGATGCAGTACAGCCTGAGGGATCGAAGGTCACGGGCTTAGCTGCTTACGTGCAGTGATTTCTCCAGATTCTCTGAACCCTTTGATGATATTACGGAGCGTAGATGGTGAAATCCCTAAATTCCTTGCAATAGCTGGTTGAGAAAGGTTTTTCATAAACTTTCCAACAATTTGCTCACGCATTTGTTGACAAAGTGGTGACCCTCGCCCCATCCTTGTTTGTGAATGACTGAGCATTTCATGGAATCTACTTTTATACCCAATCATGGCACCCACCTGTTCCCAATTTGCCTGTTCACCTGTGGGATGTTCCAAATAAGTGTTTGATGAGCATTCCTCAACTTTATCAGTATTTATTGCCACCTTTCCCAACTTCTTTGTCACGTATTGCTGGCATCAAATTCTAAAGTTAATGATTATTTGCAAAAAAAAAAAATGTTTATCAGTTTGAACATCAAATATGTTGTCTTTGTAGCATATTCAAACAAATATGGGTTGAAAATGATTTGCAAATCATTGTATTCCATTTATATTTATATCTAACACAATTTCCCAACTCATATGGAAACGGGGTTTGTATAATTGGAATAAATAAAACATGCAATTTTGATTTCTTTGCGCGCCCTTAATTATTGTATACCGTATTAAACTTTGTAAACAAATATATGCTTTTCAAAGCAAGTTAGCCATCAATTTCTATGTTGTAACTCAAATAATCAAATGTATTAAGGCATTTGTGTAATAATATGATAGGTGATTTTACATTTATATCAGAATCATCCTTATCGGCCAATGCATACATTCAGCTCTCTGAAGGCAGCCATAACTGCAATGTGGCCCTCAATGAAAACGAGTTTGACACCTGCTATAGATGGTGGATTATTGATTTCCTTTTTCACTTGTATTTTTAGCAATGCCTTGTGGTCACAATGATTCATTAAATAAAGCTCATGACACAGTAAATTGACAGATGCGGACACGTTTGTTACTGGATACTTTCGAATGTTACTCTGTCTTGGACGCTATGTATACCTGTAAGTAACATTCAACTGTAATTATTTAATACTTGCTATTAATGGCAAATGTGGCGTTTTAAGTTGCAAACATTTTCAATTAAGGACACTTATTGCATATGTCTTGCTTGTGTGCTATTGTATGCTTAGCTGTTGTGTAGCTGCTAGCCGATAGCCTACCGTGATTTCATTTTGTGAATGGCTTGACTAAAATACGAGAAAAGACCAACCTTGTGTGCTTATTGGAGGACATTCAGATGTAAACCAGATGCAGGACTGCTTGTATCAGAGATTATGTAAGCCGATATCCTCTGATTCTTGCTTTTGTCTGCTGGTATCGGACCGATATTAATATCTGATCGGGACACCCTTAACGGAGAGGTCCTGCAGTGGAGCAAAGCCGTTACTTCAGCAATACCTATAGATCACTACTAGGTGACAGTATCACTCTGTAAACACTTATTGTCTTCAAAGGTTAAGTCATTTTTACTTTGTATTACTTTTATTATGTTAAAATGCTGCTTTTTTGTACACGTGTTTGTACTGAGCATTTAGTAAGCCTATAGGTTATGCCAGATTATTTCTATTTTATGGGAGGGGGAGACCTGGATAAAGACACAGCATGAGAAAACACCACCAAACCATTTATTTAACCGATCAGAGTTTAAGATAGGCACCTTTTCTCCTAATTCTTCACTTTAACAAGGCATGTTGGGCAATTGCATGCATCCATCTTTTGTGTGAAGGCTCTTCCCTTGTTCCAGCAGGACCGTCTGTGTGCACAAAGCAAGGACCATAAAGGCTGCCTCTGCTTTATGCCTTGTTTGGTGTGGAAGAACTCGCACGGAACCCTGATCTCAAACAGATTGAGATGAACTAGTGGTACTCATCTAGTGGTACGGCAAAAACTACGACCAGCGTCCAAAATCCGGCCCGAGGGCAGTCTCAAGGTTTTTTTTTTATTTGTCCGATCGCTTCTATGTTAACTACTTCTCTTTGTTTATAATGTCTACTTTCTGCTGGATCTACTCTCTATTGTATGCTGTCCTTTTTTTGTTGTTGCTACAACTGTTACATATACTGTAATATTGTACATCAGGGGTGTCCAACTCATTTTAGCACACGCGGACCGGACTATTAAAATCATGGCATTAAAACTAAAAAATAAACACGAATTCAGATTATTTTCTTTATCTTACTTTGGCCAAAAATAGAACAAACACATTATCAAAATAGTACAATAAAAGTATAGAAAAAATACCCGGCAGCGGTAAAGTTTAGATCAGCTGGCAAAAGTTTGGCCACAATACCCAGCAATATGTTTGGAGGAGAAAAATGTGAGGTAATCCTGTAATCCCAGGAACACCACACCTACCGTCAAGCATGGTGGTGGTAGTATTATGCTCTGGGCCTTCAAATGGGACAATGAAAAAGGAGGATTACCTCCAAATTTTTCAGGACAACCTAAAATCATCAGCTCTGAGGTTGGGTCTTGGGCGCAGTTGGGTGTTCCAACAGGACAATGACCCCACATGTCAAAAGTGGTAAAGGAATGGCTAAATCAGGCTAGAATTAAAGTTTTAGAATGACCTTCCCATAGTCCTGACTTAAACATGTGGACAATGCTGAAGAAACAAGTCCATGTCAGAAAACCAACAAATTTAGCTGAACTGCACCAATTTTGTCTAGAGTGGTCAAAAATTCAACCAGAAGCTTGTGGATGGCTACCAAAAGCGCCTTATTGCAGTGAAACTTGCCAAGGGACATTTAACCAAATATTATTTGACCCAGCAGATTTGGTCACATTTCCAGTAGACCCATAATAAATTCATAAAAGAACCAAACTTCATGAATGTTTTTTGTGACAAACAAGTATGTGCTCCAATCACTCTATCACAAAAAAATAAGAGTTGTAGAAATTATTGGAAACTCAAGACAGCCATGACATGATGTCCTTCACAAGTGTATGTAAACTTTTGACCGCGACTGTATATGCATATATATATATATATATATATATATATATATATATATATATATATATATATATATATATATATATATATATATATGTATTTATATATATATACATACATATATGTATACATACATATATATATATATATATATATATATATATATATATATGTATTTATATATATATACATACATATATGTATACATACATATATGGATATATACATATATATATATAGACATATATATATATATATATATATATATATATATCAGAGGTGTGGACTCGAGTCACATGACTTGGACTCGAGTCAGACTCGAGTCATGAATTTGATGACTTTAGACTCGACTTGACAAAATGTAAAAAGACTTGCAACTCGACTTAGACTTTAACATCAATGACTTGTGACTTCACTTGGACTTGAGCCTTTTGAATTGACATGACTTGACATGACTTGCTACTTTCCCCAAAACCCAAAGATGAAAAAGTTATTCGGGAGCGCTCCGTATTTTCATTGTGTACTTGTCTATCAGCGTTGCGTGTGTCAGCTGGTGTGGTCTCAGTACAACAGCCAATCAAATTAGATCTACTTTGTTTTCATCACACAGCATTCATCCAATCAAATTGCAGGACAACCAACGAAGAAGACATGTCCAAACCACACGCCAGTGAACAAAAAATGATACCTAAAATAATTTCCCCAACCACCGGGCCGCGGCCCGGTACTGGTCCGTGGATCGATTGGTATCGGGCCGCACAAGAAATAATTTTTTTTTTCTTTCTTTTTTTAATTAAATCAACATAAAAAACACAAGATACACTTACAAGTAGTGCACCAACCCAAAACAACTCTCTCCCCCCTTTTGTTCTGGGCATTGAACATGAAGACTCTTCCTTCACTGTTCCGAGTGGCCATGAGAGTCTTGGCAGTGCCTGCCTCCAGTGCTCCAGTGGAGCGAGTTTTCAGCCATGGTGGCATCATACTACGCCCCCATTGTGCACAAATGACTGACAGACTCTTGGCTAATTTGGTCTTTTGCAAATGCAATGCAGCATAGGGCCCTGACATATAAAAAGTACAACTTTTTTGTTATGTTCACGTATATGTCATGTTTTTTCAATGTTAACGATTTTGTACAAATAAGTACATTTGCACTTTATTTTTCAATGTGTTTGTTCTGTAAAGGAATGAGTTAATGTTTAAAATGACTGGTTAATAGTGTTATTATAAAGTGCAATGTCAGCACAATTTTCTTTCCTGCAATTTAAAATGCACTTGTTTTAATAAATAAATACAGCGTTTGAAAAGCATACACAATCTGTGTTAATATATTAGTCTGTGGTTAAAAGGACTTGAAAGGACTCGAAACTCAAAATGCAGGACTTAGGACTTGACTTGAGACTTTCCAGTCTTGACTTTGGACTTGACTCGGGGCTTGCCTGTCTTGACTCGGGACTTGATTCGGACTTGAGGGCAAAGACTTGAGACTTACTTGTGACTTGCAAAACAATGACTTGGTCCCACCTCTGATATATATATATATACATACATACATACACATATATACATACATATATGTATATATATATATATATATATATATATATATATATATATATATATATATACACATAGATATATATATATATACACATAGATATATATATATATATATATATATATATATATATATATATATATATATATATATATATATATATATATATATATATATATATACACACACACACACACACACAGCCCGTCCACCGGCCAAATGTTTTGAACCCAATGCGGCCCCTGAGTCAAAAAGTTTGGGGACACCTGGTCTATGGAATATCATTGTTGATGTTTGTGCATTTTATGTCATGTTACCGTGGTCACAGGTACTAAATGCACTTTTTAAATATAACCTCTGCCTTTTTTTTATTGAATAATTAGGCCTACTACGCTACTGCATTTTTTTTTTTTTACGTTGATCCTTATGGTGGTACTTGGAGGGACAAGTTTTTCCTGAGGTGGTACCTGGTGAAAAAAATTAAGAACCACTGAACGAGTGCAACATCAATGACTTCTGACTACAGACATGTTACCAAACATTTACTGCGAGACATCTTTTTTTTTTTAACTTCTACTTTTAACTTCTGTATGCGTCCCAATACTTATTTTTTATCCATCCCGCTAACAACATGACCTACTTTAGCGGATGCTCTTACAAAAGTGAATAATTGCTTCTTTGCCCTTCACAATCACAGTCCCATTCCTTTTTTTCCCTCTTCCACCTCACATAATCAAGTATGACTGCTGTGTGTGTGTGTGTGTGTGTGTGTGTGTGTGTGTGTGTGTGCACGCGCGCCCAGACATTTTGCCTGGCTACCCCCCTTGTAGTTACCATGGCAACCCCCTTGCAGAGGCTCAGTATATGAGGCCATTTGATTGTTCCTTGTAAAATAGTGTATAATGTATGGGCCTTATTTTAATTTGAGTCTGGCATTATTGATCTGTCTTTAATGATAGTTAATTAAAGCAATCATATAATTGATAGAATCTCGTCTCTTGTTTATCACCGGCCGCCGTCTCTGCCTATCTATTAATAAAATCAAGGTGAGGCGTTTGTATCTGAATGGCACACTGGGAGGGTAAAAAAAAAAAGTGGGGGGGGGGGAGATGTTTACTATGAGTAGCTGCTCGGCTCCTTTGAGAATTTATGAGAATATCAAAATAAACGGATCTGATCAGCTGAGGTATGCGTTGTAAACTTTGCGCTCGACGTGTAAATCTTGATTATTGACGTGACATTTACTGAGGCCATCACAAAGGGGCTCTTTTATTCATTTGCTTGTTTCCGACGCGCTTTGGACAAACATTTAAAAGGCGCCATTGTGACAAAGGCGCTAATGTCGAACTTTTAAGGCCCTGATGTCCTATAATTTGTCACAGATTGGGTGTCGGATCTCTGATGACTCTGCTATCTCATCTCGTAAAAAAAACAAAAAAAAAACAAGATGCCGTCTTCTGCAAAGATTGAATATCACTTGGGCATCAAATCGATAACATTTGGGACATTTCCAGGCGGCGGGGTTGACGATTCCCATTTACACGCCACTTCCTGGCCTATATATCTCATACATACACATTTCACCTCCTTGATTTGCACATTTGACCTTTATCAAAAGTGTTGCCTGTGCCGTGCTGGTGCACACTTTTATCCCAGCGCCGATTGCACGCTGTCCTTAAATCCGAGTCATAAATCAGGGCTGACGGATTTAGCTCACAACTAGCAGAGCACTCCATCTTTGAGGGAGAAAACTATGGGCACGCCAAACGTGAGTAAAGCTTTATTAATGCTACCAGCTGCCTCCTACCAAGTGTACGGGGCGCAAATCTTAAGGGAAGACCTTTATCTGATGTCCTTGTTCACCAGGAGCTGCTGATTTATGACTCCCTGCACCCACTTCTCCTCACGACCTTTGCACCCTGCTCTTACTCCCAAGTCATAGTGCAAGAGCTCCCTCTAGTGGCGCAACTCCATGACGGCCAAATGAGAATGAATTGATACAACATAACACTGCATTATTATACAGTAAAGCAAGTTGGGAGGCGGGGGGGCCCTGGGCTGCTGTTAAATTTGAATATTCTTTTTTTTTTCTGCCATAAAAATATGTAAGTTGTATTAAAAAGACATCGTAAATAGTGATGTAAAATAAATATAGCCGTGAAACAGTGACGTGCAGTCAGGGGAGGCAGATGAGGCGGGGCCTCACGTGCCATCATAGAAAGAAAAAAAAATGTAAAAAGAAAAAAATAATTAAATTGTTATATGTATCCAGTGATTAAACTATAATGTTATTTTCCATTTAACTTCACCAGTTTTAGATTATTTTTATTCAAAATCGCTGAATTTTCACATTTGCCGTTCAAATACTGAGAAGAGACTTGCGGTGAGTCAGCGGCCAGTTGAGCCTCACCATGGATTGCGCAATGACTCGGCTAACTGCTGGCCTGCTGTGCAGTGAGACCGTATTGCTATATGAATTATATTATACATTTCCATAGTTTAGTTAGCTGAGGTATATAATGTACAGTGTATTTTGTCAACAACTGTATGTGTGTAACGTATTTCTTGTGCTGAGCAATCATAAAACTGCTGCGAAGACGCACTGTGTGAGGCTCACAGTAATCCCGCCTCCTGGTGGTAGAGGGCGCTAGTGATCCCAGCGATCATTCTTGCGACTACTCGGCTGCAGAAGAAGTGACAACAAGCAGCAACAGTTAGCAGCGATCGTTTATTTTTTCTCTTGCCTGGACTATTAACATGGAGGATTACATATCTTAAAATAAAACTGTTTTCTAAACTGGACTTTCAATCAAAGCAGGAGGTAATACTTAAAGGAAGATCTCCATCGAGACAGAGAGACTTTTAAAACTGAAGAAAGATAAGGAAGACTTCTATAAACAATTTATCGATGCTTTTGTTCAGAAGGAGCTGCGTATGGACTTCATTCATAAGTAAAGGTAAGACCATAATAACGTTTTTTTTTATTAAATGTGCTTTTTTGTGTGCTACAGTTTGTATGTGTAAAGTTAAAGTTAAGTTAAAGTGCCAATGATTGTCACACACACACTAGGTGTGGTGAAATGTGTCCTCTGCATTTGACCCATCTCCTTGATCACCCCCTGGGAGGTGAGGGGAGCAGTGGGCAGCAGCGGCGCCACGCCCGGGAATCATTTTTGGTGATTGAACCCCCAATTCCAACCCTTGATGCTGAGTGCCAAGCAGGGAAGAATGCTGGTATGAGCTTATAAACATAACCCGTTAACTGCTGCCAATCAAATGGTGAATAAGATACTCTTTAGGGTTCATATGTTTGTAACTTGTATACATACAAACAATTGTATGTTTGACTGTGATGAAGTCAGTGCCTCACCAGTCATGAACCTCACCGCACGTCACTGCCGTGAAAGTTCAGTGGTAAGGTTGGCTGAATGAAATTAGGAATGTCTACACCAGGGGTGTCAAACTCATTTTAGATCGGGGCGGGGGGCCACATGGAGAAAAATGTACACCCATGTGGGCCGGACTGGTAAAATCACGGCACGATAACTTTAAAAATAACGACCACTTCAGATTGTTTTCTTTGTTTAAAAATAGAACAGGCACATTCTGAAAATTAAAGTTAAAGTTAAAGTACCAATGATTGTCCCACACACACTGGGTGTGGTGAAATGTGTCCTGTACACATCTTTGATTGATTGATTGATTGATTGATTGATTGATTGATTGAAACTGTTATTAGTAGATTGCAAAGGAAGAGAATACATTATATGAAACAGTACAGTACATATTCCGTACAATTGACCACTAAATGGTAACACCCGAATAGGTTTTTCAACTTGTTTAAGTCGGGGTCCACGTTAATCAATTAATGGTAGATAAAGTTAATGGGGGGGGTGAAATAAAACAGGGGTCTCAAACTCACTTTAGATCGGGGGCCACATGGAGTAAAATCTACTCCCATGTGGGCCGGACTGGTAAAATCACGGCACGATAACTTAAAAATAAAGACAACTTCATATTGTTTTCTTTGTTTAAAAATAGAACAAGCACATTCTGAAAATGTACATATCATAATGTTGTTGGGGGTTTTTTACACTTACATTGATAGTTTTCTAGCTTTATTTGTCGTTATTCATACTTTCTGAATAAATTATGTGATACATATGTTATATCGTTTTTTCCCCTCGGCCATCAGACTCATGAACAATAACAAGATCTGATGGCTCAGTTACAGCTCATTTTTATTCCTATTCTGTGTGATGTGTTTTATGTTGCACGATTGCACCAGGAAAAATTCCTAGTTTGTGAACCCGTTCTCAAACAATGGTAATAAAAACTATTCTGACTCTGATTCTGATTCTGATATATGTGATCTATTAAGATAAAAAAAATGATATCAAAATCAAATTACAGAATGTTACTTATGTAGTTTGCTCATTTTCCTTGATTGGTGCACTAATGTCATGTGGTTTATTTTATTTTTTTTACATATGTAGCATCATCTACAAAGATACAAAGAATTGCTATTGTGACATCTAGTGGACACATTTAGAACAGCAGTTTCTTTCATTCCAAAATTTTGGTTCATTTTTATACTTAGCAAACTTATCCTGCGGGCCGGATCAAACCTGATCCGGCCCGTGGGCCGTATGTTTGACACCCCTGGTCTACGCCTAAAATGCATCAAAAATGCAAAATGGTACCTGACTCAACACTGACGTCATCAAAGTTGACCTTTAAGCATTCGCACACAACAGCAACATTTTAAAACAAGCATGAAGTGATTGAAGAAAGGTAAACATGTAATAAATCTATCTGTGGCAGCGGAGGAGAAAGTTATGAACAAGTTTCACTTTTGCATCTTATTGCCAATTACTGTGGTGCATTCAAGGACCCTGGATTACAGTTAGAAAACAGAGGCGTCGCTAGTTTTGAAAGACATGGGGGGTGCACTAATACAGGGGAGTCAAACTCATTTTAGATCGGGGGCCACATGGAGGAAAATCTACTCCCAAGTGGGCCGGACTGGTAAAATCACGGCACAATAACTTAAAAATAAAGACAACTTCAGATTGTTTTTTTTGTTTAGAAATAGAACAAACATATTGTGAAAATGTACAAATCATAATGTTGTTGGGGGTTTTTTACACTTACATGTTGCGGTCTATCTTTATTTGTCGTTATTTATACTTTCTGAATAAATGATGTGATAATGTTCATCAGTCAACTCATTGGTGTTAATTTTCAATCTATCAAGATAAAAAAAATATATATCAAAATCAAATTACAGGATGTTATTTATGTAGTTTGTTCATTTTTCTCACTGGTGCACTAACATCATGTGTTTTTTTTGTGTGTTTTTTTACATATGTAGCATCATCTACAAAGATACAAAGAATTGCTATTGCGACATCTAGTGGACACATTTAGAACAGCAGTTTCTTTCATTCAAAAATGTCAGCTCATTTTTACACTTGCCAAACTCATCCCGCGGGCCGTACGTTTGACACCCCTGTACTGGTATAATCATAATGATGTATTATTATGATTTTGATTACCTACTAATGATAATCATGTGTGTATCAGCTAATCTTTACTTTACACTTTGAAAAAAAGGAAACCTATAATCAAATTTAAAATAATAATTATGTGATTACATAGATATATTTTATCAACAAAACCAAAGTATGAGAGGAGGGGGGGTGTTATCCATATGTCCTAAAGCAGTGACTCTCAAACTTTTCCTGCCAAGTACCACCGTGTCTTTACCAGTACCACCGTGATGACCAACATTAAAATACAGTAGCATAGTATCGCTAAATATTCATTAAAAACAAGGCAGAGTTTTACTTAACAAACATATTTAATTATTTTTGACCTCTGTAACATTAGACAGTTTGAACAGTAACACTGTGTTGAATATTAATTAGGTGATTCTTTGGCGTACCACTAAATGGAGCCTGTGCACCACGAGTGGAAGGTGTAGCACAGTTTGAGAATCACTGTTCTAGATATGCTAATCTCAGTTTAAAAATTCAAAAAGCTAAGTAGGGTTTTTACATGCATTTTAAAAAGATGGTTTTAACCAAGTCCGTGCAATAATTCGTTTTTTAGCGCAGCATACACACCAAGTGTATGTGTGGGCCGGCAACCTTGGGTTTTCTCAGCCCCTGACTGTATACAAACATGTGCTTGCAGCCAGCTTCAGATAGAATAATATTGATGAATTAAATTAAAAAAAAAAAAGCAATCCAATTGTCCAGGAATCTCACAAAAGTAGTTTATTGTGCCTTTTACTGTTTATATGGCTTTTCTTTGTATAACAAGAGTTGACATAAACAATGGGTACACAACACATTGGCCATGTTGAAAAAACTAGAACGGTCATCTCGTCGTGGTCTGCCTGCATCAGATACATTACATCGCCATGGTAACAGCCCAGCAGAGAGAGTCATCACACAAAAGACACTTAAGTGTGTGACAGCACCGTAACAGCGGACATTCATTCTATGGCTGGAAACACAGGCACACACACACACGCACACACACACACGTCCAAAATTATTCATACACTTTGGCCAAATTTTGTGTTAAAAGTGAATATTTGTTATTTAGCTGGAATAGGCTCGAGGCCATCACTCGTGGCACACAGGGCTCCATCTAGTGGTACGCCAAAGAATCACTTATTTAAAAATTGTAACGTCGTGACTCGAGCCGTTATCACAGTGTTACTGTTCAAACTAACAGTGACCCAAAATATTGAGTATACCTGTTAAAAAAAACCTCTGCCTGGTTGTTAATGTATACTTGGGCCTACTACGCTACTGTTTGTTAATGTTGGTCATTGCGGTGGCACTTGGAGAGCCAAGTGTTTTCTGAGGTGGTGCTCGGAGAAAAAAGTTTGGCTATTTGAGCAAAAAGTCAGTGTTCAAAAACAAGGAAAAAAATATACAAAAATTAGGGGAATTTTACTTGAACTAAGCAAAATTATCTGCCAATAGAACAAGAAAATTCAGCTTGTCAAGACTTTCCAAAACAAGTAAAATTAGCTAATCTCAATGAACCCAAAATGACCTTAAAATAAGTCTATTCTCACTAATAACAAGTGCACTTTTCTTGGTAGAAAAAAAAAAGAGACCTTTTTGCTCAATGTGTTGAAAAATATTCTTAAATTAAGTAATTGCTAGTGCCATTATCTTGACATAATGATATGCGCTCGGCATCATGATTGAAATTATTACTTTAAAAACGTGTGATTGTTGATGACACAGCTTTGCAACAGTTGATATTCTAGTTTCAAGCATGTTTTACTCAACATAGGTCATAGAATCTCAGCAACAAGCTGTAATATCTTACTGAGGTCATTTAGGACCAAAACACTTAAAACAAGTGAAACACTAACATAAAATATGCTTAGTGAGAAGAATGATCTTATCAGACAGAAAATAAGCAAATATCACCCTTATATGAGATATTTAATCTTACTTAGATTTCAGTTTTTGCAGTGTGGCCTTATATCCACCATGTGGTCTTTATAGTTACTAGGGTTTGACGTCATGAGTTGCAATGGAACCGTTAAAGCTCCAAACGTCACATTGACAGCGTGCATCACAGCATATAGTCGTTATGCCTTTGAACGCTACAATAATTTGGCACTTTTTTGTGTCAACTCCAGCTAAAAAAAAAAAAAAAAAATACTTATTCACCCAATAAAAATGCACCTAAAATATGGCCAATGCATGAATGAAAGCGAACACACATTCATTCACCCAAATGAAAATGAGGAGACCTCCCCACATTCACGTCATGGACCCTCTCGTCGTTACAGAATGTTCATATTGCTTGAAAGAGAAAAAGAAAAGAAAAATCTTTATATCAGCTGCTTTTTTTTTCCCCCCCACCACTTGTCGCCGAATGAGACAATTTTGGCAACATAGAAATGATACATAAGAAGACATGTTCCTACACGTTAAAAAAGAGCGGTGAGGATATACACGAGAAGAAATGAGGCTATAATGATGATGGCTTCTCGGGGAATGCAGCATGGGTGCCAGCCTGTTGGGATGTCGCCGCCGTGCACCCCCACTCTGGGGTAAAGTCACGCTGGCATTCACGCCACCTGATCCCATTTCTGTGTCCCCTTCTATATGTACACGCAGAGGCAGAGCGGGGTTGAGCTCATCAAAACGGGGGTCAAGAAGAATACACACATAAATATTGCCTGTTTTCTAGCATGCCTGCAAGCAGCTAGTGTTTGGTCCTCACCGAAAAGCCCTGAGTCTTAGTCCAAAATATCTTCCGTAAGAATTTCCTGCTTTCCACTTGCATACTTGATTGCTGCAGATTTGTGTGTTTGTGTATGTGTGTTCTTGTATTTCTACCCTTCTTGAGACATTAACAAGGAAAAGCACCTTCCATATGAGGAACAAGTTAGGAGCGAAATGGTCCCAATACGGAAAATCATTGCATCTAATAGAGAATGTCTCATTCGCACCCCTGGTGGGGACATCTATTAATATTAGGGTGGTCCCAAAAAAGAGGGATTTTTCAAATTGACCGTGTGTTGGTTTTAAAAATGCTCCCCCTCTGGTCAACATATGAAATAACAAGTGTATATAAAAAATTTAAATGCTCCCACTTGGGCCAAAATTAATTTAAAAAAAACAAACAAAATAAATATGTATATAGAGACGTATTGTAATAAAGTAAATACAAACAAAAAATTTAATAAAAAATGGATTAACTAAAAGCAGTCTTCTTCTCACAATGTGTGGGCTTCATTCTTATAAAATTGGGAACAATTTCTCATATTCTTTCTGTTTCTGTAATATTGCGATATGTTCTCGTAAAATGATTACTTTTTTTAATGTAAAATCATGACTTTTTAATGCAAAATGGTGACATTCGTCATATAAAATTCAGACTTTTATCACAATATTGCCTTTTTTTTTGTTGTTCTTGTAAAATAGTGAAAACATTTTTAGTAAAATTATGACTCTTGTCATAATTTTGCCAAGTAAAATTCCAATGATTATTTTAATATTGCCAACATTTCAAAATGTTTTTATAAAATTGTGACTTTTGTCGAGTAAAATTACGGCTCTTTTCATAAAATTGCCAAAATGTTAAGATCTTCTTGTAAAATTGTAACTGTTATTGAGTATCATTTTCAGAGGTCTCAAGAAGGTAACAAATACAAGAATGTGTGTGTGTGTGTGTTTGACATCCTCTGAAAAAGGTACAAGCATGATTGTATTGCCAGTTGAACATGAATGTGTTTTCCTTGTACAAAAGTGCTACATGTACGATCAAGTGTCAATCTGCTACAGCTGAAGGAGTGTGTGTGTGTGTGTGTGTGTGTGTGTGTGTGTGTGTGTGTGTGTGTGTGTGTGTGTGTGTGTGTGTGTGTGTGTGTGTGTGTGTGTGTGTGTGTGCATCATGGCTGGAGTACCTGCCAGTAGTCAAACTTTTCCTAACTTTGGCACAAGGTTGAATTCAAAGAGAGCGATGCCGATTCCCTGATAACAGAGGCGTGATTATTCACTGCAACATGACAACAGTCCTCCAGATTTGATTATCACTGACGTCCACAGTGAGTGTAGCCCCACCCACTTCCTCCCCCCCTTCCAAAAAGTTTTTTTTTTTTTAAAAGACCCCTAGGCAAAGCACTTTGAACTGTTACGGAAGATCCAGCTTGCATTCTGCTTTCCCTCTCAATAACCTCGCAGGAAAGCACTTCAAAATAAACAATAATATATAAATATATATATATATATATATATATATATATATATATATATATATATATATATACACACACACATTACTATATATATATATATATATATATATATATATATATATATATATATATATATATATATATATATATATGTATGTATGAATATATATACATACATATGTATATATATATATATATATATACACATATAAAGTATACAGTAATCCCAGGTTTATCGCTGTTAATTGGTTCCATGATAAATGTATGTCCGCGAAGTATAGGAATCATTCATTATAAATCTAAATTTTCATAGCTAGAGCATTAAAAAAAAACGTTTTACATTCTAAATACATTTTTTAACATTATGAGAGCCCTCCCGACCTGAACTAACACCCTTTATCACTCTTTTCATCCAATATACTAATCAGTGGCCACACGATGCTGAACATTGTGATGTGATTGGTTTGGTTTGGTCTCATCTAGTGACCAATACTACTGTAGTATTGATCTTTTTAGCCATTTAGCCATTTTTATGCTTGGGAATGCTTAATTTAGGGCAAAAATGATGTAGAATATGCTTATAAAAACAAATCTGCGACATGGCGAGGGACAACTGTATACACACACATATATATATATATATATATATATATATATATATATATATATATATATATATATATAAATTACATAAATTGAGAAAAGAAGACAAACAATAGTCACCAGCAAAAACAAAGATTAACATACTGTGATTTGGTTTTGCCTTGTACTCATGTTTCATTTTTAAGAAATGTGCTTTTTGTGATTAACCAGAACTATTAAGTTCTGATTGTTCCACTTTGTCCTGTCCAGTTAGGAACAACAAAAGTCGAGACAAAGAGACTGGAGAGGGTCACTTCTTTTTGTCATGTTAACGTCCCTCTCGGCCTCGCCGGGAGTTTGCGCTGTTTTTAACTGTCGTCTCTCCTTAGCTTTATCTGTCTGGAGTTCACTTGTGGTGGAGTGCGTGGGGCACAGTTTAATGGCTGTGAACTCATAAGGCTCCTCTGTGGAGGACACCGAGATGGAGGGGGGGGAAGGCCATGTTTTTATTGATGCGGGAGATGGAGTGAGGTTATCTATGTGTGTGTGTCATCAATCAGTGCATGTGTATGAAATAGGCTGCTCACTGAGCCCTCCCTACAAGGCCTTTCCGGGAGCCGTCTAGGGCGTCCAGGACCCCCCACGGCTCCCCGTCGCTGTCCGAGCCCCTGTCTCTCTCGTCATCGCCCGCATCGTCCTCTTCCTCGTCTTCTTCCTCCTCCTCGGGCGACGGCTCGCTGCCGTTCTCCGTGGCCCAGCTGTCGTCCTCGTCATCGACCTCTTGCTTCAGCACCAGGGCCGGGGCCGGTGGCGGCGGGGGCGGCGGGGGTGGGGGGCTGTCGTTGCGCTCGGTTTGGTCTTCAAAGGCTTCTGGGTTCTCCAGCATCTCCCGGATCAGAGGAGGCATCGGCCCCGGGATCTCCATCTTCAGAGTGATGGCTCTCTCCGCACCTACGACATCATCACATAATCAATTCATTTTGTCCGATTCGTATGGTGTGGTATTTAATGGTACATTGTTCTTTACATTGCAAATTAGTTGTGACAACATCACACGCCAAGATGTGGCAGTAATATCCGCAATTTTATGTTTCGACTCAATACGCAATTTCGGGAGAAATTACGTGCGAATGCTCAAATGCCCAAACCGAAGTGAAATGCTAATTTTAGCAAGTACCAAGTTATATGACTCTAAGGTGTAAGCATGAAACATTAGTTATATATATTTTTTTTTTATTAAACACATTTTGTTAAATTTTTTATAAATAAAAGTGCAAAAAAATGCTAAATTAGCTATAAGGCATGTTTATGCATGCAAGTTAATATTATCATGCCAACTTTTCTAGCTAATTTTATAACAGTGTAACCTGCCAATGACTAATAGTGTAAAGAAACAGCAAAACTGGCTAGAAAAAGTTAGCATGCTAACTTTTTTTGCTAAATTAAAAGTTAGCATGTTAAAATTAGCATGCTAACTTTTCTAGTTAATTTTGCTGTTTTATTAGATTTTTATTCGTAACAAATTCAAAATTAGCTAGAAAAGTTGGCATGCTAACATTAACATGCTTTATAGCTAATTTAGCTTTTTTTTTTGCAATTTTATTTATAACACATTTAACAAAATTTGTATGAAAACTACAAAATGTAACTAAATTAAAGTAAAATTAAAATTTGCAATTTTTTTAAACAAATGTTATTAAGATTAAGATTCATTTATTTCAAATGGGACAATGACATTTTTAAAAAACACATGACTACACATGGTTAAAAAAGCCAGAATTAGCCAGAAGGCTAGTTTTCATCTGTAGTCCCCTGGCCGTGATGTAAAAAAGGCAGTAAAATTACAATTTCAAAGAAAAGAAAAAAGAAAAAAGAGAGAAAAAGAAAAAAAGCACACAATACATATAAGATATAATAAAAAATAAAATACAACATCACAACATAACATTTACCATAGCATCAAAACAGGCTCATCTTTTAGTGCTGGGGTGTATTAAATTTGTTAATTTGCATTAAAAATATTATTGAACAATTTCTTTCAAAACATGCATCAAGTTAATTAAAAAAGTATTAAAAGAAGATAGAAATTGTAATGGGGGGCATAAAAATAAAATTCTTTATTGGGCCAGAATTTATCCAGGGCCTGCCTGATCATTATAGTTACTTTCTGAAAAAATAAATTGCACAAGGAAAAAGAAACAAAAATAAATAATGATTGTGCTCCTTTTTTTGAAAAACCTTCACATATCTGGCATCTGAGATTAGTTACTCACAACAGCCATCTTGAAAATGCCATTTTTTACTGGCTGTCCTTGAATGCACAAGTGTGATTGGTGTAAAATAAGGAAGTGGAGACCATGTTGGAGCACAAAAAAAGAGTGTCAAAACTCGCTGTGCCTCTTTCCGGTAACGACATAGTAAGGTTTTAAAGGCCTACTGAAACCCACTACTACCGACCACGCAGTCTGATAGTTTATACATCAATGATGAAATCTTAACATTGCAACACATGCCAATACGGCCGGGTTAGCTTACTAAAGTGCAATTTTAAATTTTGCGCGAAATATCCTGCTGAAAACGTCTCGGTATGATGACGCCTGCGCGTGACGTCACGGATTGTAGAGGACATTTTGGGACAGCATGGTGGCCAGCTATTAAGTCGTCTGTTTTCATCGCAAAATTCCACAGTATTCTGGACATCTGTGTTGGTGAATCGTTTGCAATTTGTTCAATGAACAATGGAGACAGCAAAGAAGAAAGCTGTAGGTGGGAAGCGGTGTATTGCGGCAGGTGTTGTGCTGGATAACGCACCCCCGCCGTAGAATGCACCCCTTGACTGTTGTGCCGGATAACACAGCCGGTGTTTCATTGTTTACATTACCGGAAGATGACAGTCAACCTTTACCATTGGCCTGTGGAGAACTGGGACAACAGAGACTCTTACCAGGAGGACTTTGAGTTGGATGCGCAGACGCGGTACCGTGGGTACGCATGCAGCTGCGGCTTCCAAACATTTGATCGCTTGCCCGTACGTGCGTGCCGCTATGTGCATGTCACGTACGTAACTTTGGGGACTTTGGGGAAATATATGTGCTGTATGAACTTTGGGGAGGTGAACGGTACTTTGGGCTGTGGGATTGAGTGTGTTGTGTAGGTGTTTGAGTTGTATTGGCGGGTTATATGGACGGGAGGGGGGAGGTGTTTGTTATGCGGGATTAATTTTGTGGCATATTAAATATAAGCCTGGTTGTGTTGTGGCTAATATAGTATACAATATATATGTCTTGTGTTTATTTACTGTTTTAGTCATTCCCAGCTGAATATCAGGTTTCACCCGCCTCTCACAGCATCTTCCCTATCTGAATCGCTCCCACTGCCCTCTAGTCCTTCACTCTCACTTTCCTCATCCACGAATCTTTCATCCTTGCTCAAATTAATGGGGAAATCGTCGCTTTCTCGGTCCGAATCGCTCTCGCTGCTGGTGGCCATGATTGTAAACAATGTGCAGATGTGAGGAGCTCCACAACCTGTGACGTCACGCTACTCGTCTGCTACTTCCGGTACAGGCAAGGCTTTTTTATCAGCGACCAAAAGTTGCGAACTTTATCGTCGATGTTCTCTACTAAATCCTTTCAGCAAAAATATGGCAATATCGCGAAATGATCAAGTATGACACATAGAATGGACCTGCTATCCCCGTTTAAATAAGAAAATCGCATTTCAGTAGGCCTTTAAGTAGTAATTAATGAGATTGGTTGTGACTGGAAAACAATAACACTGCACGCAAGTTAGACAATTTTTCATGATCAATGAATAAATGTTTTTCCACCATAGCTGAGTAAATGGTGTGATATCAGTGTAACCTGTCAATGACTTGAACAAAGAAGAACTTGACACAAACAATGGAGGATGAAGGAGCCATTCCATGATGGACAGTCACATGTAGGACATACTTTGTCCTCTAGATGTCACTGCTGCCTTTGATCACACATTTATTAAGATGGGAATCTCTTTGCTAGTGTTGCTGGAGGACATTTGAGAAGGTTTGTTTTGGTCTAACCGAGCATGTATGGACACTGATTAGGAACTCTAGAAGTATTACGCCGTGTATGAAACATACTTGAAATATGTTTGTGCTGACCAGTGAAATAGCAGAAAATTCTTCTCACCTTTGGTGCTGATGCCCCTGAGGTCCGTGATCTTCATGAGCATGCGGGGGAACATGTGGGGCTTGTTGGGGCGACGACGACGGGCGTAAATCTTTAAAGCCTCCAGCAGAGGCTCTTGCAGCTTATCCACTTTCTGGGGCTCCTCCAGGTCCATGCGGTCTAATGAAGGAGGAGGAAATGGCTCATTGAGCAACCTTAAATGAACATAACTGGACATGTTCTTGTTCACAAATTCAATTAAAAATGATGCTGTCAAACCATTCAACTTTTTAATCAGATCAATCACAAGGGTGCAAATAATTACATTTTTTTTAAATCTATATTTTTGTGTTTTATTTTGCATGACAACAAGACTGAAGAAAGAAGGGAATGTACATGAATGACGTGTTAATTAAACATTAATGTTCATAATAACAGAACATCTAAACCACAGGTGTCAAAATAATTTTCATTGAGGGCCACTGTATATGAATATGAATGTATAATTATATTATTTTTTTTTTTATTTTTTTTTTTTATTTTTTATTTTTTTTTGGCCTGTCCAGCTTCTCAGGCAAATCGTATTGTTGATGTAGATGCCCATATTGGCTGTTCAGATTTACTTTACAAAAGAGAAGTGTAGGATACTTCTCTTGTTGCCTTATTTGTATTTGACTTTATTAAATATATTTATATTATCATTTGGTGCAGCCGGGCCGGAGCAGGAGGGGATAGAAAGAGAAAAAAGAAGACAATATATATATATATTATTATTTTCTAACATATAGTTTGATGAATAACTTGTTTTGAAATTATATATATATACTTTTTAACTTTCTTTAAATATTACAATTGTTTCCTTTTTTTAGATTAAAATATTGTATCGTCGATGCTTATTGGCTTGAACAGTGTAAATCAGGCGTGTCACAGTTATGGTTGTCCTCAGAGGGCCGCTTGTAACCGTGAATAATTCATTAATATAAATGTATAGGGATTCACCTCATGATAATATTATACAATTGCCTATGCATTTGAATATGATATCTAGGCGGCACGGTGGAAGAGGGGTTAGTGTGTCTGCCTCACAATACGAAGGTCCTGTAGTCGTGAGTTCAATCCCGGCCTCGGGATCTTTCTGTGTGGAGTTTGCATGTCCTCCCCGTGACTGCGTGGGTTCCCTCCGGGTACTTCGGCTTCCTCCCACCTCCAAAGACATGCACCTGGGGATAGGTTGATTGGCAACACTAAATTGGCCCTAGTGTGTGAATGTGAGTGTGAATGTTGTCTGTCTATCTGTGTTGGCCCTGCGATGAGGTGGCGACTTGTCCAGGGTGTACCCCGCCTTCCGCCCGATTGTAGCTGAGATAGGCTCCAGCGACCCCCGCGACCCCAAAGGGAATAAGCGGTAGAAAATGGATGGATGGATGGATCTTTTACATACACTGTAAAAAAAAATCGATTGTGCAAAAAAAACCTGTCAGCTCAGTCGCCAAAATTTTACTGTATAATTTACAGTGGTTTTTGAGTCGCGTTTTTTTGCAGTAAAATTTTGAGCTGGCATTTTTTAACCACAAAATCTATTGTCCTTTTTACGTTGTACAATTGGATTGATAACTGGCTTTGAAATGAGATATTTATTTTTTTACAAAAGTTTGAAATGTACTGTATGGAATTTTATTTTTGAACAATTACTCGATAATATTAAAGTATAAAAGATATGCAATTGCAAATACGTGTATTTTTTTCCCTATCAAAATGGAACGAGCACATTTAGTAAGAAAATATACTTTATTTAAGTATATTATTTCCAGGCTTTTGCGGGCAACATTAAATGATTTGGAGGGCCAGAATGGGCCCCTGGGCCTTGAGTTTGACAGCTGTGGTGTAGCTGGTTTGTTGTGTTCAAAATAAATTGGTGGGGAAAAAAAAGTCACTCAGATATTTGAGTTTTTATTATTTAAACAAAAAACATGTTTGGACTATAGGATGATATAATAATTGTTGCATTGTTAGATCATATTAAAGTAAAAAAAATGTCATGCAGTTTATGCATTTTTTTCTGTTAAAATGGAAAGAACGATTACATTAACTGAGTACTTTCTTAACGCATATTCTTTATTGGCTTTTGCGGGACATATAAAACAATGTGGCGGCCCAGATTTGAACCACCCGGGCCTTGAATTTGACACCTGTGATCTAAACAAATATTTTATCCACATCAATATTAACACCTTTTGTGCTATTTTAAGACGAACGTGCTCGGGTGATAATCTGCATTAAAACGTTAATTTTGTCAGCCCCTAACTTTTACACACCAAGACCACTTCCCCTTTAAAAAGGCAAATGATCATCAAATCCTGCTGCAGTACCTCCACAGATGAGGCAGATGGCGCTGAGGAGACCAGTCTCTGTGTCATCCATCTCCAGGGGTAAAAGCTGGCCAGCAAAGGCAAACACCAAGTCTGTTAGGGGTCCAAAGCCAGCGTTGTGCATTTGCGTTCGGTTCAGAGTCAAGCCATCGGAAAAGGTCATAGTGTCCTGCTCTGGAGTGTAGCGTGTGCAGATCCGAAGCATCTATATGGGAAAAGGAGGATGGAAATGTGTTTATTATTAATTTAATTCAATAATGTTGGATGCTATTCATGGCTGATTTATACCCAATACACATCAGGGTCAGAATAATAATGTTAAACTTAAGGCTTGGGGCCAGATATGGGCCATATAAAAACATAATTTTATATGGCCCGAGAACGTCTGCAAATAATATGCGTGAATAAAGTACCATATTAGTACCTACTCAAGGTATTCGTTCTTTCCATTTTGACAGAAAAAAATCTATGTACTGGATGAAATTGCATACTTTTTAAACTTTGGTAACATCCAATATTTTCAGTATGTGTTATCATACTTTCCCATTTTTTTGTCAAAATTAAAATATATATATATCTGCTTGACTTATAATTTTTGAAAGCAAGATATTCATCAAATTGTATACTGTAAAATGACAATAGCTTTTAAGGTTAAATGTATTGTGTTTTTTACAGAATATAACAGTAAATTGAAAAAACTCTACCACTGTTTTTATGGTAAAATTCTGTTGAATGAGCTGCCATTATAATTTTTTTTTTACAGTAAAATGTTGTTTTTACAATGTATTACTGTAAATAGAAAAAAAAACGTACCACATTTGTTCATGGTAAGAAATGGTAGCTCGGTTGCTAAAATTACAAAAAACAGTGGAACTGTTTTTCCTTTTTAAGTAATATGTTGTAAAATCCACCGTAAATTGTACAGTAAAGTTTTTTTCTGTAAAAAAAAGTGGTACTGTTTTTCCATTTACTGTAATATGTTGTAAAATATTTTAAAAAAACACTGTATATTTTACAATAAAATACTGGTGATTGAGATGCCAGTTTTTTTTACTGTATACATAAAATATATATACAATAATCACATGCATAGGCAAATTCGTATATTATTCGCTGCTACAAGTGGCCCTCTGAGGGCAGCCATAACTGCTATGGGGCCCTCAATGAAAACGAGTTTGTCACCCCTGATTTAGACTAAAACATTCTTGCACTACCACTTTTGTCCACCAGGTGTAAGTATTTCTTCATTTCGGAACTGGTTATTTTGTCGGGTCATTTATGAGATAAGATAACAACAAAGCTATCTATTCACCAGAATGTCCAAGCAGGCAGACTTAAGAAGTGTGATCTGGTCAGCAATGCTGAGGGTGGTGAAACCTGGCAGCCGCTTGGCAAATTCCACAATCTTGATGATGCATTTGGTTGACAGCTCACTGAATTTGTCCCATAGGCCCAGATCAAGCTGGACACGGTGGTCTGAGCTGGAGTTCTGAACAAACAAACATACAAAAGCACAGACGGATCAGCGCACTGCTTGCGGAGGCGGCGCGCAACCCTGTTTGCATCGAGCGTGTTTTCCGAGCCTTTGCGAGACATTTACATTTTACATCCATCAAGGAGGAAGAAATCCATTTACATGTTGCATCAATCACTGGGAGGCCACACAGATGGTTAAATGGGGAACTGAATTAGTCAAGCCACCACTATGTTGGGCAAGATACGGTCAATGTATGTCTTTTAATGCAACTTGGGAACTGTCAATGATGCTCGGGTGTGCTTTAAGTAAAAAAAAGTATGTGTGTGCGCAAGTGACTTACGGTGGTGTATTTGCCCAGTTGGCCGAGTGAGGGGAAGGTCTCTTGGTGAGCTTTGCTGACTTTATTGACAAGCTCCTCCAGTTCTCCACTGAGCTCATAGCTCTCTGGAAGCATCACCTCCTCCTTCACGTCCTTCTTCTTTTTGTTTCTGTCGTTGCGTACCGCTGAGTGAAGAAAAGCAAGACAGGAAAATGCAGTGAGCTAAGGGAATGTTGACACAAGGGCTTTGTGCACGGTAGTGGAAACCAAAACTGAGGTTGCCCTTAACAGTATTAACATATTTCCTTTAGCACAGCTTGGACGCCGGCTATCTCTTCCTTATCGCCGCTCTCTTCCTTGTCCATCTCTCTATCAAGTTGACTGCCGTGCATAGTCAACTCTCTCCCTCCGCTCCCTCCTCCCATACTTTCCTTCCTTTCAGGATATCCACTAATAGCAGAGGCACAATGTGATCCCGGTCTTAACGTACATCCCACACAAAACATTACACCCACATACATGTCCCTGGGGCTGTGCATGGGGGCCACAAACTGCTACTTGCACCCGGATGTCCACACGCAAAGTCGACGTAAGTGAGGTAGCATGAAACACTGCCAACATGACGGCGAATCAGAATGTGTTTTCTGCTTGAGTGTGTCCGAGTAAGGCTGCACAATAACCCACCGTGGGGTCAGAGAAAGTAAAGCATACTGCCGTGGGTTTGCGTAGTCGCGACAGTGCGACGTGTTGTGGCGTAAAGTGCATGCAACAGTTGATGTAAACAACGTCGTGTGAGCACACAGTTGCTGTGCGTGCCTTCTTGGAGTAGTTTGGGTATAGTTAAGAGCAGTGGTGTGCCGTCAGGGCCAGAAAGGCCTTCTCTGCTGGCCTAATAACATAACCAGAAATCATGATCATACAAACCCCGTTTCCATATGAGTTGGGAAATTGTGTTAGATGTAAATATAAACGGAATACAATGATTTGCAAATCATTTTCAACCCATATTCAGTTGAATATGCTACAAAGACAACATATTTTGATGTTCAAACTGATTAACTTTTTTTTTTTTTTGCAAATAATCATTAACTTTAGAATTTGATGCCAGCAACACGTGACAAAGAAGTTGGGAAAGGTGGCAATAAATACTGATAAAGTTGAGGAATGCTCATCAAACACTTATTTGGAACATCCCACAGGTGTGCAGGCTAATTGGGAACAGGTGGGTGCCATGATTGGGTATAAAAACAGCTTCCCAAAAAATGCTCAGTCTTTCACAAGAAAGGATGGGGCGAGGTACACCCCTTTGTCCACAACTGCGTGAGCAAATGGTCAAACAGTTTAAGAACAACGTTTCTCAAAGTGCAATTGCAAGAAATGTAGGGATTTTAACATCTACGGTCCATAATATCATCAAAACGGTCAGAGAATCTGGAGAAATCACTCCACGTAAGCGGCATGGGCGGAAACCAACATTGAATGACCGTGACCTTCGATCCCTCAGACGGCACTGTATCAAAAACCGACATCAATCTCTAAAGGATATCACCACATGGACTCAGGAACACTTCAGAAAACCACTGTCACTAAATACAGTTTGTCGCTACATCTGTAAGTGCAAGTTAAAGCTCTACTATGCAAAGCGAAAGCCATTTATCAACAACATTCAGAAACGCCGCCGGCTTCTCTGGGCCCGAGATCATCTAAGATGGACTGATGCAAAGTGGAAAAGTGTTCTGTGGACTGACGAGTCCACATTTCAAATTATTTTTGGAAATATTCGACATCGTGTCATCCGGACCAAAGGGGAAGCGAACCATCCAGACTGTTATCGACGCAAAGTTCAAAAGCCAGCATCTGTGATGGTATGGGGGTGCATTAGTGCCCAAGGCATGGGTAACTTACACATCTGTGAAGGCACCATTAATGCTGAAAGGTACATACAGGTTTTGGAACAACATATGCTGCCATCTAAGCGCCGTCTTTTTCATGGACGCCCCTGCTTATTTCAGCAAGACAATGCCAAGCCACATTCAGCACGTGTTACAACAGCGTGGCTTCGTAAAAAAAGAGTGCGGGTACTTTCCTGGTCCGCCTGCAGTCCAGACCTGTCTCCCACCGAAAATGTGTGGCACATTATGAAGCGTAAAATACGACAGCGGAGACCCCGGACTGTTGAACGACTGAAGCTCTACATAAAACAAGAATGGGAAAGAATTCCACTTTCAAAGCTTCAACAATTAGTTTCCTCAGTTCCCAATCGTTTATTGAGTGTTGTTAAAAGAAAAGGTGATGTAACACAGTGGTGAACATGCCCTTTCCCAACTACTTTGGCACGTGTTGCAGCCATGAAATTCTAAGTTAATTATTATTTGCAAAAAAAAAAAAAGTTTGAACATCAAATATCTTATCTTTGTAGTGCATTCAATTGAATATGGGTTGAAAAGGATTTGCAAATCATTGTATTCCGTTTATATTTACATCTAACACAATTTCCCAACTCATATGGAAACGGGGTTTGTATAAGTATCCTCTATAATATGTGTTTGTGTTAATATTTTGGGGTGTTTGAAAGGAATTAATCAGATTTACTCTATTTCTGATTGGAAAAATTGCTCATACGAGTCTGACTTTTTGGTACAGATTACAGTAGTACCTCAATGTACATGTTTGATTGGTTCTGTGACCGAGCTCCTGACTCAAAACACTCTTATCTCAAATCAACGTCACTCGTTAAAATAAATTGGATTTGTGCTTGCTTGGTACTCAGCATCGAGGGTTGGAATTGGGGGTTAAATCACCAAAATGATTCCCGAGCGCGGCCACCCCTGCTGCTCACTGCTCCCCTCACCTCCTAGGGGGTGAACATGAGATGGGTCAAATGCAGAGGATAATTTCACCACACCTAGTGTGTGTGTGACTATCGTTGGGACTTTAACTTAACTTAACTTGGACCCTCCAAATGTGCACAATTTTAACATGTAAAATGCATTTTAGAAATAGAAACAAACTTTTGAATAGTACATGAATAAGAACAATACAATAAAATGTAGTACAAACAACTACAGTAACTTTATGAAGTAATGTAATAATAATGTACAGTATTCATTTTGGAGAGAGGTCTTCTATTGTGCCTCCTTTTAACTGTATTTCCGTCAAACACACCATCAGCAGCGAATCCATATTTTTTTGATAGATAAATGTCTGTTGTTTGGCGAAACACTCATGTTTTGGATGATGTCTTTCTTTAATTCAATAAGTACCATTCTCTCAACACTGTCCTTCACACTAACTTTCCCCATTCCAACGGTTGGAAAAACAAATCTGTGGCTATAAGCTAATGCTCGGGAGTAAGACCCCATGTTTTGATACAACAGGATTCATTCTGATAATCGCTACACCAACTAGCGGCAGGAAGGCTTGTGATTTAAATTTATGCTCGCATTTTAAAACGCACAACAAAAAGCCAAGAGACAGCTGGTGTCTCAAAACACTCGTAAGTCGAGGAACCACTGTCCTAGCACAATCCCCCTGTATTGTCAAACTAAAGGCAAAATGTAATGCACTATTTGGCTGCAACCAGCAGAGGCACTGTTGATTCAGGCTGTGTAGTTTGTGGTCTAAAAAGGAACTACATGATGTCAGCAAAGGCTATTGAAATATTAAATCAATAGGCGTTCAGAACATTCAGGAAGAAGTGAAATGGATAAAAAAAATGATATTTTGAAAGCATTGGAGATGTAGTTGTAGCACTTACCTTCCTTGGACATGCCGACCTCAAAGCACTTCTGCAGCCTGCAGTACTGGCAGCGGTTGCGCGTGACCTTGTTAATCTGACAGTTCTTGTCTCGGTGGCAGGTGTACACCATGTTCTTCTGGATGCTGCGACGGAAGAAACCCTGGAGCATCAGGAAGAACCAAGACCAAAGGGGAGAAGGGCAGGGGAGACGTTCTCGGTTAATGCCAAGTCATCAAATAAAGTATGTGACATTTAATTGTTTCCCTGCTTCCCCTTTCCTTTGAGACGGTCCTCTCTATTTTTAAACTTTGCAGTTCCATGCTCTTTTCTTTTCTTGAAGATTTAATTTCCTTCAGTAATGGAAGCCTTGAAAGCAATTTGCCAAATGCTAGAGTTGTGTTACTACTGCAGGATCTTCTCACCTTGCAACCCTCGCAGGAGCTGACCCCATAGTGATACCCCGAGGACTTGTCCTGGCACACAAAGCAGGGCTTGTAGACCCGAGGTGGGGGAGGTGGTGATGGAGAACTGGGTACCATCTCTTCCGAGCTGGTGCTCTGGGTCTCCACCGCTATAGAGGGGGAGGGAAAGGGGGGGAAAAAAGAAGACGGGCACATGAGCATGTGATATGCAATCATTGTCCTACGGCTATGGTGCACGCATACAAATACATGAAGCATGTTGACTGTTTAGAATTGCTTTCAAGGATGAAATGACCGCCGCTGGCATTTCTTTTCTCCTCCATTGATTTGTTTGAATGCGGGAAGCCGGAACAGAATATAAAAAATCAAAATAGTCATTGCCTGCTCAGATTGTTGTCATCAAGCATATGCATAAGGCAGAAACAGAGGTCTATTAAAGATATTTCTTCTGGATCCAAATAAGTACAACGGATGACTGCGTGGGTTCCCTCCGGGTACTCCGGCTTCCTCCCACCTCCAAAGACATGCACCTTGGGATAGGTTGATTGGCAATGCTAAATTTGGCCCTAGCGTGTGAATGTGAATGTTGTCTATCTGTGTTGGCCCTGCGATGAGGTGGCAACTTGTCCAGGGTGTACCCCGCCTACCGCCCGAATGCAGCTGGGATAAGCTCCATTCCACCACAACCTCGAAAGGGACAAGCAGTAGAAAATGGATAGATGCAATACATACCGGTATACACATACAACACATACAATAACATGATAGTGGAAGCTCGATTTACAAAACCCTCATGATACGGATTTTCCCATAAACAAACTGCAGACCGAAAAAAAATATGCTTTGTTGTACGATCCTTGTTTCCATGTACGAACGTTTTATCCACCCATTGCGTGCCAGCAGGGCAGCCATTTTGTGCCTGTAAGCACATCTTCTATGGGCAGACTTTTTAAGTGTTTTTTCCTAGTTTTGATCGCCTAATATGAGTCCAAAGAAAGCAATCGACAAGCGATGTGTGGTTTGAAAAATTCAGGAAGTTGCCACAGCGTTATGAACACTTCTTTCACCTTCCCACTCACCACAGACAAAGAAGACAAACCAGCAAGGTAAAGTGGATTTGATGTTTTATTCCTAATTAGAGTAGTGACCTGGATGATGTAGTTAAAGGGGAACATTATCACCAGACCTATGTAAGCGTCAATATATACCTTGATGTTGCAGAAAAAAGACCATACATTTTTTAAACCGATTTCCGGACTCTAAATGGGTGAATTTTGGCGAATTAAACGCCTCTTTAATATTTGCTCTCGGAGCGATGACGTCACAACGTGACGTCACATCGGGAAGCAATCCGCCATTTTCTCAAACACCGAGTCAAATCAGCTCTGTTATTTTCCGTTTTTTCGACTGTTTTCCGTACCTTGGAGACATCATGCCTCGTCGGTGTATTGTCGGAGGGTGTAACAACACGAACAGGGACGAATTCAAGTTGCACCAGTGGCCCAAAGATGCGAAAGTGGCAAGAAATTGGACGTTTGTTCCGCACACTTTACCGACGAAAGCTATGCTACGACAGAGATGGCAAGAATGTGTGGATATCCTGCGACACTCAAAGCAGATGCATTTCCAACGATAAAGTCAAAGAAATCTGCCGCCAGACCCCCATTGAATCTGCCAGAGTGTATGAGCAATTCAGGGACTAAGGACGTCGGTAGCACGGCAAGCAATGGCGGCAGTTTGTTCCCGCAGACGAGCGAGCTAAACCCCCTGGATGTCTTGGCTCACACCGTCCCTTATGCCACCGAAGATGATCAAGAGAAGAATATCGACCCTAGCTTCCCTGGCCTGCTGACATGAGGGTATGTCTACAGAATATATTAATTGATGAAAATTGGGCTGTCTGCACTCTCAAAGTGTATGTTGTTGCCAAATGTATTTCATATGCTGTAAACCTAGTTCATAGTTGTTAGTTTCCTTTAATGCCAAACAAACACATACCAATCGTTGGTTAGAAGGCGATCGCCGAATTCGTCCTCGCTTTCTCCCGTGTCGCTGGCTGTCGTGTCGTTTTCGTCGGTTTCGCTTGCATACGGTTCAAACCGATATGGCTCAATAGCTTCAGTTTCTTCTTCAATTTCGTTTTCGCTACCTGCCTCCACACTACAACCATCCGTTTCAATACATTCGTAATCTGTTGAATCGCTTAAGCCGCTGAAATCCGAGTCTGAATCCGAGCTAATGTCGCTATAGCTTGCTGTTCTTTCCGCCATGTTTGTTTGTGTTGGCTTCACAATGTGACGTCACAGGAAAATGGACGGGTGTTTATAACGATGGTTAAAATCAGGCACTTTGAAGCTTTTTTAGGGATATTGCGTGATGGGTAAAATTTTGAAAAAAACTTCGAAAAATATAATAAGCCACTGGGAACTGATTTTTAATGGTTTTAACCATTCTGAAATTGTGATAATGTTCCTTTAAGGAGTTTTGTGATTTCAAACTGTGTGTGTGTGTGTGTGTGTGTGTGTGTGTGTGTGTGTGTGTGTGTGTGTGTGTGTGTGTGTGTGTGTGTGTGTGTGTGTGTGTGTGTGTGTGTGTGTGTAGGCAGGGCAGCTGCGTAAGGAGGACAGTTTAGCTAGTTGTTGTTGTGAGATAGTTGATTTATCACCCCCTTGTCATATTGACCTTCCTTTATATTGTTTATTTCAATTGTGTTAAAAGCGCACAAACCGTTATTGAAATACGGACCGTTGTCGGGGCTTAAGCCAATTATTTATGTTTTTATTGTTTATTATAGAGAAATCTGCTTACATTTTTTCTACCGACGCACCCTGTTAAAGAACCAATTATGTCTGTAAATCGAGGTTCCACTGTATTTAGAACACCTTGATAGGATTATTGAAAAGATACTGCCGGAGAGATAAATTAACAACGTTCACTTTCCTGAATGTATGGATTGTTGACAAAATTGTTTTACTGTGGTTGCCATTGATTGACAGCTCCTCCGATAAGACCAGGTGACAGCCAGTCAAAACTGGCTGCTCATCATTCCACAGACTGACACAGCCTCGTGAGAACATCTACCCCCCCCCCCCCCCCACGCACACACACACACACACACACACTTCAGACAGTGTATACATGCACAACTATAAACTATAACATATTTTTGCAACACAATTATGACACGAACAATGTGACTTGAAGCCATGTATTAGCGATGCTACATTAAACCTAACTGTACTCTAAGTGGAACTGATGCAGGCCTGAGATGCATGCAAACATGTGCTAACACACATAGCGCCAGGCCCTCGTCACACATCACACCTCTTTCAACTTGCCCCATTAGTCACCCTTAAACTTCAACCCCCCCTTCAACTTGGTAACCCACCACCCCCTGACACACAAACCCTATTTTTCTCTTGTTTCCTGGCCCTAAATTCCTCGGTGCAGCCCTGCCAGGTTTTAATAGAGGCCTCGGCTCGTAAGGCGGCCTATAAAGGCGGTCCCATAGCTAGGCTGGAGGCCCCAGTCAGGCTGGCCCTGACTTTATTGGGACTCAGTCACCTTGGGCAGCTATTCACACCACCAGCTGTAGCCCCCAGCCCGTAAAAAAAGCCAATCATAAAATAAAAAACAGGGAGGCTCTAAAATTCTAACTTTTACTGCACCCTCCCACCCCCAGTGCCCTCAATGGAAAGCACAGAGGGCTAGCCTAAACTTAACCTACAACCCCCCCTTGCGCCTCCCCAATTCTTCCTCTCTCACACCCAAGGCTGAAGTGAAAACCACCAGCTTGGCTTTTTACAAGTGAAGGGAGACTTCAAAAAGAAAAAAAAGGGGCATAAATGGAGGAATTTGATCGGAAAGAAAAGGGGCAGTGGGGTAAAAGGGGGAGCGGAGGACACTGTGAAGGAAGGTCTTGTTCAAGACCAAGCTGACATTTCTACTAGCTTCTTGATTAGTCCAACAGAAATATTTTTCATCTTGTCTGTGGCTCTAAACATCTGCTATTCATATAAATTTGACTCTACAATTTTGACTTTTAGGAATTCACTTTTAATTTCTCACTGAGCCATGGTTCGCTGGGGGTAAAGATGTTTTCCATTATTATTTTGGATTTGATTTTTGATTTTTTTACAGCCACCTCAAAGCCAAATGTTCAAATAAAACATAAAACCTGAAGTTTGTGGCAGCCTGCAGCAGGCCTCATGTCTTCTTGGCCGGAATGTAAGAAAGAAGCGGGGATCAGCGGGAGCTCAGCAACCCTCTGAACGTGGCTTGAACTTTTATGCAGCGAATGAGACTCGAGAGAGTGCTGACAAGTCAGAAGAAAAGCACAAACCATGTGTGCCATTAGGCATCCCACCCTAGTTGATATCAGTTAATTGGAAGAAGAAAGCGTGCAGATGAGAGGCCATCTCGGAGAGAACTATTGGAAGGAGACTAGTTTAAAGGTAGTTCCTCCAGAGTTCATGACTTTGCTGACTTCATTTAGCCCGCTCCAGCCAACTCGCCCAAGGCGCCACAGTAAGAGGACCCATTCAGGCAGCTGCCGTGAGCCCCTTTCCCCTCGGTCTCCTCAACTCAGCTCATCACTGTTTAGAAAACAAAGCCCTGTGAAATGGGAGGCCCGTCTTATCAGCGCCCCGATGCCTGGGGCACCATTTACATGACAATCCGCCGGCAGAGTTCTGCGAGTCGACGATGGACGGATGAGATGAGAAGAGTGGGATAGGTGGGTGGCTGCTGTTGTTTGGACGGGTGGGCGGGGTGCATAAAAGAGGCAATAAGGGGGATAGTACACTTATCACTTGCCACTGTTGATTTCCTGCCAGGTATCACTTTACTAATCCTTTCTCTTAAGCCCCGTTTTACACTAAACGGATAAGGTTATCCAGGGTAAATCCCACCTAACCTTATCCACGTCCACACACAACAATGCCACCGTTTAGGACCCCCGCCCCCCTCCGTCCGCCGGCGCAACGCGACCCACTATGCATGCGCGGAAAATGCACACGTCATAGTCATCTCCAGTGTTGCTTTGTGTGCAAGTTCTTAAATGTAACTTTTTTAAACTATATCCAGTGTTGTGGTATTTCAATTACTGGAATCCAGTGTGCTGTGGGGCCCTATTGTAGTTAATCACACCTGAGCCATCATAAATTAATCAAATCTTTATTAGACACGTAAACAATGTGATAAAGAACATTTTACATCAATCAAACTAGGGATCTAGATATCTGGTCAGGACACTCTTCACTGTTTTGCCTTCACCTTCATTGTCCATTCATTTTTGCTGACTTTATATACTCTGGACCTAGACGTCGAGTCCGCGACATACATGGCGGACAATAACTGATACAGTCTGCTTTGCCAGTCCAAATGCATTCACCGTTTTCCTCGACGGCCAGGTAATACAAAGCACACGCTACCTTTTTTATCACATCCACGGGAGCTCGCATTCTTGTTGACTCTCCTTCGACAAATGGACAAAGTTGTTCGCTCAGTAGAAACATAGCTGACCCGGCCAGACATTCGAAAGTTCTCTTGCTGTCTGAGAAGTGTTGTATCCCAAATAGATGCAATCGCTTTCTTTTAAGGTATTCATGTGTGATTTCCACAAGCGTTTGTACATGTAGAAGAAGGAGAAATACGGGCATGTCTGGATGACTCGCCTTCATATTTCCAGTGGTTAGCTTCGAGTTACGAAACTGCTTTTATTATGAAGCTGGCTGTGGCCGTTCTTTCTGATGTCACTTCCTGTGTGGGCGTGGTCTTTCTGGCGTTACTTCCTCTCCGAACTCACTTGGTAAACAATCAATGAGTCCATACAAAGCTAAGTGCCGGAGAGTCAAGAAATACACGGCTGACTTACCCGTTTAAAAATTTGTCCGAGGAGGGGGACCTTAAATGCTGGTTTAATGTGGCTGAAACGGGGCTTAAGCTAAATAATTATTCGTTTAAGGGGTTAAACGATTTAGTGTAGACATGGCATTAGTGCTCTGTACACCGTGATCAGGCCTAATGCATACAAACACAACCTGATACTAGTCGGTGGCTGCAAACAACAGTATCCTAACACCAGGAACAAACACAAACAAGCTACGTTGCACTTAAACGCTTGACAGTGGCTGGGAATGTATGGAATCGTTAGCCTCATTAGGAGGGAATATTAACTGCACATGACAGGAATAGGTGACCTCACATAGGTCAATTATTTTAAATTCTGGGTCACGTCAGCTCCGCCGCTTTGGCTCCAACAGATATATCAGCAGCGGGCAGGAAGAAAAGCGCGTGGAGTTTCTGGTAACACAGAAGGCGCCTGTTGTTCACTCGACTGGAAATGGGAGTGTACTCATGTATGCGAGCAAAGGCGTGACTATGCGGCTCGTGCTCGGTGTTGCAACAGCCTGCTTGTAACTGAGCAGCATATGACGGCCTGGCAGCATAACAAGTATTCTTTCACAATAGGCCTGCAGATTGTGTCTACGTGACTTGACTTGTGGGAGTGAATCTTTGATGCGATGCTGCTCCCGAAGTGCAGCCTCGGCATGCGAGTACAGCGTGAGAACCATGTCGCATATAGTGTGTGAGAGGTTGTCACGGTCCTATTCGAAGGTGACCCTATCTGTAGTTTATGTGAACACAAGGCACGCTCACACCAGCCTCCTGTTTGATTTTGTAAAGGCGGCCTGTTCCTTACAGTCCACTGTTCCCCATTAAAATGCCCGATGTGTGAGGGGCTCATTATGTTTGTGTTTTTGCAGTTCGTGTGACTGCGAGCGTGGGCATGCAGGTCCTTTGTCTTTATCTTTACCTTCATTAAACAGCCTGCAAAGCTTGCGTGTTTGTGACGCACTCAGCGTCAGCAGATAAAAGTTTGTGTGAGACTGGTAGGCGACGTGTGACAGAAGGGCACAAAGTAGGTCTCTCTTGTGTGTTACCAGCCAGACAGAAGCAGCAGAAGGGGAGCAGATTGAGGAGGAGGAGGATGAACAGTGGGTTGGAGGAGTTGCTGGCACCTTGGTGGTTGCCCCTTGGCTCTCTACCTCAGTGCAAACACCAAGTGGAGTGGCAGAAAAAAAGAGGAAATGAAAGTACCACACCCTTTTTATAGTGCCACTTTTCTTCTTTGTCTCCCGACCCACGTCTTCCTGCCATCCCTCTGAGGCCTCTGCTGCAAGGTCTCACACACACACACACACACAACACACTCATTTCCTTCCCCTTTTTCGGTGCCAGTTTTTCCTGAGGATCTCCGTCACTGCTTTTGTAGCCACTTCTGCTACACCCTTTTACTTTTCCCACAGCTCAAATGATTCCGCTGCTCTGCTCGAGCTACACCACACACAATTGAGTCACCTGCAAGCTTTCATGTGAAAAGTCTATCAAGAGTCCATTGTGTGAGTTACACAAGGCCTGAGCCCGCACACAAAAAACACACGCAGACACAATGAAACATGGCCACAATTGACAAAGAAATTGTTTGTACTACAGCTATTCAACCGGCAATGACACCAGAACTCAAGTTCAAAAAACCTGGGAGACAAACATTTTTGCTGCAAATTCCTAAACACTAGAGCAGTGGTTCTTAACCTTGTTGGAGGTACCGAACCCCAACAGTTTCATATGCGCATTCACCGAAACCGAACCGTAATCATAAAATGATGTTATAATATTAAAGAAATACTAATAAAGATATATTTTACAAACGGAAAGTTACAGAAATGTACACATGATCCCATGTTTACATCTCATTGTGCAACATGTGAATGTTTTGGTGGGAACTAAATGCGATATCTGAAAGGGGTACACATTATTTCCAAAGTAGGAACCCCACCCAGACATGTAATACTAGTACACAGCTCATGATAAGTGGGCCAAAACACTTATATTAGAAAATAATCTCATGGAAATGACTGCTGTCATTTGATTACAATAATAAAACATTGAACTTGTTATTTAGTCAAGTTTAGGACAGGTGTGCTGCAGGTGTGACCACAGTGCATGTGCACGTCTGACGTCGCTCACATGTGCTCCGCCGAATGCTCAAGGAGTTTTCGCGTTTGCTCACATGGAAAATTAGAAGGAACATTGTTTGGGGGTATCCATAATACGCCGACAGGGAGAAGTTTTTATTTAAAGGATGAGTCGAGCGTGTCTTGACCTCCGCGGCGGAGGCTCTGCCAAACCCCTGAGGCCGACTCACCGAACCCCTCGGGTTAAGAACCACTGCACTAAAGTGAGCCTGTTGTATAGAGGAACATGGACCCCTATAAACACATTGGTAGATCCTTACATTGACATTTTAACCTTGCTAGGGTCCAACCCTGTAATTTACATAAACGAGGCCTTCCTCAAGGCACCCCTTTAAGTCTTTTGATTTTATGTAATGTGATTTATATAACTAAGGTGTTGTAAGCTTGTTTACTCCAGATGCAGCCAGTGGTCATTTGTTCAACTTACTAGTGATGTTCCTCAAGGTTCCCTTTTAGGTCCTCTCTTTTTTATCATTTACACTCATGGCCCGCTAGTTCAGTTAAAAAAAACTTGAGATAGAATCCCATTTTTTCAGCAGATTTTTAAAAACCCTAGAGTGCTGTCAAAGAGATGATCTTTGACGAGCTGTTTTGAAGAATGTCCTTTAAAACAGCAGAGCGCTCCTGTAACTCAGATAAGATATATAGATAGACTGAAATCAAATTTCTACTGTAGGGGATGCGGCCTCTCCGAATAATAGTAAAGGGAGAGGTCCAGCCCCATGGTCCTTAGATTTTTGGAAATGTGGCCCCTAAAATAATGTGTTTAAATACCCCTAGTTTATACTGAGCTTGAGCCAAAAGCCAGGAGAGAGGAATGTGTGTGTTGACGCTTTCATTAAAGGTGCTGAGTTAGACAAGGTTTTCAACAGCTGTCAAAAACCTCCTTGCCTGGGACACAGATGACTGTTTAGCTGTTTTTTAGAAACAAGGTGAACAACTGTAAAACGTCTCCTCGTGTGTGGTTAGTGGGCGCCCTCCTGACCAGGGGGTGGCTGAGCGATAAAACACACACACACACACACACACACACACACACACACACACACACACACACACACACACACACACACACACACACACACATTTGCACACACACTCATCCAGGAATTTACACCAGTCTGTCAGAATCCACAGAAAGTCATGAAACAGAGTGAGACTGGCTGGTGGCCGCAATGATGCAAACATCAAATCTGAGAACAGATTGTAGAACATTTTCGTGTTTGCTCACAGGTGCCACAGTGGCTGCAGAAGAAATCTTGGGACTTTTGAGTACGACACGACGTACAAACACACACTCAAGTCTTCATCTGTACTACACCCCCCACCTCTGTTAAAAGTGCAGAGCAAAGAAGCAAAGGCAGCAGGTGGGACAAGCTTCTATCCTTGGGGCACATTTTGAAAACTGGAATTACCCTTGCAGTCTGCTAGTGCTCTCAAAACACAGTTTCTTCTTTACAGCACCTCATAAAGAGCCTTTTGATATTTTCTTGATGGAGTCAGCCAAGCCGACATTTGGCAACAAGCATCCCCTTTTCCTGCTACACACAACCCTGTCAAAAACACATACAAATTGGCTTCAAACGCCAAACTGCCTGTCCCCAATGAACTCCATAAAATGGTTTCCTTTAAAAGTCCTTGTACAAAATTCAAGAAAAGGGAATTAAAAGGAAATATAATTGAAATCAAAGGATTTTCATGGCAAACTCGGGAAAAAGAAAACAGTCAAGAGCAGTTCTGTGGAAAATATGTGGCCCCTCATCCCTGTGGTGAGCTCCAGCTGACTGTTCATCTGCCCACCAGAAGAGAGTAAAGCACAGCTCTTCTTCGATGACTGCAGAGTGAACCCAAATCTAGCAACGTGGATCAGCCTTGGGCCACTGATCATGTCAAGAACACAGGAAGAAGTGATGGGCAGGCAAGGAAGCAGACAGAGGGCAAAGGAAGCAGACGAGTGAGACAAGGAGAGAAAAGGGAAGCCCACAGTCTTTGATCCTTGGGGTTGTTTCTCGTCCTCCCAGACTTCCTCTCACCATCTGTAGCCCTGGCTCTCACCTGTCTGTCTCTGGCAAGGTCTGCAGCCCTCATTCAATTACTATTGCTTCCTCTCCACAACAATAGAAACCTACAAAAGTAGAAGTAGCCCGGTCGTGGCTGCAGCCTCGCTCTGTCAGAGGAAGTGAGGGGAGAGGAGGTTAATGTAAACAACAACAGTAGTACTCCACTCCCACCCATTAGGGAAGCACTGCACACCAAAATGTGACGGAACAAGCTCGCCCGCCCGCAAAGAGTAGAACAAGCCATCCCCCTCGCACAGACTGGGAGACCCTTTGCTTTTTGTCCATACAAGAGGACTAAATCTTCTTAAAAGCATGCACCTACTGGACAAAAGAAATGGGAGATATTTGTATTCAGTGAATAAAGTTGGCAAGAACAGTTAGTTCCCTCATTGTAAACGTACCAAGACATTCTGGACAACTCCATGTGTTTGTGGTGTGAGGAAGGCCCTTTTATGTTCCAGCAAAACCCATCAAGGCATGCTTGGAGGAATTCAGTGTGGAAGGACTTGTGAGTCCAGACCTTAGCCTTTGGGATGAACCAAAACAGCAATTCTGATATTCTTGTCTCACAAGCTGATTTTCACAGACATGCACATTTACAAATGTTGATGACTTCCAGAATGTCCCAATACTTGCGCAGCTATGTACTTATCTGCTCCATTCTACTTTGAACAAAAGGACATTAACAGCAACATTTTCTGTTAAACCAACCCCAAGAGGAAGATCGTGTGTGAGAGAGCGACCAGGAAATGATTGTGGCTTTCCGGCGATTTGCCATCCGTGTCACTGTGGTGACTTCTGAAACTAAAACTGCAGCAACGGGCACAAACCCACCTCAGACCTACCTAAACGCACACAGTCTAATCATTTGTAGTTGTAGGTACTCTGAGAAACTATAACTCATTTCTTTCTTTCAAACTATAACTCATTTCTTTCCTATTCTGTTGCAAGTGAGTAATAATGTCTCAAGTTTGCGATGTGTGGCATGAGTTAATTTAGTTTCTACTTTTTGAGAACAATCACATGTATACAAGATACACACATCAAGAAAAAGTACCACATACTCCAAGAAGTTTGCCTATGAGTGTGTATCTTGCAGTCACTCGCATTCTTGAAGAAAGCATAAATCATCCCCAGCAGCGCCTCACTGCTTGCTGGATGGCTTCCTGTCTGTCAGTATAGCTGGCTGCTTCTTTCAGGGTTTTTTTGGCAAACATGATCAGACTTCGGAGAAGGAGTTGACACATCCTGGCCTACAGACAGCACGACTGCAGTAAAGACATGTACTGTAGCCAGAGAGGAGCACCTATACCTGCTTGGGAATGTGCCAAGTATGTCGAGTGAGAATACATTTCTTGTGTAAGACATGTACTCTTGGCCCGCCCTGAATAGTGTGTGTTTAAATGGAGTCAGAAACCTGGTTAATGTCAGCTTCTGCTGAGAGATTAAGAAAGATGTTGGGCAGCCACAGTGGCTGCAGGGGGAACCTGATTAAGTGAGTTTATACATGTGTAAGAAGAAAGTGGCACTGGGAAAGCAAGCGGTGAAACGAAAGGAAATATAATCGCTGTGGCAGGGAAAACCTTGTGTGCAAAATAAATAAATAAAAATCTGACTATAACAGAACCCGAGACTAAAATAAACAAGGACGTTTCCACATCTGTGCACAAGGCTATTTGTAGAGTTCACAGTGAGGCAAAAAATGTGTGGTCCTGGTTCAAAGACATGACAGTAGGTTAGAGAGAAATCTGATGACTGAGCAGTTGTACCAAGACTTTTCCAAGACATGAACATGTAGTCTTGTTTCCTGCTTTGACCAGAAACTACACACAAAAAGGACACTCCTTTGAGCATGGGTGTACAAACACTTCATTTGAGGTCTGTACCAGGTTTGTTTAGTAGCCAGTGGCATACTGTAAAAATAAAATTGGATAAAATAGAGACATAATAAAAATCCAGACATTAATTGTACAATAAATTAATGAATACGTTTACCAATTAGCCCTACTAAAAACATTAAAGCAGTGCTGTCAAACGATTAAATAATTAATTTAAATTCATCATATTTTTGATTTTGGATTAATCATGTTCAATCACAGGTCATTACTTGTTTGCATAAAATTTACTAAAAAAGAGCTCCGTATTTGGACACAACATTTTTTAAACGTCTTACTTAAATGCATGTCATTTATTAGTTTGAAACAGTTTTATCTAAATTCCTGTAAGGGTGTATTATTTCGAGGATACATTTTCCAGCCAGTCTCCTCACTCATCTTTGCACTGATGTATGCATTGGCCTGATCACTGACCATATAACAACCCACGCCGTCTTTCAGGTAAAATAAATTGTGTGATTAATCCTTGCATGTACAGTAGTAATGCGATAATATTTTGTGATTTATCACATGAGTTAATTTGTTATTTTTGACAGCCCTACTTTAAAGTTGAGCTGTATTTCACCCTTCAATATAATTAGCTGTTTTACTGATATGTCTTGCAATTGATTAGTTGTAATGTTTTTAATAAATCCCAAGTGAGGACTATCACATTTTTCTTCCCCCAAAAACAGTTAGGAAAGTCATGCTCTAGACCATGGGTGTCAAACTCTGGCCCGCGGGGCAAAATTGGCCCGCCGTGTAATTTTACTTGGCCTTCGAGGCGATATCAAATTCCCACTAAAGCTGGCCCGCCGATTATATACAGCGGCCGTGCCGCGGTAACACCGCATTCACCGCTAATTCTCATACTTGCCAACCCTCCCGGGAGACTCCCAAATTTCAGTGCCCCTCCCCAAAATCGTCACGTCCGCTTTTCATACAGTCCAACAAGTGCTGGCCCAGTCACATAATATGTGCGGCTTCTGCACGCACACACAAGTGAATGCAATTCATACTTGATCAACAGCGATACAGGTTACACTGAGGGTGGCCGTATAAACAACTTTAACACTGTTAGAAATATACGTTACTGTGAACCCACACCAAACAAGAATGACAAACACATTTCGGGAGAACATCCGCACTGTAACACAACATAAACACAACATAACAAATACCCAGAATTTGCAGCACTAACTCTTCCGCGACGCTACAAGGTGTGTGGGGTGTGTGTGTGTGTGGGGGGGGGGGGGCAGCTTGTAGAGGACGTTAAAGACTATGGTCCGGGTGGACTACGAGATATAATGACTGATGAACACCTTCGTTCGATAATGAAGGTTGCCTCAGCTCAAAGCCTGAGCCCCAACATTAATGAACTAGCATCCAGGAAAAGATGCCAGGTATCTGGCTTGGGCACATCAGATTAGGTCAGTGTGTTGCAAACTGAGCAGTTTAAAAGTCCTGAATGGTTGGTTTATTCATTGTTATTTTATTTTCAAATGTATTAGCCTGTGGAAAAAGTTGCATGTCACTATAAAGTTATATAAGCCTTGCTTGTTCAATATTCAATGCAAAACTTGTTTGGGTCCCTATTAAAAGGTTAATTCGTTCAACCTTGGCCCGCGGCTTTGTTAAGTTTTAAATTTTGGCCCACTCTGTATTTGAGTTTGACACCCCTGCTCTAGACTATCCATCCATCCATTTTCTACCGCTTGTCCCTTTCGGGGTCACGGGGGGTGCTGGAGTCTATCTTAGCTGCATTCGGTAGACTAGTGTCAGTTTTCACAATAATAGCTAGCACACACCTGTGACTGTATGCACACAAAAGGTGTACATGTAAACAAATGAACTAATGCAAAAAAGGGGACTTGCGGAAGATGCACATGGGCAAAATTTGACTAAATCCTTCTACCAAATTAGCCATTGCCTTCCACCCTTGAACCTGTACAATAGTTCTACAACTTCAGCCACCCACCACTGCCTGCCAATAAACTGCGGCACAAACATGGCCCATTCATACAGGGAGAACGGCCAGGCAAGTCTTGCTTCGGAGGCCCGTGTTGGCCTAGACTTCTCATAACAGTCGGCCCCTAGCAACGCTGGAGCCAAGCTGTCAGTCAATAACACGGCGATAAAAGTGCTGCTCTCTTCGCACATGGCTCCGAGGTGACACACGCATACTCTTATATACACTGTACACACATCCACCTCGCTAAGTTACGGGCTCGCCGCGAGAGATAAACACACAAATGCAAGCAGACACACTCACACACATACAATGGCTGCCAATTGCCCACGCCTATGAGCAAGGGATTCAGTTCTCAGTAAACATCAACAATAGCAGCAGCCAGATATGAAGTGTGCAAACTATTATGAAAAGTCCACATTTTACACTCGGCTGATATGCAGCCTGCTGGAGCCATTAACTCAGTGTGCTAGCTTCTGCACAGATTTTCAGCTTCACTGGAATGTAGGAATGGGAATTGATAAGATTTTTCCAGTTCTGATTCCACATTCGATTCCACTTGCTGATTTGGTTCCTTAACGGTTCTCTTATCGATTCTTATTTGGGGAAAAAAATGAAAAAAGGGTGGATTGGCATCTGTTTGGTTTAGTTTAGAGGTAACATGACTTTACAAAGCCTCAAGTGAGGTCTCAAAAGGCACATATGTAGCATTGAAGAAAGAAATAACTTTTTCGTCAATAAACATAAGAAATTAATATTCTGTAGAATTTAATCATGCACAAATTACACAAGAATGTAACATTTAGTAACATGTGATATAATGTCAGTTGAGGACTTATTATGTCAGTTGAGGACACCATAGACAAAAATCCCCACTCAATGTTCCTCAAAGGTGTGACAAAAGAAGAAATAATCAATATTGTGAAAAATTTTAAATCCAAGACCTCCACTGATTGTAACGGAATTGATATGGAAACGATAAAAAAAGGTTCCTGAAGAGATTTCAGAACCTTTAACATATATCAGCAACCTATCGATTCAAACAGGCAAATTCCCAGATAAAATGAAAATAGCAAAAGTAGTACCAATTTTTAAGACTGGAGACAAACACCAGTTTACAAACTACAGACCTATTTTTTCTACTTCCACAATTTTAAAAAAATATTGAAAAACTATTTAACAACAGATTGGACAAATTCATAAATAAAAATTAAACACTCACAGACAACCAATACCGATACAAAGCCAACATCTCAACATCAATGGCATTAATCAAAATAACGGAAGAGATCCCCAATGCAATAGATAGCAGAAAATGTGCTACTGCAGTGTTTATGAATTTAACAAAATCATTTGACACATTTAATCACAGTATCTTAATAAACAGATTTAAAAAATGTGGCATCAGAGGGTTGGTCTTGAACTGGGTAAGAAGCTACTTAACCAACAAAAAGCAATACATAAAAATAGGATTAGACATGTCTACAGAGCTGAAAATATATTGTGGCGTACCAATACTGGGACCAAAATTGTTAAATCTATATATATATGACATTTGTACAGTTACAAAGGAGTTAAAGTTAGTATTATTTGCAGATGATACAACTATGTGTTGTTCAGGAGAGAACACACAGAAGCTAATACAAATAATAACAGAAGAAATTAATGAATTAAAAAGATGGTTTGACAAAAACAGACTATCTTTGAATCTCAGTAAAAGTAACTGTTCAGTGACAGTAGAAAGGAAAGTCAAACACAAATACAAATAGACGGAATAGACATTTAAAGGGTAAAAGAAAACACATTATTGGGTGAAATAATCCATCCATCCATTTTCTACCGCTTTTCCCTCTCGGGGTTGCGGGGGGGTTCTGGTGGGTACAAAAATAGATGATAAAATGAACTGGAAACCTCATGTAAAAAATATACAATATAAAGTAGCAAGAAACACGTCAATAATGGATAAAGCAAAATATGTTCTGGACCAAAAATCTCTTCATATTCTCTACTGCTCACTAGTGTTACCATATCTGAGTTATTGTGTAGAAATATGGGGAAACAACTACAAATGTGCGCTTCATTCACTAACGGTGTTACAAAAAAGATCAATTAGAATAATACATAATGTTGGATATAGAGAACATACAACCCCTTTATTGAATCAAAAATATTGAAATTCAACGATTTGGTGCATTTGCAAACAGCTAATATGATGTACAAAGCAAACTAAGCAAACTAACCTGATACCCACAACAATTCTTCTCAACAAAAGAGAATAAATATAACCTTAGAGGAAAAGCTAATTTAAAACATTTGTATGTACGTACAACACTTAAAACCTGTAGTATATCTGTATGTGTAATTAAATTATGGAATGGATTAAGCAAAGAAATCAAACAAAGCACCAATATGATTCAGTTTAAAAGACTGTTCAAACTACAAGTGTTCACAAAGTACAAGACTCTTGAACGCATCATAGGGACGGCGTGGTGAAGTTGGTAGAGTGGCCGTGCCAGCAATCGGAGGGTTGCTGGTTACTGGGGTTCAATCCCCACCTTCTACCATCCTAGTCACGTCCGTTGTGTCCTTGGGCAAGACACTTCACCCCTTGCTCCTGATGGCTGCTGGTTAGTGCCTTGCATGGCAGCTCCCGCCATCAGTGTGTGAATGTGTGAGTGAATGGGTAAATGTGGAAATAGTGTCAAAGCGCTTTGAGTACCTTGAAGGTAGAAAAGCGCTATACAAGTATAACCCATTTATCATTTATTTATTATCATAATTAAATTATCCCCTCAACTCCCCCCAAAATGGATTAACTCGCTGGAATAAAAAAGACAATATAACATACATCCATAAACGTGGACGCATGTGAAAAAGTGCAATATATTTATCTATACAGTAATCTATTTATATATTTATATATAGTTATATATATTTATTTATTTTATATATATATATATATATTTATATATTATTTATTTATTTATATATGCACCTTATTGCTTTTTTATCCTGCACTACCATGAACTTATGTAACGAAAATGTGTTCTTATCTGTGCTGTAATGTTCAAATTTGAATGACAATAAAAAGGAAGTCTAAGTCTAAGTCTAAGTCTTACAGTTTATGAAAACTGTGAATTGAAAATCTTAGAAAATGTAATGTTTCAAAAACTGTTTGCCATGATGATCATAATTCTAACAAATAAAGGCTTGACATATCTCACTTTGCATGTAATAAGTTAATATCAATGATTAGTTTCCCATTTGAAGTACATTTCTTACATGAATGGGCTTTTACACCATATTCTAATTTTATGAGTTTCACCTGTATAATATAATGACAGACGAAATCTGGTTGCAGGAAAACATGCAACTTTTCTCTGACTACAATTGAACATTCACCTAGCGAAAATGCTAATCTTTGACCACAAACTTAGTCGTTGCTCGGTGACATTCATCTAGCGGCAGATGTGAACTGGGGATGCTCGCCTATAAGCCAGTCAGAATCTGTCACCCGTCATGCTCATCTAAATAAGAAGGCATTCGTTTCAATTTAACAAATAATAGCGCTGACATGATAGGAGGTGTTAGTTAGCACCTGTTGTATTCAGATGACGTGCGAGCGTTACTGCTGCTGGGATTAGATAGGAGCGGTAAAAAATGTGACTTTCTTTTCTAATTATTGCACGCTTTGTGTTCAAATGTTTCAACATATTGCTCAAATGTTCTCCTCTTGATGAACTAGCAGCCTTATAATTATTACAAGTAGCGCTGTTGCAATATTTTCTTGTAAAATTTAGTCAACTTTAGAGTGTTTGTTGCACCCAGGCAACGCCATTTTGCAATGTGACGTCACTACGCACGCTGCGTAATGACGTCATCCCCACCCTGAAGGATCGATAAGGGAACCGCTTGAAAAAATGGCGAGCGATTCCAAGGAATTGATACACTGGGAACCGGTTCTGAACAAGAACCGTTTTTTGATTCCCATCCCTAATGGAATGATTCGGACGTGAGTGAACACAACGTGTGAAATACTGCAAAGAGATTTTAATAAAATGGACAGCAACGGACTGAGGACCGGTGCGACGTGACATATTCAACTTCCAAATAGCTGATGAGTTTTATTTACAGCCGTGTGACTGACGCTGCTGAGGGGGCTATAAACTGCCATTAGGGCCGTGCCGGATTCCAACACGGGTCTGTGGAATCCAGCCTGGCACATTGACTGTCTCTGGATTGGACGCCGCAGTTTAGGTGCCTAAACAAGCACGTAAACACTGCATTCATTGACATATAGGAGGTAGCATATAGACTCCACACACGCAAGCACGCTATCACCGTTTGTCTATAAGCAGAGGTGCATATGAAAATGGGGGCTTGAAGAGGGAAGATGCAAGCAACTGGAAATATTGAATGTTTATTTATAGGCAGTGATGTTTATTAATGGTCTGTTGATGAGATACCGTAACACAAGAACAAATGCATGATAAAGCCGTAAGCAAATAAGCACTTATTGGCCACATTGGGTTCCCTCATTTATGAGTATGATGCAGTAGGTGACCATTAACACATTAGTACAGACAGAAGTTTTAATATGGCTCTTGTATTGGGCCTCATTAGAAAACTAATGAAGTGGCATACAGTTTACTGTAATATAACAGTGGTGAAGCATGTTTGATAAATATTTATCTGCTTTTTCTGCATGAGCTCCCCAGCCTGGTGTCAAATTACACAATCATTAAGGATAAGTGTATGTAACATGTCGCACTAAACGATACTGAAATTGTGAGAATGTGCTTTGTTGCCGCCTAATTGTTTACAAAGACAAGTCAGCCCCCCGCCCCCCTATCCTCCTTGCTCATATCCATTGCAACCCAGTGACCTTGCGCCAGCTGACTACTTAACCCTTTTAACTTTCGCACATTCATTTGACATTATCTTGAAAGGATCAACAGGGTTTATGTATATCGCCGCACGGACAAGTCCTCATTAGAGCGCCAAGCTTTGGAGCACAAGGCTCCTTGGCGCGCGCACCCACTCAACAACAGCGCCACAAGAAAGATAGTGCAATCTATCCTGCGCCCCCCCTCCCGAGCATTCTAATCTTTTAATTGAATCTTTTGTAATTAGAATGAAACAACTACAGGCTTCCATCAGGGGGAACATGATCGGGGCCGGAATGTGCCAGCGGTCAGAGGAAGCCCTAGAACAGCATGTTAAGGAAGAAACAAAGAGAGGTGTGTTTGTGTGATCGCACTCAGGTTGATGGAGGCCTTATCTTTCTGCTCCCTTGCGAGCATCTCGGTTTAGACCCAAATAAATGTTGCAGAAAATTGGAGCTATAGGAGCTCGTTTTGGTGGGAGAGAAACACACTTCCCCTTCTTGTGACCCTGGAGAACCGCCAAGCGTAATTGCCTCATTCTTCTAAGCAAATGAACATTGACAGAGAGGGGATTGGTCTGCTCGGGCTGCCTCAAATGGCTTCCCTGGCAGTTGACTAATTCAGTTCTCATTGACGTATGACTAAATCAGTGTCTATTATCTTTACGTGTGAGGCAGCTCAGATGTAGTTGCAGCCCCGTGGCATAAGGCACTTAAGGGCATTACACAAGCCAAGCTGGTTGAAAGGGTCCCCCTTTGCAGCAGGCTGACAAGGCTGCCACACATTGGGACGATCTGACATTGGTCAGGCTGTAGCCTCTGACTAACCTCTGACATTGAGGTCTCCCTCTGGTGAACAAAAAAACAGGAAAACTGACCACACACTTTTAAATCCTCCGATTGTTCCCGGGCTGATGGCCAACAGAAGTGGCATTAGACAATAGTATGGACTCGTTTTGTGGACAAGGTTAATGTATTTTTTTAAAAAGGCCTCATGTGCAAAGTGACACACAGCCTAAAACAGGACTAATCAACTGCCGACCCGCAGGCCAAATCCGTCCCGGGAATGACAACCGAAATGCCCGCGACTCCGCGAGTTCAGTTGAAAAAAACTCGGGAGAGACCTTTTTGCAGCAGATTTCTAAAAACACTGAACGTCATATAGATCAGTGTCTCTTCACCAAAGAACCGCAGCCACGAGTACTTGCGAGGGCTGCCAAAAAAAGGTCTGTTTCTCAACTGTGGGCTCTATAGACCGCAACGGAACAGTTGTAATACACTTGTGGCAGTCAGGTGACTGAGTGAAGCATAATATTCATTAACATTATTCATTATTCATTTTGTAAGAATATATGTGTTTTTGTTCTGCATAATTCTATGTAAATGTATTTTTCATCAGTTTTTTTATGAGTCCTTTCTTTTGCAGTACAATTGTATCTCAACTTAAGAGTGCCCCAACATAAAATGTTTTGACATAAGAGCTGTCTTTTGGCTAATTGCAATGTTACAAGTTACAAGAAAAACTTTAAGCTACAAGCCTTCCCCAAAAAATCTGGTCTTACTAGCTAGCATTAGCTTATAGCCAGAGATCGACATAACTTTGTTTTCCAACCATATTTAAACGTATCACTGCTAGTCTGCACCATACCGAAGCAGAATGATTGAATGCCAGCCAAAAATGTTAAAATAATATCTAATGGCGGACATTTATCCATGAAAATATGGAAAAACTGCTGATGGTGTTTTTAACGGAGATGCAGCTGAAAAGGTACCGTAGAAGTCCACTCTCCAAGGTAAATGCTGTACAATATTATTGCATTACTTTATAAAACTAGTTTGTACTACATTTTTATGTACAGTATTTCTTACATAAAAGTATTTGTTTTCTTTTTTAAAGGCATGCTACATGTTAAAATGGTGCTGTTTTGGGAGTGCCGAGCATAAATTAGAGGGATTTGAATTCATTTAAATTGTCGATGTTGATTTGAGAGTTAAGAGCTCCAACACAGAACCAATTAAGCTTAAAGTTGAGGTACTACTGTATATTTGATATATTTATTAGTATTAGTGTTTATTTTTGTGATGAGCCTGAACTAAGCCTTGTTCGACATGTTGTTCTATGTAAGAGTGGCTAATTATATAAGAGTGGCTAAACGTACAGGTTTATGTGTCAAATTGACAATAATCTTTGTAATTAACATTTGATATAATTTGTCAAGATGTACATCTGTTTAACAGTAAATAAACGATATATTGTTATTGGATACAATTCAAATCAAGGGTAAGATTACTACTGTAACTAAGTGTAAATATTTGAGTGGGATGAAAAAGTCAAAAAGTTTAAGAACCCCTGATATAGATGATCTTTGACTACTTTATTTTCAGTAAATAGGTACCTAAAAGCATTAAAGCGCTCCTGTTGTACAGACAAGGCAACTTTTTCCCTGGAAATGTGTTACTGACTAAATAAATAGGCTGTAAAGGACGCTGGTTTTCAGGAATATACAAAATAAGACTAATAGTGAAAGGAGAAGCCTGGTCCTTAGCTTTCTGCAAATGTGGCCCCCAAAACAAATTAGTTAAATAGCCCTGCCCTAAACCAACGTTTGACTGCAGGTGAGGTGACAAACCACGTGGTTATTTTGCTGTGTGGTATCACAAGCCAGTCTGCGGTGCAGCTGGGCTGGCCTAATGAGATATCAGCCTCAAACAGCAATTCATCAGCCTCATTGATGAGGACAATGAGGGGCAACTTGGGTAAAGAGAGGCATTAATGGCTCCTCATGTGAGGATAGGGCAGCCTTGTTTACCAAGGTTATTGGGCTGAGAGCTTGAAACAGTACACCACAGCAGCCTCCACTTCTCTCTGCTCTGACTCCACTCCCCTTACCCTCAGGGCAGCTTCTCTGGACTTTTTTTTTTTTTTTTTATCTCTTTGATTTTCTGGAACAAAGAAGTAAAGAAAAATGTACTTCTGGAATCCAGGGGGGCTGATTTCTTAAATGTGAGCATGTGTGCGAATCGGGAGGGAGAGGCAAGGGTTTTACATGCCTGATTGATTAAATAAACAAATCTCATTTTGTTATCATCAGGACTCCCCTCACGAAGCAGAGCAGGCCTCGCTGGCTGGAGTCCCCCACTAGTCTCGGCCTCCACTGACAGGGCATCTGTCTTCATTAAAGCTGAGCCAGTGTGCATGACAGCCACTGAAACGCTGGTGTCTTCACGATTAATGAAGACAGATGACGCCATACCCCCCGCCCCCAACCCAACAACCCCAAGCACTGAAAAGGAACAAAAAGCAGGAGAACACATGAAAAATGATCAGCAGCCAATTCCCCAGAAAAACAGGAACCGTGTTTACCCAACTGCCCTGTCGCCAACGTTTGTTTCCACTGTCATATCGTGCTTCTTGCTTTCTTCACACTTTTCCCACCATATCATGCACAAAGACACACACTCCATTTTTCAATCTTGCATGGTCTCTGACACAGCAAGAGAGCCCCCCCCCACCCCCTGCCTCTTGGAAATGCATATAGAGGAGGGCCCCAGTTTTGCCAAAGAAAAAAAACTCTCACTTAGTGTATCTCACCGTGCAAACTCTGCATTTCTGATGTATTCATCCGTTTGGCCATTAAATAATTCATCTGCTTATTAATTCATGGCTTCGTGTTGGGCTCGGGAGGAATATCATTATCCATCTAGTATCCAAAAGCGTAAACAAACCTTCGACCTTTCGACGCGGTGTCGAGCATACGTTCAACTTTTATCATCTGTAGTATTGAGCAGGCTCCATTTGTCATGAACATTTCATGAGAACCACATCAGAAACCTTATTTTTCTGGTGTCGAGTCCACGTTATGAAATGTGGATTAAGGCCAGGCAAGACCGCGCGCACACACACACACACACACACACACACACACTGACAAGCACGCACACACACAGCATATCATATCATAGCAGAGAGTTTCTCTCAGATGGCTGAGCAGCTCAAACCAGCTGTGGGCTGAGGGGTGTGGGAAGAGGAGGAGAGGAGACTGTCTGTCCCAGTCTCTTCCTGTGCTGCTCTGTAGCCCCTGACAGCAGCCCCCTTGGCCGAGCCCTGAGGGGTAAACAAGCCAGCTATGAAAGAGAGTGAACTGGGGACTAAGAGTGTGTGTGTGTGTGTGTGTGTGTGTGTGTGTGTGTGTGTGTGTGTGTGTGTGTGTGTGTGTGTGTGTGTGTGTGTGTGTGTGTGTGTGTGTGTGTGTGTGTTTGTGTGAGAGACAGAAAAAGAGGGCGAGGGAGAGAAATGGTTGTGTCATGTGAGAAAACCAGACCGGATGCCACTTACACTGAACGCTGGCACTGCCCGTCCAAGCGAAGGGGTCCAGCCCCGCGAAGAAGGGGCTCGCCTTCCGCAGCATGCATGCGCCGCGGCTGGTGACATCATAGAGCTGACGGGGGCCCATTCCCAACGCCTCCATGCAGTCGAACATGGCACCCCCCCACCCCTCAGGAAAAAAATCTCTCTACAAGCCCTCAGTCTCAGCCGCCCTGCTGCTCACGTCAGGGGCTGCAACAAACTGCAGCAACAGCTCGCCGACTGGAAATGCCGCCTTCCCTCTCCGAGCTTATCTGCTGCTGTCACTCTGTTGCCTGAGTTTTGCTCTTTCCCTTCTCAGGCAGCATGGAATGCAGAGCTTGGTCCCTGCCTAGCCGAGTGGAGCTGGGCTGTGCTGACTCTGTCGTTTCCCCCCCTGCCTTTAAGTGTGCTGCTCCCTGTCTGCTGTAACAGACCTAAATAACAGCCTCTCACCACTCTCCCTGAGACCCAGACACGGCGGAGTGAACCAACTGCCTCAGCATGACGCTCACAGAGGGGGGAGGAGAGAGAGCACTAGAATGCCAGAAAGGGAGGGGATGAGAGGCGATGGGAGGGGAGGAGCACCGGAGGCCGTGCCGGAGGAAGAACTGATCTGGTTAGAGGACAAAACTTAATTCCTATTCTACTCGTTTTTGTGTCAGATGTGCTCGCCTTTGATATTTCAAACCCGGACCACAAACAAACACGGTGCCCGGTGCTCTACTCAGACCTGGTCCCTGTCCGTCTTTTCATCGCACCTCCCCCAGTTGCCCCTGCAGTAACTACGAGCCCCCTCTTCTCCCTCCTCTGAGCCCCCGTCTCTAATCATAACCATATTAAAGTCCAGCCGCTAGCACGGTGTGTACGTGAGCGTGTGAGAAAAAAAAAAAAAGAAATACGGAGGGGGAAGAGAGAATGAACACTGTGCTGGGGTTGAACCCAGAAACCAGATGCTAGGGTAAATCCCTCCCTCCTCTATAGTTTGTCTGAGGGAACAGAGGATGTGCAGCTCTTTTCTCTCTCTCTGTGTCCCCCTGGTTGTGTTTTAACAGTGATGAATGAGTGCTGCCTTGCTCAATCCCTGCAGTGCATTTACACAAACACACCATGTGCCGGACACACTTCCAACAGGTTCGCTTGACCTTGCTCCTATGATGCACATGTGATGGATTCAATAAAATGATGAATGATGAATGTTGTCTTCTCTGACTTACAAATGTTGTTACAACGTTGAATGATCGTGTTCAACAATGCCAAAACGTCAAATCCTAAGGTTCATGCATTTTGGCGTGAGCTTACTTGTAGTTTTGGATGCCTCTGTTCACTGTGTTTTATAGTCTGACTATGTTGTGACGTCATAGTGACGTGGACGTACTTATTTGGACATTAAGTCAGTGCCTCGGACTGGAAGTCTCTGCAGAGAGTGGTGAGGACAGTGGAAAAGATCATCAGGACTCCTCTTTCTCCTATCCAGGAGATCGCAAAAAGCCGCTGCCTGACCAGGGCTCAGAAAATCTGCAGAGACTCCTCCCACCCCCACCAAGGACTGTTTTCACTGCTGGACTCTAGAACGAGGTTCCGCAGCCTCCGTAACAGAACCTCCAGGTTCTGTAACAGCTTCTTCCCTCAGGCCATAAGGCTCTTGAACGCATCATAATATTCCCCTCAATTCCCCCCCAAAATGGATTAACTCGCTGGAATATGAAGACAATATAACATACATCCATAAACGTGGATGCATATGCAAAAGTGCAATATACTTATCTGTACAGTAATCTATTTATTTATATCTGCACCTTATTGCTATTTTATCCTGCACTACCATGAGCTAATGCAACAAAATGTAATTCTTATGTGTACTGTAAAGTTCAAATTTGAATGACAATAAAAAGAAAGTCTAAGTCAAGCCATCAGCCAGAGGGGGAGGAGATATGAGATCTACGAGGAAACACAAAAAAAGGTAGGATAAAGTATTTTTTTCATCTAATCGTAGCATGTGTATAATGACACCGACATGCGACATGCAAGGGCACTGCTAAAAGCAGTTTTGCAATGCAGAATCTGAATCGATGAGCAAGTGTGCAGGTGTACCTAATGTTGTGACCGGGTAAATATATACAATGTTTATGAAGTTTATTTTTGACCGTGTCTGGAACAAAAATCGCAGTGACGACTTCAAGATCAATTGATAAATAATAACACCTTTGGACAGGGTGGGGCGTAGTTTTATTTGCAATCTAGGAACGCCCCCAGAATCAAACATCTTGCAGACAGACTCTAAAACAGGTTATAAATGTGACTGTCCAGCAAGGTTTACAACAAAAAATGTCTAATACTTATACACAAGGAAGTGTTTTAAATGTAGATTAAAACCATAGGTGTCCTTTAACATAAGTAGGCCAACACTTTTTACAACACTTGAGGCTTGTAAGCACAAACTGTTTCCTCTCATCCATTTAGCTATAACAATTAGATTTAAAGACAACACAACCATGCCCTTGCAGGGATAATTCATCAAAAGCAAATCAATAGGCGGTCTGCTGACCATAAATAAAGCCGCTACTAACTGTTGCTCAGCAGACAGATAGACTGTGTCGGCGCTAAAGCAAACAACCTAATACAATGAGAGATATATGATAATACAATGGCTGCAGTCTGTGCTCCTCACATTCATCTCCCCCGTCAGATCAGTCCAAGTGGTACAGCCCAGCAGGCAAAAAAGACACAATTTCCTGTCAATCTGTGCTGCTGGCTAAGGCTCTCCATAAACACACAGTGTGTGTGTGTGTGTGTGTGTGTGTGTGTGTGTGTGTGTGTGTGTGTGTGTGTGTGTGTGTGTGTGTGTGTGTGTGTGTGTGTGTGTGTGTGTCCTCCTCCTTCCTCCGCCTCTGTCTAACACTTCACTCTTTTTCCTGTCTCATGAAAGAAAACACACTTTCACATCTTGACCAATTTCGATTAGGCCGCTTATTGTCTTTGAAATTCACCCTTCATGTCGAGAGTGCTAGTCCATTTCCACAAACTGGTATAGCGCCAACAGGGCACACACAAACACACACACACACACACACACACACCAGGTCACACGTCTAACAAGTTTCTTTGTTGCCACAAACAGTAAACAACATCAGTAGTTTTTATACAGTTCCTCATCCAGTTGTCGGGTCATAAAGAGGAAGCGTTCTAACAGCAACAATAGGACAGTGAAGCTATATAACAGTTATCTATTAAAAGATTCCTTTGCACGACAGTTTGTTGTCAATAATTTCTCCTCACTTGTTTCCTTCTGCACTTCCTATGCCTCAACAACAGGTTCTCCACACCCTGTAAAAATTCAGATGAAATAATCACGGCCACGAGTCACATTTTAAGGATCCACGTGCTCTCAAACTCATCTTTCATCCCCTTCCTGCTTTTTTCTTTTTTTCCCTAACAGCTCGTTTCACAGCATCCTGGAAAATGGGGCTAACCAATTCCCTGGTGTCCACGTGTTCAGCGTAATATCAGCATTTGTTTGCCAGGACTGCTCTCCGGACCGATGAGCTACAATGCAACCGATTTATAACACATCTCAGTGGGCCAAATCTGAAAAGTCTTGTTTTTGGAGATTAATGAGCCATAGTCTTCTCTTCTGGTTTAACCATTTGACTGTGTTTGAGAGCAGAATACAAAGCCCTAAACCCAGGTTGTCTACTTATGGGCCAATAGCACAGAGAGTTGAGAGTCTGCCAGCGTTTGAGGGGGTTTTGTGGAGTGAGTTTAGACATCTAATCTACACATTCTGCTGCTGACCTAGGCCGGTCCCTGCTTCGCCTCCCTCCTCCCCTTCCTTCCCGGGCCAGAAAGATTGAACTCAAGAAGAAACCCCCACTGGGCCACTAACTTTCCCCCCCAAAAAAACGTATCTTGCCCTGGTTCCTTACTTTCAGTCCCTTCATCGCTCTCTGTTGCTTCCCCTTGCGCATGCCCCCTCCATTTCAACAAGTTCTCCATGGCCAGTTTTTCCTGACTGCATGATTTGTTTTGGTTGACAAAGTTCTCCTCTTTTGTTTCTGGTTTGGAAGCTGTTTCATTTTCAGGACACGGCTGCCAACTCATTCTGTGTGACGTCTCTGTGCGCGAAGGGAAAATGCCAGCTTCAGTTCGCAGCGCCTTTTGTGATACAATTTCATAACAATCACGTGTCACTTCTCCAGCTATACAGCGAACAAGCAAGCCAGCTGGACCCAATGTCCTTATTTTATACACCTGTGCTGGAGCCCAAGAAAATCTGACTTTACTACTGTCTGGCGCTTTGATGCCGATTACAGATAAGACGTATACAACACATTGTTGCCACTTCCTCTGTATACAATCATTGAGGTTCCAGCCAAGCAGTCAACAACACAGTGGTGTGTGAGGCCATAAAATAGTTATTTTCAAAAGGCGGCCCGAGGGCCAAACCGAGCATGAGAATGACACCATACCAGCCCCCGAGGTTAGCCCAAAACTTGGGAGAGAAACATTTTTGCAGCAAATTCCTAAAAACCCTACAGTGTTCCTGTTTGGACCACTGTACACACATTGGCAGATCGTTGCATTGACATTTTAACCTTGCTCAACCTTCCTCAAGGCACACCTTTAAAAGGAGCCTAATGTAATAATTTAATGTCAAGTCATCGTTAAATGGCCCTGATATGTCAAAAGGCATTAATAAATCATGTTTTTCAATACCTCTATGACTGATAACAGTAGTTCAGCCGGGATATGCGCATTTCAAAATTACAAACCCCGTTTCCATATGAGTTGGGAAATTGTGTTAGATGTAAATATAAACAGAATACAATGATTTGCAAATCCTTTTCAACCCATATTCAATTGAATGCACTACAAAGACAAGATATTTGATGTTCAAACTCATAAACTTTTTTTTTTTTTTGCAAATAATAATTAACTTAGAATTTCATGGCTGCAACACGTGCCAAAGTAGTTGGGAAAGGGCATGTTCACCACTGTGTTACATGGCCTTTCCTTTTAACAACACTCAGTAAACGTTTGGGAACTGAGGAGACACATTTTTTAAGCTTCTCAGGTGGAATTCTTTCCCATTCTTGCTTGATGTACAGCTTAAGTTGTTCAACAGTCCGGGGGTCTCCGTTGTGGTATTTTAGGCTTCATAATGCGCCACACATTTTCAATGGGAGACAGATCTGGACTACAGGCAGGCCAGTCTAGTACCCGCACTCTTTTACTATGAAGCCACGTTGATGTAACACGTGGCTTGGCATTGTCTTGCTGAAATAAGCAGGTGCGTCCATGGTAACGTTGCTTGGATGGCAACATATGTTGCTCCAAAACCTGTATGTACTTTTCAGCATTAATGGCGCCTTCACAGATGTGTAAGTTACCCATGTCTTGGGCACTAATACACCCCCATACCATCACAGATGCTGGCTTTTCAACTTTGCGCCTATAACAATCCGGATGGTTCTTTTCCTCTTTGGTCCGGAGGACACGACCTCCACAGTTTCCAAAAACAATTTGAAATGTGGACTCGTCAGACCCCAGAACACTTTTCCACTTTGTATCAGTCCATCTTAGATGAGCTCAGGCCCAGCGAAGCCGACGGCGTTTCTGGGTGTTGTTGATAAACGGTTTTCGCCTTGCATAGTTTTAACTTGCACTTACAGATGTAGCGACCAACTGTAGTTACTGACAGTGGGTTTCTGAAGTGTTTCTGAGCCCATGTAATGATATCCTTTACACACTGATGTCGCTTGTTGATGCAGTACAGCCTGAGGGATCGAAGGTCACGGGCTTAGCTGCTTACGTGCAGTGATTTCTCCAGATTATCTGAACCCTTTGATGATATTACGGACCGTAGATGGTGAAATCCCTAAATTCCTTGCAATAGCTGGTTGAGAAAGGTAAACTGTTCAACAATTTGCTCACGCATTTGTTGACAAAGTGGAGACCCTCGCCCCATCCTTGTTTGTGAATGACTGAGCATTTCATGGAATCTACTTTTATACCCAATCATGGCACCCACCTGTTCCCAATTTGCCTGTTCACCTATGGGATGAGCATTCCTCAACTTTATCAGTATTTATTGCCACCTTTCCCAACTTCTTTGTCACGTGTTGCTGGCATCAAATTCTAAAGTTAATGATTATTTGCAAAAAAAAAAAAAATGTTAATCAGTTTGAACATCAAATATGTTGTCTTTGTAGCATATTCAACTGAATATGGGTTGAAAATTATTTGCAAATCATTGTATTCCGTTTATATATACATCTAACACAATTTCCCAACTCATATGGAAACAGGGTTTGTAGATTTACAGCCCCGAAATCGTGTTATTGTTTTCATTTCGATGTCCCGCCTTCCACCGTTTGACCAATTAGAAAGTCTGTGAGTGTGTCACATCCAGGTTGCCAGTTACGCGCCGCCCTCTTCGTCTGGCTACTGCCACTGGTAAAGTTAATAAACCAGACCTTAGTAAGTCTAAAAGGCCTCGTTACAATTCTCAACTTATTCATGAGAAAGCCAGGAACAAAACGAGGATTTGTATCGGGGATGCCTTTGAAAGATGGAGACGATTCAAGGCGGAGAAGATTTTTTCATCTGACGCCAAACTTGCTCATTTCCTCCTTGATAGGTAGGTCAGGAATTTACGTTTTCTTATTACTTGTAATAAATGGAAATGGAAATTTCGTATGTAAACTATATTGTCCAATACAGTCTATGATCTTGTCTAACAAAGCTAGTATGTTCGTGCAACGGATGCTTAGTGTGATGGTGCTTCGCTCCGAGTGTAATGCTTAGCATGCTAGCCCGGTCAATGACATATCGACATACAGTATAGGCTACCGGGAAATATATGCCTGTATGTCAATGTGTATTCGAACTGACAGGGCAAAATATATTTTCAACAAATAAAACCTATGTGGATATGGGTGGTGTCAGTGCCTATTTCGTTCTCAATATGCTGATACGCTGAGGAAATGGGTTCCAACGGCTGTCATCATGGCAATGTGAACCATATGGAAACAGCCAAATCACATGATAAAATAATTCCTCATTCATGTAGCCTATAGGCATACCTTGGTAAAATGTCTCCTCTTTAGTTTTGGGCGTACATTAGGCTGCTAAGCATGCTCTTCTTATTTTCACCAGTATTACCATTGCTAGTGTTGGTTGTAGTTTGTTTTAGTCTTTGTTTTCTGATAGTACTGACAATAACCATATGATTGCCATTTGTTGTGATATTGCACGCAGGCATGACGTACTTCTTCCTGAAAATAGCATAATTTCTTTGTAAAATGTGTTGGTTGGAGATTTGTTATTGACAAAACGCTATTCAGCTATCATGGTCCCAGCACCTCAACTCCTAGAAGTTCCTTGGAGTAGCCCAGATCGAGCTGGATTCGGCTGCATATCTGGCAACCTCAGTCAGGGAGAGTGGGGGGGGACTACAGAATTTTGACCGTGATTGCAGTACCGTTTCTGGCCACATTAGTACATATGGCTCAGAATCAGAATCAGAATCAGCTTTATTGTCATTACGCAGGGTAACGAGATTGAGGTCATTCCATACAGTGCGATGTGTGCATGCAAGAAAACAATGTGTAAATATATAAAAATATAAAAAATATAGAAGTGCAAAGAAAGGTGTGGCCCACAAATGTGACCCTGTACACTCTATACAGTGGGTGAAATGAATATATACATGAATATCTACATGAAAAAAACAGGGTGGTTGGTGGAATGGGTTATTGCACCGAAGAGAAGGCAGTTATGAGGGACAATGGGGCAGTCCGTTCAGGGTGATTATGGCCCATGGGGAAGAAGCTGTTCGTTAGCCTGTTTGTCTTGGTTTTAATGCACCTGTAGCGCTTCCCAGAGGGCAGCAGGTGGAACAGGTCAGAGCCAGGGTGGGTGTTGTCCTTGATGATGGCACTGGCTCTGTTGAGGCAGCGGGAGGTGTAGATGTCCATCAGAGAGTAAGTACGGTACTCTTCTTTTTGGAAGCCTCTATTGTTTTCATAATGTGAATAATATAACTAAGGTGTTGCTGTAGCTTGTTTACTTCAGGTGCAGTCATTAGTCATTTGTTGAGCTTCTTCAGTTATACTAGTAGTGTTACTCAAGGTAAAATTTTAGGTCCTCCCTTATCTTTATTTGGGCTATTCACCTGTTGGCCCACGGGTTCAGTTTACAAAACTTGTGTGACATTCACATGTTTGCAGCAGATTCTTAAAGATACTGGACAGATGATCATTGATTAGCTGTTTTACAGAAGGTCCTTAGAAACAGCAGAACACTGCTGTAACTCTGACAAAACCAATAGACCAAATGTCTACTGTAGAAGACGCGAGTTCTCCAGAAGATACAAAATAGGACTAATAAAAGTCTCAATCAATCAATCAATCAAACAATAGTGAAGGGAGAAGTCCAGTCCCCCGGTCCTTATCTTTTTTCGGAATTGTGGCCCCCAAAGCAATTCAGTTGAATATCCCTGCCATAAGAGATGTGTGTTTTTCGTTTTAATGGCTACATGCAGAAAGTGGAGGAATGTGGAGCTTTTTCCACTCCCGAACTGAGTAGTGTGCGGACATGCAGAAACAGATTGGCGGTGTTGATAGAGACACTGAACACCAGTCCAGATTCAAGTTACCCACAAAGATTCCAAACACATTCTAAACCACTGACTTTTTAGCTGCTCGTGTGCGTTCCTCCGTGTCACATCCATCAACGAGCCGCCGGTTTTACATATGTTCGGGTTTGACACGACATGTAATCTTTTTGAGTCATCTACCTCTCTCACAATATATCTTGCAGAGATATCCAATGTGTCAGCGAGCAGGGAAATGGACAAAAAGATGTGAGAGTTATGACAGTAAGTGTCATTGGTGGCTGTGTTCAACACTGTTCACAAGCGGCTACCCCCCACCCCCATCGAAAGGCTTAACACGGCGCTACTTTTCACAACATTATCAGCCCTGGACATCTTTCAACAGTCGTTTTCTCCCCCCGTGGCTCCACTGTCCTGACGTTGTGCTACTCATGACAAAATAGAAACTTTCCAGAAAAAACAACCCTGTCTTTTTCACATAGGACCGACTTGCACCTCGGTACCCGCCCATGCTTTCTGCGAGCCTACCCCTCCCAGTTTTAATAGTAGCCTCTTTATCTCCATAAGTCATCTTGTCAAGGCTGGAGCACAATTTGTAGCCTCTCCTTCAGCAGCAACCTTAGCCGACTTTCCACTCCCCAGGCAGGCATAAGCGCCCTTAAAGTTTCTGTAAGTTTGCAAAACTTAGGGCGATTGGCTCCAACTTGAAAAAAGGGATAACAAGAGGAAATCCAAGGGGAAGGTTACGGCGAGAGGGAGAAGAGAGAGAAGCGAGGGAGGGAACTTGAGAGTGCATAAGCCACCAGGGTTTAGGTGGATATCATTGGAGAAGCAGATCTAGCACGGACTATCCATTTCACAAAAACCTCCTGGGTGCTTAAATTGTCAGAAAAACAAAGAAGTTCTTTCGGTCCAATCCTGCTTTATTTGGTGAATCCTGAGCAGCGCTGGTTAAAAACCAAAAAAAAGCAACGTGAGGGGAATTTCTTTCCAAATAGGCGCCTCAGTGAGCTGTCATCTCGCAACTGGAGGCAGCCTGGGGAGATGAAAGCTGGGATGTCAGACGACGCAGAATTGTTTATGAAAGGCGAGGAGGCGGCGGCGTCACTGATAGATCAAGGACGATCAGCGCTACACAAGCTGTCACCAACACAAGAGCACACAAATGGACCAGGGCTTGCATGGCTAATTTGCCGTGTAGATCATGGCCGCCAGAGCAGCGATGACAGGAGGCAGATGGCTCTTTTATTTCTGATGAAGTTTTGGCCCTCATAACATTTTAATGGGGCTCAATTAGCAGAAAGTCTGCATCCAACATGACTTGCAATGCTCATGCAGCTGACAAATGGAGGTCATATTAAGTTGAATAGATTTTCATACATTTTGTGAACACCTCGTTGTATGATCTGCTTTTTCCAATAATAATCCTCAATGAACTGCGTTTCTGTACATTCATATATTTGTGGCAGCCTTCCACAAATAGAATTGGACCGCCATAAATAGATGTTGCTCTAGCTTTTAAGAATTCTTGAATGCACAACAATGCACATTCATGCCGAGACTCTTATTTTGAAACCTTTTACTTTAGAGGTGTCAATTCTGCTTCCAGTGTTGCTTGTGTTGCATGCGTAAAAGCCATTCTTGCTTTTGTTTCAATCCCTGCACAAGTCAATGGCAAGATGATCAAACTTGACTATAAAGCAGTGATTCTCAAACTGTGGGCTCCATCTACTAGTACACCAAATAATAACATAATTAAATACTATATTTTTCAGACCATGGACGCACCAAATTATAAGGCACACGGAGGTATATTTTCATACAAAAAGTGCACTGGATTACAAGGCGCATTCCAAGGGTCATATTATGATTTTTTTCTACAATTAAAACACTTCCTTGTGTTCTACATAACATTTAATGGTGGTTAAAATGTTGCATAGATTATGTTTTACAGACCATCTTCAAGCTGCTTTCTGACCGTCTCTTCAGGATGCGCCATTTTGTGGGCTCCACTTTGACAGCGTCTTCTTTGTTGTACCGGTAGTTTTTAGCGCTTCCATTGCGAGTCTACTGATGGTTATAAGTTAGAAGTGTACGCTACTTTATATTAGAAATGGCAACAGCGGAGGATTAAAGCCCCACAACAAGAAGACAGAGAAAAAAAAGAAGCTTATTGACAATGGCACGGGCTAGAGTAGCGGACACGCGCACATTTTCGGGACTTAAGCAGATCCCAAATACACATCAGCAGGTACCAGAAGGTAAGAAAAGTTGGTTTTGCATAATATTTCATAATAGGTGCTATTTTGGGGTCTTATACATGCACTCTAATAATACCTGTATGTTGAAGCACAGTACGTCTTACTACGGTAGCCATAATGATCCGTGTTCCATCAAACGGTGCAGCTACATAGCATACCAAACAAAGTTGCACTAAAATATTTTGAGAGATTTCTGAGCGCCGTTTGTCATTTTCTATATTCTCATTGAAACGTCAAAGTTTTGGTGTTGCTTGCTTACCAGTACTTGCTTGCATCATTTATTGAACAGGCGTCATCATGCAGTCCACATGTACAGTATCTCTTATGTGTGACTGCCATCTACTGATCACACTTATCATTACACCATGTACCAAATAAAATTGCTTCGAGGTCGGTAAGTCCAACCATAATTATTATGTACTGTACATTAGGCGAACCGAGTTATAAGGCGCACAGTCGATTTTTAAGAAAACAAAAAGGATTTTAAGTGTGCCTTATAGTCTGAAAAATACTGTGTTCAAACACAGTGTAACTGTTCAAACTGTGTGTAATGTTACAGTGGCCAAAAATATTAAATATACTTGGTAATTAAAACCTCTGGCTTGTTTTTAATGAATGTTTAGGCCTACACCACAACTGTATTTTAATGTTGGTCATTATGGTGGTACTTGGAGAACCAAGTGTTTTCTGTGGTGGTACTTGGTGAAAAAAGTTTGAGAACCACTGATATAAAGTAAGTAAATGTCCTAATAAGATTTCCATAGGTGAATCTGTGAAAATATAATTACTGTTGCCAAAGATGAGCGGTGAGGGAGGGCTTCTGGGTTAGCAAACTGGTCGAAGTTGGACAGAAGCAGCACGTCTCAGCGCGTGCTGAGTCCAGTTTCCAGCAAGTCTTATCCAAAGCACGAGTTGGCGCGCATTGGTGGAGTGGCACGACAAGCTCTTCTGGTATGTCCCAACGAGCCTCTCGAAACATCCTCCCAATACCCAACAGAAGGAGGGAGGAGGCGAGTTCAATGGCCAATGGTTCCACTGCAAGGTTGATAGTGTCGACTAATAGTCGACTATTCTAAGACACCCCTAGCCTTAACGCATGCAATTTATCGCGCAATTTATTTTAACTGCACATGCTCCTTTACCCTAACTGTGGATGGTTACCTGAAAGGCGGCGCAGGTTGGTATATGGTCAGTGATCAGGTCAATGCATGCAGAAATGCAAAGATGAGTGAGGAGTTTGTATTGGTTGTATTTTACTTAATAATGACCATTCAAATAACAAATTTAAAAAGTAAAGTATTCATGTAAAACATTTTTTTAAATGTTTGTGTATGACATCATGAAAATAAAATTAACAAGTTGCATTTAATTTAAATTATGCAACTAATTCACTGTGATTAATCATGATTAAGTTTGCGCGTTATAGACGATATAAGATAGCCCTGGGGGATATGTTGATTTTATCAATACATTTGATTTTTTTGTTGCAGACAATTTAAAAAAGCATATTTTTTGCATCCATGAGCTTCCATAGCCCTCGCCTGCCCCCTTACTTCCTTGGCGGGGATCCAAAAGCCGGGCAAAACATGATTAATGCTAATGCTAACGAGAGCGAGACGACCAAAGAAGAGAAAAGTGTTGTTAGTGCTTCAAAATTGTGGCAACAGGCGTGGAACAAATGACTGCACTGTTTTTCTGCAAAAAAAAGCAGCAGCACAACAAACTTATTTCTGCATTAGAAGCAGCATTTAGCTAGAGAGGGGGAAATCAAATGCAATGTTTGAATAGTATTGCACAATTTATGTCTTTTACAAATTAGAATTTTGCTAAGAGTAAGATGCAGTGTGTGCAATGTCATTTTAAACAACTAGTGTTTGATTAAATAAAAGCAAAACTTGTTTTGTCTTATCAGGGTCGTTTGTAGTCATTGGTTTCTTTAAAAGTAGGTAAAAAAATCGTAAAAAAATCATACATTTATTTTTTCAGAGATTTTTTTTTTTTGGGCCATATTGCCCAGGTCTAACATAAGATATGAATTTGGCCGGCAACAGAGCTTTTAATACTTTCGTTATATTGTGATGACATGTTGATGACACATTCAAGCTGTGTCCCGCAAATATGACAGTGACAACCGAACAAAAGCATTATTCAACGCACTGTAGTGTACTCGCTAGGAAGCTAGTAGCTAATGTCTTTCCACAGTTCAAAACCGCTTCCAAGAAAGGAATCCTTGCCTCCATGGCGGCAAATAAACTTAGTTTCTTACAAATATCATCCCTGGAGGACGAGGAATAGCCTAACATGCTACACTACACATCGTAGAAGGATATACTAACCGCAAGCTACAGCTCTTGAATGTAATGTCGATACAAATGTTTACAGTAACGATACCAAAAATAGTATCAGTAAATGAATGCAGATTTTTGTTTAAAAATATCTATTTTGTTATTTTTGTTATTGTTTATAAACTCAGGAAATAAGTCCCTAGACACAAGAGGACTTTGGGGGGAAACCAAAGGATTTAAATCGGAGGTAACAGTAGGAAATAATTGTATTATTATATTTTATATCTTCTTTTATACTTTATTATAAATAATTTTGTCAGATTATAATTGTGATCAAAAATGTTATCTTTAAATGATACTGAAATTTGAAGTATTCGTATCAACATTGGTATGACCAATACTGCCCCTGTAAGTATTTAGTATTGGATCGTTACCCAAATTTGTAGTATCGCCCAAAACAACAGAAGAATAAATGCTTATTACATTTCAACAGAAGTGTAGATAGAACCATGTTACAACAGAAAGTAACTAGCTATTAAAAGAAAATTAGCAAGTGAATTAATATTAATTTTGACAAAATCATACAACCGAAAATTACGTAACATGCTACAGTAGTGGTTCTCAAATTTTTTTCACAAAGTAAATCTCAGAAAACACTTGGCTTGCCAAGTACCACCATAATGACCAACTTTAAAATACAGTATCGTAGTAGGCCTAAGTATATATTAAAAACAGGGCAGAGGTTTTATTTAGAAAGTACATTGTAACATTACGCACAGTTTGAACAATAACACTGTGTTTGAGTTAGGAAATTAAAACTGTCACATTACAATATTTAATTAAGTAATTATTTGGCGTACCACTAGATCAGTGGTTCTTAACCTGGGTTCGATCGAACCCTAGGGGTTCGGTGAGTCGGGCTCAGGGGTTCGGCGGAGGTCAAGACACACCCGACTCATCGTGTAAATAAAAACTTTTCCCTATCGGCGTATTACGGATACGGCAACAGCAGAAGTCACACTGATTTGTGTCATTTGTTGTGAGTTCATGCACTGTGTTGGTTTTGTTCTTTGAACAAGGTGATGTTCATGCACGGTTCATTTTGTGCACCAGTAAAAAAACATGGTAACACTTTAGTATGGGGAACATATTCACCATTAATTAGTTGCTTATTAACATGCAAATTAGTAACATATTGGCTCTTAACTAGTCATTATTAAGTACTTATTAATGCCTTATTCGGCATGGCCTCATTATAACCCTAACCCTCTAACCCTGGCCCGAACCCTCTAACCCTAACCCTAACCAAATAACTCTAAATTAAGTCTTTGTTACTTAGAATATGTTCCCCTAGTGTCCAAAAAACTCAAAAATTAAGCCTTTGTTACTTAGAATAAAGTGTTACCAAAAACATATACATTTGTCTTGAATTTGAAAAAAAAAAAACATTTTATTTTTCACTAAAGAAGGGTTCGGTGAATGCCCATATGAAACTGATGGGGTTCGGTACCTCCAACAAGGTTAAGAACCACTGCACTAGATAGAGCCCACGTACCACTAATGGTACCTGTACCACAATTTGAGAATCATTGTGTTACAGCATCCCCTATTGCGTTCAACCATAAATTTTAAAATTGTGTTTGATCAGATTTTAAATATCTTTATGGACTTTTGACAGCACTATTTTTGATTCAACTCCTGCATTGGAATGGTGTCAAACGTACCACCTATGGGCCGTATCAGGCCCGCGAACAGGTTTGATCCAGGCCGCAGCCCGCAAGATGAGTTTGATAAGTATAAAAAGGAGCTGCAATTTTTTTAAATGAAAGAAACTGCTGTTCTAAATGTGTCCACTGGACGTTGCAATGGCATTTCAAGTGTAATCCACGTCACACATTACACTGTTTAAAGATGACGTGTCAGCTGACTTTAAGCGCCCTCTGGATTGGCTACTGCTACTCCATTCAGCACAGGTACAAGCTGCTCCTGTTGTGGCAGACAGCAGATGGCGGCAGACTGATGTAGTATCAACGCACAATAACTTCTTTCATTGTAAATTATCCACTCAACGGATAAAATAACAAAACAATACGATGCAAAAAGTTAAGTCAACATGACCATAATTTTTGTTAGAGTTCCGTGCAGCACTCACAATTGGTTGACGGCACGATGTGCACCCTGAACTCCATTCTAAAAATGTTTTTCTACATTTGTTGTTTGTTCTTTTTTATTTCACACTTAAATCTACTATGTTCACATTGGTTAAGTTTGTAGTTATGTTATCTTGATTTCGGCTATGGTGACATTTTGATAATTGTTTTGTTTAAATTATAATTGTAATATTTAAATGATAAATGAATGTGTTGAGGATGTCACAATAATGGTGGTTTGAGGAAACACTTGATTCCTTTTCAAAACACTTCTTTAATGGTGAACTGCCAACATGAGAATGCTAAACATGAAGTGTTTGAAATGTAATGGATTTGTAAATATACTGAGGCAAAGTCTAAGTTCATTGTGTTCTTCATGGTGTTTTTGAAACTGCACCAATTTTTTCCTCAGAATTTTCAAATAAGAAGTGTTTTGCCAAGAGCATTAGTTGTAATGTGTACATTTTCAGAATGTGCTTGTTCTATTTTTGGCGAAAGTAAAAAAGGGAAAACAATCTAAAGTTGTCTTTATTTTTAAGTCTGGCCCACGTGGGAATAGATTTTCCTCCATGCGGCCCTGAACTAAAATTAGTTTGACACCCCTGCTTTAGAGTGTGTTGGGATACCTAATGAGTGTACATATTTATGTGAAAACACAGGTCAGGTGATGAGCACTGTTGTATTAAACTGCACTACAACTGAAGAGATGCACAAAAGTGCCAAATATTTTCCTGAAGTTACTGTGGAATTTTTGCAGATCATGTCAATTGTGAGCTTTTCCCCTCAGGATGAGGTCACTGTAATTGCCCTCAAATAAATCTAATAAATCAGTAAATGTCATCATGACAGACAACAGCAGTCTGAGATGGATTGACTTAAAATAATGTGTGTCCTGCAGCAGTTTGCTCTGAAAAAGCGAGGTGACAACACAGCTAGTAAGCATGGTGCAGGAAGAGCACAGGGGGGCGTTGGGTCATCCTGGCTTGTAAAGGGAGCTTAAAGGAAGTGAGGGCTAGTACAGTTGAGCTTGTTGTCTTGTCCGTGCTGCACAGCTCAATGTCTGGTCCCAAATACACATGTGCTCCATAAGCACTAAAATATGCATCAACACAAATCAAAGTGTATGTTCCTGACAGCTACCTCGGGCAAGGCTGAAATACAGTGCTTCAATCTTTATTCAAATAAATAAAACACTACAATGTGCTGTTTGTCAGAGAAGTCTTTGCTCTTACACTTGACATATTTTCCTGCAGTCCTTAGCCTCCAGTTCAATATCCAATTTTATATTTTGTGTCAAACCACATTTCCCACAAAAAAGCACTTTCATGTGATGACCCAAGCTCCATAATCCAGGTTGTTTGTTTGGGAAATGCAGAGACTGATTTTAAATACCGGTCACATTTTTGTTCTATCAAAACAGAAATGGTGTTGGTGCAAATAAGCATTTATGCCTGCAGCAATACCTTGATGCCAGTGTGTGTGGGCATGTGCTCTTCCAGTCCATATGCAGCATACATTAAACAGAACGATTCCTCCCGTGTCCACAAGAAGCACAACTGAGCATGTTTATGCAGCTTTCAATCAATCAATCAATCAATCAAACTTTATTTATATAGCTCTAAATCACAAGTGTCTCAAAGGGCTTTAATATAAGTTTCATTCAACAAGCCTAATAATACAATGTTGTTTGTTTTCCTTTTCAGGTCACCGGACATAAAACTTGACATGAGGCTTTCATTAGGTTGTATTTATTCACTTGACTTTTGAACAGAAGTAAACAAAGTGGTGGGCCATCAAACCAACATGGCTATTGTGCAGAAAACAGTGTGAGACTAATTGAATACGCAAGGAGCTTAGATTTTACCACAGAAAGCAGATACGAGCGAAATGTTTAACTATGCTACGGAATCCATCCCTATACCAGTGACGTGCGGTGAGGTTCATGACTGGTGAGGCACTGACTTCATCACAGTCAGATTTACAAACATATGAACCCTAAAGAGTATCTTATTCACCATTTGACTGGCAGCAGTTAACGGGTTATGTTTAAAAGCTCATACCAGCATTCTTCCCTGCTTGGCACTCAGCATCAAGGGTTGGAATTGGGGGTTAAATCACCAAAAATGATTCCTGGGCGCGGCGCCGCTGCTGCCCACTGCTCCCCTCACATCCCAGGGGGTGAGCAAGGGGATGGGTCAAATGCAGAGGACAAATTTCACCACACCTAGTGTGTGTGTGACAATCATTGGTACTTTAACTTAACTTTAACTTTACACATACAAACTGTAGCACACAAAAAAGCACATTTAATAAAAAAAACTTTTTATGGTCTTACCTTTACTTATAAGTGCGGGAACAGAGGTGTTCGTGTTGGAGGAGTTGTGAATGAATGAAATATGAAATCCGTGCTGCTGTCTGCAGGTGTACCTAATGTTGTGTCCCTGCAGTCGTTCACGGCTCCTCTGGCGCGAGCAATGTTGTTTTTGCACTTTTTGGCTTCTTGTTAAATGACTTTTTTTGGGTGGATTCGGTCTTGCACGTGAAGGGTTTGGGTGTGGGCTTTGGTTGGTGTGGCGCTCCCGTCAGGGGGTGCATTCTGCGGCGGGGGTGCATTAACCGGCACCAGGAGGCGGGATTACTGCGAGCGTCACACAGTGCGTCTTCGCAGCAGTTTTATGATTGCTCAGCACAAGAAATACGTTACACACATACAGTTGTTGACAAAATACACTGCACATTATATACCTCAGCTAACTAAACTATGGAAATGTATAATATAATTCATATAGCAATACAGTCTCACTGCACAACAGGTCAGCAGTTAGCCGAGTCCGCAATCCATGTTGAGGCACAACTGAGTGACGTGCCTCAACTGGCTGCTGATCACTGCACCGTCTCTTCTCAGTATTTGAACGGCAAATGTGAAAATTCAGCAATTTTGAATACAAATAATCTAAAACTGGTGAAGTTAAATGGAAAATAACTTTATAGTATAATCACTGAATACATATAACAATTTAATTGATTTTTTATCTTTTTACATTTTTTTTCTTTCCATGATGGCAGGTGAGGCCCCGCCTCCAGTGACCGCACGTCACTGCCTCCAGTGACCGCACGTCACTGCCCTATACATTATCGAAAAATGATTTGTCGAGTGAGTTCAAGGATTATCCGTCTGTCGTTTTTGCAGACATGTCGAACTATCTGGTGCTCCAGACGTCATTCTACACGGCAAAAAAGATGAAAACTAAAACTTGTGTGTGGCTGGGTCAAGGAAATAGGTATCAAGACTCTCGGAAAAAATCATACAGCCATGTTTGTTGCCTTATTGCTGTTGCACGCGTCGTTACGAGTGTGCATGGTTTTTGCAATCTTTATCAAAATACACTATATTGTCAAAAGTATTTGGCCACCTGCCTTGACTCACATATGAAATGAAAGTGCCATCCCATTCCTAACCCGTAGGGTTCAATATGATGTCGGTTCAGCTTTTGCAGCTATTACAGCTTCAACTCTTCTGGGAAGGCTGTTCACAAGATTGCGGAGTGTGTTTATAGGAATTTTCGACCACTCATCCAAAAGCACATTGGTGAGGTCACACACTGATGTTGGTCGAGAAGGGCTGGCTCTCAGTCGCCGTTCTAATTCATCCCAAAGGTGTTCTATCGGGTTCAGGTCAGGACTCTGTGCAGGCCAGTCAAGTTAATCCACAGCAGACTCTGTCATCCATGTCTTTATGGACCTTGCTTTGTGCACTGGTGCACAGTCATGTTGGAAGAGGAATGGGCCCGCTCTAAACTGTTCCCACAAGGTTTGGAGCATGGATTTGTCCAAAATGTTTTGGTATCCTGGAGCATTCAAAGTTCCTTTCACTGCAACTAATAGTGTGTTTCTACAAATGTTTGTAGAAACAGTCTCCATGCCTAAGTGCTTGATTATACACCTGTGGCTGGGCCAAGTGATTAGGACACCTGATTCTCATCATTTGGATGGGTGGCCATATACTTTTGGTAATATAGTGTATAACCACAGATGTCAACATTGTGTGTGTGCTGACGGCTTCATTTATGACTGTAGCCTTTGGTAAAAGCGTAACTCTTAGGTTTTGCTGACATTTGATTTCTTTTATTTATACTCGCTGAGTTGGTGCTATACAAAACAATTGTAACTAACATGTGTTTAAAGGCCTACTGAAATGCGATTTTCTTATTTAAACGGGGATAGCAGGTCCATTCTATGTGTCATACTTGATCATTTTGCGATATTGCCATATTTTTGCTAAAAGGATTTAGTAGAGAACATCGACGATAAAGTTCGCAACTTTTGGTCGCTGATAAAAAAGCCTTGCCTGTACCGGAAGTAGCAGACGAGTAGCGTGACGTCACAGGTTGTGGAGCTCCTCACATCTGCACATTGTTTACAATCATGGCCACCAGCAGCGAGAGCGATTCGGACGGAGAAAGCGACGAAAGATTTGTGGATGAGGAAAGTGAGAGTGAAGGACTAGAGGGCAGTGGGAGCGATTCAGATAGGGAAGATGCTGTGAGAGGCGGGTGGGACCTGATATTCAGCTGGGAATGACTAAAACAGTAAATAAACACAAGACATATATATACTCTATTAGCCACAACACAACCAGGCTTATATTTAATATGCCACAAATTAATACCGCATAACAAACACCTCCCCCCTCCCATCCATATAACCCGCCAATACAACTCAAACACCTGCACAACACACTCAATCCCACAGCCCAAAGTACAGTTCACCTCCCCAAAGTTCATACAGCACATACATTTCCCCAAAGTTACGTACGTGACATGCACATAGCGGCACGCACGTACGGGCAAGCGATCAAATGTTTGGAAGCCGCAGCTGCATGCGTTCTCACGGTACCGCGTCTGCGTATCCAACTCAAAGTCCTCCTGGTAAGAGTCTCTGTTGTCCCAGTTCTCCACAGGCCAATGGTAAAGCTTGACTGTCATCTTCCGGGAATATAAACAATGAAACACCGGCTGTGTTTGTGTTGCTGCAGTCGGCCGCAATACACCGCTTCCCACCAACAGCTTTTTTCTTTGCTGTCTCCATTGTTCATTGAAGAAATTGCAAAAGATTCACCAACACAGATATCCAGAATATTGTGGAATTTTGCGATTAAAACAGACGACTTAATAGCTGGCCACCATGCTGTCCCAAAATGTCCTCTACAATCCGTGACGTCACGCGCTGATGTCATCATACCGAGACGTTTTCAGCAGGATATTTCGCGCGAAATTTAAATTTGCACTTTAGTAAGCTAACTCGGCCGTATTGGCATGTGTTGCAATGTTAAGATTTCATTATTGATAAATAAACTATCAGACTGCGTGGTCAGTAGTAGTGGGTTTCAGTAGGCCTTTAAGAAATACAAATAATATCAAGATAATACCTAAATAGGAAATAACAAATGTTAAAAGTATATCAAATAAACCTTTAGCAAAGTGATCACTGCTAACGTGCGCGTTCTTCGACTCTGCTCCCTTGGACTGGAGTGCGTGCCACTTTTCTTGTTGTTTTTCACAGAATCTTGCACTCTTTCGCCCGTCTTGATTACCTCTCGAAGAACTCTGAAGAAACTTGTATCTTTTTCGCAATTTGAACGGTTTCAACTGCATAAAACAACGCAAGAATAGAGCATTTTTCTTCGAAAAAGGCAAAAGGCCACCCAGAACACTATTACAACAGACGCTCGCTGTCCCACCACTTTGGAGTCTTACATAGTTAATGAGCCGGACGTGACGTCAGGTGAATGAAATCTATAGTAAATTGGAGACTTCAGAATTCGGTCTTTGCTACATGAGCTGAGGGAAATGACCGAACAGCTTTTCAAAACATCCCTGTGGCTGGTTCGTAGGCCGGGGCTCCGGTCCTGATAGGCGAAAGCTTAAAGAGGTGTTTCACTGGCTCAGTGGCGATGTTATCTCATAGTAAGTGGCCTTAATGGGCTTCCAACTGTTTGTTTGAAGGACTCCCATAATGACAGGGATCAACTGATACTGGCCTCCGCTGCAGTACACAAGAAAAAGACTCTCATGGATGAATAAATTATTTTCCTCGCTATTAGACACAGTCTACCTGACTCCCAGCAGCATTTAAACATGAGACCAGGCTATCGCTCACTACATGTGCAAACACAGTCCACCTTAGCCACCCCCCAGCTCTGTGCGAAACAGCTATTTCCAAAGACAGACTGGTGGCAAAGAAACGCAGTAGTAGGAGGTGTTCCAACCTGTTGCCACTCAACAATTGTAGTTAACACCTCGGGAATTATACACGAAGCTATGAAGCTGGGCAACAATGCGGTCCTAGAGAGAGAGAGAGAGAGGGAGAGAGAGAGAGAGAGAGAGAAAGAGAGAAGTAACTGCAGTTCTACTCCCTTTATGTGGAAGGTATTTTCACAGTCTGGCCCACAGACGCGCCTGACAACAATGAGTAGGCTTGTTAAGGCAACTCCTGGTGAAGAAGCAGAAGGAGAAGAAAAACAGGGCCTGGGGAATGTCCAAACCAAAGCCTTTTGTTCTCCGCATTGACGTTTAAGAGAGTGGCGAAAGACGGCGCGCTCAGTAAAGTGACTTATAACATTCCTTGCTGCAGGTTACTACAACTTGATGTTTTGATATGTGCAATTTGCTCCATCTTCCGGGGGCCCCTAAAACTGACAAAGTGTTGTGTGATGGTCAAAACTGTAGGGCAACTACAGCTAAAAAATAAAAAAAATACTGACTAATTATATATGAGGCCTAAAGAATTACAAGTTAACTCATGTGATTAGTCACAAACATTTTTGCATTAGCTATGTGTAAACACAGATTAATCATGACAATTAATAATTAATAATAATAAATAATAATTTGACTGCACCAACATATAAAAGTATATACTGTTTTTCTTTTTCAGAATTGTCATATTTCTAATGGGTTAATATCAAGTATTTGCCAGTTCCTAATTTCATTGTCTATATCATATCCTCAACTGTCCAATTAAAGTATCCTTTTATGCTATAGTAGTAAAATCTCATAAAATTGCAACTTTATTGCAAAAATTATGATTTAACTATTATTTTAATTTATTCTTGTAAATTTTTATTTTTTTTATTTCAGTGTGGTCTTAATTTAATCTGCAATGCATTAATTCATATTTCGCACACTATATTTTTTAATCGCGTAAATCTAACTTTTAATCTCTAACATTATTGTTTCTCTATGCAAGTTTCCTCATCGTCTTTTGCTTGACTAGCAGTATGCGGCACAAAGATGTTATGTAGCCACGGTGAAAAATAGGTCTCACTCTGTCACAAGTAAGGTTGCCCAACACCAATATGTTGGTAGTGGTACCGGTACCAAAATGTATATCGATACGTTGATACTTTTTAATATAAAGTTAAGGGGACCACAAAAAATATAATTATTGGCTTAATTTTATCAGAATATCTTATGATACATTAAACACACGTTACTTATTGCACTCAAGGAACATTTTAGAATATTAGAATTAAAATTAAAAGGCTTTAAAGTACCAGTATGAAAAAACAAGTTGACTTTATATGCTTAGTTGTGTTTCATTGTATCCATTAAACCATATCGAATTGTATTTACAATCATCAAAATATGTGAAAATACCGTCTTGAAGTCACAAAATGCCACAAATTCAGACGGCCGTTTTGATAATTCCGCTCCGAATGTCATTGGCAATTTCCCTAGATTCAGACGTCATGAGAGAGATGCTTCTGCACTCTCGACCATATCAGCAGATCAGTCATACTGGGAATACACAAAAATTGGAAAGAGATGTGCTGTTTATCATTCACAATCTCAAGTCAAGAACACATATGTTTGGCCTTTTTTATGAATTCGAAATTGTAAATAAATAGCTGACAATTGAGTCAAAAGATCAAGGGTCATCTATTGCGCCCATAAAACCCTTTAAAAAAACATCTAGAAACCGCCAACAATACTCCATTTACATGTCGTGACCTGAAAATTCATCAAATATAAGTGATATTGTTACAATAAGTGCTAATGCAGACGGCCTATTTTAGCAGCACATTGATAGCAGTGAGCTAATGCTAGTTTACACTGCTATTGTTGACACACTGAGCCTGCGGCTGCTTCTGCTTCATCTCAAACTTGGTAAAAATTAATTCTAGATTATAATTCATGCCATTTCGACATGCCTCGAGATGGCGAAAAAGACGCTAATTGCGGCAACTTTTTTTTAACTCGTTGTGAGGATTGTGATTGAATCTTCCTCTAAACGGGATTATGGGAGCGTCCTGTCGGTCAGCATCACAGCGAGAGTGGAAATTGTACAGCAAGTGTTTGTTTTATTATGGTTTATTATGGTGAGTTTATATGTTTAGCACCTTGCAATTCTGCGGATGCTAGTGTCACAATGAAACTGCATTCATCACTCAGCTTCTAAAACTTATTGCTAGAGATGTCCGATAATGTCGATAAATGCGTTAAAATGTAATATCGGAAATTATCGGTATCGTTTTTTTTATTATCGGTATTGGGTTTTTTTTGTTTTTTTTTAATTAAATCAACATAAAAAACACAAGATACACTTATAATTAATGCACCAACCCAAAAAACCTCCCTCCCCCATTTACACTCATTCACACAAAAGGGTTGTTTCTTTCTGTTATTAATATTCTGGTTCCTACATTATATATCAATATATATCAATACAGTCTGCAAGGGATACAATCCGTAAGCACACATGATTGTGCGTGCTGCTGGTCCACTAATAGTACTAACCTTTAACAGTTAATTTTATTAATTTTCATTAATTACTAGTTTCTATGTAACTGTTATTATATTGTTTTACTTTCTTTTTTATTCAAGAAAATGTTTTTAATTTATTTATCTTATTTTATTTTATAAAAATTTTTTAAAAGTACCTTATCTTCACCATACCTGGTTGTCCAAATTAGGCATAATAATGTGTTAATTCCACGATTGTATATATCGGTTGATATCGGTATCGGTAATTAAAGAGTTGGACAATATCGGAATATCGGATATCTGCAAAAAGTCATTATCCGACATCCCTACTTATTGCTCATCCTCTCTGTGTTCGGGCTCAAAAATATAAGGTCCTGGATCATAATTTTTCCAATAATAGTTGTTGGCTCTCACAAAGTCTGCTTGATTAGCACTGTTGTTGATGGGGAAGGGATGTGTGGTTCCTTCCTCTACGTCACGGATCACATGACGAGCTTGCTCATCAACTCTCAAAATGGCTTAGGAGTCTCCCGCAGATTTATACTATTTTTATCAAATCGATTTACTAACTTTGTAAGTCTTTTTGTGTCATAAATCAGATATGTATGATAATAGCTTCAATATAGAGGCAACTTGTTTTTCCACTCTACTGGTACTTTAAAGAGGAACTGCACAGTTTTTTTTTTAATTCCTATCGTTCACAATCATTATGAAAGACATGACGACGTATGGATTTTTTTTTAATGCATTTTAAATATGAAATAAAAGTAAATAGAAGTCCGCAAATGGGAGCTCCACTATTTCGCCCATAAAATCCAATAAATAACCATTCAAAAAGACCCAACAATACTACATTAACATTTTGTGGCTTGCATATTAACCAAGAAGTGTGTTTATAGTTTGAATAATGGATTTTTTGCAGCATAGAGTAGACGTTGACTCTTTTTTTAGAGCAACGCGCAGCTATCTATTACATGATCTATGTAATAGAGAAATGGCGTCACTTCCGGGTGTGTTTTGACCCACAATAAACTGACTTTATATGATATGTGCATCATTATAGAATATATTACATATACAGTGATGCCTACATTATATTTAAAATCAATTTAGTGATGCATTACATATACAAAAATACACTTCAACTTGCTTATTTTTAAGGAAGTTTCTCTTTGTGTTGCCTAATGTGTTTTTGTTGTCCTGTCATTTTTGTGTTTGCACTGTTATCATAGTTAGTGTCCGAGGAGGATTCAATATTGTCATAAGATATTTAGCTATTAGTTTCCGAGGATGCGCGAGTCGCACTTGTGAAGTTAAGTATGGGGTAACAAAACATGGGCCTGCGGACAAGTTTGAAACGTCTGCTTTACAGTATGTGTAATCTGGGTAGTAATATTTGTGATTTCAATATTTTCCGAAAGCTAATTTTCAGTAGTTTAATTAAAAAAGTGAAACCATAATATTCCAGAGAATGACCACACACAGTGAAACACTTTAATTTTAATTTTGATAATCATAGTTTACGGGTAATAAACACAAATTTGGTATTTCATCAATGTATTTTTTTTTAAAGATTGTGAACTTTTGGTGACACTTAAATTTAACTGCAAAAACTTACAGAGCCTTTAAGTGGTCCATGTGTTTAAAATGAACTATAAAATAAAATTAATTTTGCACTAGATGTGCCTGTATAAGTGTTGCTATGTGTTTGATCAATTCAAAGCTCATTTAATTACACCAGCCTTCTCCATGCAATGTCATGTCAAAAGGTAGAATATAATGTAAACAAATTGTATTTATAAATCTGATGTCAGCCAAGAAAGGCATACGTTCTTTCTGTATTTTAAAAGCTGATGGAAAGCTAACAATGATCCCGACTTAAACTTTGACCCCAGCCTTGTCTAAGCTGGACTAGAGAGCTTAGTCCAAATGACTGTGCTGCTTTAGCCTTGTGAGCGTGGATATGTGTCAGTACCAACGGTCACTTATGAAACCTCCAGAGCGAGCTTGTCCTTTGATACTTTTGTTTTTGTTTGATGCCACAGTGAAACACCAAAAAGACTCGCATCTGTCAGCACACTGGGATTTCTAGCTACGTCGAGGGGGAGGTCGGCTTTAGTTTTTAGATGAAAGACGTGCTGTGCGAGTCCAGGGGAGAGAGTGGGAAGGAAGGGTGTCTATTGCTCAGTGAGTATATCTGCATGTTTTCCTTGCAGGGTGTGTTCTTGGATTCCACCACACTAGGACATCACCCCCAGGTGTTCTCTCTCTCTCCCTCCCTCGTTCTCTTTCTCTCCTGCTTGCGTTCTGTGAAAATACCTTGAGGATTAGGTGGGCAGCGTCTGCGAGGAGGGGGTGAGGTACTGATTGACGGCTGAAAGGCTGGAGAGGTGCTCAGGCATGCTGTGGTTAAGGAGGAGGGGGAGTGGGTATCCTTACACACGGACGGGTGGGGGTGTGGGGTTGTGGTAGGGGGTGCTCAGCTGTTGCCACCCACACCTATTTTGGACCATCCACTCTACCACCACCTGCTACTGTACCCAGATACATTTCTAAATAATTCAGCACACCTTTCCCTGAACACATTTCCCCTTACTTTTCCTTTCTTTCTTTTTTGTTTAAAAACAATTCCAAATTGCCAGTAATGTAGCAGATTCATTATAGTCTCTAAAGTGAATAAAAACAAATAAACTAGCAGTACTTCAGTGTGTGTGAGAGCTGCTTCAGAAAAAAAAATACTCTAGATTGCCAACAATCTCCTCTTTGTGCTTCATGTCTCCCATACATCATCTAAACCTGGCACTCCAGAGGACAACAGCGCCTCCTGTGGTCATGCTTGGTATGACAACCCAGCAGCAAACACCAGGACTGAATGTGAATGACGAGCTCACAACCTAAGTTTGTACTTGGGATTTCAATTCGCATTCTTGACAAAAAAAAGGACATCTTAGGCTGAGATGTTCATTATCTTGCTACATGTGTTCCATATTTTTGAATATTTGCCGTTGCTCGGGGCACTCATCAACTCACACTGGAAGAATGTTGTTTTGTCACTAATTGCAGACTTGTGGCTTGCCTGCCTTAAAAGCCCCGCAAGGCTTGAACATACACACACTTGCACGCAGACGCAGATGCAGAACCTGTGGCCACACAACCACACCGTATACCAGCCTCTATATGCTAACCGCTTGGGAAGTGTAATCACTGTATCCCTCATGCTTTCATTGTGGGATACTTTTCATTCATTCTATATCACAAGCGGACCCTCAACTTTTCCATCACTACTAAATTACATGTAATGAACTGCAATTTAAGTAACCATATTTTCCCTTTCCAATGGATGTCTAATTTGTTAAAAGTTAGGTGGTTATAATAAACTGTATGTTGCCGGGGCCAGGATGGAAAATGAAACATGAGAAAGGGAAAGTTCAACACGTCCAGAAATGAGAAGAACTTACAGAGTGCAGCCATCTCTTTGGGCAGGTCAGCGCCAAATCTTCCAAAAAGGCTACTGTTGGCCAACAGGTCAAAGGGGGAGTGGCTTCTCATGGAGTTGAAGGCAAAGGGGTAGACCGCAGGTGGGTATGGAGTCATGTGACCCACCTGCTGTTCCCTGTTGGTAGCCATGGCGACGACGCACCGGCAGTCCCACTGGTCGGAGGGAACGTCACCCCTGGAAATCCCCCGCTCGAGTTGATTTGCGTGTCCACTTGAAGGCTCTCAGGATGTGGGAGAAGAAATGAGTAAGGAAGGAGCCCTCTAGTTTAGAGGCGGAACAGCAAACTCCTCTTCATCGGAAACATTCAGTTCACGTTTCTGGGGGAAGAAAATAGAGAGAGCAAGAGATGTGTTATTGCTTATTTCACCACATAACACACAAGGATACATCATTGTGATTGGCATGAACATGATACACAAGTGGTTTCTGTTGGGACCACAAACATGTTTAACCTCGCATCAACTCTTGATCCATCCTCGCTCTGGGACGGGAAAAAGTGCATCTGCAGTTCTAATGCATTAAGGATGTGCAAACTTCATGCTAACAGGTATGAGAACATGAGGAGGAGGAGGACAGTGAGAAACCAAAACAGATAAAGATGTGTGAGAAGAAGAAACATCCAGATAAATAGCACCGGGTGAGAAGTTTGGAGAAAGTTATAAGACAGAATAGCAAGAGGTGGAAGGGTGAGGGGGGGTGAAAAAGAGTGTGTACTCTTGTTCCTTCAATTTTGAAGAGCTTCCAGACCTCTGCACTGATTCCAGGCTATGCCATATGATTTAAATCACCAGAACTCTGCTATAAAGAGCTCCTCTGTTCCTGCTGCCAGCCTAGCACAGCAGTTTGCCTCCCTCTCCCTCTGACGCTTTCCCCCCGGACCAGAGGCCCAGACACGGGGTCCACTGCAGGGGGTGGGGGGGCTGCAGAAAATGAGATCCACTGATTGCTGCTGTCATTTCCAACGATCTTCTGTTGAGGTAAGACCCTCATCCCACAGACTCATTTTGTCTCAAAACTCCTGCAGGCCCGCCCGCTCGTCACTTTGACGCCGCACAGTATGGGCACAGACAAGCGGGCCTCAATTACGGACAAGGAAGCGATTATGCTGCACCGCTGATTGTTAATACAGGAGGGTAAAAAGACACGATACAGGCTCCCATTTCTTTCTTCATTTCTTTGCAGACCGCTCCCCTAGCGTGATTATATGAGTGGGTGGTGTGATGAGCTTGTTTTTTTAAATGTGGCTTTGAAAAAGAGCAGAGCCAAGGAATTTGGTACTGCTGTGGCTTGTGAATTTGGAAGAGAAGTCAGGAGGGTATTATGGTGATGCATTCTGTGTAAACAACCCAGTGGTGTGTGAGATCTAATGCTGAACGGAGAACAAAAAAGTACCAGTAATAAAAATAAATCAAATACAGTGACAAAGTCTGGGCACTGGGGGGCACTGTGAGGCGGCGCCATGCCCTTATGAGAAAAAAGGCCAACACACTTAATGTGTACAGCACAGTCTGAAATACACATGCAATCAAGCACTTGGAGAAAAAAAGTACATGTGTGAGCGTACACACACGCACACACGCACCTCTCACCCTTGCGTCTTTTCCAGGGCTCTGGCTCCTTCCCCGCCGCTCTTTCTGGCTCTCTCTCTCTTTCAACAGAGCCAGTTAATTACACCCTACTGCTACAGGCAGCTTCAAACCACCACTAATTTAGAGTTCCATTACAGTAAACTGTTCCACATGTGCATCCTGGGCCCGGGCAGGCTCGGGTGACCACGTTTCAGGAAGGAGCAGCCGTCGATAGGCACCAACCCCCATCCTGCCAACACAACCATATACTGCCATCTTTCTTTTCCATTCCTTCAGTTCTTTCTTTCCCCTCTCTATAATCATGACCCTATAGCCAATCCACACCCTTGTCCATAACCATCTGAACAGCTTGGCTGGGTCAGCGGGTGCACACGCTGGCAAACAAACAAAAAAATGACTTTGCAGTGGGCCTAAAGGGACAAGATGTACCATGAAAGATGGGAAATCAAAAAGCGTGTGCATGATGTGTTTGGCCCATTTGGGTAACTGCCTCATGCGCTCTTGAAAGGCAGAAAAATCTGTCTGAGTGCAGAGAGAAGTGAGTAGGATGGAGGCTTTTGTTTTCTCACAGGAGTAAACAAGAGTGTATTGATCCATCTATTCATCCAGTATTGCAGCCATGAATACAAAAGAGTTCTAAGCTACTGAAGATACTCCAAGAATGCAAACTTAGCACAATTAACCACATAGAAGGAAAGGACCTCATAAAGAAAGCACTAAGGAGCAGACAGACGCAGCCTTTTAAAATAGAACACAGTAAATTCTATTCTCCTCCCCAAACACAATAATGAATTAATGAAAAAAAAAAGATGGCGCCAGTGTTTTTTAATGAGCCACATCAGTCCAGAAGCTTTTTAAAGAGCCATTTATGTTTTATGTCGGGTCCTGTGGTAGGCTCATTCGCCAGCCCGTCTGGAGCTATAAGGGGGATGAGGGGAATTTGGAGTGACCTCATCCCTTGTTAGCCAGGGCCAAATCGGCATAGGGGCCCTCCCCACTACCCCTGACCCTTGGGGGCACACAGAAGGCTGCAAGTGACCAGACAGGCGAGGAGGAGCAGCAACGCCGGCCGGTTATGGGAGGGTTCCAGGCTACTGCGGGGACTTTCCATCCTTGGCGCACAGTGGCAAAGCGTTCGTTGACTGTGCTACGGCGGCCACACTGATTATACTCCAGATTATCCACTGAGTTTATCAGGACCAAACGTTGCCTTTAGCAAATGAATCAAACCAGTAATTTAGAGAGGGTGCAACAAGACGAGGCACGCTTAGACAGAACAAGATTTTCTCTTGCTGTCCGTAGGAGAGCTGCTTGCAACAAAAGTCAGAGAATAAATAATGATCAAAGGTAAAAAAAAAAAGAACATGTGACAAGATCAAATAATAAAGTTAGAAGTTGTAGATCATTCCTCACTCGGTTTGAGATGTAGCCAAGTATGCAGATGTTGGTAACCAACTTTCACTGTTAATAAAAGTTACGCCCAGCTGATTGACGGGGGACCAGGCCAGGGTGTTCCCTGCCTCTCACCAAAAGCCAGCTGGTGTAGACCCTGAATAGCTGCATTGTGAATTGTTCGAAGGCTGCTTTAGATACTGACCCAATCCTATAGGTGGTGATAATTAAACATTAAAAAGCAATCATTTAATAAAATGCGAATAAAACAAGAAATGTATAATCATTTATCTTGATCCACACCCTAACACAATCCAACTCTGTTGCAAACACAGGAAATAACAGTTGTTGTGCCCATAGTGTTACATTAAGGCCAGTTAGAAGAAGAAACAAGAAGTATCGGGAATAATATATCTCAGGCAGTTGAGTTTGACTTTGAGTTTATATGGAACATGCATGCATACAACATGATACATCACAATTTCCAGTTTCTCTATTCAACATGTTCGAAAAAGAGTAGGAAGAAGCAAAGCTTATTTAATCCTACCCCTTTTGTTCACTTCCTGTTCTCAATTTATTCACAATATACTCCATAAGTGATAACATTAAAAATAAATAAATAAATAATAATTAGTGAAGTAAGTTATATTTCATATGATGAGATGAATAAAAGTATCTAGAAAATTAATGGATGGATGGAATACATTCAGAATGTTTATCATGGTTCTTCTTCTTTGTACTTTGTAAACACTTTAAGTTTGAAGAGTTTCTTGAATTTGAATCATATTAGTACATTATTTGGTTTATTTGCTTAGTCCATTCCATAATTTAATTCCACATACTGATATGTACTCAGATAAGCGGAAGAAGATGGATGGATGGATGGATACTGATATGCGCATACAAATGTTTTAAATTTCCTTTTTTTCTAAGGTTATATTTCTCCTCTTTTGTTGAGAAGACTTGATGTATATTCTTGGGTAGCAGATTATAGTTTGCTTTGTGCATATTTTTAGCTGTTTGCAAATTCACCATATCGTGGAATTTCAGTATTTTCGATTCAATGAATAAAGGGTTTGAATATTCTCTATATTCAACATTATGTATTATTCTAACTGATCTTTTCGTAACACGGTTAATGAATGAAGTGTACTTTTGTAGTTATTTCCCCATATTTCTGCACAATAACTCAGATATAGTAACACTAGCGAGCAGTAGAGAACATGGAGTGATTTTTGGTCCAATGCATGTTTAGCTTTATTTATTATTGACGTGTTTCTTGCCACCTTGTGTTGTATATTTTTATATGAAATTTCCAGTTCTATTATCATCAATTATTATACATAGAAATTTGGTTTAATTTACTCTTTCAATTTCTATTCTGACTATTTGTATTTTTGTTTGACTTTCCCTTCTAATTTTACGTAATAACAGTATTTTAGTTTTACTGAGGTTTAAGGATAGTCTGTTTTTGTCAAACCATCATTATAATTTGTTAATATCTTCTGTTATTATTTGTATTAGCTTCTGTGTGTTCTCTCCTGAACAAAACACTGTTTTATCGTACGCCAATAATACTAACTTTAAATCTTTTGTAACTTTACAAATGTCAGTTATATAAAGATTGAACAATTTTGGTCCTTTGTTGTTGTGTATACCAATGAAGGTTCTCATTCATCCAGGTCGTTGTCATCTCAGGGCGTTCAGTCGTTCGCAACTGGACTGCTTGGTTTGTCTTCATCAGTTCGTGCTCATAGACTTAGATTAGTCAGCTCTAGAATTAAGAATTGAACGACTGTCGTTGGTTTTGACAGTTAGGATTGCTCGTTTAAATTAAAACAGTTGGTTTTCTCACTATGATAAGGCGAAACCATCCTTGCCCAGGCACACCCTCCTGGTTTTTGGAGTATAAATATTTGGGGTTTTGGCACCAATCGTTGGACTAGATCTGACCATTCTAAGTCTATGAGCACAAAATGATGAAACATTTGTTGATGTGTGTTAAAACCAGGGATGGGCATTTTACATTTTCTTAAAACATTTATGTTATGTATTGGCGAACTTAAATTTTTTAAATTTTTCAAAAATCAACAGTGACCAAGTACGCCTAATGTATGTATTAATTCCGGTCGTGCTTACCGACCTTGAACTGTAATGTTTTATTGAGAATATAGAACATTGCACATTATGCTCAAAAATCTTTCATAATGTTTTAGTACGACTTTGGTAAGCTACGAAGCCGCACCGCTTGATGGAACGCGGAGCATTACGGCTACAGTAGTCAACATACGGGTTTTCCTGTAGTACGTGTATAAGACCCCAAAATGACACCTATTAGGAGACATATTATCTGGCGTTTGTTTCACTATATTATGCAAAACCAACTTTTCTCACCTATTGGTACCCGCTGATGTGCATTTGGGATCTGCATATGTAATTAGCGCGCGTCCGCCATCGTAGTCCGCGCCGTAGTCAATAAGCTCCTTTTTCTCTATCCTCTTGTTGTGGGGCATTCATCCTTCGCTGTTGCGTGCAGTTCTAACTTATATTTGTCAGTGGACTGGCTATGGAAGTGCTAAAAACTGCTGGTACAACAAAGATGACGGGGAGAAGATGCTGTCGAAGTGAAGCCACGTAAATAAGACCATCCACAAAACGGCACATCCTGAAGAAAACGACAGAAAGAAGCTTGAAGATGGTCTATAAAACATAATGTATGCAATATTTTGACCAAAGAACCACCATTACATGTTATGTAATAGTGTTTTAAATGTAGAAAAATAATGATAATATGACCCCATTGTGCGGTTTGTAATCCGGTACGCTTTTTGTATGAAAATAGTCCTGAATAGACCCGCTCAACAGCAGTGCACCTTCATATCCCAACTTCCAACAGCGCCTCTGTTGGTTCATCAAGAGCAGATTGATCAATAATCTGACAGAATTCTTAAAATCATTCAATGTATTAAATGTGTTTATTCTTGTGTATATTAACAGGAATGGGTTATGTTTTGTACTCTACTCACAGAAAACAGCACTGTACTTCCAATGTGCAACTGTGGAAGGATTTACAGTCGCATATTTATGTCTCAGTGGATATTTGACGTTTGAAGTACAATTTTAGTGACTTTCCCCTTCCTGCCCTGACCGAGTGGAAGATACTTATTGGTTTTCATTTCTCTGCCAGCAAGCATGACTGTCTTCACAGGTTTTCTTTGAGTATCCAAAACTCTATAAAAGTCTACAATGTGCTAGTTTTACAGGGTTTTTTTTCCAAAATTGTGTGTCAAAAGCTTTACTGGAACAGTTGACTTCACACCGTCCAGATAGAAAATAATTCAGTACCATGTATTCATGCAGGAAAACTTGGAATGTTTTTGTTTTTGTCTAACCTCAGACTTGCCCACTCCTGCTCATTTTTCAACAAAATAACTAAGCATGTCTTCCAGGCATAGTCTTCTAATTGTCAACAACAGAAAGTGATTTATGTTCAGTAAGCTTGCAAAGGAAGTGACTTGAAGCACATGGGGTTATGTTTAAGTTCTGGGTCACAGGTAAAGTCGTATTACTACATCGGTAAAACAGTGCTTTGTATCACACAGACTGGGATGATATTCTGACTACAGCTGGTGCAAAAAGAAGATTCAGACAAGTGGAACAAACAGAAGCTGCGTAAGCGTTATTTGATCTTGTTGCTGGTGTCTGCGACATTTTGTCTCCGGCAACTGTATCCGAAACACATTACACCTTGATGCTGAGCTGACAGATCCCCATCTTTCAACAAGTGTCTGGCTAATGGCTCTGGGAGAGACACTTGGTGACAGACGACTTGGTGTGTCCAAACACACCTGCATTCCATCACCCCAAACTTGTTTGACATCTGCCTGCTCTTGGCATTGCACAAACACTTATTTGCTTAAGTGCAACAGTGCAAAGTAGTGCTTCGGCCTAATTGACTTATAAAGAACAGGCTGTTCTTTGGGAATTACATACTGTATACATATGTTTAAGCAAAGTGTGGAGAAGATTATGGAAAGAGTTTGAACTCAGTGACACCTAAGACACTTTCTAAAATGATGAAGTCATACTGACAAATTCCATGATGTGGTAGAGCACTTTTGAGTACTAAACATACACCACAACAGGAAAAGACAGATGACGGAATAACATTTTAGACATAAATACAGCCAAAGAGGCAGAAAATCATGCAAGTGAAGAAAATGTGTGAAAGCCTCTCTTTTTTCAACTACCGAGAGAGCAATTGTGATGTTTGTATTCCTCAGTTCAGAAAACAACTCATCCTCTGTATAAAGATGACGTCCATGCCTGATTGTAGGCCGAGGAGCCGGAGCAACACAAAGTGGGCCCAAACAAACACACACAAAAACACACACCAAAAGCTCAACTGGGTGCCAAAATATGTCTTAATAAAACGTTTAGAGCCACAACTGAACATGCAAATAGACACAACAGCGACACACCTGTCAAAATACACAGCAGGAACGGCGTGCAAATAGTTTCCTTGTTAATTATAGTGCAGTGGCGGAAGGATCTACCCCACACCCCTCGCCCCAAAAAATAAAAAAAACACCTGCCTATCTCTTCCCAACTACTGGGCCTTGATTGTTAAATATTTCAGAAAACAATAGGCACCAACAGTCCCATGCAAAGAGTATCAAATTACTTTTTCACAGAGAGATTAAGAGAGAAACTGTTTTCAAAAGAATTGTACTGCCCTCAGTCACTGATTGTCTAGTAATTGACCCGCCTGACTTGAGTTGCAAGTAGTGTGGGTTCAGTCGCAACTCTGTGTCATGTGAATTGTCTGTCTCTATACGTATGTGCCCTGATTGACTGGTAATCTATCCAGGGTCAAGCCCGTCTTACATCCAAAGTCAGCTGGAATAGGCTCCTGCACCCCCCCAACCGCAAACACCACCACCACCCGGACCCTCTGCAAAAAAGCTAGTCAAAAATCACCTCTATGACAGCACTCTAGTGTTTTAAAGACCTTCTGCAAAAATGCAAGTCTCTCACAAGTTTTTTATACTCAACTTTCGGGATAGCAGCTGAATTGCTCAAAAGGATGAAAAAGAGAGGATCTAAGATTGAAACTTGAGGAACACTAGTATAACTATAACTAAAGATGTTGAACAAATGACTACTGACTGCAGCTGAAGTAAATCCCATTACAAAAAAGATTATAACTGTCAAAAAGGAGAGGACTTAAAAGGGTGCCTTGAGGAACAGTTATGTAATTTACCAGTGTGGACCGCAGTGTTCTATGTTTGATACTAAGGTTAAAATGTAAATACTGTCTATGTGTCCAAGGTGCCATCTTGTGTTTTTACGAATTTTTGCTGCAAAATGTTTGTCTACCGGGCAGCACAGTGGAAGAGGGGTTAGTGCATCTGCCTCACAATACGAAGGTCCTGAGTAGTCTTGGGTTCAATCCCGGGCTCGGGATCTTTCTGTGTGGAGTTTGCATGTTCTCCCCGTGACTGCGTGGGTTCCCTCCGGGTTCTCCGGCTTCCTCCCACCTCCAATTACATGCACCTGGGGATAAGTTGATTGGCAACACTAAAATTGGCCCTAGTGTGTGAATGTGAGTGTGAATGTTGTCTATCTGTGTTGGCCCTGCGATGAGGTGGTGACTTGTCCAGGGTGTACCCCGCCTTCCGCCCGATTGTAGCTGAGATAGTCTCCAGCGCCCCCCGCAACCCCAAAAGGGAATAAGCGGTAGAAAATGGATGGATGGATGGATGTTTGTCTACCAAGTTTTGAATTGAACCTGGGGCCGGTATGGTGTCATTCCCAGGGCAGATTTGGCCCCCAGGCCGCCAGTTGTATTTCCATTCAATATAACAGATCCCCTTAAAATAACAAATTTGCGGGCATCATGTGGTAAGAAAACCAATAAAAAAGAAGAAAAGTCATGTAATTAAAAAGAAAACACCACTTAATGCTTGTAATGACAACATTAGTCACTTAATTGGTTGCTGCTAAACATTCACGTTTAAAAGTTTATGATCCATGAAGACACACTACAAAGGACCAAACAAATAGTAAAATGCCTGACGACAACACTTATGTTGAGGATGACCTCCCTTCTTCTTCCTGTCCAGAGGTCAGCTCCTCTGAGTCCAACTGATGTGCTTCAGCACGCTTCTTCACTTAGCCGTGCTGTTACTTTTTCTTTCAAGCTATCCCTCACTCTTACGTCAGGTCCACCAGAAATGGCAGGTGCAGCGCTTCTGAGTCGCCACTGCGATGAAGTAACACTACACTAAAGCTGCGAGGCCACGTGAAACAAGTAAAAACATGCAGTGACATCAGGCGCCGGATCGCTCTGATATGCACGGCTCCAACAAGTGGAACCTGTTAACCGAGGCAATACGCCAGAATCAAGTGATACAATTCACTGACAGGCAACAAACTGTGGGAACACAATGAATAAACTAAGAACAAAGGTCCACACTCACTCCACAGGAATTAGTCCGTATTGCTAAAATGTGGAAAACAATGCTGGTCATTTCCAACTTTCCAACAAGTTGGTTATAATAAAAAAAAAAAAGGTCAAGGCCTGGTGACTCCACTGGTGAATAGACATCAAACACACACAGGCGGACACACACTAACACACACACATATGCTAATAATAAAGAGGTCCACAGGCGTGGGTTAACAGTCACTAATAAGCACACGTGTGCAGCAAGAAACAGTCACGTCTTCATATAAACTTGGTTGCCTCCATAAAGCCTAATGAAAGAAACGTGTGTGTTTGCAAGTCCTTGAAATGAAGTTTGACAAAAGGCATCTTTGTCTTCAATTAAAGAGCCACTCCTGACAAATACAACCTCTCACTCTTAACAAAGGGGAAAGCAAAACAAACACTGGCTGAAATGTTGAGACTTTTTAAAAGTTTTTGGGCATGAACTACTCACCAACTGTGGCACGGATGAGGCCGCAGGACTGATGAACGACTTTGTACGTAAAAAAAAAGTTCCAATGAGCCGGGCAGGCCTGGAAAAAAAAGTGGAGACAAGATGTGTGCACGTTCATCAGAGTCCTTCTGACAGCACCAGCAGGGCAGCAGCCAACCTCGCTCTCTCTCGCTCTCCTCCTCCCTCCCTCAGACACTCTCCTCCTCCTCTCAATACCTCTTAAAATCACTCTTTCACTCCCCCAACACACTCACGCTTTCACTCGCCAGGAAATAATTACACTCTCTGATTCATAAAGCCGTCCTCTGTCACGTGACCCAACACTTCAAATATACAGCACATTTTTTCACGAGCCACAAAATGCCTGCAGGGAAGAAAAGCGTCCATAGAGCTTACGTTTCTGTTTTTGATTCTCTCTTGCTTCTTTGTCTCTCGGGTGGGTTCTTTTTCATTCCTTCATCTGCTTGGCTACTGACTTGTTTAGCTGTACAAACTACTTGTGCAAGTTAGATTGGTGAATTTGCAGCTTTGAAGAGTACGTAAGAACATACTGAGCACTACACATCATCTGCTTTGTCATATTTTGATCCTGGGTGTTTACACAGCACATTTATGAAGTTGAATCTACAGTCACTCATTCCCTTGGAGATTCATTTATCACATGATCATGGCACATTTCACCTCCACCTGCTCTGCACAACTACACGCTTTGCTTTCACTTTGGCTGTAAGACAATGTTCCCATGACGCTTAATAAATCACTACTGTCATCACCATACTAGTGCAGATGGGACTCGGTATTAGAAAAATACTAGGGACACTTTTGGAACCAAAAGGAGACATACAACTGAAAACATTCTGCTTCTATTGAGGATAAATTAAAGCCAGAATTTGGCTTTCAAAGCATTTTTGGGAATATACAACATCTGTCCAGATCCTGCCAAACATTGTGCAGTTGGAAATATTTTGTCAAGCTCAAGATGGCTTTTTTGCTAAACTAAATGACTTCAGTTGCTCAAGCGAAATGGTGGCACTTCGGTTTTAAGGGGAAGTTCTGTATGAGATGGCAGAGTGCAGCAACAACATTTTTGGGTGTGCCCTTGAGCGTGCCCCTCTCGCTATGTGAGATCATATGTTTCAGATCTGTTTATGTGTTTGTGGTTCTGGGCGTGCACTTTGCTTTTCTAAATGTAATTTTTCTCAAGCTGTTTGGGTTATAAGGAGCGCCTCAGCGTTAGGGGTTGAAGGCATACATTAAAGGGGTCTTATTTTGCAAAAACAACTTTTCTTACTAGTTTTTGTGTATTTGGGATCCCCGTAAGTCCTGAAATATGAAATCAAACCATGGAGGCAATGCAGATATATTTATAAAACAATCGACAAAACATGCTACAAATAAGCTTCAAGAATTTGAGACTTTAGTGACATATTTTTACTTAGTTACATCAGCAAATATCTCCATAAATAGTAGAAATGTACTCAAAGAGCTTTGCGTGGGTCAGCCATTTTTATTTAGTTATAGTCTGAAGTTGTAGTCAATAAATGCCTACCTTTTCTCTTTCCTCTTGTGTGGAAAACTGGCTCGTATATGCACATGCATGCTAAAATCCTCCGCTGTTTCCATTTCTAATAAAAAGCAGCGTATAGATATAATTTATATCTGTTAGTAGAAGCGTAAAAAAGTACAACATGGCTGACTGGGTGGAGACGCAGTCGAAGGGGGCCAGGCCTGGATGAGGGCTTTGGCACTTAAATAAGACCCACGCGTTCTGAAAAGACAGTTAGAAAGCGGCTTGTGGACGGTCTGTAGAACAAAATATATGCAACATTTTGTACACGTTATGTAGACCAGTGATTTTCAACCTTTTTTGAGCCAAGGCACATTTTTTGTGTTGACAAAATCCGGACGCACACCACCAGCAGAAATCATTAAACAACGAAACTCAGTTGACAGAAAAAAGTCGTTGTCGCAATTGTTGGATAAGACTTTAAACCATAACCAAGCATGCATCAATATAGCTCTTGTCTCAAAGTAGGTGTACTGTCACCACCTGTCACATCACCCCCTGACTTATTTGGAGTTTTTTGCTGTTTTCCTGTGTTTAGTGTTTTAGTTCTTGTCTTGCGCTCCAATTTTGGTGGCTTTTTCTCTTTTTTTGGTCTTTTCCTGTAGCAGTTTCATGTCTTCCTTTCAGCGATATTTCCCGCATCTACTTTGTTTTAGCAATCAAGGATATTTCAGTTGTTTTTATCCTTCTTTGCGTGGACATTGTTGATTGTCATGTCATGTTCGGATGTACATTGCGGACGTCATCTTTGCTCCACAGTAAGTCTTTGCTGTCGTCCAGCATTCTGTTTTTGTTTACCTTGTAGCCAGTTCAGTTTTAGTCTCGTTCTGCATAGCCTTCCCTAAGCTTCAATGCCCTTTCTTAGGGGCATTCACCTTTTGTTTATTTTTGGTTTAAGCATTAGAAACCTTTTTACCTACACACTGCCTCCCGCTGTTTCCGATATCTACAAAGCAATTAGCTACCTGCTGCCACCTACTGATATTAAAGAGTATTACAGGGTTACTCTGCCAAGCTCTAGACAGCACCGACACTCAACAACAACACATCATTTGCAGACTATAATTACTGGTTTGCAAAAAATATTTTTTTACCCCAAATAGGTTACATTAGATAATCTCCCACGGCACATCAGACTGTATCTCGCGGCACACTAGGTTGAAAATCACTGATGTAGACTACAAGGAAGTGTTTTAAATGTAGAAAAAATATGACCCCTATAACTTTACCCTTACTCATCACCATGGATGCTTCTTGGCTGCTGCTTTGAAAATTAAATTGCATTGATCTCTCAACTGTCAAGCATAGATGGAAACGTCACCACAGGTCACAGTTGTAGGTTTTACATTAGCATTGACCAGTTGAACACCATTGTCTCTTTTCCACTATTATATGTAGCATTAAGCCTCTGGATGACCACTGGAATGTAGCCGTAATGGAGAGCACAAGGTAAACGGCCACCAGAGGTGCTAAATGGAACATCTACTGTAGCAAAAAAAGAATGTGGGATCACCACAAACTTCTTTAGACATCCCAAACACCCTTTGGCTCAGCAACAACTATGCAACATAGCCTTTAACTTTGCAGCCAATTCATGCTAACCAGTTGACAATGCTGTTACTAGCTTTACATTGGAGTCGGATTACTGCACTGCTGGCGTAACCGTGACACATAGTCTGTAACTTGATGACGTCATCCTAATTGGCTCAACATTGTTAAGTTGTGCCATGCTAAATAGCTGCAAATAGATTCCCTTGAAAAACGGAAGTGTCCCATATTTAGAGAGAAAAGTATGCGTTCTGTATTGAGCTGTCAAGGGATACACTTTGTCCCGTATTTTTATGACCGTGAGAAGACACAATTGTCTGGAAATATAAATAAATTCCATCTAATGAAGTATTTGTGATTCTGATTCGATCTCAAGACAACAGCTTTACAACAGTTTGCAACAGAGTAAGCCAAATGATGCCAGTGTGCCGGATCGCTCACCTAGCAAACTCAGTGCAGTATGACTTTTCTGCCATTTTTGAGTATTAGTTTTGTCTCGGCTGCCGTTCTATCTTTGCTTGGCAGCAGCCAGATAGTTATCTTCCTAGGTTCTGGAAATCGGACTCCAAATGTGACTTTTTACCACAGTGACATTTTTTCTTTAAAAAAAGTAGCAATTGGAGAATTTTGGAGATGTCCTTTGTTTAACGGAGAAGCTACATATGCTCACTTTTTTAGAAGTGTCTTTTAGCATCTCTGCTCTCTTGTTGTCATTATAATAATGTCTTGTTCTCAAAACAGTAGTTGTGTATCTAAATTGTTGAACACAAGCATAGCGTGTCCAACTTAATGATAGTGACTGTAGAGCACCAGTGATTGGAATGTATAATTTCCTGTTGTCTAAAAGCATTGATAGGAAAACAATAATGTCTCTCTTTCATTAGAGAATGTATCGAAAATCAAATATTAATCCATGAAATTGGGACCCGTATTTTCCGCACTATTAGCCGCACTTAAAAACCACAAATTTACTCAAAAGCTGACAGTGCGGCTTTTAACCCGGTGCGCTTTATATATGGATTAATATTACGATTCATTTTCATAAAGTTTCGATCTCGCAACTACGGTAAGCAGCCGCCATCTTTTTTCCCGGTAGAACAGGAAGCGCTTCTTCTTCTACGCAAGCAACCACCAAGGTAAGCACCCGCCCCCATAGAACAGGAAGCGCTTCTTCTTCTACTGTAAGCAACCACCCGCCCCGGAAGAAGAAGAAGCGCGCGGTGCATGCTGGGATATGTGACGTTTCATTTCCATTTGTGTGTTTATGTAAAGACCCCAAAATGGCTCCTATTAAGTGTGTTGTCTGTCTAATTATAAATAATGCAGACGAGGCGTGTTAACTGAGTTCTCAACGTTTACTCACAGCGTGCTCATAACCACATTCTAACTGCCAGCATGCAACGCTTCTCAGGGCTACCGTGCATGCTCGTCACTATCGTTGCATGCTGGGTAGTGTAGTTGTTATATTTGCTAGCTCATAACATCACATTAAGAGACACGCTTACGCGCTTAATTCAATACTCGCCGTCATTCCGGGTGGATTGACAAAAGACCTCCAGCCGCTAGATATTGGTGTCAACAGGGCATTCGAAGCTAGACTGCTAACTGCGTGGGAACAATGGATGACCGAAGGCGAACACACCTTCACTAAGACAGGGAGACAGCGCCGGACGACATACGCCAACTTTTCAATTCGGACACCGAAGGAGAAAAATTCGAGGGATTTATGAATGAAGAATAACTTCAGAAAGTGAGCGTTATGTTTATTTTGTGTGTTGTGACATTAACGTTCGAGCAACATTATGTTGCTATTGCTCTGCACTATTTTGAATTTTACTATGTTTGTGATTGCACATTTGCGTACATTTTGGGAGTGAACAGAGTTGTTAGAACGCTGGTTTTTAATATATTATTAAAGTTTGACTGACCTATCTGACTGTTTTTTTGACATTCCTTTAGCGCAGTTAGATGCGGCTTACAACACCGGGCGGCTTATAGGTGGACAAAGTTTTGAAATATGCCGTTCATTGAAGGCGCGGCTTTTAACCCAGGGCGCCTTATGGTGCGGAAAATACGGTATTACAGTTATCGAACTCCCCACATTACGACACAAATGAGTCATTTGTTAAACCTAGCTATAATCCAACCATATTGGACCAAATCAAACAAAGACCTACGCAACCACTCTTGAAAATACAGGACAGCCCGGCAGTTGTATTACAGTCCAACTCATTGTTATTCCAATCAGTAATGTGTACTACAGAGACCTAATTTGAAAATAATCTTCTTATGCATGCATGACTCATTCTAAAAGCTCATCTAATATGGTGCCTTTCTGGCATATTGTCCCAAAATTACCTCACAATCTCACAGATTTAAGCAAATCATTCACCTATTCACCCTCTTGCCTCCTTAAAAGCACTTGGCTTTCATTTGCAAATCATAGTAAGTGGCCTGATGTAGTAAAAGATTGTATCTTTATATACAGCGGCACACACATACATTAATGTATGCGCCTCAGATGCTGGTTCTTTCATCCATTTTTAATGTAGATATGCTCATACAAAATGAGGGTAAATGAACGGCGACGCAGTGAGAGGCCCTGCTGCTTTTTTGCAGAGATCTAATATTCAGGAAGCGCCCATCTTAGCCACTCTGCAAAAGGCACCTCAGCTGATCCTTATCTCGTTTACATTTGATTTACGTGTTGCTTATGAGGCCACCGAAGCTAAAAGAAATCCCTTAACTGTTTATGTAGCGGTGCTAAATCAGCAATTGCGTAACGCGAAACAAGAAGGTAAATAGCGCGCTGGGACCTTTAAAGACTAACTGTATTAGTCGTTAGACTGATGTGACTTTAAAATCTGCGTGATAGCATCAGGCGGTGCACGTGCGAGCCAATGTGCAGTGGCGTGCATGAGGTTATTGTCAGGGTGCAGGGTGCTGTGCTGTGGTCCTTATTAAATTGTGACAGAGAGCTTGGGACTATTACAGCATGCACGCCGATGCTGCATGGATGAGTGTGTGCAGGCAGTAGCAGTGAGAGGGTCAGAGGTTACTAGTGTTTGTGTTTCCGTGTCAGTGAAGTGTGCTTCAGGCAGAGATTTATGATCATTGTGTCTGGGAGGCTGCAGAATGGGGGATAATGAAGACAGATCAGGGTGCTATCCCACTCTCTGGGCACCACTGGAAACAAGGCCTATTGGCCCCTCCATTCGTGTATCATTAACTTCACCCAGTGACATCATAACGCATTGCTCTGACATCAATCCTGACGCAGCACACTACGGCTAAAAGTTGAATGCACGGGATTTTTACAGGAAGTCATCTGGGAAACAAGGGTATTGTTAGATGCGGAGCTCTGCAGCTCCACTCCATGTGTTTATGAAGATATGAAATATTCATAAGAGCCAGTCGTGTGTTTCCACTTAACATTCAACATATTTGCATTCACGGAGGAATGTGGCGCAAGCCTGAGGCTTGCTGGTAGAGAAAAAGCAGCAAAGGCAGAAGAGGAAAGAGCAAAGAGTGATGACAGAGAGAGCAAGAAAGGCAGGAAGTGAGGTCAGCTGGTTTTTACAGAGAAAAGGGCTCAAAAAGACGATAGCTGGTACAGTGAGCGTGAGAGAAAGAGGCGCAAAATAGGACAAGTTGGTTTGATAGAGGCATGAATGGGGGGAGGGGGAGTTGATGAACAGAAAGCGAGCATGGCGGCAGGTTTTAATCAGTAACAAGATGCCTGCTCTGAGATCAACCAATTCAGATTGATGTTATGTCACGTTTGGTAGACAAGCAAGGGGACACAATTAAGGCAAGTGAGCGCACTTTGTTCAATTCTCATTTGCACATGCACACCCACACAAATATACACTTGCTCAAACTTTCTTGGTTGCAGAACTAATAAGCACACATCCTCAGAAATGAAGGAGCTCATTCATCCCGCCTGGCAAACTCTGTTCATTTCTGGTCCAAGTGCCTTGAAGTACACAGTGGAATACTCACAGCAAAATGACTTTACTCATGGCAAAGAAGAAATGCGTTATGGGCCCAACAGGTTTTTGTTTTTTTACCACAATGTACTCTTCTAGCAAAAACAAATGAGCACAAAGCTTGGAAGAAAGTGCCTCTTTTACTACACTGGAAAAAAAGGAGTGTGCATAATTTGGGGGTGCATGGAGAGGTTGCGGACACAGCTACCAGTGTGTGTGCCAGCAAATGAGCGCGCTCGCCTGTTCCCCAACATGTGTGTCCAATGAAAGGTGAACGTCTCTCCTGTCTATACTTTCCTCAAAAATCAGCCATGATGTCACCATGAACCCGTCTTGAACCCACCTCTGTCAAAAAGCATTACTCCAGCACTCCCTTTCCCTCATTTTCTGTTCCACCTCTCCCTCCTTCCTTTACGCTCTGGTCCTGCCTCGCAAATTCTTCACTGAGCTCCCATTCTTTTCCTTTCCTCCTTTTTCATATTTCCGTATTTTCAGCATTTCCCCTCTCCACGTCTGTCCGTGTCTCGCTTCCCTCTCGCTCCTCTTTCACAAGGGCGCACGCATATTTCTGGCAACCGTGATTAATTCCATCACCAAAAAAAAAACCCCCACTGTAGTCGTTTGCCAAAAATGCCAGAATGTTCTGATTACCATAAACTTTGTTTAAGCTGTGGTTTGACAAAAAAAAATGCTCAGAGTGCATGAAGGGAAGCCAAACAAAATAAAAGAAGAAAAAGTAAGAAATAAAGGGAGAATACAAATGTAAAGAGGGGAACAAGGGGTGGTGGGGGCAGCGAGAAGGCAGCCAGAGAGCCACATATGGAAGTAATTCTGTAATTATTGCAAATCTGCGAGCTCAAAGGGAAAGGTCTTCTTTTCCATGCCTTTTTCCCTGTGCATAAAACTGCCCTTGTGAGAAAGCTGGGCACAGAACACTGCTACCACAAAAAAAGTGCATTAACTTTTGGCACGAGTGGTTGGTGTATAAACATGTAGTATTTTCTATGTTGGTCTGCTTGTACCCACATTTCTGCTGTTGATCTTTGAGGCTAATTCTTTGCTCAGAGGCAGGGACGTAATTTGGGGGAGGGGGTGAGGTGTATGTCCCCTGCACTTTTTTTAAAAGGCAGTTTATACGCCTTGCAGTTTTTACCATCCAAATAAAACATGACGCTATATAAGATGGTAACTGTCCAGGGTGTACCCCGCCTACCGCCCGAATGTAGCTGAGATAGGCTCCAGCACCCCCCGCGACCCCGAAAGGGACAAGCGGTAGAAAATGGATGGATGGATGGAAGATGTTAACAGTTGAAGCACTAGGACTAAGCGGAAAACGGCTCTTCAAGCTGAAGCCTGTTTCGCATTAAAATGCCCACAAATTCCTTCTTGCTAATAAGTGATTGGCTGTCCTAGCTGTCCCTCCATCTGGCTGTAAACAGCACCCGTGTTTTGTTAGTTGTTGGGGAGTCCGTGTTCATCTGCCACTAAAAAGTTGATAGTATGTTGGGCTTCTGCTAGACCACTGTTTTTTAATGATGGACATTATAGTGGTACTTGGAGAGTCAAGTTTTTTCTAAGTTGGTAAAAAAAAAGTTTGAGAAACACTGAGCTACACAGAATTCAAAATCAGAGGTTTTTTTTACAATAACATTTGGATCTGTGTCTGTGTGCGCATGTTTGGTACTTAGGCTCAATAAAACCACTGAAATCAAAATTCATGAATGACTTAAGTGGTCCCAAAATGCGGCTCACGAACAAAATACAGCAAATACAAAAAAATGCAAAAGAACACTATGTGAAGTGCCATCCATCCATTTTCTATACCGCTTATCTTCATTAGGGTCACGGGGGTACACTGGAGCCTATCCCAACTGACTTTGGGCCAATGGCGGGGTACTCCCTAGACTGGTCGACAGCCAACAAAACAAAACATAAAATATTCATACCTATGGACAACTTTGAGAGTCGAAAAATTTACCTAAAATGCATGTTTTTGGAAAGTGGCTGAAAGCCGGAGGACCCGCAGAAAACCCACACAGAGATCAATCCATCAATCAACGTCTATTTATATAGCCCTTGTCACACATGCCTCAAAGGGCTGCACAAACCACGACGACATGTCCAAATGGAGATTCCATCCAGGTCTGCCTGATCTGACTGTGTGGCCTACACCACTGCTAACCACTAGGTAGCCTTGTGGCCCTATGTAAAGTGAAAAGGCTGAAATGTTGACACTAATAACGACACAAGGCTTTGTGTGTTGTCAAGCTTATGAGATGCGATGCAAGTGTAAACCACTGTGACACTATTGTTCTTTTTTTTAATAAATGTCTAATGATAATGTCAATAAGGGATTTTTAATCACTGCTATGTTGAAATTGTAACTAATATTGATACTGTTGTTGATAATATTAATTTTTGTTTCACTACTTTTGGTTTGTTCTGTGTCGTGTTTGTGTCTCCTCTCAATTGCTCTGTTTATTGCAGTTCTGAGTGTTGCTGGGTCGGGTTTGGTTTTGGAATTGAATTGCATTGTTATGATATTGCTGTGTATTGTTTTATTGCATTGATTAATTAAAAAAATAAAAATAAAAAATAAAATAAAAATGTAAATAAATTACATAAATAAAAAATCAATTTTTAAAAAATGAGAATCGATTCTGAATCGCACAACGTGAGAATCGCGATTCGAATTCGAATCGATTTTTTCCCACACCCCTAATATCTACAGAATATATACATACATACATACATACATACAGGGTTTCCTCTGAATGTAATTGAATGCGGCGCACCGCCACAGCATTTTTATTATCACCACACCTTGAAAATATATATTTTTTTACTTTAAAACAAATTAAAGTAACATAATATATTGTAGCCGCCAGAAGAAACACACAACGTCTGACGCTATTTTTAACTTTTATTACCAATCTTATGATAACAAATGGCAAAGTTCCAACAGGTTTTACCTCCCGTGTAGGCATTTTCATCTCCGTAAGTCTGGGCTTCCCCGCCGGACACACAACAACACTTCCTCATTCTCCGCCAACACCTTTCAGGCACGGACAGTGTGTTTACAAACATGGGAAAAACTGACATTAATTCCAAACCACACAACCATTAAACATAACCACCAGTAGGTCATTACAGTTTGAATGGTTTTATTTGTTTGCGCACTGTTGACAAGTGATGTACCGAAAACTCGACCATCGAAAAAAGACTTTGATTATCGAAAACAGTGCTGTCAAACCTGGGGATGTTAACAAGACTCACGCCATTGTCTGGAGCGTTTTCAGAATGTCTGAATGGGGACACAACCAGACATATCGTGGACAGCAATCTACAAAATGTGCAAATATTATATTCATATGTATGCATATATACATACATATACATACAAATATACATAAATACATATATAGACAGATGTACATATACAACATATATATACAGTACATACATACACATATATGTATATATACAGTACATACATACACATATATGTATATATACATACATATATATACATATATATATATATATATATATATATATATATATATATACATACATACATACATACATATATATATATATATATATATATATATATATACACATATATAAACTTATATATATATATATATATATATATATATATATATATATATATATATATATACTGCACATATATCCATAAAAATAAATACATATGCATATATACCTACAGATATATATATATATATATAAACCTACATATATATATACATATATATATATATATATATATATATATATATATATATATATATATATATATATATATATATATATATATATATATATAAACCTACATATATATATACATATATATATATATATATATATATATATATATATACCACGAAAAGAATACCTACCGGAATTAATAAAAGGCTATCGATGCTGTCATCTAGCAAAGCTGAATTTGACCAAGCAACCCCCCCGTACCAAAAAGCCCTTGATGAAAGCGGATACAATTTCACCCTCACCTATGAACCCACGCCAGGAAACCAGCCAAAAAAGAACAGAAAACGAAACGACATCATCTAGTACAACCCCCCATACAGCAAAAACGTCTCAACTAACATTGGACACAAATTCCTCAATCTGATTGACAAACACTTTCCCAAAGACAACACCCTAAGAAAAGTATTCAACAAGAACAACATTAAATTGAGCTACAGCTGTATGAACAATATACGACAAATCATCTCAAACCACAACAAAACAATTGCAAATGAGCCGTCGGCCCCCGGACAGAGCGACTCCAAAACCAACAAAGGCTGTAACTGTCGAAAGAAACCTGATTGCCCTCTCAACGGGGGTGCTTACAAACATCAGTTGTCTACCAATCTAAGGTAATACGCAAGGACATTAACACATCCGACACATATGTAGGATTAACCGAGGGAGAATTCAAAACCAGATGGAACAATCACAAGGCTTCTTTCAGGAACCAAAACCTGCGGAATACCACAGAACTCAGCAAACACATTTGGGACCTCAAAGACAATAATGTTGAATATTCAATAACATGGCAAATTCTTGCATCCAGCACACCTTACAATAGTGGTAATAAAAGATGCAACCTATGCTTGAAAGAGAAACTGTTTATTATTTACCGTCCAGACCTGTCATCCCTCAACAAGCGCAGCGAAATTGTAACAGCATGCCGCCACAGACGGAAACACCTCCTAGGTAACACATGAGCCAATCACCACGCCCCTACGCCAGCCTGTACCCACCCACTCTGTGCCCTATATAAACCATAGTATGTGAATGCTCCCATTAAAATCTTCTGATGATTGAGGGAACCCCCCCCTCATGAAACAGGCCTGTAGAGATGAAATAGTCTTGTGATTTTTTTTCCCACACATACATATATATATATATATATATATATATATATATATATATATTAGGGGTGTGGGAAAAAATCGATTCGAATTCGAATCGCAATTCTCACATTGTGCGATTCAGAATCGATTCTCATTTTTTAAAAATCGATTTTGTATTTTGTATTTATTTATTACATTTTTATTTATTTTATTTTTTTATTTTTTTAATTAATCAATCCAACAAAACAATACACAGCAATACCATAACAATGCAATCCAATGCCAAAACCAAACCCGACCCAGCAACACTCAGAACTGCAATAAACAGAGCAATTGAGAGGAGACACAAACACGACACAGAACAAACCAAAAGTAGTGAAACAAAAATGAATATTATCAACAACAGTATCAATATTAGTTACAATTTCAACATAGCAGTGATTAAAAATCCCTCATTGACATTATCATTAGACATTTATAAAAAACAGTGGCTTACACTTGCATTGCATCTCATAAGCTTGACATCACACTGTGTCCAATATTTTCACAAAGATAAAATAAGTCATAGTTTCGGTTCATTTAATAGTTAAAACAAATGTACATTATTGCAATCAGTTGATAAAACATTGTCCTTTACAATTATAAAAGCTTTTTACAAATATCTACTACTCTGCTTGCATGTCAGCAGACTGGGGTAGATCCTGCTGAAATCCTATGTATTGAATGAATAGAGAATCTTTTTGAATCGGGAAAAAATCGTTTTTGAATCGAGAATCGTGTTGAATTGAAAAAAATAATAATCGATTTTGAAACGAATCGTGACCCCAAGAATCGATATTGAATCGAATCGTGGGACACCCAAAGATTCACAGCCCTAATATATATATATATATATATATATATATATATATATATATATATATATATATATATATATATATATATATATATATATATATATATATATATATATATATATATATATATATATATATATATATATATATATATATATATATATATATATATATATATATATAGCGTGGCGAAGTTGGTAGAGTGGCCGTGCCAGCAATCGGAGTGTTGCTGGTTACTGGGGTTCAATCCCCACCTTCTACCATCCTAGTCATGTCCGTTGTGTCCTTGGGCAAGACACTTCACCCCTTGCTCCTGATGGCTGCTGGTTAGCGCCTTGCATGGCAGCTCCCGCCATCAGTGTGTGAATGTGTGTGTGAATGGGTGAATGTGGAAATACTGTCAAGGCGCTTTGAGTACCTTGAAGGTAGAAAAGCGCTATACAAGTATAACCCATTTATCATTTATTTATATATATATATATATATATATATATATACATACATACATATACATATATATATATATGTATATATATATGTATAGTATACATATACATGTATATACATACATACATACATATATACGTACACATATATATATATGTATATACAGATATACATTTATACATATACATACATATGCATATATACATATACATAAACACATATATATAAATATAAAGGTATAAATAAGTATATATATATTCGATTCTTCGGGGTAACGATTCAATTCAGAATCGATTCTCGATTCCAAATCATTACTTTTTAATAACGTTGCGTGCCATGTTATATATATATATATATATATATATATACTGTATACACATTTATATATAGATATATACTGTACATCATATACATACATATATACATACACACACACATATACATTTCACTCCATATACATACAAATTTCACTTCAAAATAAATCCTGACTGGACTTTAGATACGTGTTATCAAGTTTTAAGCAAATAAACTATGTAAATTGAAGTAAAACATTTTAAAGTGTTCCTGGATGACATTCTGACAATAAAATTGCATTAGTGTCCAAAAATGTGGGGTCTTTTTTAAGTTAACTTAAATTATTCAAACAAATAACAGCCTGTAATTAAACATTGTTAATCTAAACTTAAAAAAAAGTGTGATTAATCGAGATAATCACACTTCTTTGATGTTTTGTGTGGAAGTTTGGACAGCCCTGCTCTCAATCAGCCACATTAGCTCATCTAAAACAAAGTGGAATAAAGTGAAGTCTCTCATCTGCCATGATGACTCACAAAAACCACACTGAAAAAGTAATAGGAGGGAGGGGCCCGAGGGGGCAGACACACATCAGGACGGGGATGAAGACCGCCTTCGGCCTGAGGCTATCCAGCTTTTTGCAGGTGTGTTGGCAGCCGCTTCTTCCCCAAAAACACCCTCAGTGCAGCCTGTCATTATTATCCTGTGCCCTGCCGGGACGTGTTCCGGCGATGAGTGCGCGGCTCTGACACTTTTATAAAATGGCAAACATACACTCCGTGACACGCCTATAATTAATGAGGCAACCATTTATGTGGCGTAAGCAAGCCTACCTTGTTTTGTGTTGGTTCCAACATTCCACACAAGTTTAGAACAGCAGACTTTTGACCGCGAAACGAGACAAAAACAAAAGTCATAGACAGTCACCGGAGGGCGTAACTCCCGGATCAGTTTGTAAAGATGGCGCCATTTGTCCTTACAGCTCATATACTATTCGGGTCGTTGGTCAGATTAGCTTCGTTTGTTGTCAGTCCGTCACTGAGACTCCGCAGCAGTTTCAGGGGCGTCGATTGGAGACACCGAAGGGGCACATTACTGGCACGGTGGCTCACCCTTGCGGCGAGAGAGAGTAACTGCTGCCGCTGGACATAGTCAGCTCCACTAATGGACATTGGAGTGTTACTTTCAAAGGCAAAATTAATGTATTGCTAGAAACATAATTGTATATGGGACTTTATTGTATTAATGTTCCAAAAAGAAAAAAGCATAAAACACAGTATATTTAAATATACTAAATGTAAAAAAAGGAATAAATATTCAAAATAATCTAGTTTGGCTATGCCATCATGAGCGCAACACAAGATTGTAAAAGTTTCAACTACAATTCTAAATAAGATGTCAAAAGCGAACTGAAATCAAATACACACAGCTTAAAGATTGATCAATACCTATTTACATACTTGCCAACCCTCACGGATTTTCCGGGAGACTCCCGAAATTCAGCGCCTCTCCCGAAAACCTCCCGGGACAAATTTTCTCCCGAAAAACTCCCGAACTTCAGGCGGACCTGAGTGACGTGTTGACAACACACAACAACAGTGTCTACCGTAAAGCAGTTCGTTTGCCGTAAACAGCAATGTTGTGACACTTTTAAACAGGACAATACTGCCATCTACTGTACATGCATATGTGACCCACCCATAATGTGTCACGTTTTTGTGTTGATTTATTTATTTTATTTTGTGGTTTGAATTCGTTTTTGGAGCTGTCATTACACATTTATCAGTATTCACATTGGTCAGTAGGGGGCAGTAGGGCGTTTCTTCCCAATTGAATGCTATCGCCTGCAGACCGGAAGTGTCTTGTCATTCTGATGAGCGCGACCAGTCTGTGAACAATTGAAACGTCCTGTGTGCTTTTTCCGCCTGTATGACAGGTTAGCTTTGGTGAATCAACTCACTGAATAATATCCATGTGATCTTTATAAGTTTAAGTACACATTCTGATAGTGGAGCCTAACTCTAAAGTGTTTGTGAGTTGTAGTTTGTAAATGAACACTGAAATTCAAGTATTTATTTTATTTATATATATATATATATATAGCTAGAATTCACTGAAAGTCAAGTATCTCTTAACCACGCCCCCAACCACGACCCCCGCCCCACCCCCGACCACGCCCCCGCCCCCACCTCCCGAAATCGGAGGTCTCAAGGTTGGCAAGTATGCTATTTATGATGATTTATCAAAATATAAAAGAAATATACCTGAACAGAACGCTCATGATGGTTACACCAAAAAGTAACGCTATGAATTGTGTTTTTCCAAGTTTTGGGGGCATTTTTATGCTATTTCCAAGCATCTTCTTTTTATTATCGTTGATTTTAAATGGTCAAACTAATGCATATTATATATGCATGCCCTATTAAACAAAAAAAAAAGTCATATTTATTTTTGATTGTTACATTTTGAAGTACATTTATGCAGGTGGGTGCGAATGTACCCATTACCAGATCATATTAAAATATGGTAATTTTGTGTGCCAGTCTTGTTGACAGCAGGAAGTCATTTTCTCGGTTTGTTGGTCTGTTTGATCTTAATATAATCCCGTTTTGGCCAGGCTGCCGGTACCTTAATGTCTTGCTCTGCAGAAATACTGAACACCATCATGTTGCTTTCCACTTCCACACAAGTCTCCTGAAGGTCCAGCCATCGTAGCTGCACCCATACACACCTGATATGTTTACATGCAAATTATTGCATTCATTTGGTTAAAACCACTGTTTTAAAAGACATGTAAAAACCTTTATTACCTGCTCAGTGGCCTTGTGGTTAGAGTGTCCGCCCTGAGATTGGTAGGTCGTGAGTTCAAACCCCGGCCGAGTCATACCAAAGACTATAAAAATGGGACCCATTACCTCCCTGTTTGGCACTCAGCATCAAGGGTTGCAATTGGGGGTGAAATCACCAAAATGACTCCCGGGCGCGGCCACCGCTGCTGCTCACTGCTCCCCTCACATCCCAGGGGGTGATCAAGGGGATTGGTCAAATGCAGAGGTTAATTTCACCACACCTTGTGTGTGTGTGACAATCATTGGTACTTTAAGTTTATTAGGTTTTTGACTTTTTAAATATAATATCAACGTATCTAGACTTAGACTTAGACTTAGACTTCCTTTTTATTGTCATTCAAATTTTAACTTTACAGTACAGATAAGAACGAAATTTCGTTACATAAGCTCATGGTACTGCAGGATAAAAAGCAATAAGGTGCATATATAAATAAATAAATAGGTAAAGATAAACCCCCTAAATAATTTGGTTTTGCTTTTTTAAAAAGTTAGTTGGGTTTTCTTTTATACAAAAATGCCAACATATTCAATATGAAGAGGCTCGAAAATGAATTTTAAATAATCATGTAACCTCTCAGTATTTACTTAACTACATTGTATGATTAGAACTCTGTCAAATTGACTTTTTTAAGCAGTGTTACAATATCATTAGCAAATGTAAAATTCTACACCAAAAAATCATAATGTTAGCATGCTAACATTTTAAGCAAATTTCACACTTTTGAATCTAATTTTGCAGCTCTACACCTCAGAGCAGGGGTCGCCAACCCGTCAATCACGATCGACCAGTCGATCTTTGGAACCCTACCGGTCGATTGCAAAAATATAAGGAAAAAGTAAAAATATTAATATGACATCAGTGACACCCCCACTCGGAGAGTTTGAGTGAATAACAGACAACTTTCGGTGCTCATGTAAGCTGACTTGCATACATATGTGACATATACAGTATATATATTAGGGCTGGGCGATATGTCGAATATACTCAATGTATCGCGGGTTTGTCTCTGTGCGATGTAGAAAATGACTATTTTGTGAGTATTCGAGTATATGTTCTCACGCAGTTGCTTTTAGCTGCGGGCATTACACTAGAGGCTTTTCTCACTCTTTCTTGTCTCTCCTTCTCACAGAGACATAAAACAAGCGCACGTCACATACTGTCGCGCGTTCAACGTCATACACCCTCGCGGAGCAGAGAGGTAGCGGCATGGGTAAAGTTTGCTGTAGCGGGTGGTGCAAGCGGAGCGGTGCGAGTGGTAATACGAGAGAGAGAAGGTGCGAATCTGGTAACAAATAGAGGATGAATAATTAATTCCCAAGAAAAACAACACTACCTATCTGTATCGTGACATGGCCTAAGAATATCGAGATATTAATAAAAGGCCATATCGCCCAGCCCTAATATATATATATATATATATATATATATATATATATATATATATATATATATATATGTATGTGTGGGGAAAAAAAATCACAAGACTATTTCATCTCTACAGGCCTGTTTCATGAGGGGGGGTTCCCTCAATCATCAGGAGATTTTAATGGGAGCATTCACATACCATGGTTTATATAGGGCACAGAGTGGGTGGGTACAGGCTGGCGTAGGGGCGTGGTGATTGGCTCATGTGTTACCTAGGAGGTGTTTCCGTCTGTGGCGGCATGCTGTTACAATTTCGCTGCGCTTGTTGAGGGATGACAGGTCTGGACGGTAAATAATAAACAGTTTCTCTTTCAAGCATAGGTTGCATCTTTTATTACCACTATTGTAAGGTGTGCTGGATGCAAGAATTTGCCATGTTATTGAATATTCAACATTATTGTCTTTGAGGTCCCAAATGTGTTTGCTGAGTTCTGTGGTATTCCGCAGGTTTTGGTTCCTGAAAGAAGCCTTGTGATTGTTCCATCTGGTTTTGAATTCTCCCTCGGTTAATCCTACATATGTGTCGGATGTGTTAATGTCCTTGCGTATTACCTTAGATTGGTAGACAACTGATGTTTGTAAGCACCCCCCGTTGAGAGGGCAATCAGGTTTCTTTCGACAGTACAGCCTTTGTTGGTTTTGGAGTCGCTCTGTCCGGGGGCCGACGGCTCATTTGCAATTGTTTGGTTGTGGTTTGAGATGATTTGTCGTATATTGTTCATACAGCTGTAGCTCAATTTAATGTTGTTCTTGTTGAATACTTTTCTTAGGGTGTTGTCTTTGGGAAAGTGTTTGTCAATCAGATTGAGGAATTTGTGTCCAATGTTAGTTGAGACGTTTTTGCTGTATGGGGGGTTGTACCAGATGATGTCGTTTCGTTTTCTGTTCTTTTTTGGCTGGTTTCCTGGCGTGGGTTCATAGGTGAGGGTGAAATTGTATCCGCTTTCATCAAGGGCTTTTTGGTACGGGGGGGTTGCTTGGTCAAATTCAGCTTTGCTGGATGACAGCATCGATAGCCTTTTATTAATTCCGGTAGGTATTCTTTTCGTGGTGGTGGGTGGGTGGTTGCTGTCATGGTGCACGTATTGGAGTGTTGTGTTGGGTTTCGTGAATGGTTGGTAGCTGTTATTTCTCAGGTTGAAAGTGACGTCAAGGAAGTTGACGGTTTGCTTGTTGGCTTCAATCGTGATCCGTAGGCCGTTCTCTTTGAAAATTTGGCATATGCGCTTCTTGGTATTCTCGCTGCTCCTTGGCGAGGCGCGACACACTGCCAGTCCGTCATCACGGTAAATACCAAGGTTCAGATTGAGGCTAGCGAGCTGGGAGAGGAGGAAACTCCCAACGAGTCCACACGTTTCTGCTCCGTCAAAACTTCCCATAGTGACGTCAAATGTTGCATTGTTCTTTTTTTGCCATGGTGTACTGTTGTGGATGAGAATGGAGTTTTTTGCGTGGATGATGATGTTTCTTTCGTTGCCTGTGATTGAGTCGTAGTCTGAGGCGAAGTCTAGTGCTTGAGTCAGTAGGTCTTGCGTGATGGAAGGGTAAAATTCTTCGATATCAAAGGAGATAAAGTTGTGCTGTTGTTTGTCTTGGATGTTGTTGAACCATTTGATTACTGCTGCTGTATTTCTCCATTGGTTGAGTGGTGTTTTGTCCTTGATTTTTGTGTTGACTCTGTCCAGGATTATTTTGCTGATTTTTCCTATTTCAGATTTAGTTGGGTTTATTAGTCGGCATGTTGGGTTATTTGCGAAGTTGGGTTTGTGGTCCTTCAATGTGATGAAGGCTTCCTTGTTGGCTGTGGCGTCCACCCTGTCCTCAATGTCCAGTTCAGCCGCGATCCTTTTATTTTCCAGGTGGATGTTCTGTAAGGTGTTGGGTTGCGCCCAGGTGGATGTTCTGTAAGGTGTTGGGTTGCGCCCAGGTGGATGTTCTGTAAGGTGTTGGGAACCCCCCCTCATGAAACAGGCCTGTAGAGATGAAATAGTCTTGTGATTTTTTTTCCCACACATACATATATTGCGCTCTACTATGGTATCGAGCACTATTTTTTGGATAACCTTATTAAGACATATACTCCGCTCCAAATTGACATTTGTTGAGCACTGTACGACGATCAGAAATGGAAAAATTCAACATCGACTACTCCACGAAGAACATTCCCATACCCGCGCAGAATGACTACAAGCTAAGGCTCATAGAAAAGACGGAACACTTCCTAAGAAGGATGCGGTGGAAAGCACATTTTTTCCTCCACCCTGAAACAAAAGGAACGCAAAAGAAAACTTACGGATTCAAATCTACCAAGAACCCACCCACAGTTGAGGAACTAAAGGATTTTGAGAACGACATGCTCAAAATGATACAATCAGTCAAATTCAAGCCAATCCGCAACCCACTCCTCACCAAGCTGAAAAATGACAAGGAGCGCATCAAGAAAGTAAACAACCTCATCATAGCTGCCGATAAAACCACAAACTTCTACAGAATGGACATACCAGAACATCACACCTTACTGGACAGAAGCATCACCAAATCATACAAAAAAGCGCAACCCAACACCTTACAGAACATCCACCTGGAAAATAAAAGGATCGCGGCTGAACTGGACATTGAGGACAGGGTGGACGCCACAGCCAACAAGGAAGCCTTCATCACATTGAAGGACCACAAACCCAACTTCGCAAATAACCCAACATGCCGACTAATAAACCCAACTAAATCTGAAATAGGAAAAATCAGCAAAATAATCCTGGACAGAGTCAACACAAAAATCAAGGACAAAACACCACTCAACCAATGGAGAAATACAGCAGCAGTAATCAAATGGTTCAACAACATCCAAGACAAACAACAGCACAACTTTATCTCCTTTGATATCGAAGAATTTTACCCTTCCATCACGCAAGACCTACTGACTCAAGCACTAGACTTCGCCTCAGACTACGACTCAATCACAGGCAACGAAAGAAACATCATCATCCACGCAAAAAACTCCATTCTCATCCACAACAGTACACCATGGCAAAAAAAGAACAATGCAACATTTGACGTCACTATGGGAAGTTTTGACGGAGCAGAAACGTGTGGACTCGTTGGGAGTTTCCTCCTCTCCCAGCTCGCTAGCCTCAATCTGAACCTTGGTATTTACCGTGATGACGGACTGGCAGTGTGTCGCGCCTCGCCAAGGAGCAGCGAGAATACCAAGAAGCGCATATGCCAAATTTTCAAAGAGAACGGCCTACGGATCACGATTGAAGCCAACAAGCAAACCGTCAACTTCCTTGACGTCACTTTCAACCTGAGAAATAACAGCTACCAACCATTCACGAAACCCAACACAACACTCCAATACGTGCACCATGACAGCAACCACCCACCCACCACCACGAAAAGAATACCTACCGGAATTAATAAAAGGCTATCGATGCTGTCATCCAGCAAAGCTGAATTTGACCAAGCAACCCCCCCGTACCAAAAAGCCCTTGATGAAAGCGGATACAATTTCACCCTCACCTATGAACCCACGCCAGGAAACCAGCCAAAAAAGAAAAGAAAACGAAACGACATCATCTGGTACAACCCCCCATACAGAAAAAACGTCTCAACTAACATTGGACACAAATTCCTCAATCTGATTGACAAACACTTTCCCAAAGACAACACCCTAAGAAAAGTATTCAACAAGAACAACATTAAATTGAGCTACAGCTGTATGAACAATATACGACAAATCATCTCAAACCACAACCAAACAATTGCAAATGAGCCGTCGGCCCCCGGACAGAGCGACTCCAAAACCAACAAAGGCTGTACTGTCGAAAGAAACCTGATTGCCCTCTCAACGGGGGGTGCTTACAAACATCAGTTGTCTACCAATCTAAGGTAATACGCAAGGACATTAACACATCCGACACATATGTAGGATTAACCGAGGGAGAATTCAAAACCAGATGGAACAATCACAAGGCTTCTTTCAGGAACCAAAACCTGCGGAATACCACAGAACTCAGCAAACACATTTGGGACCTCAAAGACAATAATGTTGAATATTCAATAACATGGCAAATTCTTGCATCCAGCACACCTTACAATAGTGGTAATAAAAGATGCAACCTATGCTTGAAAGAGAAACTGTTTATTATTTACCGTCCAGACCTGTCATCCCTCAACAAGCGCAGCGAAATTGTAACAGCATGCCGCCACAGACGGAAACACCTCCTAGGTAACACATGAGCCAATCACCACGCCCCTACGCCAGCCTGTACCCACCCACTCTGTGCCCTATATAAACCATGGTATGTGAATGCTCCCATTAAAATCTCCTGATGATTGAGGGAACCCCCCCTCATGAAACAGGCCTGTAGAGATGAAATAGTCTTGTGATTTTTTTTCCCACACATACATATATTACGCTCTACTACGGTATCGAGCACTATTTTTTGGATAACCTTATTAAGACATATATATATATATATATATATATATATATATATATATATATATATATATATATATATATATATATATATATATATATATATATATATATATATATATATATATATATATATATATATAAACATCGTTGACGCAGAGGTAGTTCTTACTTTGGTTTTTGGCTGAGACCAGGGATCTTGGGCTTGAAAAGGTTGGTGACCATTGCCTTAGAGATAACTTGGTACGTGACACATGCTAATTGTTAGCATGCTAAATTTTTGCTTAATTTTGTGACCATTTAACCCAGAGTCGTATAACTTAATACTTGACATATGCTAACAGTTAACATGCTAACTTTTTTAGCCATTTTTACAAGTGTACACCATACAGTCATTAAACCTGGTAAATGACACATGTTTACTGTTAGCATGCTAGCTGTTGTGGCTAATTTTGCAAGCATAAATGTTATCATGGACACCCGTGCTTATTACAGCAAGACAATACCAAGCCACGTGTTACAACAGCGTGGCTTGGCAGCAGTGACGTGCAGTCACTAGAGGCAGGTGAGGCGGGGCCTCACCTGCCATCATGGAAAGAAAAAAAAAGAAAAAAAAAAGTTTTAATTGTTATATGTATCCAGTGATTATACTATAAAGTTATTTTCCATTTAACTTCACCAGTTTTAGATTATTTTTATTCAAAATCGCTGAATTTTCACATTTGCCGTTCAAATATTGAGAAGAGACGGTGCGGTGAACAGCAGCCAGTTGAGGCACGTCACTCAGTGCCGCAACATGGATTGCGCAATGACTCGGCTAACTGCTGGCCTGCTGTGCAGTGAGACTGTATTGCTATATGAACTATAGTATACATTTCCATAGTTTAGTTAGCTGAGGTATATAATGTACAGTGTATTTTGTCAACAACTGTATGTGTGTAAAGTATTTCTTGTGCTGAGCGATCATAAAACGGCTGCAAAAGACGTACTGGCTGAGGCTCGCCTCCTGCACCCCCGCCGTAGAATTGTTATATCAACTAAAGCCCACACTTAAACTTTCCACGTGCAAGATTGAATCTATTTAAAAAAAATATTTCATAAGAAGCCAAAAAGTGCAAAAACAATAATGTTGGTGTTGGAGGAGTTGTGAATGACTGCAGGGACACAACATTAGATACACCTGCAGACTGCAGGTGTACCTAATTCACAACTCCTCCAACACGAACATTATTGTTTTTGCACTTTTTGGCTTCTTATTAAATAACTTTTGTAACCTATTTTCATGGGCTTTCCTCTTTGTGATGTTAAGTTCCTGTTATGCGCTGTTATACAGTATATGCCTTGAGCTCTTATTTTGAAGGCGCTAAGAGCAGAAGTGATGTCACGTTGCGGAGGTTTTTGAAAGAAGGTAAATAAAGTGTTCCTCGTGTAAACTGGAGCCTCCGTGTTTGTTATTTTGTAGTTTCATACAGTATAGGCGACATTTATAAACCCTCGGTTACACTTTTTTAAATAGATTCAATCTTGCACGTGGAAAGTTTAAGTGAGGGCTTTAGTTGCGGCGCATGGACTTCATTTATAAGTAAAGGTAAGACCATAATAACGTTTTTTTTATTAAATGTGCTTTTTTTGTGTGCTACAGTTTGTATGTGTAAAGTTAAAGTTAAGTTAAAGTACCAATGATTGTCACACACACACTAGGTGTAATGAAATTTGTCCTCTGCCATTGACCCATCCCCTTGATCACCCCTTGGGAGGTGAGGGGAGCAGTGGGCAGCAGCGGCGCCGCGCCTGGGAATCATTTTTGGTGATTTAACCCCCAATTCCAACCCTTGATGCTGAGTGCCAAGCAGGGAAGAATGCTGGTATGAGCTTTTAAACATAACCCGTTAACTGCTGCCAATCAAATGGTGAATAAGATACTCTTTAGGGTTCACATGTTTGTAAATCTGACTGTGATGAAGTCAGTGCCTCACCAGCCATCAACCTCACCGCACGTCACTGCTTGGCAGCGTAGTAAAAGAGTGCGGGTACTAGACTGGCCTGCCTGTAGTCCAGACCTGTCTCCCATTGAAAATGTGTGGCGCAATATGAAGCCTAAAATACCACAACGGAGACCCCGGACTGTTGAACAACTTAAGCTGTACATCAAGCAAGAATGGGAAATAATTCCACCTGAAAAGCTTCAAAAATTGGTCTCCTCAGTTCCCAAACGTTTACTGAGTGTTGTTAAAAGGAAAGGCCATGTAACACAGTGGTAAAAATGCCCCTGTGCCAACTTGTTTGCAATGTGTTGCTGCCATTAAATTCTAAGTTAATGATTATTTGCAAAAAAAATAAAGTTTCTCAGTTCGAACATTAAATATCTTATCTTTGCAGTGTATTCAATTGAATATAAGTTGAAAAGGTTTTGCAAATCATTGTATTCTGTTTTTATTTACAAATTACACGTGCCAACTTCACTTGTTTTGTGTTTTGTAATATAATACACCTCTGGGCACCATTAGTTGCACGAAGGACATCAAGAAGGTACTCGATTGTTTGCCAAGTTCGCTGTAGAATAGCCTCATCAACGGTGGCAATGGAAAGGAACAGAATACCCGAAACACAGAATTTCAATGTGATCACAACCTTTTAAAAAAAACACTGATTTAAATACAACAAATCTAGTTAAGATATCTTATCAACTGACTTTGTAATACATTTTTTAAATACTAATAGACAACCTGTATTATTATTTGTGCATCCCCCTAGGAGTTAATGATCGGGGGCATAGGTAGTCTTAGATATTCTTAATTTGATTTAGACAACCTTTGTATTTATAAATAAAGTTGATTTGATTTGATTTGATTTGTCGGTAGTTACTTTGGTCATTTTACTTTGTTCTTGTTGGCCCCTATGGTTTTGTTAACTAGGTCAATTTTGTGTTGCCTATAGATACCAACCATCCTGTGGTGGTTGGAGTTACAAAGCATGCAGCAGCTGTTCCTCATCAGTCCTTGCCTAGTTAGTCTCCCCAGTTTCAGCTGACCTGTACTGGGTTATTGATTCTGCTGGATTGCCTCACGCCATGCTGTCGTTTGTTCACCTGAATTCAGTTTGTATTTTTACTTCTCCAGCTTTGGCTATTTTATGTGCCTTTTTGTGTGCCTGATGTTGCGTAACTGCCGTGCCAACTAAGACTGTTTAGCTGTTACTACTTTTTGTTTGGACTGTTTCTGCTCAGTGCTGCCTTAGTTCTCCTTTTGCTGCACCGCTATTTAGTTTGCCACGAGAGAGGTTTGCAATAAAGACAAAAAATGGATTCACCACGAATCCCATTTTTTATTCATCCCGATTCTAAATTGATTCGTAATTTTCAAAAATCGATTTTTAAAAAGATTTAAAAAAAATAAAAACTATAACAATTCTTTTTGATATTACATTTTTAAGCCATCTTCATGCAAACAAAATTAGCTTTTCTAAGATGTAACCTATTTAAAACAATATTTATTATAATTATTATACCAAACATTTCATTGCAAAACTCGGTTTGAATTGAGAATCATGTTGAATCGAGAATAAATTCTGAATCGAATCGTCACCCAGGAACCGTAATCGTGTCGAATCGTTAAGTGCCCAAAGATTCACACCAATACAATCTCACCTCTGTTGCCACCAAACTTGGGATCCCATTTAACGAGCAACACACAGCCTGACATTTTCACGGCTAAATTGATTTCATATTAACATCTATGACGTCTTTTGTTTATAAATTATATATTTTAGTGACAAATAGCAAAAAAATCTTAAAACTTTATAAAAGCTCACGGGCCTCCCCACTTCGACACCACTGCATGGCATTGTGTAGATATTTATAAAACTATTTTGTCTTGCTCCAAACAAGGCGTTTGAGATTTGCCCCAATTTGTGACATGGACCAACATGTTACGTCAGCGGATATATCCATAGGTTTTACTGTGGACATACGTATCAGCTGGTTGTATTATCTAGTACAGGTCACGACACATACCTCCAGCCTCATCGGAAAAAAAATACAGAAATGCCTGGCAAAGAGCCCCGCCTCGGTCTGATGGGAAATATACAGAAGGATTTACTAGTTTAACCGGATGTGATTGGGGCTTCCACAAAGCCTGAGCAGTATTGCACTTTATGGCCGGAACCACATGCTGAAGCTACCCACCACCAGCTTGAATGAGGAATTTAAGGTAAACCGAACTAGGGAAGTGCTGCAATGCTATGCCTCGTCCGATCCAAAAGTGTCTTAGGCTATAATTGAAGTGAGCACAGGACAAAGTGGAAGGTATCCGAGGAGATGGAAGGTGCTGAGTTTAAGCTATGGCACCAGGCACTAGTAGGAGCAGCAACCCGAGGAAGATCTGGCCTGGGGAATAGCACAACACCTCAATGTCAAAAGGTTTAAAGGAAGGACAGAAGGTCATTTATCCAGGAAGAGGTGCGAGCATCAGTGGAGGAAGAGCGCGCCAGCAGGATGGTTGGAATGTGGCAACAGGGAGCCTAGACAAGATGGGAGCAAGCAGTGGAGTGAAAAGCCTCATGGGCTGAGCTGTGGCAAGCCGAGCCCCATCGAACGAGCTTCTTGATCCACGCTGTCTACGATATGTTACGTAACCTGTTCAAACTATTTTGCTGGGGCAAGGTGGAGACTCCAGCCTGCGTGTTATGCTCGAAGAGAGGGACTCTGGAGCACATAGCTGCAGTTCCAAAGCACTGAGCGATGGGCGATATCGCTGGTTTCATGACCAGGTCCTGAAGGCCAAAACAAACAGCATCAGCTGTGGCATCCATATTTGTAAGCACCTTTGTCCAGTAAATAAGATCATCACTTTTGTCAGGGCAGGAGAAAAAAACAACAGCTTCTGCCAGAGCAACCTCCTCTGGCCTCTTAGCAACAGCACAAGACTGAAAGTTAAGAGTTGACCTGTGGAAGCAGCTCAAACTCCCAGAAACCGCTGCCAAAACAAAGCTACCACCAGATATTGTGCAGATCTCAGAAGCTCCTGGGAGGACAGTATTGAGGAGGCTAATAAGAGAAAGAGGGCAAAGTATGTCAGACTGGTGGAAGATTTTCGGAGCAACGGGTGGTGAGTAAAGTAAGAGCCAATTGAAGTCGGATGCAGACGGTTTCTATTGCTCTGTAGAGCCTACAACATGCTTGGCATCACAGAAGTCAGGCAGCGAAGGGCCATCAAGAAGGCCACTGAGGCTGCTGAAGTCTCTTTAAGGTGGCTGTGGATCAGGAGGAGTGATCCTTAGTTGCAGTCGCGCCTGTGTCACACCGCGGTGAGGGATGTCTTGTCTTGGTTTCTTCTGTCTTGTGAATTGCATGTTTTACTTTGAAAAGTAACTCCTCTCGTGTCATATCACTTGCCCTTCCTTTTGTGTCATCAGTCTGACGTCATCCCTGACCCCTGATTGTTTCCACCTGTTTCCCATTACCCTCATGTGTTTTATAAGCCCACGCCTTGTTCTGTGCCAGATTGTCTCGTGTATTCGTGCCTCTCCAGCTTCCATATCCATGCCGTACCTTGCCTTGCCTCGTCTTTTGTTTATATTCCTTGATCCTGAATTCCTTCGTTGCTATTTTGAGTTTTCCTTTTTTCCTCCTCAGCAGAGTGATTTTTTGTTATTTAGTTTATTCAGCCGAAGTGGTGAGTTATCAGTTTTTTCTTTCATTCTTTCCTCAAATTTTTGAGTGACATTTTTTGTTAAACTTTATTAGATTAGATAAGTGTAGAATTTTTCATAGCCATTGTTTATTGAGCGTTTTTGTGTTAATAAATTTTATAGCATATACGGCGCCAATTATAGTTCGTCTTTGTTTTTGTGTTTTCCTCCTTTCGGAGTGATTTTCGGTTGTTCCTATTTTTTGGAACCTTTTTCGCCGACTAGTTTTTTGTTAATATAGATATTGTATTACCTTGACTTTGGAGGTGAAAGGAAGCTGTCAAAATAAAAGCCTGTCGAAGTATTCCCTACTCTGCATCTGAGTCCTATTTTTGACCAAGCCTGACAGCCTGGACACAAGCTGGGACCTGACCAATCCCTGGTCACATGGATGAGTGTGTCTGATACTTGAAAAACACTCAATAACCCCAGATAGCATCTTAGCTATGTGCACATGGACACATTTAATTGTATTAAAAGCCTAACCAGAATAAAAATACTTCATGTAAACATACCATTCAGAATATTGTGACCCGATCAAACACGTTCAGATTAAAAATTAATTCTGATCGAGACGGGTGGTTTATGCCAATGGTCATTCGGATTGTAGTGCATGAAAACACATCTTCCAAAATTTGTGTTAGAATTATCCTTTCTGCACATGTCTTTGTCACCTATACTTTGGTGGTAGAGGTGGGACTAAATAAATAGTCTCGGAATGAAGCGATTGTCTTGCTGCTGTCTCCCTACATTCAACATGTACAAAAGTAGCGTTATATGCTGTTGAGTTTGTTGCTTTAAAACGAGACTAACAAAAATAAAAATGTAGTATGGAGTGTCATGTGTTGATGTAACAATAAAAGAAGGGATCCAGTTGTTGTCTTAATGAGCTGTTTTTTATTCACGGCCTTACAGCTACTCAAAGTGCAAACTGCTAGCTTCAAACACATACACAGATCGTCGTAACATGAAGACATGTGGCAACTTATACAAATCCCAACATAAATGGCACAGAACAGCTACATTTCCAAAAGAGAGGTTAAACAAAAGTTCTTAACAGAAGGGAAAAAATTCTAAATAAATACCATGATAACGTTGTACGAGCAGAAATGAACAGAGCCATGTTTGTTTACAGTGGAAGACGACTGCTTTAAGCACCTATAGTGAGCGAACTCGTCCAAAAGTTGGCGCCTTAGCACAAACAATAACAGACCTTTCCGTTTATGTTAGGTTCTGCGCATGTCAAAGTATTCCGATTTAAGGTGTAATGCATGAAAATGCACGTCATAATCAGATATTTTTTTCAGGATCAATTAATCACAATGTTTATTTATATAGCCCTTAATCACAAGTGTCTCAAAGGGCTGCACGAGCCACAATGACATCTTCGGCTCAGATCCCACATCAGGGGAAAAAAAAACTCAACCCATTGGGTGTAATAAAAAACCTTGCGCTGTTATTTTGGTGACCCTTCCTGTTTTTGTTGGTGTTCTCCTGTAGCAGCTTCAAGCTTCGCAATCAAGACTATTTAAGTTGTGCATACGCTATCCTTCTTTGTGGGGACGTTGTTGATTGTCATGTCATGTACGGATGTACTTTGTGGACGCCGTCTCTGCTCCACATGCTGTAAGTTTTTGCTGTCGTCCAGCATTCTGTTTTTGTTTACTTTGTAGCCAGTTCAGTTTTACTTTTGTTTTGCATAGCCATCCCTATGCTTCGGTGCCTTTTCCTAGCGGGACTTGCCTTTTGTCCATTTTTGGTTTAAGCGTGACATACCTTTTTACCTGCACGCTGTCTCCCGCTGTGCTCTGCATATTGGGATCACGACAAACCATCCTCGAGGCGTTCCGACTTCTACAAAGCAATGAACTACCTGCTGCCACCTACTGAAATGGAGTATTACATGGTTACCCTGCCAAGCTCTACACAGCACAGGCACTAGACAACGGCACATTATTATAATTATTGATTTGCAAAAAAAATGTTTGGACCAATTAGGTGAAGTTGCATAATTTCCCACGACACACCAGACAATATCTCAAGGCACACTAGTGTGCCGCGGCACAGTGGTTGAAAAACACTGTACTAGATAACTTGACTGACAAATGTAACATGAAGATGACATATACAGCAGGTTGTAACGCCCAAAAAATGTAATATCGTGCAAAAATGTGTTCACACCAACAATTAGATTTACATGGGGAAATTAATATACAACATAGGCTCATAACATGCAGCTCAAGAAATTTCCAGACTTATTTTGATATAATTTTGATGACTATGATTCATAGCAGGGGTCTCAGACTTTCGGCCCGCGAGCCAAGCAGGGCCGCCGAGACGATATTTTGCAGCTCCCACCTTAATATGAAAGTGTAATATTTGTGCAGCTCGCAAGTTTTATATGAATGGCACTTTACAGTGTTGTGTGTGGAGCTCAACGAACCTACCAATCACGGTGAGGTATATGGCTCTCGAGGGCGGGACATCAACCGGGCTTAATGCAAGAAGAGAAACATTTCTCAATGAGCGCAAGTGACAACAGCGTTGCCATGGAGAGTTTTCTTCCGGGGCCTGGCTGGCTGCCTCTTTTCAATGAGGCACACGCGGAGATTCATCCGAGCGCGCTGCGCGTTCACAACACTTCCAAATAAAGTTTTCCAAGTTGCTATCCAGCGGGACACTAAATGTATATGCCGTGGCTTACTGTGGTGGATCCCAAAAAGAACAAAATACACTTCAACAAGAGGCCCTGGCACAAAATCACTAAACACGATGAGCAGGCAGGCAAACAGACGGGCTACCGGGACAGGCAGGAAGGCGCATAGTGTCCTTCGGCAATACTCCGATAACCCGGGCCAGTTATAGGGTCACACCGTTATTTGTGGGTCATTATTTTGTATTTGTGTTGGCTGCTCATTCACACACTGCCAAGAACATGTATGTCTTATGTTTATTTAAAAAAAAATTCTTTGCTCTGTGCCTCTTAAGACCTTACTGTTGGCTTTGTAATGTCATGTAACCTCAAAACTAAACACAGTTGATGCTGATACATCTGTTTGTCCTTTTTTATTTTCTCCAAATAAATATCAACAAGAGAACCGACAAAGAACCAAACCTTTAAGGAAAATCGAAAGTGGAAACTGAACTGGAAAAATCGTATCAATTCTAATCCCTATAGTAGCGGAACACATTCTCTTTGCAGTTCACCATTAGCAATATCTTCTACAAACCCTGTTTCCGTATGAGTTGGGAAATTGTGTTAGATGTAAATATAAACGGAATACAATGATTTGCAAATCCTTTTCAACCCATATTCAATTGAATGCACTACAAAGACAAGATATTTGATGTTCAAACTTCCAAAGACATGCACCTGGGGATAAGTTGATTGGCAACACTAAATTGGCCCTAGTGTGTGGATGTGAGTGTGAATGTTGTCTGTCTATCTGTGTTGGCCCTGCGATGAGGTGGCGAGTCCAGGGTGTACTCCGCCTTCCGCCCGATTGTAGCTGAGATAGGTTCCAGCGCCCCCCGCGACCCCAAAGGGAATAAGCGGTAGAAAATGGATGGATGGATGGATGGAAACTCATAAACTTCTTTTTTTTTGCAAATAATGATTAACTTAGAATTTCATGGCTGCAACACGTGCCAAAGTAGTTGGGAAAGGGCATGTTCACCACTGTGTTACATGGCCTTTCCTTTTAACAACACTCAGTAAACGTTTGGGAACTGAGGAGACACATTTTTTTAAGCTTCTCAGGTGGAATTCTTTCTCGTTCTTGCTTGATGTACAGCTTAAGTTGTTCAACAGTCCGGGGGTCTCCGTTGTGGTATTTTAGGCTTCATAATGCGCCACACATTTTCAATGGGAGACAGGTCTGGACTACAGGCAGGCCAGTCTAGTACCCGCACTCTTTTACTATGAGGCCACGTTGATGTAACACGTGGCTTGGCATAGTCTTGCTGAAATAAGCAGGGGCGTCCATGGTAACGTTGCTTGGATGGCAACATATGTTGTTACAAAACCTGTATGTACCTTTCAGCATTAATGGCGCCTTTACAGATGTGTAAGTTACCCATGTCTTGAGCACTAATACACCCCCATACCATCACAGATTCTGGCTTTTCAACTTTGCGCCTATAACAATCCGGATGTTTTTTTTCCTCTTTGGTCCGGAGGACAAACCGTCCACAGTTTCCAAAAACAATTTGAAATGTGGACTCGTCAGACCACAGAACACTTTTCCACTTTGTATCAGTCCATCTTAGATGAGCTCAGGCCCAGCGAAGCCGACAGCGTTTCTGCGTGTTGTTGATAAACGGTTTTCACCTTGCATAGGAGAGTTTTAACTTGCACTTACAGATGTAGCGACCAACTGTAGTTACTGACAGTGGGTTTCTGAAGTGTTGCTGAGCCCATGTGGTGATATCCTTTACACACTGATGTCGCTTGTTGATGCAGTACAGCCTGAGGGATCGAAGATCACGGGCTTAGCTGCTTACGTGGAGTGATTTCTCCAGATTCTCTGAACCCTTTGATGATATTACGGACCGTAGATGGTGAAATCCCCAAATTCCTTGCAATAGCTGGTTGAGAAAGGTTTTTCTTAAACTGTTCAACAATTTGCTCACGCATTTGTTGACAAAGTGGTGACCCTCGCTCCATCCTTGTTTGTGAATGACTGAGCATTTCATGGAATCTACTTTTATACCCAATCATGGCACCCACCTGTTCCCAATTTGCCTGTTCACCTGTGGGATGTTCCAAATAAGTGTTTGATGAGCATTCCTCAACTTTATCAGTATTTATTGCCACCTTTCCCAACTTCTTTGTCACGTATTGCTGGCATCAAATTCTAAAGTTAATGATTATTTGCAAAAAAAACAAAACGTTTATCAGTTTGAACATCAAATATGTTGTCTTTGTAGCATATTCAACTGAATATGGGTTGAAAATGATTTGAAAATCATTGTATTCCATTTATATTTACATCTAACACAATTTCCCAACTCATACGGAAACGGGGTTTGTAATACTGCTAGAGCAGACATTGTTTTAATGTGTGTTTTGCACCATTTTGCCTATACTTTTGAATCCATTTGTGAAACTGCGTACATGTGGGGGGGTTGGGGGTTGGGGGGATCGTATTGTCACTGAAACGGTCTTAGTCACTTGCTTTAGCTTACAGGCAGAGATGGACACAACTTTGTTTTCCAACCATTGGGAGGAAGAAAGTGAGTGAAGAACAGTGCTGAGAACAAGTGGATGGTATTCAATAAATTAAAGAAAGAAATCATCAAAAACATGACAAGCAATTTGAGCGTATCACTTCTAGTCTGCACCATACATGAGGCAGAATGAGTCTAATATCAGCCAAAATGTGTTAAGGTAATATGATGAGAGACATTTATCCATGAAATGGTCAAGAGTATATGAAACTAAGTTCTTGGGTATAATAATGTCACGGCCCGGGCGCACCATACACATTTTGGATGAGTTACACGCCTCATTTCCTATTGTATTTATTAATAAATAGAGCTAAACAACGTCCTTGCCTCTGTGCCGTCTTCTTCCCCCGCTGTACCGTAACAAATAATTGATCATAAATTATGTTGGAATTCGCAGATTGAATATCTAAAGGGAAAAAAGCCAAATCCATTGCTATTCTTTATAAAGTAAGACATGCTGAATAAGAAATGTCTGCATATGTTATATATTTAACAAAATGCGTTGAAGTTTTGGGAAATGTTTATAAAACAAACATAGACCCAATAATCAAACTTCAAAAAAAGTTAATTAGAATAATACACAAAGCGTGCTACTATGGACCTACCAATCCATTATTCATAAGTTCTAATGTGTTAACATTTTCAGATATTGTGTTTTTAATGGAAATTATGTTTCGAGTAAAGAACAACAGCCTTCCACAGTGCCCCTTTACTGTGTACCTCTTGCTTGGCCCCGGTATAAACCGTTTGCTTGCCTAACAGAATTGCTATTGTGACATCCAGTAGACACATTTAGAACATCAGCTTCTTTCGTTCAAAAAAAAAAGCAGCTCATTTTAATACTTGGCAAACTCCTAACGCGGGCCGGATACAACATGTTCGCGGGCCTGATCTGGCCGGCGGGCCGTATGTTTGACACCCCTGTGCTATAAGAAAACCTATGCAGAGCCAAATAACTCGTAAATTACTTTGTTATTAATTTATTTTAACTTTTTTTCTCTCCGTAACATTAAAGTTCTGGTGCTGTTTGCATATTTGTAAGGCTGTATCAGCATTATTTCCCCAACATGGAAAGAAAGATAAGATGTCTAGAACAGTGTTTGTCAACCACTGTGCCGTGGCACACTAGTGTGCCGTGAGATACAGTCTGGTGTGCAATGGGAGATTATCTAATTTCACCTATTTGGGTTAAAAATATTTTTTTGTTGAGTTGTTGTTGAGTGTCGGTGCTGTCTAGAGCTCGGCAGAGTAACCATGTAATTATACTCTTCCATATCAGTAGGTGGCAGCCGGTAGCTAATTGCTTTGTGGATTTTGGAAACAGCGGGAGGCAGCATGCAGATAAAAAGGTGTCTAATGCTTAAACCAAAAATAATCAAAAAGGGGAGTGCCCCTAAGAAAAGGCATTGAAGCTTAGGGAAGGCTATGCAGAACGAAACTAAAACTGAACTGGCTACAAAGTAAACAAAAACAGAATGCTGGACGACAGCAAAGACTTACTGTGGAGCAAAGACTTACTGTGGAGCAGAGGTGGGTAGTAACGCGCTACATTTACTCCGTTACATCTACTTGAGTAACTTTTGGGATAAATTGTACTTCTAAGAGTAGTTTTAATGCAACTTACTTTTATTTTTACTTGAGTATATTTATAGAGAAGAAATGCTACTTTTACTCCGCTACTTTTATCTACATTCAGCTCGCTACTCGCTACTAATTTTTATCGATCTGTTAATGCACGCTTTGTTTGTTTTGGTCTGTCAGACAGACCTTCAAAGTGCCTGCGTTACTGATGACGTTTCACTCCGTTCCACCAATAAAATGCAGTCACTAGTGACGTTTGACTCCGTTCCACCAATCAGATGCAGTTACTGGTGACGTTGGACCAATCAAACAGAGCCAGGCGGTCACATGACCTGACTTAAACAAGTTGAAAAACTTATTGGGGTGTTACCATTTAGTGGTCAATTGTACGGAATATGTACTGTACTGTGCAATCTACTAATACAAGTTTCAATCAATCAATCAAAAGTGTGAAGGAAAAAAGACACTTTTTTATTTCAAGCGTGCATCCCGTCACAAGCCTAAAGACTGACTGCACAGTTCCTGTCTTCACAATAAAAGTGCCGCTCCATCGCGCCTGCGCTTTCAAAATAAGAGTCTCCGAAAGCCAGCGCAAACAAGCTAGCAAGCTACAGAATTTGCCGCCAATGTATTTCTTGTAAAGTGTATAAAAACGAATATGGAAGCTGGACAAATAAGATACCAAAAACCAAACACTTTCATGTGGTATTAGACAGAAAGGAGGAACTTTTTTACTCCTGCATTTGAAAACTTGGACGTTAAGCACTGCTGTCTGATTCCAATCAATGCAAGTCATCAGAATCAGGTAATACACCAACGTATATTCTTGCCTTCATGAAAGAAAGGAATCTATATGTGTTAAACATGCATGTATATTCATTAAAACACCTTTAACATTTAAACAAAAACGGCAAAATAAATAAATATAAATGATATACTGTATATATCAATGTATGTGTATATATATATATATATATATGATATGTGTGTGTATGTTACTCATCAGTTACTCAGTACTTGAGTAGTTTTTTCACAACATACTTTTTACTTTTACTCAAGTAAATATTTGGGTGACTACTCATTACTTTTACTTGAGTAATAAATCTCTAAAGTAACAGTACTCTTACTTGAGTACAATTTCTGGCTACTCTACCCACCTCTGCTGTGGAGCAAAGACGGCGTCCACAATGTACATGACATGACAATCAACAATTTCCCCACAAAGAAGGATAAAAACCACTGAAATGTTTTTGATTGCTAAAACAAAGTAGATGCGGGAAATATCGCTCAAAAGAAGACATGAAACTGCTACATGAAAATACCAAAAAAAGAGAAAAAGCCACCAAAATAGGAGCGCAAGACAATAACTAAAACACTACACACAGGAAAACACCAAAAAACTCAAAATGAGTCACGGTGTGATGTGACAGGTGGTGACAGTACACCTACTTTGAGACAAGAGCTATAGTGATGCATGCTTGGTTATGGTTTAAAGTCATACCCAACAATTGCGACAACGACTTTTTACTGTCAACTGAGTTTCGTTTTTTAATGATTTTTGCTGGTAGCGTGATTTTTTTCCAACGCAAAAAATGTGCCTTGGCTCAAAAAAGGTTGAAAAGTCATACCAAATGGTAAATGGGTTTGTGGAGAGGGGCGTGGTTCGCGCGTTCCCTGCGGGCGGGGTGTGTGCGGAGGCCGGCCATGAAGCAGCAGACAGGTGAGTGGATGACTCAGCTGGAACGAGTTATCTAATCACCTGTTCCTTTATTAAGCAGCGTCGGAGACCATGAGGCAGAGGGACCTGGAAAGCAGATGAAAAGCCACGGAAGAGTGCTGAAAAGCCGAAAAGAGAGACATTGTGAGGAGGAGGAGAGCTGAAAAGCCGACAGAGACTTGTGTGAGAATATAATTAAAAGAATTGTAAACCGCCGACCCAAAGTGTTGTGCCCTTTCCTGTGGTCCCAGAAGAACCCGAGACAGAGACGTCTTCACAGTGGCACCCAACAAGGCGAACCACAGAAATGTCGACAACATCCCCGCTGGAGGCGCTGGGCCAAGTGTTGGCCGAGGTGTCAACGGCAAGCCGGCAGCAGACACAGGTGCTGCAGGCATTGATGGACAGAGCAGAGGCGGCGGGAGGAATCTCCGCCATGAAACGCATGGTGGAGGGGGAGGACCCCCAGACATTCCTCTATGTCTTTGAGGCCACGGCGACATCGTGCAGGTGGCCGGAGGAGGAATGGGGCGCGAAGCTGCTGCCGCTCCTGGTGGGGGAGGCGCAGCGGGCGGCGGTGAGTCTCCCGGCGTCCGCTCGCATGCAGTATGCAAACTTGCGCTGCGCCATACTGGATCGGGTCGGCAGCAGCCCCGAAGACCATCGCCGGAAGTTCCGGGCCATGATGTTGGGGCCAGGGGACCGGCCCTTCGTACTGGCATTTCAACTTCCGTTGGCTCCAGCCAAACGGACTGGACCCAAAAATGCTGGAGGCCATCGTCCTGGAGCGATTCGTGGAGGCAATCCCGGCCAGGGCCTCCGCGTGGGTACGGTACCACAGCCCCCGGACGTCAAAGCTGCGGTGAAACTGGCGGAGGAACACCTGGCGGTACAGAGGGAGACAACAACCAAAACGGCCAAGGGACCCACCCCAGCACCCCGCCGACGACTCGCTCCGCTCTGGGGGGGGGGGGGGGAGTCTCCGCAGTGGTAACCAAGCCAGCCTGAGCCACCCGGAATCACCGAACAGGTTCACCACACGGACATAAAAAAAGAATACGCACCCACACACACCCAGAGACAGACGACAAGGGGGGAACACGGGGTCATAATATGTCTATGGTTTGTGCATTTCAGGGTACCAACGCTGCGGGGAGAGGGCTTCCCTCGCAGATGGCACCTCAAACCCCAGGGCCGGTGTGCTGGAGGTGCGGACGGCCCGGGCACGTGCGCCGGGAGTGCTCCCTGATGGAGGTGGGGCAGGTGTTGCGGGTTGTCGGGCCTCCAGCACCCGCCCCCGATCGGGGGGAGACGTACTGTGTCCCGGTAAGGGTACAAGGGGGTACATATCGGGCGATGGTGGATTCGGGCTGAAAACAGTCCATGATCCACCAAAACCTGGTTTGGCCCGGGGCGTTGAGGCAGGCGACACGGGTGAAAATTAGGTGTATTCATGGGGATGTGCACGAGTACCCTATGGTGCCAGTGGAAATTATATACAAGGAACAAAAGCATAAGGTTAAGGTTGCCGTAAGCGCGCAACTTACGCACCCCGTAATTCTAGGGACGAATTGGCCGGGATTTAACCATTTGGTGACACAATGTGTGGGGTTGCGTTCACGGACAGTCGGCGAGGGGAGTATCCGCGCGGTTCTCAGCGGCGACGCGGCTTCATCTGGTTCTGCCGAGCGGGAACCGGTGGGGGCTTCGCGGGAGGCCCCCCTGACCCCCGATGGCAACCTACGGAGGACTTTCCCCTCGAGCAGTCCCGTGATGAAACCTTGCGCGAGGCCTGGGACCAGGTGGATTATATTGACGGTCAGCTGGTGCGCCCAGGGAAAGCGCGGGTATTCCCCCATTTTTCAATTATTAGGGATAGATTATACAGAGTGGGCCGTGACACTCAAACCGGGGAGGAACACACCCAGTTGTTGGTGCCAAAACACCGCCGGGAAATGGTTTTCCAGGCGGCGCATTTTAATCCCATGTCTGGCCACTTAGGGTATGATAAAACACTTAATCGGGTAATGGTCCGATTCTATTGGCCAGGCCTCCGGGCAGACGTGCGCCGTTGGTGCGCTGCCTGCCCGGACTGCCAGCTGGTGAACCCAGCGGCCACCCCAAAGGCGCCCTTGCGCCCATTACCGCTCATGGAGGTCCCGTTCGAAAGAATTGGGATGGACCTCATCGGACCATTTCACCCAAGCACACGGGGATACCGCTTTGTGTTAGTCCTGGTGGATTACGCAACGCGTTATCCCGAAGCAGTACCTTTGCGCTCCATCTCTGCCAAGAGTGTTGCGCAAGCGCTGTTTCAGGTCATCTCCCGAGTTGGAATCCCGAAAGAGATTCTGACTGACCAAGGCACGTCCTTTATGTCGCGCACGATAAAGGAACTCTACGGGTTACTGGGAATTAAAGCGATCCGCACCAGTGTATACCATCCGCAAACGGATGGGCTGGTGGAGAGATTAAATAAAACGCTGAAAACCATGATCCGTAAGTTTATGCACGAGGACAAACAGAATTGGGATAAATGGTTGGACCCCCTAATGTTTGCGATGCAGGAGGTACCCCAGGCCTCCGTTGGTTTTGCACCTTTTGAGTTGTTGTACGGCCGGAGGCCTCGCGGAGTGCTGGACGTCATTAAAGAAAGCTGGGAGGAGGGTCCAAGCTCCAGCAAAAATGAAATTCAATACGTCATGGACATGCGAGCAAAACTCCACAAGGTGGGGCACTTGTCACGTGAGAATTTGCTCCGTGCCCAAGAACGTCAGCGGCGCACGTATAACAGGGGGACCCAACTACGCAAATTCACACCGGGAGAAAAAGTACTTGTATTGCTTCCAACCTCAAACTCCAAATTACTTGCAAAGTGGCAGGGACCCTTTGAGGTCGCACGGCAAGTGGGTGATGTCGATTATGAGGTTCGGCGCTCGGACCGACGCGGAGACACTCAGATCTACCATTTGAACCTGCTGAAGGCATGGAAAGAGGCGGAGCCTGTTTCCATGGTAACAGTAGTGGGGGAGGAGGAGTTGGGGCCGGAGATCCCGCGCTCTGGCCCGGCCCCCCGGCTGTCCTGTGACGACCAGCTCACATCAGCGCAGAGGGCGGATGTGGCTGAGTTACAGCGGCGCTTCTCTGATGTGTTCTCCTCGCGGCCCGGTCGCACGGATCTCATCCGACATCATATTGAGACCAGCCCGGGGGTTACGGTGCGGTCTCGGCCATATCGGCTTCCCGAACACAAGCGCAAAGTAGTTCGGGAGAAATTAAAAACTATGCTTGAGTTGGGGGTGATAGAAGAATCCCACAGCGCGTGGTGCAGTCCCATTGTTCTGGTTGGGAAGAAGGATGGGACTGTGTGGTTCTGTGTGGATTACCGCAGGGTGAATGAACAATCACGGTTTGACGCGTACCCAATGCCTCGGGTCGACGAGCTCCTGGATCGGCTAGGCACTGCTCAATTTTTCACGACACTGGATTTGACCAAGGGCTACTGGCAGATTCCCTTGTCACCAGAGTCCCGAGAAAAAACGGCCTTTTGCACTCCGGACGGTTTGTACCAATTTGTGACACTTCCGTTTGGCTTGTTCGGTGCGCCCGCCACGTTCCAGCGTCTCATGGACCGAGTGCTGCGCCCCCACGCTGCATACGTGGCTGCCTACCTGGATGATGTCATCATCCAGAGTAGCAGCTGGGAACAACACGTGCGGCGGGTGGGGGCGGTGCTCGAGTCCCTGAGGCGGGCAGGGCTCACCGCCAACCCGGCGAAGTACGCGGTTGGCCGGAGGGAGGTACAGTATCTGGGGTACCACTTGGGAGGGGGACAGGTGCGGCCGCAGGTAGACAAAACAGCGGCAATCGCGGCCTGTCCACCCCCCAAGACAAAAAAAGAGGTGAGGCAGTTTTTGGGACTGGCGGGCTATTACCGGCGGTTCATTCCCCGGTTTGCGGACTTAACCGGCCCACTGACTGACCTCACCCGAAAGGGTGCTCCAGAACTGGTCCAGTGGACGGGGCAGTGCCAGCGGGGGTTTGAGAAGGTAAAAACAGCACTCTGCGAGGAGCCGGTGCTGCACATGCCTAATTTTGACATCCCTTTCTGTCTGCAGGCGGACGCATCGGGCCGGGGACTGGAGGCGGTGCTGTCTCAGCGGGTGGGGAACGTCGACCGCCCCGTGCTGTATATCAGCCGGAAACTCTCGGACCGGGAGGAAAGGTACAGCACGGTGGAGAGGGAGTGCTTTGCCATCCGGTGGGCGGTCGGGGCCCTCCGCTACTACCTGTTGGGGCGTGCCTTCAGTCTCTGCTCGGACCACAAACCTCTCCAGTGGCTCCACCGCATGAAGGACGCCAACGCACGGATCACCCGGTGGTATCTGGCATTACAGCCCTATAACTTCCGGGTGGTCCACAGGCCGGGCGCGCAGATGGCCGTGGCCGATTTTCTCTCTCGGCCCGCTATAGGGGGTGGGGGGTAGTGAGTGCGGCCGGGCGGCTGCCCGGCCTCAAATCTGGCGGTGGAGGCATGTGGAGAGGGGCGTGGTTCGCGCGTTCCCTGCGGGCGGGGTGTGTGCGGAGGCCGGCCATGAAGCAGCAGACAGGTGAGTGGATGACTCAGCTGGAACGAGTTATCTAATCACCTGTTCCTTTATTAAGCAGCGTCGGAGACCATGAGGCAGAGGGACCTGGAAAGCAGATGAAAAGCCACGGAAGAGTGCTGAAAAGCCGACAGAGACTTGTGTGAGAATATAATTAAAAGAATTGTAAACCGCCGACCCAAAGTGTTGTGCCCTTTCCTGTGGTCCCAGAAGAACCCGAGACAGAGACGTCTTCACAGGGTTATACTTGTATAGCGCTTTTCTACCTTTTTTTTAAGGAACTCAAAGCGCTTTGACACTATTTCCACATTGACCCATTCACACACTGATGGCGGGAGCTGCCACGCTAACCAGGACCCATCAGGAGCAAGGGTGAAGTGTCTTGCTCAAGGACGCAACGGACGTGACTAGGACGGTAGAAGGTGGGGATTGAACCAGTAACCCTCAGGTTGCTGGCCCAGCCACTTTCCCAACTGCGCCTAGACTATAAAAATGGGACCCATTACCTCCCTGCTTGACACTCAGCATCGAGGGTTGGAATTGGGGGTTAAATCACCAAAAATTATTCCCGGGCGCGGCCACCGCTGGTGCTCACTGCTCCCCTCACCTCCCAGGAGGGTGATCAAGGGTGATGGGTCAAATTTCGCCACACCTAGTGCAGTGATTTTCAACCTTTTTTGAGCCAAGGCACATTTTTTGTGTTGACAAAATCCTGAGGCACACCACCAGCAGAAATCATTAAACAACGAAACTCAGTTGACAGTAAAAAGTCGTCGTCGCAATTGTTGGATATGACTTTAAACCATAACCAAGCATGCATCAATATAGCTGTTGTCTCAAAGTAGGTGTACTGTCACCACCTGTCACATCACCCCCTGACTTATTTGGAGTTTTTTGCTGTTTTCCTGTGTGTAGTGTTTTAGTTCTTGCCTTGCGCTCCAATTTTGGTGGCTTTTTCTCTTTTTTGGTCTTTTCCTGTAGCAGTTTCATGTCTTCCTTTGAGCGATATTTCCCGCATCTACTTTGTTTTAGCAATCAAGAATATTTCAGTTGTTTTTATCCTTCTTTGCGTGGACATTGTTGATTGTCATGTCATGTTCGGATGTACATTGCGGACGTCGTCTTTGCTCCACAGTAAGTCTTTGCTGTCGTCCAGCATTCTGTTTTTGTCTACTTTGTAGCCAGTTCAGTTTTAGTCTCGTTCTGCATAGCCTTCCCTAAGCTTCAATGCCCTTTCTTAGGGGCATTCACCTTTTGTTTATTTTTTGGTTTAAGCATTAGAAACCTTTTTACCTGGACACTGCCTCCCGCTGTTTCCGACATCTACAAAGCAATTAGCTACCTGCTGCCACCTACTGATATGAAAGAGTATTACACGGTTACTCTGCCAAGCTGTAGACAGCACCGACACTCAACAACAACCCATCATTTGCAGACTATAATTACTGGTTTGCAAAAAATACTTTTTTACCCCAAATAGGTGACATTAGATAATCTCCCACGGCACACCAGACTGTATCTCACGGCACACTAGTGTGCCGCGGCACAGTGGTTGAAAATCACTGACCTAGTGTGTGTGTGTAACTTTAACTTTAAAAACGCGATCAGTGTGTGCACCAGTACCCTTTAGGCATGGCACTTGCCCAACGTTTGGCACGACTTCGTGTTTACCGGCAACTTTGCAGCCAGCATCGCTGGTCGTGGGAAGCCAGCAAGTCACGGTGAGCCCCGCCCATTGTCCACGTGCTTCATCCTGCAGGCACACGCGCTTTTGCATAAAAAGTGTATCAGTAGGGCAGCGCTCAGGCCGGCACATGTAGAGCGCACATGTTGCGTGGCTTTACTGAACCCACGCTGCACGCTCGAATAAGCACAGCAAACTGCACTCAGCCTCTCATCCCCGCCAATGAAAAGGCACCAAAACGTGCTTGGGGGGGCGGGGTGGGTGGGGGAGAGAGAGAGAGAGAGAGAGAGAGAGAGAGAGAGAGAGAGAGAGAGAGAGAGAGAGAGAGAGAGAGAGAGAGAGAGAGAGAGAGAGAGAGAGAGAGAGATTCCACGCAAACACAAGTTGGTGCAGCTCACATTTCCTACTCACCTGCAAACGTGATGAATGTGGGTGTTTGTATCAGTGGGTGTGTGTGTCAAGTCTGACGCACGCGAACGTGCGGACTCCACTTTCTTGGAAGACACGAGCAGGACAGAAGACTTTGATCCTCACTTATAGTGCAGCACGCAGGCGCGGGAAGCAGCAAGCATCCAGGTCGTCTCCAAGAAGTCCACATTCAGCCTACACACAACAGCAAGTGGACACTTCAAGCAGTGTCCTCGCTGGACTTTTGGGCTCTTTGAGACTTTTGCTGAACACAAAAGTTCACCTTCAAAAGAAAATGGACAACAGCCCTGGTGGTGGTAAGTGCAATTTGCATCATGTTTTTTTCCCAATTGATTAAGATTGCTAAACTGTAATATGGAAGCATATTTGTTTACGGTAGGATTTTAATTTTGGTGCGACCCAATACCGTAATAATGCCTTGTACTAATATGCCATTTAGACAAACATTAATGCACAGCAATTGTTCACCTTTACATACAAGTATTTGCTGTGTTGCAATGTTTAAAAGTGAATCTATAGACTTAATTCATATTTACATGTCAGTGCATGCTCAACTGTAATATGAAAGCATATTGATTTACAGTAGCATTTTTATAATAACACCGTAATAATAGCTTGGGGCGGTATAGCTCGGTTGGTAGAGCGGCCGTGCCAGCAACTTGAGGGTTCCAGGTTCGATCCCCGCTTCCGCCATCCTAGTCACTGCCGTTGTGTCCTTGGGCAAGACACTTTACCCACTTGCTCCCAGTGCCACCCACACTGGTTTAAATGTAACTTAGATATTGGGTTTCACTATGTAAAGCGCTTTGAGTCGCTTGAGAAAAAGCGCTATATAAATGTAATTCACTTCACTTCACTAATATGCCATTTTGACAAACATTAATGCATAGCAATTGTTCACCTTTACATACTTTTGCTGTGTTGCAATGTTTAAAAGTGAGGGTGTGACCCACATCTGCGGTCCTCTCCAAGGTTCCTCATAGTCATTCACATTGACATCCCACTGGGTTGTGAGTTTTTCCTTGCCCTTTTGTGGGCTCTGAACCGAGGATGTCATCGTGGCTTGTGCAGCCCTTTGAGACACTTGTGATTCAGGGCTATATAAATAAACATTGATTGATTGAATCTATAGACGTAATTCATATTTACATGTCAGTGCATGCTAAACTGTAATATGGAAGCATATTTATTTAAAGTAGCATTTTTATTTTGGTGTGACCCAATACCGTAATAATGGCTTGTACTAATATGCCATTTTGACAAACATTAATGTATAGCAATTGTTCACCTTTACATACTTTGAAGTATTTGCTGTGTCGCAATGTTTAAAAGTGAGGGGGTGACCCACATCTGCGGTCCTCTCCAAGGTTCCTCATAGTCATTCACATTGACATCCCACTGGGTTGTGAGTTTTTCCTTGCCCTTTTGTGGGCTCTGAACCGAGGATGTCATCGTGGCTTGTGCAGCCCTTTGAGACACTTGTGATTCAGGGCTATATAAATAAACATTGATTGATTGATTGATTGAATCTATAGACGTAATTCATATTTACATGTCAGTGCATGCTAAACTGTAATATGGAAGCATATTTATTTAAAGTAGCATTTTTATTTTGGTGTGACCCAATACCGTAATAATGGCTTGTACTAATATGCCATTTTGACAAACATTAATGTATAGCAATTGTTCACCTTTACATACTTTGAAGTATTTGCTGTGTCGCAATGTTTAAAAGTGAGGGGGTGACCCACATCTGCGGTCCTCTCCAAGGTTCCTCATAGTCATTCACATTGACATCCCACTGGGTTGTGAGTTTTTCCTTGCCCTTTTGTGGGCTCTGAACCGAGGATGTCATCGTGGCTTGTGCAGCCCTTTGAGACACTTGTGATTCAGGGCTATATAAATAAACATTGATTGATTGATTGATTGAATCTATAGACGTAATTCATATTTACATGTCAGTGCATGCTAAACAGTAATATGGAAGCATATTTATTTATAGTAGCATTTTCATTTTGGTATGACCCAATACCGTAATAATGGCTTGTACTAATATGCCATTTTGACAAACATTAATGCATAGCAATTGTTCACCTTTACATCCTTTGAAGTATTTGCTGTGTTGCAATGTTTAAAAGTGAATCTCTAGACTTAATTCATATTTACATGTCAGTGCATGCTCAACTGCAATATGAAAGCATATTGATTTACAGTCATTTTTATTTTGGTGTAACCCAATACCGTAATAATAGCTTGTACTAATATGCCATTTAGACAAACATTAATGTATAGCAATTGTTCACCTTTACATACTTTGAAGTATTTGCTGTGTTGCAATGTTTAAAAATGAATCTATAGACTTAATTCATATTTACATGCATGGAATACATCCCTGCTGTCCACTTCCTATAAAAAAAACCTCCCTTTATGAAAACAAACTCACGTGCAGCATATAGGAAGCTGTCGCCGTAATTGCTGCCGTTATCACCACCTGTCAGTGATCACATGCAAAGCTGCATTATCAGTACAGTAAAAGTTTGGCATAGAAGGGCGTGTGTTTTGTTTCCAATATCGAGGCCACGCAAAGTTCAAGGGTGTGGGAAACTGCAAGGGAAGCCACCCATTAGGCAGCTCTCTGTGGAGGTCAGCCAACGCACATGACCTGTGCTTCCTCTTAATTAGAGGGGAATCATTGATAGCATGACACACGTTGTCACGTTCCTGCGCAGGTGATGGACACACCTTGAGTTTGCATCTGCATGCCATTCTATTTAGAAGATAATAGTGGGATAGGGCTCTCTTGGTTATGCTGATAAAGTGGGCAGGTGCTTTCACGTTTGCAGATTTATTAGGACACGAGCAAATTGAGTTTAACAAAGCTGACCTTCATTTGTGGAAATACATAAGGCAACATATCTTTTTTGCTTAAACAATAATAAAGCGCTTTGACACTATTTCCACGTTCGCCCATTGACACACACTGCCATACACGGCCCTAACCACGATCCATCAGGAGCAAGGGTGGTTTTGCTGAAGGACACGACGGACGTGACTAGGATGGCACAAGCCAGGGATCGAACTAGGAACCCTCAGTTTGCTGGCAGGGCCGCTCTACCAACCGAGCCACTAAGGTTTTGACTAACTGGAATGATGTTTATTATGCTTGCCACTCTGCTGACTGGCTAACAGTACAAAGTACAGTATGGTCAAAAGATGACCACATGCAGCTGTATCATTTTGCCCGTGCAAAGATAATTATACTTCCTTGATTAACACAGTCACAGAGTTGAATAAAAGTTGCCTTGTTCCTCAGTATCCATGTACTACTATAATGAGCAACATTGAAACACAGTAGTGTAGTAGGCTTAAGTAAAACAATTTGTTTAACAAGCATATTTAATATTTTGGCCACTGTAACATTACACACATTTTAAACAGTATACAACGTGTTTGAATATAAACAATAAAACATTGTACTTTAATCAAGTGATTCTTTGGCGTACCACTAGATAGAGCCTGCGTACCACTAGTTGTACTTGTACCACAGTTTGAGAATCCCCGGTCTGGGGTATAGAAAACAGATGAATGGATGGACTTAATTAAATTAGTTTAAAATGTGAGTAGTATTACACAGTCGTCCGTTATTTATCGGTGTTAATTGATTTCGGACATGATCGCGAGTAACACATTTTGTGAAGTCGGGATTATTAATTATAAATTAAATATTTTCATAGCAAGAGCATAACAATCTGTTTATGTTTTCACCATTATTAGAACTCTCTGCACATGAAATAACACTGTTTAGTCACTCTTTCACTCATTTGATTTAATATATTAATGCTTCCTGAGGCTGAGCCAATCAGTGGTCACTACACTGAACAGTGCGCTCTGATTGGTTTAGTCTGCTTGTGGCCAATACTACTGCTGTATTGATATTTGTTGTTAATTTAGCCATTTTTATGCTGGAAAATGCAACATTTTGGCCAATAATAATGTTTTTATTATTTGACTATGTTGTGATCTGTTGTGTCCGCTTTATCCACTTATGGCTGCATACATGAAAATTGAAGAAAACATATTTGCCTCTTATTTATTAAAGGTGGTCCGTGGGTGAAGATATGCAAAAATAGCTACATACGCTTTATTCAAAGAAGAAAAATAAAACTTCCTAGACCAATGAGAGTAATTGTTTAAATAAAAAAAGAAAAGAAAGACAGCAAAATTCCATCCATCCATCCATTTTCTACCGCTTATTCCCTTCGGGATCGCGGGGGGCACTGGAGCCTATCTCAGCTACAATCGGGTGGAAGGCGGGGTACACCCTGGACAAGTCGCCACCTCAAGACAGCAAAATTGTTCATAATATTATGACTGGATCTGCAGTTTCATTGGTTTCCAGTAGGGATGTCCGATAATGGCTTTTTGCCGATATCCAATATTCCGATATTGTCCAACTCTTTAATTACAGATACCGATATCAACCGATACCGATATCAACCGATATATACAGTCGTGGAATTAACACATTATTATGCCTAATTTGGACAACCAGGTATGGTGAAGATAAGGTACTTTTTTTTAAATTAATAAAATAAAATAAGATAAATAAATTAAAAACATTTTCTTGAATAAAAAAGAAAGTAAAACAATATAAAAACAGTTACATAAAAATTAGTAATTAATGAAAATTAGTCAAATTAACTGTTAAAGGTTAGTACTATTAGTGGACCAGCAGCACGCACAATCATGTGTGCTTACGGACTGTATCCCTTGCAGACTGTATTGATCTATATTGATATATAATGTAGGAACCAGAATATTAATAACAGAAAGAAACAAACTTTTTGTGTGAATGAGTGTAAATGGGGGAGGGAGTTTTTTGGGGTTGGTGCACTAATTGTAAGTGCATCTTGTGTTTTTTATGTTGATTTAATTAAAAAAAAAATAATAATAAAAAAAACGATACTGATAATAAAAAATCTGATACCGATAATTTCCGATATTACATTTTAACGCATTTATCGGCCGATAATATCGGCAGGCCAATATTATCGGTTTCCAGGCATCCTCATTACCCCAAGCCACTTTTTTTGGATTAAAGTTATTTTTCCACAATTGTTGCCAGCTCTGTGCAGTCATTATAGGTGACAAAAATAAACACTTGTTCTCATAACATTACAGGTTTTCCCCTCAACATGCTGTCAAATACACATGTTGAGATTTATATATTAAAAAAAAAACAAGAATAAATGTTTATGGATAGATAAAAAGGGGACTTCATTAGACACGCTACATCCTAAAGTGGAGTAGACTAAGACCACCCAGAAAACAACATATTTATTTTGGCTCTGAACTCATTGCAAACAAAGCTCTATCGCCCGACTGGAAAGAAGTTTTGTATTTTCCTTTTTTGAAAACTCCTGCAAAAAAAAAGAAAAAGAAAAAAAAAAAGAAAACACCTCACGTGGCCTTCTCCTCGGAGAGCCTCGTGCGGCGCGTGAGCTACATAGCCACGCCCCCTGCTGCTTCCGCTCCCTCACAGGGATTTCAGTGTTGCTGCCGCCTGCGGGAGATGATGACGGAGTCTGGTCAGTGGGTCAGCCATTCCATGCATTAAGTCGTGTTTTTCCCCTTCGTCACGTTTCTCCGCCTCATGCGGCTTTTTTGCGTGGAGAGAGTCACCCGCTAAGCCCCGCCCCCTCGTGCCGTGGAGGCTGTGTCGACGTCGTTTCTCACGCAGCATCTGTCCCCGTGTCATGGTTAGGAGGGCAAATATCCGATTAGGGCGTGTTTGCTGCTGGAACGTGACTGTCTTTTCAAACCTAAGGGATCTCCTCCTGAGCCGTCTGTACACAGATAGCAGATTACAAATACAGTGCAGCCCATAGGCTGGTACCGGTACCAAAAGTATTTCGGTACTTTTGGTACCGGTACCGGTACCAAAAGTATTTCGGTACTTTTCTAAATAAAGGGGACCAAAACAAATTTCATTATTGGCTTTATTTTAACAAAAAAAACGTAGGGTACATTAAACATATGTTTCTTATTGCAATGTTGTCCTTAAATAAAATAGTGAACATACTAGACAACGTGTCTTTTATTAGTAAGCAAGCAAACAACGGCTCCTAATTTAGCTGCTGACGTACGCAGGAACATATTGTGTCATTTACCATTCTATTATTTTGTCAAAGTGGTAGAAAATGAAATATTAATCTACTTGTTCATGTACTGTTAATATCTGCTTACTTTCTCTTTTAACATGTTCTATCTACATGTAAAAATAACTCATTCTTCTGTTGTTTGATACTTTACATTAGTTTTGGATGATACCACAAATTTGGGTATCAATCCGATATCAAGTCGTTACAGAATCATACATTGGTCATATTCAAAGTCCTCATGTGTCCAGGGACATATTTCCTGAGTTTATAAACATAATATAAATAAAAAAAATTAAAAAAGAGAAGATTTTGTGATGTTAAAAAATATCGATGTAATCATAGTAGTATCGACTAGATACGCTATTGTACGTGGTATCATTACAGTGGATCCACCAATGGCGTTTGTTTACATTTTAGCGTCCCGGAAGGGTTGGTGCTGCAGAAATCCTGGGAATTTGTTCTGTAGTGTTTATGTTGTGTTGTTTCTTCCAAAATGTGTTTGTCGTTGTTGTTTGGTGTGGTTTCACTATATGGCACATGTTTATGACAGTGTTGGCATTGTTCATACTGCCACCCTTAGTGTGACATGTATGGCTGTTGAGTAAGTATGGCCTTCATTCGCTTGTGTGCAGTGAGTTCAAAGTCAAGATGAATGGGTCATTAGGTCATTAGGTCATTATCGGGCATAATGAAACCTTGGTTAGGCTCTGTTACGTATATATTATAAGATTTTTTATTGGATTATATAAATCGGAACAAACACGCCACAATATTGTCCTCTCCCATGGGATCGGAGCCTATGGTGCAGCCCCAAAGGGATGCTTTTAAATATGTACAATCATTAAGAATATAGCTTGGACCTGTAATTGATTGCTTTCACTTCCAGGCACCTAAAGTTATGTACAAGTCAATAATGATAAAAAAAACATGTACTTTTTTTTTTTTATAGAGTGCACAATAACAAATAGTTACAAGCCTTGGGTACTACATAGTATTCAGTATGCATGTTGTTGATTTTAAGCACCATTAATTAGCTGTAAACAAACAGGAGCGTAGCCTATAGATGGTCATGGAGTGGGGAAAAGTGTCAACAAACCCACATCACATTGGTTGACATATTACACCCAAAACATCCCTCCCTCGGCGATCTAATTCAGACCCCCCTTTTAATTGCATTAGCCTTAAGTAGTGTGTTGCAGCATCAGTTCGTAGAGATGCTCGAGGCAGGTTTCTGTGATATTGACCTACTTACACTCATCTTGAGTTCATGTTTGCACTGCAAGCACCAATAGGATCTCTGACAAATTTCTAGCCATATATCACACATCAGTAACCGTTTCTTCTGTAACATTTTGTGGATGGATGCAAAAGTAGCAGATAAGGGGACAGGGGGAAAAGAAAAGGAGCACATGTGCATGTGAAGTTCTTCCCTGCTCACGTTTCTGTGCCTGACTCCTGCCACAGGCAGATTAATGTGTGCACAAGTAAGCTCAAGAAAGGCATCGAAGCCTGATTGTCTTCTCAATTAATGCGGTCTACAATGACCTAAATTGTAAGTGTCTTGTGTCGAGTGACAGTGTGCAAGTCAATCCTATACAGCATGTGTGTCAAACTCTGGCCCGTGGGCCAAAATTGGCCCATCATGTAATTTCACTTGGCCTTTGAGGCGATATCAAATTAACACTAGAGCTGGCCCGCCGATTATATACAGCGGCGGTGCAGCGGTAGCACCGCAATCACCGCTAATTCGCTAATTCTCATACTTGCCAACCCTCCCGGGAGACTCCCAAATTTCAGTGCCCCTCCCGAAAATCGTCACGTTCGCTTTTCACCCAGTCTGACGAGTGCTGGCCCAGTCACATAATATGTGCGGCTTCTGCACGCACACATAAGTGAATGCAACGCATACTTGATCAACAGCGATACAGGTCACACTGAGGGTGGCCGTATAAACAACTTTAACCCTGTTAGAAATATTCGCCACACTGTGAACCCACACCAAACAAGAATGACAAACACATTTTGGGAGAACATCCGCACCGTAACACAGCATAAACACAACAGAACAAATACCCAGGACACCTTGCAGCCCTAACTCTTCCGGGCTGCACTATACACCCGCTATCACCAAACCCCACCCCCCTCAACCGACGCACAGAGAGAGAGAGGGGGGCGGGGGGTTGGTGGTAGCAGACGTGACGACAGCTTGTAGAGGACGTTAAAAGCAGTGCCTTTAAGGCACGCCCCCAAGACTGTGGTCCGGGTGGACTACGAGATATAATGACTGATGAACACCTTCGTTCGATAATGAAGGTTGCCTCAGCTCAAAGCCTGAGCCCCGACATTAATGAACTAGCATCCAAGAAAAGATGGCAGGTATCTGGCTTGGGCACATCAGATTAGATCAGTGTGTTGCAAACTGAGCAGTTTAAAGTCCTGAATGGTTGATTTATTCATTGTTATTTTATTTTCAAATTTTTTAGCCTGTGGAAAAAGTTAATGTTGATATTTACCTCAGAAGGCTGCAAATAGAAAAGAGGCATTACATTTTTATTTCAATTGTATTTGATATGCCATTGATATTTTTTAATTATTATTATTTGAAACTCGATTTTGCATGTCACTATAAAGTTATATAAGCCTTGCTTGTTCAATATTCAATGCAAAACGTGTTTGGGTCCCTATTAAAAGGTTAATTTGTTCAACCTTGGCACGCGGCACACAACCTTGAGGTAATTAGTATCGCAGCGACAAACTTTCTTTTTATCGTCGCACATCAAGTTTAAACTAGCATCTTAAAGCCAAACATGAACGTAAGGATGGCATGAATGCTACTTGGACAGCAAACAGAGGACAACAAACTATGCTGGCTGAGTTTACCACAAATAAATAAACAATGCCTTTTTTAGATGTACAACCACCGTTGTACCTTTTTTGCTATATTATTGCAAATACTTTCAAAATGTGCATTTAAATCTTACTAACTGTCACTACGTTTTTGAGCAAATCAATCAATTGCAGTTTAGTAAAAACATTTTTTTTAAATGTTGCTGTATGACATTCAGACTACCAAATTGCATTGATATCCAAATATTGAGGTATTTTAAATTTTTTATTCATGCAAGCAAATAACCTGTGATTAATCATGATTAATCACAGCTCAAAAGTGTGATTAATCTGATTAAAAAATTAATCACTGGACAGCCTTAGTATTTTGATGTTGGTCATTATGGTTGTACATGGAGAGTGTTTTCTGAGGTGGTACTTGGTGAAAAAAAGTTTGTTAACCACTGGTCTAAAAATATATATTTTCACAAATAAAAAGCCACAGGGAGATTTTGGCATTGTCCATGTTGACATGCAAGATCTAGTTATCACTTGCCAACCTGGGATTGTTAATTGACAGTGTTTAAGTTCACTCATTTACTGCACATGTGAGACTTCAAAAGGTCATGCAATGTGTTTGGGTGCAGGGAGGGCCGGGCTGTCTGCATGTAAGCTGGGGAAGGAGGTGAGGTTTGGGCCTGCACTCTTTTTGGGTCTGTCTGTGGCTCCCATGGCTGGCATGAGTCAACAAATCCAGCAACACGTGCCGGCCGAGGGATTATCCCAACGTTTCAGATCAACAAATACCGTGTGCATCAGGAGAGCAAGCACAGCCACCACAACACGGATGCATTTGCGTCATTTCTACATTGTTATCATGCCCACTTGCAGACTCTAAAGCAGGGGTGTCAAACGTACGGCCCACGAACAGGTTTTATCCGGCCCGCCTGATGAGTTTGCCAAGTATAAAAATTAGCTGCTTTTTTTTTTTAACGAAAAAAACTCCTGTTCTAAATGTGTCCACTGGATGTCACAATAGCAATTCTGTTAGGCAAGCAAACGGTTTATACCGAGGCCAAGCAGGAGGTACACAGTTAAGGGTGACTGTGAGTCCTCCTCCTCGACCCACGTCAAACTTAAAACCTGCCGTTTTATGTCTTCTGCTTCGAACACATCGTCATTTGTCACCCTTACTCCCCCAAAATGTCTCTGTCAAACACGAGAAAAGTGAACTTAACCCTTTTGAATAGTTTTTACCTTCGTTTCTTATGCTTTGTTGAGTTAGCACTGGTTTGATACGTGGACATGACAAATGAGGTATTTGATACCTTGAAGAGTTTACATGTCGTGTTTTTTGTTCAATCCCAGAAAGACTGTTACTTAAAGTTTAATCCTGGCTTTGTAGACACACCGGGACGAAGTCTAAGCTCATTTGTGTTTTTTGAAGCTGCACCAATTTCCTCAGAATTTTCAACAAACTTGAAGTGTTTTGTCCAGAGGATTATTTGTGATTTGTACGTTTTCAGAATGTGCTTGTTCTATTTTTGGCCAAAGTAAAACACAGAAAACAACTCTTTATTTTGAAGTTATCATGCCATGATTTTACCATTGTACCACTTGGGAATAGATTTTCCTCCATGCGGCCCATGAGCTAAAATGAGGACATCTCAAAATGGGAAATTGTATTTTACTCTGATCTAATTCCAGTAGATTGGGTAATTGACACATATTACCTTTATGAATAAGGGTATTCAACATAACCTAAATCATCTTTTTGTGCAATCTGCACTGCCAGGCTTCTCCTAGGCTGAGAACACGTGACTATGAAGGCGCATGAGCAGCAGCAGGCTGGAGTTTTGTTAAAAGCACTGACTTGGGTTTTGTTGCACATCTCAACACGAGGATTGCGGATTTGTTTCGGGCTGAATCCGTGTCAGGAGTGCACGCATGTGAGGCGGCGGTCAGGTGTCGTGCAGCTCTCCGGCGCTGGGCACCGTGCCATGGGAGAGCGAGCGCGGCTATTATTGGCGCGGAGGAGGCAATGGAGCCAGCTGACACGTGAGGCGGTGTCTCAGCTCATCCGCAACGCATGACTAGAAGCAGAGAGAGGAGGGAGGGAGGGAGGTGAAAGAGACCTCGGATGCAAGCACAGCTGAACGGCAATAACACTATCACACATTCTGCATACATGCACGGTGCAAGTAGGATCATTCATCAGAATGAGTAAGGAGGTTCCCATGATAATAATGAACATGGAGTCTTCCTGCTTTGTCGCCATGCTGCCAGGTGTATTTTTACACCTGCACTTTTGGTCAGCTTGAGCACCCCATTACACCTATCATATTATGACATCACACATTTTCAGAAATTGAGCTACATAAATTCCCTGAAGATATGTGAACAAGTGTCAGTCACAGTTCTAAAGTCAGAGAGATCCCGGTGTGTTCAAGCTATAGAAAAGTCAAATGAGGTCAGTGAGGAAAATAAAACTATACTATAAACCGCTATTGAATTCAACCCGAAAAAAAAGCAGAAAAAAAAAACAGTCCAAACATCTATATTGTTATACTTCTCGGAGAGTTGCCTCCTTAAGGTTGATACTTTATGGATGCCTAAAAAAAAGTAACGTCATGTCCAGTTGCAAACTCGGCACAAGCATTTGGCCGGAAAACAAGCAGTCAAACATTCAGAAAATATAAATAATCACATATGACAGATTTACTAAAGGTTTGCGTGTATTTAAACATAGCACACGCAAAGCTGATGTGGATTGTGTCTGTTAAGTGAACAGAATAGGGCGTGCAATCCATTTTGCATCCCCAGTCTTCATTAATATGCAAAATATAGGCTGATCGTCAAAACGCCTACAATACTGCATGGGAGGAGAAAATGCAACTATAATTATTCAGCACGTGAAATGTAATTTATCAACACTCGTCACCGTTTTGCGAGCACTATTTGGCATTTTCTTTAGCGCGTGTAAGAAGGATGTGTTAACTGACAGCTCCAGCACACGGCTGCAGGGTCAGTGCTTGCGCTGCAAAGACAGACGATTAACAAATCCTCCATCCTATGTGTGTATGTCAACGGTTTGGTGGACGGTCAGGAATAAAAAGTATTAGACATACAGTCTATTCCGGGAATTCCTTCTGTTTATTTTATTGCTGCTGGATGACTAATGAGGCTGATTAAAATGACTTCAATTGATGCGTTTTGATTTTTTTTTTATCTCATTAGTTTTTTCAATTTAGGAAATATATTACTCTAATATACCTTCTACATTAAAATAAGCCTTTTAGTGTGCATTTTCTTGTTTTAGTTATTCTAGATGCACGAATGCGCTGTTAATGCGAACCACAGCCTCACGCATATGCAGTGAAAGAAAAGTGTGAGAAAGTGTCAGTGTGCATGTTTCTCTGTTGTTGCAATTAAGAAAATGTGTTACAGATTATAGATGTGTCAGGAAAACATGAATGTGCAGAAAATGCTTGTCTTAGTGGTAAAAGCCCGTAAAATCTTCATTTGAATAAGGTGGTCTGCACCACTTTTCAATTGCTGTTAGTAAATTACACGCAACACGCCCACTTATAGTACACGTTATTTAGTTTTTTTGCACACGCTGATTAGTGTGTGGTATTTAGATATTAGTAAATCAGGCCCATAGTATTTTGACATGATCTGATCTCTCTTCCTGTTTCCCTTGTCAGCAGGTGGAGGAGTCATCCTGTATGCAGGCTCCTGTGGAAGTGCCAGCCCCAGCCCTGGCAGCCCCTCCAGTGGGTACCAGACACAGTCACCTTCCTTCCACTCGCAGCCATCATCGCCAGAGGAGGTTACCTTCACAGAAATTGGATCGCTGAAACAGAAGGCTGAAGAGTCCCCAACACCAACCTCTAAACTGGTGTTCCAGTTCCCGGAGGTATATAGTGGGCCTCCTCCTGCAGCCCCGGCTCCCCAGCATACCTACGGACATCCCATTGCTGGAAAAATGCCGTGTGGCTTCACAGGAGCTTTCACAAGTAGGTATTTTCTTACCATACTTAACAATAATAACACCAGTAGTTTAAGATCCAGACGGGCACCAACCAAGAACTTCAATAAACAGGATTGCTTTAGTTCAAACACATAGTCACGTCCCATGTTTGATTGGTGCCTTGCTGCTATAGACAGGGTTCATATATATACATATTTTTTTATTTATTTACAGACAGAGATAGTATTTCATTATTGTTTCTTTTGTTAATATCAGAGTTTGTTCTGCAAAAAGGTCATCCCTACAAGCACACATCTTATGGACAGGGACCCACAGTTAAAATATAAATCATCATACAAAATACAATACAATACATTTCAAAATCTACCCACCAAATACCCATTTACAATTACATTTATAGATAATAAAAAAAAAGGAATCTTTATATCCACCAAATCAGTCTCAATATCCTATTATTCAAATTTGATTAAAATGTTGCATCTTGAAGATCTGTGATAATCTCATCATACATACAGAGGTCAAGACCAAAATTAGGGCTCAAATGAGTTCTTAAAATGTACTGTGAGGATTATAGGACATGTTTGTTCATACACATTATGTCCATTTAATCACTGCTCTGTATTAACTATAAACACTGGAATTCACACAACTGCACCCTCTGACAGTATTTTTCCTGCTCTTTCTTCAGAAAATGGCGGAATGGTCCTGCTCTGTAAGGTCTGTGGGGACATTGCATCTGGTTTCCACTACGGAGTTCATGCATGTGAAGGATGCAAAGTAAGCCCCTTAAAACTGAAAAAATCTTCTTGAAATTTCTGTTCAGCCTTTCACTTGTCTTTTTAATCTTGCTTTCAGGGATTTTTCCGCCGCAGCATCCAGCAAAACATCAACTACAAGATGTGCGTGAAGAACGAGCACTGTCAGATCATGCGCATGAACCGCAACCGGTGCCAGCATTGCCGCTTCAAGAAGTGCCTGTCTGTCGGCATGTCGAGAGATGGTGAGACATCTTGACACGTTTTAAATGCGAGGGGGCCTCTGTGAAGTTCTGCCACAGTGCCCTGATTAGCCAAAGCAGCAGGGGAAATGGGCAGTATGTGGGTCTGAGTGAAAACTGTAACGCAGAAAGTATTTTGAGGTTATGGTGCCATGAGTTCATTCACTATCTGCACTTCAGCACCTGCCAATGATTAGCACCTGGCCCTGAGGCACTCTTAAGTTTCTAAGTGTCTTTGTATGACCCTCAGCAGTGTGCTCTAACAACACTCTTGACTGGATGCTCTGGTTTTGCGCAGAAACACACACACACACAAACACACACACCTCCATGTACCCTCCATGTTCCCACTGCTCTCTTCCAGCTCCGAGTCAGACAGAGATTTATGAGTAGAGGAGCTTGAAGTCCCTGAAGCTATTCATCATCTGGGAAACTGCTTCAAACACAGGAATTATTTTAGGAAATTGGAGCAGGGTCAACTTGATTACCTTTTGGATGCCCGTTAAACGTCATGAGGGGATTGGAAAACAATTAGGGTGCACACGACCGCCAGATGTGTGACGGGTTTTTATCAAGAATGAACCTTTTTGATACTACTAATTGATTATACGTGCCCCAGCAAACAAAACAACAACTTGGCTGACCCAGAAAACAGCAAAAACGGGGCTTCTAATGTAGTCATACATTGTGACCTAGTTGGGGTAGTTTGCCATCTTCTTCTGTTCAGTAGGGTTTCTGTTTATACACGCCCCAGACTGATTTAATAAAGAGGTTAGCGTTATTGCTGCATGTGCCTGACACTTCTGCTGCATGGAAACAACTGGGTGGCAACCCAGTGACAGTAAAAACAGTTAGGCTGACCCTTTTAAAGATGACATTTCTTTTAAGTGTTGAGGACCGCAACCTAAAAACCCACTTTTACTCTGTTTAAACAGGAAAACCACATGCAACTGCCTGAGTTTATATAGTACACCCGGATTTAAGAGCACACATCAATCCGAGCAACGTGGGCAAATACGGCAGCTTTTCTCTGAAAGACAGCATCCTTTCTGGGCAAATTACAGCACACTATTACGGAAATGCTTCATGCTTTTGGACGATCTTGTAGGAAATGAGAAAACATGGTGTGCATTCGGTTAAGTAGCAACAGTCGAGTAAATCATCAAAAGTTTGGACATTCCAAAACTTTTCAGTTGCCTCATCTAACCCTACCTTGCAGGCAGGCGGGCACACACACACACACACACACACACACACACACACACACACACACACACACACACAATCCCCCCGCCCATGTCAAATCTTCTTCTTCATGCTGCTCTGTCTATTGCTTGGAGCCCAGCTCTCTCATCCTTCTCCCGCTCACGAGTTCGGTACCAGTGCACGCTCACGTTGTCCCACTGCCCTACTTAGAAGAGAGGGAGAGGAGGAAGACAGTGGTTGATGAAGGAGAGGATGAGGCAGATGGTAGCAAAAGGTCTATAAATAGCTTCTCCAGCTGATGGTTACTGTGGGAAGTAGGAAGAGGAGAGGGGAGTTTGCATCTCACAGAATACATGATCATCGTGCTGCAACAGTTCAGCAGGCTTGTGACTTATTCAGAGCTCGTGTGTTTGGATAGTAGGGGTGTGGGAAAAAATCGATTCAAATTCGAATCGCGATTCTCACGTTGTACGATTCAGAATCGATTCTCATTTTTAAAAAATCTTTTTTTTATTTTTTATTTATTTATTAATTTATTTTTTTTTATTTTTTTTTTAATTAACCAATCCAACAAAACAATACACAGCAATACCATAACAATGCAATCCAATTCCAAAACCAAACCCGACCCAGCAACACTCAGCAATACAGCAATAAACAGAGCAATTGAGAGGAGACACAAACACGACATAGAACAAACCAAAAGTAGTGAAACAAAAATGAATATTATCAACAACAGTATCAATATTAGTTACAATTTCAACATAGCGTTGATTAAAAATCCCTCTTTGACATTATCATTAGACATTTATAAAAAAAAAAAGAAAAGAACAATAGTGTCACAGTGGCTTAGGCTTGCATCGCATCTCATAAGCTTGACAACACACTGTGTCCACTATTTTCACAAAGATAAAATAAGTCTTATTTTTGGTTCATTTAATAGTTAAAACAAATTTACATTATTGCAATCAGTTGATAAAACATTGTCCTTTACAATTATAAAAGCTTTTTACAAAAATCTACTATTCTGCTTTTATGTCAGCAGACTGGGGTAGATCCTGCTATGTATTGAATGAATAGAGAATCCTTTTGAATCGGGGAAAAAAATCGTTTTTGTATCGAGAATCGTGTTGAATTGAAAAAAAAAATCGATTTTGAATCGAATCGTGACCCCAAGAATTGATATTGAATCGAATCGTGGAACACCCAAAGATTCACAGCTAATGGATAGCATTTTTTTAAAGAGAGATGTTTAAACAAAAGTGATATCGGTCAAGTCTAAACAATGTTGCTGATTTATCTCCACTTTGTGCGTTTTTCCACAGCTGTGCGTTTTGGCCGCATCCCAAAAAGAGAGAAGCAGCGACTTATGGAGGAGATGCAGAGCTACATGAACAGCCTTAATGAGTCGGCTGCCATGGACATGGACTCCTCCTCTGTGAAAGAAACGCCAACCAGGGAAGTTGAGGGCGGCCCAAAAGAGGCCATTGGGGCCATGTCAAGAGCTTACCATGACATCTTCAGTGGCAGTGGCCAGGAGAGAACAGCCAAGAGGGCTAAAATCACCAACAATAACAACAACAACAACAACAACAACAACACTTGTCAAGACGGCACTTTCACGCAGATCGCAGCACAACCACACTCTATGCAGGGTTACCAGTCTTGCCCGGTCGCCCCTGAAAACAATCAGGTTATGTTCCACAACATGGACACCAATCGCTACACTTACTTAGTGTCAACAAATCAGAATCATCACTCAAGTGGCGCAACCCCTCAAAGAGGCCCTGTCAATTATTTATGCAAAGCCGAAAATGCCAGAAGTCAACCTTCATGCCCATGGAAGTTTGCTCCAAGAGCTAAAGTGCTGGTAAGTGTAAGCAAGGAATCTAATTAATTGTCATGTATTTCAGCTGGCTGAAAACTCATGCATGTGTATGTTTTTTTTTTTCTCTCCCCTCAGGCTTGTCCTCTTAATGCATGCCCTGTATCTGGGGCAGACCGCACGAGTCAGGAGATTTGGGAGTCCTTTTCTCAGTGTTTCACCCCTGCTGTCAAGGAGGTGGTTGAATTTGCCAAGGGCATCCCAGGATTTCAGGAGCTTAGTCAGCAGGACCAGGTCATGCTGCTTAAATCGGGCACCTTCCAGGTAACACAAAGATCATATCTCCTGTTTAACCATTGCAAAGTATAAGACTTGCTGAAAACAATGTTGTTTTTTTCTTGTGCACTTAGGTTCTGATGGTGAGGTTCTGCACCTTGTTCAACGCTGCTGAACGTACGGTGACCTTCCTGAATGGCCAAACATACCCTTTGTCCACCCTGCACGCTTTGGGCATGGGCTCCTTACTAGATGCCATGTTTGACTTCAGTGAAAAGTTGGGCTCCATGGGGCTTGAGCCTGATGAAATGGCCCTCTTCATGGCAGTGGTGCTGGTCTCTGCAGGTGAGGAAAGCTCATCAAGGGACATGATGATGACGATGATGATGATGAAAGAATGTTGTAGTGATCGGGTGTCATCTGCTCTCCTCAGATCGTTCCGGCATTTCAGACGTGCACACGGTGGAGCAGCTACAGGAGGGTCTTATCCGTGCCCTACGATCGCTGATCACTCGCCGGCGTCCTGATGACACTACCTTATTCCCCAAACTCCTCCTGCGATTGCCAGACCTCCGCACTATCAACAATCTGCACTCCAACAAACTTTTGGCCTTTCGCATTGACCCTTGAGCACACATCACACACATTTCCATACACACGTTACCTTCCAAGCATGGACTTCCTTTGTAAGAGATTTTGTTTTGAAAGAAATTACTTTTTGGATCCACGATTCTAGTGTTTATTTCTTTATTGGGACAGATGAAACATGCTCACACACATTTGTGTGTAAACCACAACACGAGGTACTATTCCAGTGAAAGTGTAAATTAATGTGTTGATAACAAAACCATGTGTGCACTCGCTCTTTATATCCAGTGTACTTAAAGGGGAATGGCACTTTTTGGGGAATTTTGCCTATCGTTCACAATCATGAGAGACAAGAGCACACATCTTTTTTTTTTTTTAACAATTTTAAAGATGATTAAAAAAACGCTTGAAAGATGCGGCTAATGAGAGTCACCATTGCAGCCTTCAAACCCCTCAAAAGCAATTCTAAAACCCTCCAGCAACGTTTTATATACGATACTATATACTGTAATATGACTAGTCATGTTTTTCAGTCAGTACAGATTGGTGTCATTTTGCAGTGTTGTGCATTACAAACTCAAACGGGTTTTGTATTGCTGTAGAAACTAGACTATCTCTTGCCGTAGTTAGTTAATAAGACATTGTGTTACGATAGAAAAATAGTTCCTCAGTGTTTACTCTTAAAATAACAATGTCGTTACAGCTTGGTTATTATACAGGTTACGGAACGTAAATGAAGTATTGTTGACGGTTTTTGAATACATTTAGAGGTAGAATTGATTGCTCCCATTAGCTGCATTGCTAGCCACTGAAAACGAGCCGATTTTTATATGTTAGAAAGCGGGGGGAAAAAATACTTTTGTCTTCTTGTCTCTCATAATGATTGTGAACGATAGGCAAAATTCCCCAAAAAAGTACAGTTCCCCTTTAAGAGTAAAAGCCAATTCACCTCTGCTCATAAATAGCAACAGACCGTCAGATATTATGCACAGAAACACCTCTTGTAATAGGGACCATCAATACTGACAAGGTATTAGTCTGTTTGTTTTCAAAAGAAAGGGAATGTCATCATAAATATCGTATTTTCCGGACTATAAGCCGTTACTTTTTTCCCAAGCTTTGAACCCTGCGGTTCATACTAAAGGTGCGGCTAATCTATGGATTTTTCTCTGCTACAACTAAATTATGAAATTTTTTAAGCAACGAAATCAAACGATGTACTATAGCGACCCACTTTAAGAAACTGTTCAAACTCATAGAGTTTACAAAGTACAAGGAAGAAGAATTCTAAAAACATTTTGAACCTTTTAAAAAAGTAAAAAATATTAGTTATCTCATAAAGAATGAATAAAGACATCAATTACTTTTCTGTTTTGTTTGACCAGCCGTTTTACTGCCGAGTTACAGGCAGCATTTGGGAAAACAATTAAGGTATGTAAATAAACATTTACAAAATCTTTTTATGTAAATTAATAATTTCACAACATACTGGTATATATCTGCGGCTTATAGTCTGGTGCGGCTATTATATGAAAACATATTTTTTTGTCTTCTAAAATTTAGTCAGTGCGGCTTATATACCGGAGCACTTTATAATCCGGAAAATACGATACATTGCAAAATCTAACTAAAGTATAGTGTATCACTGTTCAACCATCTGCATTTTTACTTGAAGGACGCAGTAGATTCATTGTGTCACCTGTACACAACAATTCTAAAACATCACAAGCCATTTCAAATGACTTGACAAAACCATTGTCTCTGCATTACTATGTCACATCTAGAGTGATGGTAAAAGTCCATGCATGTTTTGTAATTATTTTTGTTCATTTTGTTTCTGTAAATACGATGTCTATCTTAAAGCGACTGAGTAGCGAAAAGAAGAATGTTCTGCTGATCTTCCAGTAGGAGGTGGGGGTTTTGGGGCGAGGGTGTTTTGCAGGGATTCTAGATGGACTTTTTGACACACTGCCTGCTGCATTGAGACGATGTCACCAACCAGAATAATCCCTGAAATCACCAGCGCTCACTCCACATCATGCACTCTTTCCCCCAATGTTTGTCATACAAACTAAAGAGATATTATAGGGTGGGGAGATCTTATTTAATTGGTCATCTCACTGATTGCTTGATTGAATATGGCTGTTTGAGCACTTGCTGTACATTTTGTAAATATGTGTTCTTTAATAGAAATTATATAAAGTTCAGATTGTGTATTGATCAGCTTGTTGTGTCGTTTGTTTCTAAAACAAATATTTTCATGAGAAGTATGGCGGACAATTAAATGACCTATGTCAGGGGTGTCCAAACTTTTTCCACTAAGGGCCGCACTATGAAAAATGTAAGCCTGCAGGGGCCATTTTGATATTTTTCTTTTTTAAAACCAGTACAATAATTGTTATAACCCCTTTGGGCTCCCCTCAATTCTGGTGACTGTTCAAGGTCCCAAAACGTTCTCAGCCATTAAAGGTTTAAAAAGAAGTCATATATTACAAACCCTGTTTCCATATGAGTTGGGAAATTGTGTTAGATGTAAATATAAACGGAATACAATGATTTGCAAATCCTTTTTAACCCACATTCAGTTGAATGCACTACAAAGACAAGATATTTGATGTTCAAACTCATAAACTTTTTTTTTTTTTTGTCAATAATAATTAACTTAGAATTTCATGACTGCAACACGTGCCAAAGTAGTTGGAAAAGGGCATGTTCACCACTGTGTTACATGGCCTTTCCTTTTAACAACACTCAGTAAACGTGGACTCGTCAGACCACAGAACACTTTTCCACTTTGTATCAGTCCATCTTAGATGAGCTCAGGCCCAGCGAAGCCGACGGCATTTCTGGGTGTTGTTGATAAACGGTTTTCGCCTTGCATAGGAGAGTTTTAACTTGCACTTACAGATGTAGCGACCAACTGTAGTTACTAACAGTGGGTTTCTGAAGTGTTCCTGAGCCCATGTGGTGATATCCTTTGCACACTGATGTCGCTTGTTGATGCAGTACAGCCTGAGGGATCGAAGGTCACAGGCTTAGCTGCTTACGTGCAGTGATTTCTCCAGATTCTCTGAACCCTTTGATGATATTACGGACCGTAGATGGTGAAATCCCTAAATTCCTTGCAATAGCTGGTTGAGAAAGGTTTTTCTTAAACTGTTCAACAATTTGCTCACGCATTTGTTGACAAAGTGTTGACCCTCGCTCCATCCTTGTTTGTGAATGACTGAGCATTTCATGGAATCTACTTTTGTACCCAAATATGGCACCCACCTGTTCCCAATTTGCCTGTTCACCTGTGGGATGTTCCAAATAAGTGTTTGATGAGCATTCCTCAACTTTATCAGTAATTATTGCCACCTTTCCCAACTTCTTTGTCACGTGTTGCTGGCATCAAATTCTAAAGTTAATGATTATTTGCAAAAAAAAAATGTTTATCAGTTTGAACATCAAATATGTTGTCTTTGTAGCATATTCGACTGAATATGGGTTGAAAATGATTTGCAAATCATTGTATTCCGTTTATATTTACATCAAACACAATTTCCTAACTCATATGGAAACGGGGTTTGTATTATATATGATCTTATTTGTTTTTACTTTCAACAATCAAACATCTATAGATCAACTTCAGATCTATCCATTGCCATAAAATTGTTACTTTTTAAAAATGTTTTATAACATTTTTCTCTAATAAAACCCTTTTTATGGCAATAACACAAAATATGCAATATTTTACCCAAACGTTTTTGTCAAGCGGTGTGTCATGTGAGACGACGAAGGTTGTAGTGATTTTGAAATGCAGACAAACGAGGTGGCAGCCTGCAGTAAAAAAGGGTATTTATTGATTACACAAACAAAACCAAAAGCGAGAGCAACAGGGAAGTGCTCTGAACGGACAGACTATGAGGGAAAACAAAACAAAATGCTGGAACACAGCAAAAACTCTTACAGGGAATGTGGAGCAGACGGCGTCCACAAAGTATGTGCATATTTGATCTCAGCAAGGAGGGAATCATCAATAGTGACCAGTGAATAATGTCCCGACAAACCAATGGTGTCGCAAGCTTAACTTAAATAGTGCTAATTACAAACAGAAAACAGGTGAGGGGAAAAGTGCTCAAAAGCAGGCGTAAAACTGCTGCAGGAAAGGGAAAAACAGGAAGTGAAAAACCACCAAATAAGAGCGCAAGACAGGAACTAAAACGACACCCAGAAATTTACCAAGAAACTTAAAATAAGGCACAGTGTGGTGTGACAAGCCGTAACAGAATGCTCCCACAACAAAACGGATATCAGACATTCTAAAAACAAAACCGAAAAAGTCCAAAGTAACGGGAGGGCAGAGTGAGGACCAGGCGGTGGGTTGCTTGGCCATATGTCCTTGCAATCAGTGGGGAAGAGTCAGACGGCAGCGACGGGTAGACCGCCGCCGTGGCCGACGAGGAGGCGGACGCAAGGTGGCAGCAGCTGTAACCGTCCATGCCCGGGTCCTGGGCCCAGCTACTGATAGTGCGGAGGCCATTCATGAAACAGTCACATTCTTGGTCGACGATGACTCCGATGATGATGACGGAGTCGTCGTGGAAAGACCCGCTGGAGATGAGGATGGCGGCGTCATGGAAAGACGATGATGGCGGCGTTGTGTAAAGACCCGCTGAAGATGATGATGGCGGCTGGACCGTCGGCATCCGCATGGCTCAAGCAGCAGGCAGGTGGACCGTCGGCGTCTTCAGAGCTGGAGCAGCAGGCGGCTGGACCGTCAGCATCTGCATAGCTGGAGCAGCAGGGCGAAGCGCTGCAGGCGGCGGAGGCCGAGCAGGGCGGAGCACTGCAGGCACCGTAGGCCGAGCAGGAGGTAGCAGCCTGGCTTGGTGCAGGACAGGCAGCGAAGGCCACACAGGAAGTGGCCGCTTGGCTGGACGCAGCTGTGCCTCCACAATTGCACAGCTACCATCCCTAGCTATCAGCCCTAGCTCCCCCCTCAGGAAGAGGATACCAGACGCTGTCACTGGTTTGAGGGAGGAGCGTTTGACCCTTGACCTGAACGGGAGAAGAAGCCCAGGGTGTGTGGGCTCTGGGAAGAAATAAACAATATAATAATAAACAGTAATAACAGTAATAAACAAGTCCCCTGGTGGGGGCGTGGATGCACGCCCCAGTCGCTCGCACCTTCCTGCACGAACCCCGAGCACTGGCGGAGCGGCTTCATCTCATTCCCCAGCGCCTGGGCAACACTGGCTAATAGCCCAAGCCGTGAACAAAGAGGCAAAGTGGTCAATGGGGTTCCCGTATTCCACCCCCTGAGGAGAGGAAGGGTGCAGCGTTTGAGGCCCTGCAGCAGAGAAGGCTGCGCGTTGTGACGGCTGGCTTTGGCCTTCGTGGACGATGCGCAGGCTCGGCACTCGGCCAAAAAGAGTCTGTTGGGACCAGACCGCCATCTGGCACCCACATCAAAGTCTCTAGTACCTTGGAGGGGTACCACTAAGCCTCTGCCTCCATTTTAGCCCAAGAAAATCCTCTCATATTCCTCGCCATTGTAATCATCTGCAAAATCACATGGTTGGGACATTCTGTCAAGCGGTGTGTCATGTGAGACGATGGAGGTTGTAGTGATTTTAAAATGCAGACGAAGCTGGACAGGACAAAAAAATTTTTTTTTAATAATAATATAAAATAAAATAAAATGCAGACGAACGAGGTGGCAGCATGCAGTAAAAAAGGGTATTTATTGATTAAACAAACAAAACCAAAAGCGAGAGCAACAGGGAAGTGCTTTGAACAGACAGACTATGAGGGAAATCAAAACAAAATGCTGGAACACAGCGAAACGCTTACAAGTAAGGCGGAGCAGACGGCGTCCACAAAGTACGAGCATATTTGATCTCAGCATGGAAGGAATCATCAATAGTAACCAGTGAATAGTGAATAAGGTCCTGACAAACCAATGGTGTCGCAAGCTCAACTTAAAGAGCGCTAATTACAAACAGAAAACAGGTGAGGGGAAAAGTGATCGAAGACAGGTGTAAAGCTGCTGCAGGAAAGGGAAAAACGGGAAGTGAAAAACCACAAAATAAGAGCGCAATGCAGGAACTAAAACTACACCCAGAAAATTACCAAGAAACTCAAAATAAGGCACAGCGTAGTGTGACAAGCCGTGACAGTTTTTGGATCAAATGGAATATTTGATGTGAAGTAACTGGTGCCTTAAATAGGTAAATAATCCATAACAACATTGCTTTTACTTCTTTATTGTCTTTTGAACATTAACAGATAAAAAAACAATCAGACTAAAGGTCTTGGGGATCCAAAAGGCCCAATTCATAAAAGTGAGAAATCAGACATTTATCAATATATATATTATTTTTTAGTTTGAGCGCTTAAATCTCGACACCCACTTCAGATTTAGACGTCAATAATAGGTTTTTACTATTTTTTGAGCAATGACAGTTTTAAAGTTAAAAAAACTGCCTGCATGTCAGATTTTCTCTTTACATTACACCTGTTTGCTCTTTTATTCCACTTTTCAAGTTTTTTTTGTAATAGTATTTTTAAAATGTGCCACAGGGCGTTAAAAAATTACCTGCGGGCCGCAAATAACCCCCGGGCCGCACTTTGGACACCCTTGACCTATGTCATCAAACAGGTTCACACCTTTTAAATGAATCGCAAAGCGGTAATACATGCTTACCTTCATAAAGAAAACTAAACATTGTTTTCTATAACATCCTCAGACCTATCGAAACGTTTTTGTCACCTGTAAGGAACAAACATTTCACAGCCTTATTTTAAATGCTTAACACTCACATTTTTTTGGTCTTTGTTAGAACTCTAGCAGCAGCGTTCTGAACAAGCTGTAGCTGCCTGACAGTTTTTTTTTTGGGAAGACCTGCAAGGAGACCATTACAATCGTCTAGCCTGTTGGTAATAAAGGCATGTAGAAGTTTTTCTAAGTCTTGAGCTGACATGAGCCCTCTAAGTCTTGTTACATTTTTGAGGTGATAGTAGGCCGATTTTGTTACTGATTTGATGTGACTGTCGAAATGTAAATCAGAATCTAAAATAACCTCAAGATTTCTGGCTTTATTTGAGGTTTTCAGGGACAGTGATTGAAGGTGTTGGATGACTTTAAACCTTTCTTGTTTAGCACCAAAAATAATTATCTCAGTTTTATCTTCATTTAGTTGTAGAAAATGTTGCCACATCCAGTGTTTGACTTGCTCAATGCACTGGCACAGAAGATCTATGGGGCGATAGTCATTTGGTGATAGCGCTACATATATTTGGGTGCCATCGGCATAGCAATGATGGTCAATGTTATTATTTTGCATGATTTGTCCTAGTGGGAGCATATAGAAGCAAACATTTCTGAAAAACAACTACCATAACTATCTTTCACCTCATGCTGAATTGGATTTGATGTGTATTTTGAAAAAACAAACAGTTTAACAGTTGAATTTAATGTGTGTAATTATGTTGTATATATGTATCTTTATTGAACAAATTAATACAATAATACTATTAAGTTGTACAAGATATAAAAAAAAATACTAAATACGAACATTCTGCTTCTCCTCCACATCCAGGGTAAACAAAGCAAGACTGCCACCTAGTGGCAAAACAAGAAACCCGGAAGTGACTGTCTTCTTTCTAAAGACACACTTCTTTGTAGAAGAACCACACTAACAATTTATCACGACAAATGGAATCAGCTGGTCGTTCGTGTTACAACAATGGAACCGTCTCACAGCTCGGTAAGAAACATTTTCACACCATTCTATTTTTTTTTTTTTACAAAGGGGTCTCATTTTTTGAAGAGCTATCGTAGTAGCAAGTTAGCTAGCTTTGATGCTAGCGTCAATTTATAGACAAAAACAATGCAAGTCAAACTAGCGACACTCTTTATAATAATTATAATGTACACACCCTGTTACAATAGTAATGACATGTTAGGGTTTTATAGTGAACGTAACTGTTGATATAAACGCCCATATAGCAACTTAGCCACATCTCTTCCCTTTCTCCCCAAAAGACGGTGAGGATTAGCAGGAAAGGAGACGTCCAAAGAGCTCAGGTTTGAATTCAAGTGTGTGCAGTCCATCACACCATGTTGGTGACAGCATACCTTGCCATATTCCTGCTGCTTCTCCTGTGTGCTGGCCTGGAGCTCGCAGCACGTCGTCTCACCCCACCTCAGCCGACTCAGACGGCTGCAGCCAACCCAGCCTTCGTCCGCTTCCAGAGCGTCTTCCTCCGGGCCTATCTGTTGGCCCTGTGGGCGGACTGGCTCCAGGGTCCTTACCTGTATAAGCTCTACCGCCACTACAGCTTCTTGGAGTCCCAGATAGCCATCATTTATGTATGTGGCTTGGCCTCTTCTGTGTTGTTTGCTCCTTTTTCAGGATGGCTCCCCCAAGCTTTGGGCCGCAGACAGACTTGTCTGCTCTTCTGTCTGACTTACTCTGCTTGCTGCCTCACCAAGCTGTCCAGGGACTATTTTGTTTTGATCGTAGGTCGCATCCTGGGAGGTCTGTCCACATCCTTGCTCTCCACCACATTTGAGGCCTGGTATGTCCAACGGCATGTCAGCGTCCACGATTTCCCCAAGGAGTGGATCCCCAGCACTTTCAACAAAGCTGCCACGTGGAACCATGGGCTCGCCGTGGGAGCTGGCTTAATGGCTAACTTGCTCGCTGAGTGGCTCCACTTGGGGCCGGTGGCGCCCTTCCTCCTGGCTGTCCCCTGTTTGCTGTGCTGTGCCTGGGTGGTGGTAATAGACTGGGGTAAGGAAGAAGCAGAAGGACCTGAAAGTGACAAACAGATGCTAATTCTCGGCGCTCCAAATGGAGGTTTGACTCGTCCATCTGCAAAGGCCCGGTTCTCACGCAGCTGCCATGATGGACTTCGTTGTTTGCTTTCAGACAAGAGAGTCATGCTCCTGGGTGGTGTACAGGCTCTATTTGAAAGTGTCCTCTACATCTTTGTTTTTTTGTGGACCCCGGTACTGGACCCTCACGGACCTCCTTTGGGAATAGTGTTCTCCTGCCTGATGGCTGCCAGTATGGCTGGCTCCTTGATGTACCGCCTAGCCACCTCCTCACACTATCGTCTACAGCCCGGCCATGTACTCTGTTTGGCCGTTTTAATGGCCTTCTTCTCTTTATACATGCTAACTTTTTCCACCGCGGCAGGACAACCAAGACCGCATGAATCTTTCCTTGCTTTCCTTTTGCTGGAGCTGGCATGTGGACTTTACTTCCCCGCAGTCAGCTTCCTCCAGAGCAGGGTGATTCCCGAGGAGAAGCGGGCTGGAGTGCTGGCCTGGTTCCGCCTACCTCTGCACCTGCTGGCCTGTCTGGGTCTGCTGGCGCTCCACGGCGAGGTGTCGGGGACAGGGGGCGGGGAGGACGGCGGCGGTACCAGACACATGTTTGGAGGCTGTGCAGTCATGATGCTGGCGGCTTTGATGGCTGTTGTTGGTCTGTTCACGATAGGCAGGAATGACTCGGACCTCAGACTTGAGGGAGCCAAGGGAGAGGGCGAGATGTAGATGTTTTGCGTGTATCATTTGTATTTTTTGCGACTGGGTAGAAAAATACTAAAAAAAGGACGTTTTGTTCATGCCAATGATGAGATTTTAGTTTTTCCATGTTACTTCTTGTTTTTGTCAATCAAATTGCTAATGAAATTTGGCCGAAATATGATTATTGCTATTTAATTCATTTTTACAGTGTATATGTATTGACAATATGTACAGTATGTCATAATATATTTTTCCTCATATGAAGTTTGTACAGAAAGCATCTTAAAGGATAATTATGTAAAATGAGTGGTCCGTTGTGACACATATGTCATACTCACTGGTTCTGAGGAAAACTAAAAATATTTAAAAAATAAATAAAAACTACAATAGTTGGATTTTGGAGATCTCCTTTTGCATAATTTTCAAATAGCTACATTTAGGAGTAAGTAATGAATGTGAAAATAATTAGGAGCATTTGGGCAGCACATTAGCGTAGTATGACAGGTGACCAGTCCAGGATGTCGCCCGCCTCTCGCCCAAAGTCAGGCAGGTAGTCTCTCACTCTCCCATAATCTTAATGAGGACAAGCTGTATAGAAAATTAATGGATGAAATAATACGACTTGAGTGACACTCCATCCATCCATCCATTTTCTTCCGCTTATTCCCTTTTGGGGTCGCGGGGGGCGCTGGAGCCTATCTCAGCTACAATCGGGCGGAAGGCGGTGTACACCCTGGACAAGTCGCCACCTCATCACAGGGCCAACACAGATAGACAGACAACATTCACACTCACATTCACACACTAGGGCCAATTTAGTGTTGCCAATCAACCTATCCCCATATGAACACTCAATATTGTTATTTAATTTAGTCTGTTCCGGCTATATACCGTAACATGAATTGACTGAACATGTTTGAGATCACGCTTCTGACGTTGGTTTTCATTGTAATGCACTTGTAGGATAAAAGTTTTTGTTATTTTTAACTAAATAATTGTAAGAGTAAAAACAAATCATGGGTTCTTAACCTTTTTGACCTTGAGGACCAACTTTTTCACTACAGAAGCGCCCAAGGCCCACTGAAATTATAACACTGAATTAGTAACCTAATCTAAATTTTAATCATATTCAATAATTATATCTAACATACTTACAGTTTAACAGGATAATAATAATTATCCTTGTCAAGGGACGGCGTGGCGCAGTGGAAGAGTGGCCGTGCGCGACCCGAGGGTCCCTGGTTCAATCCCCACCTAGTACCAACCTCGTCATGTCCGTTGTGTCCTGAGCAAGACACTTCACCCTTGCTCCTGATGCCTGGCAGCTCCCTCCATCAGTGTGTGAATGTGTGTGTGAATGGGTAAATGTGGAAGTAGTGTCAAAGCGCTTTGAGTACCTTGAAGGTAGAAAAGCGCTATACAAGTACAACCCATTTATCATTTATTTATCATAAATGATATGGAAGCATGTGTTAATCACAAATAATATTATCAAAGCTTAAGAGGGGCTGATTACAAAATAAATAGTATTGAAATATACTGCAAAAGAAAAAAAGGAATTTCCATACAATTACACTGAGCTAAAATGACTAAATGTCTAACCACAAAAATAATAATGTTTTAAGTAAACTTTCAATAAAATTAAAGTGCACCACTTCAGTCATAATTTTTGCGCTCAAAAATCATCCGCTCCAGACTTCTGTCTGTTTGAAATTGTCATTACTGCTACGAAAAGTGTATTACAACGGAATACAGCTGATTCCCATACAGACCAAAGATGAGAAACTAATTTTTTGTCGGTACTCGCAGCCCAATTATGGATAAGAAACACTGGACTTTACTTTAGATTCAATTAGACTACAGCAGCACAAGTTACTTGCATAAAAACATGTCAAGTGTTAAAAACGTATTAACATATGATGTGGCCATCTACCTCCACCAACTCAATTGATAGACACCCCAAAATTAAATTGTATTGTCCATCCATCCATTTTCTACCGATTGTCCTTTTCGGGGTTGCGGAGGTGCTGGAGCCTATGTATTGTAATATAGTCATTTCGAAATAAAACCAATTTCATTTCCATTCACTTTCCATTCCAAACTTCCATGGACTTCTCTTATCTACTGTGCCTATTTCAGTGCTAGAGTCCCAGCATCATGGTTATGTGTGCTGCAGCCTCACTAGATGCTGCTAGAATGCCCCTGCGAGGGTGAGGGAGGGGAATGCGCGCCTCCCTGCTGCTGCTGTGTTTTCAATGTGCGTCACAATTTTTGTGAGAGGGTGTTGAAGAGACACCATCATCATCTTGTAGTTCAGCCAGGTTGGACCGCTTATACTTGGTGTGGATCAACTATACAAAATCCTGACCAGCATCATGACGCAGGGCAAGGTAGGAAATCACGACTTATTTTTTGGCCCACATTTATTACATAACAGCCTCTGATCTAGAACATGCAAATACTTAAAATGACATCAGTGTTTTCCTTGCATTTTTGAGTCAATTGTCACAACAGTAGGTACACATGCACACAATGATCCAAACATAGCTTTACAAAGATAATAATGCCAATATGTATTAATCATACTGCCACAGGATGTTTACTATTGTTAGAATTTGCACCGACCTACAAATGCGTAGCATCATACTGAAAGCTTTGTATTATAAACAAGGGGACACAATCTTACAAATAACTCCCAGTCATAAACTACAAGCACATATTGTTAAATGAATACCTCTCTGGAATTAAAAAAAAAATGTTTGGGAAGGAAACCTTTTCAATAAAAGTATTGGATGTTATTAAAGTGCAAATTATGCTTATGTGAGTCATATAAATGCCATGGCATCAATCAAAGCTGTGTAGAATTGTACACATATGTAATGAATAAATATGACCTTGACCACACTAATATTGCTTTTCTTGCAAATTAATTGTCCTTTCAGCCCGCGCTCGCCAGCAAGGCCCCCGGTGACTCATCCAATGGACAGTCCTCAGTGTCCCCATCTCCCCCTAGTTATGAGGAAGCTACTGCAGGTAAGTACAGTATATTCAAACCTCATCAGCAAACTACAAACAGGGGTGTTATTTTCTGTGTGGGCCACATCACAGTTATGGCTGCAAAAAATATATAACCATATGAATATTCTGTAGAGTATAATAGCCTCATGATATAACAACTGCCCCTTCATTTGATTATTTACATTGTTTACCAACAAACTGAATGACAACTTCCTTGGCATCAGGTCAAGGTGACAAGCAGATATTCAAGTTCGACTGCTGTAGAAATGTATTTCAAAATGGGTTACAATGACCCCAAAAAATTGCTTGTTGCATCAAATAAAACAATATGTTAAGAACTGCACTAAGGCTAGTCTGTTTTTTAAACCATCTTTATAATTTCATAATTTATTCTGTTATTTGGGTTCTAAATAAAATGTGGTTGTATATCTTGCAAATAATATCAATTTTAAGTCCTTTGTAATGTGATGCATCATTTTGAAACCGCATTCATATTCGAAATAAACTTCAACTTTACAATTGTCGTGTGTATATAGAGATTGAGCTATTTTGGTCCCAGGACTGATCCCTGGGGTACGCTGCAAAATACCTAGCTTCACGTATTGTTTCCTGTTGGTTAAGTACCTTCAATTCACCCAATTTACCCAATTCACAGTGACCACATTTTGATAATCAGGTGATTGCATGCAAAATAAAGTAATACAGTGATTTGTACAGTTAAATACATATGATCATGTTCTCAACAGTGTTTCAATTTAGGTGGGGCATGAAAAAAAAATAAAAGAAAGCCACTGCATTAGATTTTGCAGGAGTACCTAATAATGTGGCTGGTGAATCTGCATTTGTCAAGGTACATGTACAGATCTAAAAAAGGTTACATGTAAATTCCTGTTAATTATCTTGTATATAGGTTCAAGTGAACCTTGCTACAATGACGTTGAGACGCTCACAGAGTTCACTTGGGATGATCGGAACATCCGAAGGATTTTCATACGTAAGGTATAATAAATATGATGAGTTTAATCATGACACCACATGTTACAATCTCAGGTGTGTAATGACCTTTTTTTTTTAAAAACTGACAAGCAATGATTATTCTGTTGAAGGTTTATGCCATCTTGATGATCCAGCTCTTAGTGACCTTTGCTATTGTGTCTCTTTTCACTTTCTGGTGAGTCAGCACTTTTCACTTAAAGTATTCTGTATTTAAGGACACCTTAGTGGACATCCTAAAACATATTAGCATTGCTTTTAATTGTTGTTGTTTTTTAAGTGATCCTGTGAAGGACTACATTCAAACCAACCCAGGATGGTATTGGGCCTCTTAGTAAGTATTGTAATAAGTGTAGAGTGCATTCATCTCACTTTTATATAACAATATTTATTTTTGTTCAACAGCGGAGTGTTTTTCGTGACATATTTGACTTTGTCTTGCTGCTCTGCACCGAGGTAAAAACTCACAATTGTTAACAAGACCGAAAAGTAAGCATAAGGCCATCATCTCATCTTTTCCAATACTAAAAATCCTGTTTGCTTATGTCTACAGGAGACAGTTTCCATGGAATTTGATCCTGCTCGCCATCTTTGTAAGTACAGTACAAGGCTTCTAAATGTATCATTCTTGATTACTTATTACATTTAAATGATGGCTGCATTTGTCAGAACTTTTTATCCTTGACTGATTGGGATACGGAGATGCATCTCAATAAATTACAATATCGTGCAAAAGTTATTTTATTTCAGGAGTTCAATACAGGCTAAGACATTAATTAAAGGCTCAGGCTTTTGCAGTTTATTTGCTAATTGGAGCACAAACTAGCTGTTAAAAATATTTTGACAAATTTTCAAATTTAATGAGGTACTGAATTTGGTTATGTTTTATTACCTGTAGGCTAAAATAATCAAAACCATTTAGAAATACAGTACCTTCTTAAAATATTTCATTCTGTGTGAGTTTCACTTTCTGGATTGAACTACTGAAATAAACAGTACAGTAGCAGTACCTTAACTTAAGGTTGCCCCAACTTAAGAGTGTTTTGAGATAAAAGCCGTCTATTGCCAATGTTCATTTTTTTTTAGTTGTAAGCTAAAACTTTAGTTATACAAGCATCCCCGTCATTAGATGGTGTAGCAAATGTCACAGTGAACCCTGTAAGATCAAACCAAAACATCTGGTGTTACTCCCTAGTATTAGCTTATAGCTGGAGATGGACATATGTTTGTTTTTCCAACACAAGCAGAATAAATATAATAGAATATTAAAATAATATCATTGTTCTAAAATAGCTAAATGGGGGACATTTATCCATGAAATTATCGAGAAGCTACTGATGGTACATTTGACAAAGAAGCAGCCGGAAGGAGATAACATAGAATTCCACTCTCCAATGCTGTACATTATTAGTACATTACTTCATAAAACTACTGTAGTCGTTTGTAGAACATTCTATTGTATTGTTTTTTATCCGATATTTCTAATATAAGACTTAGTTTTTCTGGTAAAAGTGTGCTGTTTTTGTGGGCTCAGCACCAATTCAATTGATGTCAATTAATTTCCATGGACAGAGTTGATTTGAGGTACAAGTGTATCAATTTAAGAGCTTCATCACAAAACAAATTAGGCTGTCAATTATTTGTTATTTTTAACATTGTTTACTGCAGTGATTGTACTTAATTTCTATAGTGTAGAATTGTGGAGAGTGATTTTACAACACCGCAAACTACAATAATACACCTTTTAGTTATGCACGCAAACACATTATTATCATAGTTGAAGATAATATTTACTAAAGTAGTTATCACTAGTCATTCAACGTGTCTTTTGTCCTGTTACAGACACTTGCTCTATCCTACATGACAGGGATGTTGTCCAGGTACTGTTCACTCCTTACCCCAATTTATTTACAGTATGTTACTTTGCATCATATGTGGTATAGCATGCATTTAGGAATGTCTTAAACCAGTTTTATAAACAGGAATATACTGTTGTTTGGTGTGTACTAATATGTATTTGTGCGTGTTGTCAAAGCTTCTACAACACCAAGTCAGTGGTTATGTGTTTGGGCATCACAACTGCAGTCTGTCTCCTGGTCACAATCTTGAGTTTCCAAACTAAGGTACAATTTTTTTTTTTACCTTTGCTTGTATTTATTAACATTTGATACCATGTATATTTACAAAGCATTGAAACTTGCAGTCAGAAGTTAATTTGCCTGCTCTATCTAGGTTGACGTGACATCATATCAAGGTGTGCTCCTCATCTTCTGTATTGTCATGTTTATCTCTGGACTGGTGCTTGCTGCGGTTCTTCCATTTCAATATGTAAGTACAACTCTTACCTAAAAGGCCATGTTGTATGTATGATTATTAAAATATACATCGTTTAGGTACCTTGGTTGGACACCACCTATGCCGTTTTGGGAGCCATATTGTTCACCATGGTAAGTTCACAGTGTCCTATTAGGACCATGCAGTGTGTGTAGAACTAATTATTACTGCCTATGATTTTAAATGTTTGTGTGTTATTATCCTGTGCAGTTTTTGGCATTTGACACCCAGCTCCTCATGGGGAACAAACGCTACACCATCAGCCCAGAAGAGTATATTTTTGCTACACTCAACATCTACCTGGATATAGTCTATATATTCTCCTTCTTCCTCCAGATTTTTGGAACAAGACGCGAGTGAAATGGATAAAAAGGCACACATAAAAAAATAATGGTAAAGTATATCTGTATGTAACAATAGTCATAGCATTTTGGTGGACCCAGATATTTTGTCTGACCTTGATATTATTGTCAGTTGTGAGATGCAGCTATTATACAACACATCTCTCAATATCTGCACAAAACAAGTCTTGAATCTCTCTTCCTCTCCAGCATGCTTTGGACATGTTTGGTATGTTAGCTTGACATCCTTGCAGTTTTCCAATCATAACAACAGACCTGTGTTTATGTCTTTGGCCTGAAGTATGCATGTTGCATTGCAGATGTCAACTTATGAGGTATTTGAGCTACTCAGTACATCAGGGCATTCCAACCGGTGGACCTGGAGTCAAATTCGGCGCCGGAATGACACCATACAAAAAACATTTTTGCAACAATTTCCTAAAAACACAGGAGTGGTCCTATTGTATAGAGCAGGGGTCGGGAACCTTTTTGGCTGAGAGAGCCGTGAAAGCCAAATATTTTAAAATGTATTTCTGTGAGAGCCATGTAATATTTTTTAACACTGAATACAACTAAATGCGTGCATTTTTAAATAAGACCAATATTTTAGAGTTCAATAAGTCTCTTATTCTTTTTAATAACATTGTTATTCTGAAGCTAACCAATAATGAATAACATACTTCTTACCATTAATGCGACTTCTTGAACAGATGCGGTAGAAAACGAATGGATGTATTAATAAAATGCATGACAAAGTTTTATATTTTGAACGTTATTTTTAACACTGTGATTACCAGCGGAATTATTCATTACTTATCGTGTTAAGCAGGGTCAGCTAAGATTGATCTGAGAGCCAGATGCAGTCATCAAAAGAGCCACATCTGGCTCGAGAGCCATAGGTTCCCTACCCCTGGTATAGAGGAACTTTGACCACTGTAAACACATTGGCAGATCCTTGCATTGACATTTTAACCTTGCTAGCAAACAAAACACTAGGGTCCAAACTTGGGATTCGCTTAACAGAGGCATTCTTCAAGGCACCCCTTTAAGTCATCTCCTTTTTGGCATTTACACACATTTTTTGTAATGTGATTTATGTAACAAAAGTGTTGCTGTAGCTTGTTTACTTCAGATGTAGTCAGTAATCATTTGTTCAACTTTTGCATTTATACTAGTAGTGTTCCTAGAGTGCTGTCATAGAGATGAACTTTGACTAGTTTTCTTTGCAGAAGGTCCTTAAAAACAACAGAGCACTCCTGTAACTCTGACAAAAAACAAACGGAAATCAAATGTCTACTGTAGTTCTGGTTCTCCAGATTATACAAAATAAAACTAATAGTGAAGGGAGAAGTCACCCCCACCTTGGTCCTTAGCTTGCTGTAAATGTGGCCCCCAAAACAATGTAGTTGAATATCCCTGCATTGCATCATGCATGACACACAAATAAGACTGGACCAATACAATTGTTTGATCATTGCACTGAGGATGAAAGAAGTAATGGTTTGAAGCAGAAAGTGATTAAGTTAGGTTGTTTTGATTTTGGAAATATTGTACAGTAAGTATCAATGTTTTATTATTTGCTTAATTGTCCCGAGTTGTATTGTTTAAGTTTAGTCTGTTGTGGTCATTACGACAATGCCACTCTCAAAGGCCTACATTTTTAGAAGGGGCTGATGCTATATATTTATGATATTCGAAGTTTATTTTTCTATGACAGAATAGTATATTTCAGGCAGTGTGAGTGCAGAGCATGACATGTATTTGTAAGTTAAGTGGCATTGGAATGCACTGAACGTTGGTGCAGTGTAAATAAGTGTGAACACTCAATTTGCATTTCATTGTAGTGTTATGTCATACATTAATAAAGAGTGAATATGTACAAATGTGTCTATCATCGATAGAAATATAGTTCTTCCTCATACACACAAAACCATAAACTATTCAAAAATGACGCATCCACACTTGTATAGTTTACTGTGAGTCGATGTATTCTAGTTGGAAGTCCAAAATGTGAGGTGAACTTGCTTGTTGATGCTTCAGCCCACACCTTTTCAGTCAACTAAAAATGGCGAATTCTGTTTTGTTTTTGAACATATAATAAATCAATGTTGTTTATTGATTTGTGTAATTTATTGGAATGAAAACACCAAACATCCTGGTGGCTCGGACATCTACTACGGGTGCCTCCTGCATGGACGCCTCCCTGGTGAAGTGTTTGGTGCATGTTCAGCCGAGAGGAGGCCTTGGGGTAGACACGCTGGTGGGATTATGTCATGCAGCTCGACAGGGAACACCTCGGTGTCTGCCCTGTTGAACTATAGGAGGTGGCCGGGGCAAGGGAAGTCTGGGCATTTCTGCTTATACTGCTGCCCCCGCGACCCAGACTCAGATAAACGGCGCAAAAATTGATGGATGGATGGACACCAAACTAAACCTCCCCTTAGAGTAGTACTTCTCAATTATTTTCTGTTAGTATCATTTGTCTATAAAACTGTTATAAGTACACCTCTGCATAACATTGTATCCTTATTAACATTAAAGAAAAAAGAAATATAGATCAACTTAAAATAAAGAATAACTTTTAACATTGGCTCTAGTCTGTAACAAGAGATTTAAAGTTTATCAATTTGCCTGAATAAAAAAAAAAATTGTTATTTAAACTATAAACATTTGAAGCATGATACTGATAAAGCATGTTTCCCGAGGTTACACGTGCCCCAGTAGGACACGTCCCCCTTAGAGGCACCAGAAGACTATAGAAGGTGCAGCATCCTGACAAAAATAAATAAACAATTATTTTTCAAACCTTCCAAGCAAACTTCAATTAGGGTTGATGATTATTTTTTAGTTCCAAGGTGGGGAAGGACAGAGTTTGGGGTGAGTTGAAAATTCCTCAAAATTACAGAAAATATGCTTTTTAAGTAGTAAGGGAGGGCACAGACCCTATTAATATTATTAGCAAGTTAACTCATGTGATTAATCAGTAAAAAGTATCGTATTATTCATGTATATACGCAGATTATTCACAATTTATTTTTAACCAGACATGCACCTTTACCTTAACAGTGAATTACCTGAAAAGTGGCGGGGGTTATGTGGTCAGTGATCAGATCAATGCTTACACATAAATGAATGAGGAGACTCTGACTGTTGTGCTCACTGACACATTTCACTTCAAAATACAAACTATGCAAGCAAATAATAACCTGATTAATCCTGACTAATACAAATTTAAAAGTGTGATAAATCCAGTGCTTCTCAATTATTTGCTGTTACGCCAACCCCAGGAAGAAGGGGTGACTATAAATAGTATAATTTTTCTATAAAATTATTATAAGTACACCTATGCAAAACATTGCATTCTTATTCACATTAAAGAAAATAAAAAATAAATAAAGATCAATTTACAACAAATACATTTATAAAGTCTATCACAGAAAATATTTAAAGTGAATCAATTTGCCTAAAATAATAAAATAAGAAGTATCCTTTAAACTATAAACATTTTTTGACCAACTTGAATCATTTGATACCGAATAAAAAATTTAAAAAACTCAATTATACCCTCAAACTGATCAGCAACATTAATTCATAAGCACAATATATAATACATCTTTACCTACAAAACAAAAATGGATTAATCTGATTTGTAAAAAAAACTATCATTTGACAGCGTTATTATTAATATTATTATCATCAATATTATTATAATTTAGTGAGAGTAGGCTGTGCCACAGTTTGAAAAGCCCTCTAGTCTAACCACAGGACCAAGTAGACCAAATGACGTATTCTTGGTAATTCATGACGTACATATATTAAAGTATCTCTTTTACAGATAAACTAATTGAATGATGTTCAACGGGAGCATTTCAGATCATTTTTGATCGTAAATTAGTGTGTGTTTTTGAAGTGGTTGATAATTTTTTTTTTTTTTTAAATAAACCTTTATTTATAATATGCAACATTTACATACAATCAATAAATAATAATAAACAAAACAAGTACAAAAACAGTACAAAACAGCGCTAGGGGGTTGTAAACTCAATAAAGTAACTAAAATAGAATGCAAAATATATATATGTAAGAAAATGTAAAGCCATAGGTTCATACAAGTTCCGTAAATAATCCAAATTTGGAACACAGCATCATAGTTTTCACAGCTTTTTGGTTGTTAGAGTTAGAGTGTTTTAAAGTAGACTTCTAATTCTTTTTTAAAGGCACAAACAACTGAGAAACTTACATTTATGAATATAAAACTTAGCCAATAATAGTATACTGAGGTTGCAAAGGTAAAATTCATTTTCATTTTTTTCCTATACAGTTTAAATCCAAATAGCACATCTTTAAAACAAAGCACAAATGTGTCATGAATATTGTCCGGGATATGATAAATACATTATTTTAGGGTCAACGCCGGCAGCCGTGACGTCATGTATAAATCTCTCGCCGACAACCAACCAGTAATATGTCGTCATACTCGTAGTGAAGTAGCACGGCCGTCCAATCAGATCCGTCAATGGTGGAGCGCTCCGGTTTCAGCCATGTTGTGGTTTTGAATGAGGAAGAAGCGGGAGACACTGCACTTCAACGAGTTTTTTGGCCATTTAAAGTGTCGTTAACCACATGTAAACGGGCTAGCGTGAGGCGCAACAGGATAGCCGTTATTCCGAATGCATTGGTTGTGACTTAACACATCGCTGTTGTAATTTAAACATACTTCTGTAAATTAGCCGCGCTGCTAACAACGTTGGCTAGCAGGGTAGTTAGCATTGTGTGTAGACTGGCTAGCGAAGTCACCGTTAACTTGCCAGCGCCGAGTGGGGGGAAACGTTAGAAATTAGCCCGTTTCCAGCGCACCCGCTCGAATGACTGGCGTTAGATTCACTTGTGTCGTCTCCGAGGACCGCTAGACGACACGCACTTGTAGCGAGTTATCTGTGAACCGGCGGTGTTATAAGTACACTTACTTGGAACCATGCTGAACAAAATCTACGAATGGCTGGAGTCAGGCGTAGCCAATCTTCGCAATGGTGTTGCAGCTCCGGAACCATCTCTTGCAGACCGACCGCCTGGAGATGATCTCGTCAGAATGAGAAGGAAAAGACCACTGGAATGGTAGGAGCTTAAAAACGTTATTCTTACAACGGTCACACGTTTTAAGGAACTTCCAATGTGTCATTGTTCTTACATTTGTTTTACTTGATTTCTTAGTAATGACAGCTGTGTAATGTACTGTATTGTATCACTCTCTTCTTTAAAGTTCGAAAGACGGAAAGGATGGAACAGCAATAAAGAAATCTCGAATGGGTAATTTCAATTACCCCCCCACCCCCATTATCCATCATGATTTATTGTGACATTTTACTGTATTGTGCCTCTTCAGGAGGGCTTATTGAAACTATCCTGGTTTCAGCAGAAGGGGTAAAGAATCGAAGCGTGAGTGTGGCAACGTGGATGAAGAACAGTGTGAGCCCTACTTTGAGAAATGTACTGCCTGCCTCCCCTGGACCTCCGCTTGAACAATCTCAGCCACAGCCATCAATATCGCCTGCAAGCTGGATACCAATGACCGTAAGAAAAGCAAAGGTTTTGCAAACATTTTACACCAAGTGCCGCCTCAAAAAAATATTTTCCGCCGTTTGTGCTACTTCAACTTATCACAATTTAGTTTACACTAGGTGGCTTGCAAGGTGTATAAGGTGACTTTAACATAAATACTGCATTGGGATCCATAAAATTATTTATGTATAATAGGGATGTAGCAATATCAAAATCTGACGTTTGATATTGTCACGGCATTGAAGGGTAACTGCACTTTTTAAAATAATTTTGCCTATTGTTCACATTCATTAAGAAAGACATGGGACGAACGCATACCGTATTTTTCGGACTATAAGTCGCAGTTTTTTCATAGTTTGGCCGGGGGTGCAACTTATACTCAGGAGCAACGTATGTGTGAAATTATTAACACATTACCGTAAAATATAAAATAATATTATTTAGCTCATTCACGTAAGAGACTAGACGTATAAGATTTCATCGGATTTAGCGATTAGGAGTGACAGATTGTTTGGTAAACGTATAGCATGTTCTATATGTTAGTTATCTGAATGACTCTTACCATATTATGTTATGTTAACATACCAGGCACGTTCTCAGTTGGTTATTTATGCGTCATATAACGTACACTTATTCAGCCTGTTGTTCACTATTCTTTATTTATTTTAAATTGCCTTTCAAATGTCTATTCTTGGTGTTGGATTTTATCAAATAAATTTCCCCAAAAAATGCGATTTATACTCCAGCGCGACTTATATTTGTTTTTTTCCTTCTTTATTATGAATTTTCGTCCGGTGCGACTTATACTCCGAAAAATAGGGTATATATTTTTTTATGTATTCTAACTTGTAAATAAAAGTCTGCTTACAGGGCTGTACGGTGCGAGCATTTACGACTAAAAATCTGTTGTGCAAGTATTGGGGGGGTAGCACGTGTTCGAATTCAGATAATAACCTTTTAATTAGCATTTAGCTCCTAAAATAAATGCATCCAAATTGTAACAAACTAGATAAAAAAATGTGCCCGTCTGTATAGCATGTTTGAAATTAACTTAAACCAAATGGACAAGTGATTGACACAGAAGTGTCACTGATCACTCTGTGTGCACGCGATGAGAGCTGTGTGCTATCCAAATCATACCTTCTTGACAAGAACATACAGCCATGAGAGCACATTCAATCTATTTATTAAGCAGGCATAACAAACCAGTGAAAGATTCAAAAAGCACTGCTGTCAGAGCCGACAAACTGCTGCTGCCAGCCTGCAAAGCTAACAAAAACAGTCCAAGCTAAAATGTTTGTAAGACTAAGGCTGAGCGTGGACTCGTTGACATCACTAGACAACAGGCACCGTCTTTAAAAGGCACACAGACAGACGCACACTTTGCTCTCATATACACACACAACTTATCTCAGAAGTTTTTTTTTAAAGTAACACATTAATTACTTTCCCTAATGATTACATGTATTCAAGAGTAATTCCGTTTCAATTACTTGTTTGGTAAAGTAACGAGTAAAGTGTCCTATAATAATGTATAACTATAAAAACAATTATTAAAGGTCAATTATTTAAATGTTGCTGCTGACGTTTAAACATGTCCTCTTAAACCTGGGCACCTTATTTCACATTTAGTTTTTTGTGTTTTTGTTAGCTGAAAAATTAAGCATAGCTAAAGGTTTTTTAAAGAAGATTGAAGATTATTTTTTGGCTTTTCTTATATTATTTTCAAGGCTTTGTCTTTCCCAAAACCCCTCTTAATTTGGGATCCCATTATGCAAATCCTACTTTTCTTACTTGTTGGTACCTGTTTTTGTGTAATTGGGATCCCAATCAGTCCTGAAAATTTAAAATCAAAGCATGGTGGAGATATTTAGGTACATCAACGGATATTTTCAATTATGGGTTAGTTCATGGGCCAAAGGATATTGGGATATGAGTTTTGATCCATATCGCCCAGCCCGACACTCGTGTTACTGACAGTGGTAGCACAGTTTAGGGATGTTCTCTGTTAATTGAGCATTGCACTAGGCCTTATGATGGCAATGTGTTTATATGTATGAAATTATAATATTTAATACATTTCATGATGCTCTTAAATATTTTCTGTGCTACAAAAATCTTCTGAGCTACTAATTTTTTTCTAGTAGCCCCGGTGCTACTAGTAAAAAAGTTAAGCGTACAGCCTGGCACTTACAATTGAGCCAATGGGATGTCCTCTATTCTGCCCATAAATCCCAATAAATACCCATTCAAAAACCACCAAAAATACTTTATTTACATTTCGTGACTTGAATTTTAACCAAGTATTAGTGATATTGTTATTATAAACGCTAACGCAGACAGACTATTATAGCAGCGCCATTGATCACTAGCTTGTGTGCCTATATTGACATCACCGGTTGGTGAGGTGCTTTCTCCCCTCAGTGCAGATCATAAATCATGCCTCTCGCCATGATAGTGGAATGATGAAAACGTAATCCTTGACAGCCAATTTAGACCTGGAATTTTCAAGAAAGACACAAGATGCTTGGTTCCACCCCCATTTTGCTCATGTGGATTATCCATTCATCCATCCATTTTCTACCGCTTATTCCCTTTGGGGTTGCGGGGGGCGTTATGTGTCCTCTAAACATAGATTCTATCAGTCTGCGTCCTAGTGACAGCAGACATTGTACAGTAAGTGATGTTTTATTATGTTTGTTGTCTCTCATGAAGTCTGCAGTGAGCAGCAATCAGTAATGTTGTTGAAGAAAAAAAACAACGTCTTGATGCGTTTTTGAAATGAATGCGCCATATATGTTTAAATTGAGCAAAATGCGTAAATATTACAATTTATTATAAATGTACCTGTTACTAATTTAGTCTCTGGATGTTCTCAGTCATCCAGGTCATTGTATTCTCAGGGCATTCAATTGATTGCTACTGGGCTGTTTGGTTTGTCTTAGAAGACCTTTCACCTCTCATCCATCTAGACTAGATCTGAAAAATCTAAGTATAGATCTGACCAAACTCAGTCTATGAGCATGAAATGATGAAGCCTTCTTGGATGAGAGACGAAACGTCTTTTAAGACAAACCAAACCGTCCAGTTACTACATTACTTATATACTTACAGCATGTATATAAAACATTTTTGGATGTAGTTAAAGGCTTTGTAAGAAGAATAAGGCGACTCCTGTAGGCTCCATTGTAAGCAGACTTTTGATCGCATTTATTTACTATTTAGAATGCATAAAAAAGAAAAAATGTGTGCACTTGTCTTATACAAGGATTGTGAATGATAGGCAAAAAAAAAGTGCAGTTCCTTAAGGCCGCGCGATATGATAATATTGTTGTATTGTCCAAAAAAAAACTTTTTAAAAACAGTGTGAATAATGAAGTGTCAGTATTGTTTATGATAAACACACTTACTGTAATTCAGTGCTTCTCAGATTTTTTTCTTTTACGCCCTAGGAAAAAAAATTCCATGCCCCCCTACTCTCCGCCACAAATATAAATTGTATAATGTGTCTATAAAATTGTTAGAAATACATTTCTGCATAATATTTATTCTTATTAACGTTAAAGAAAAAAAAAAAGAAACATAGATCAACTTAAAACAAATTATAACTATACTAGGATTTGTAGTCTGTAACAGAAAAAAAATTAAGTGCATAAATTTGCCTGAAATAAAAAAAAATCCTCATTTACACTATTAATTTTTTTTAGCCATTAGATCCTGAAAAATAAAATTATAATAAATTCAAACTGATTAGCGTTATAAATTTAGGAGCAAACACTTTAACCTACTGTATAAGACAATATTGAATAAAAACATTTTTTTATTTTTTTTTAAATCAAAATGAGGAAATCTGGATTAATGGCTACCATGAACACGTTTTGTCGTGCGCCGCTTTTTAAGCGGGATTTGAAGTATGATAGTGATGAAGCATGTTCTGGCATCGCACTACTCCCCTCCAGCGGGTCTCACCCCACTATTTGAGAAGGACTGCTGTAATTGAACACAAACATAATGCTCAAGTGTTATAATAAAATGTATTATGACAAACATGTATTTTTAAGGGCAAAGAATTGTGCGGGAACATTCACTGTTTCATTCATCCATTTATTTTCTACCACTTGTCGCTTTCTGGGTCGCGGAGGATCTGGGGCCTATCCCAGCTGCACTCGGCGAAAGGTCGCCTCATCTCATCGCAGAAGCAAATATAACAAAAACACTTACAGTTGAGTATCTTTAAAGTGACGCATCCTGTGTAACAAGTGTAAAACAATAATGTTCACTTTAGTGTCTTTCAACTTTTACTTTCTGAGAAGCAGTGTCGTCTGCAGTGGACATTTTTTTTAAATAATGTATTTCGATAATGTAAATACCTTACCAATAGATGTTTAGCCTCGCTTGTTTCAAATGTATTTTCCGGGTGATGGTTTATCAAGGAGCTTCTCATTTTACTCTTATTTCCCATGGTGTGCACTGTCCGCGATTCCACTGGGCGCTTTCCCTCTGCATTGTGCGCCGTGACTGGCTTTGTGTAGGCTCAAGACGATTGTGGCGCGCATTGCTTTGCTGTACGCGGTGATTAATTACGCTAAAGAGGTAATTTTTTTTGCCAGGGTTTGTTTGCCTGTTTGTTAGCGACACAACTCAAAATGTTATGGATGTATTTTGATGACATTTTCGGGAAATGTCAGAAAAAACAACTCCTCTTATCTACTATGAGCACGGCAGCACGGTGGAAGAGGGGTTAGTGCGTCTGCCTCACAAATAAACTAAGGTCCTGAGTAGTCGTGAGTTCAATCCCAGCCTCGGGATCTCTCTGTGTGGAGTTTGCATGTTCTCCCCGTGACTGCGTGGGTTCCCTCCGGGTACTCCGGCTTCCTCCCACCTCCAAAGACATGCACCTGGGGATAGGTTGATTGGCAACACTAAATTGGCCCTAGTGTGTGAATGTGAGTGTGAATGTTGTCTGTCTATCTGTGTTGGCCCTGCGATGAGGTGGCGACTTGTCCAGGGTGTACCCCGCCTTCCGCCCGATTGTAGCTGAGATAGGCTCCAGTGCCCCTTGCGACTCCGAAGGGAATAAGCGGTAGAAAATGGATGGATACTACAAGCACACTTTTCCCACAAGCTTCCTCTTTTTCTCCCCTTTACAGCGTTCCACGCCTCCACCTTGCTGGTCCCGCACTGTGCTGAGGATTTTGAGAGATGTAGTTTTATTTTCAGACTGGCTACCGCAAAAGTGCCAGAAAAAAACAGTCACCGAGTTTTCGTTTGATAGCGTCGCACGTCACAGCATTATTGTGAGGATTTTGAAACCGCAATACCAGTACGTCCCTAATTAATAAGTCTGATACAATTGTATTTTACATAAAGGTATGACTAGATCAAGCCTGCATACCAACAGTGGTATTAGTGCTATTGTTTTTCAGAGCGTATTAATATACACATGAGAATGAAACGCTGTTCTTAACAAGCGCAGCAGTGCAAAAAACATATTCTAGAAATAAAAAGTATAAGAAAGTAAAGCATTTTAAGGTGCATATGTATATGGAAATTAGTTGTTTGTACTGAAGTTGTGCTGGTCTTATTTTTATTAAGAGCTCCAAAGAAAACTCGTTGGACCAGACTTTTGCTGCTCCCTCGACAACTTTGGAGTGGAAAACCTCTAAATCAGGTGAGTTTACCTTTTTAAGGTGTTGCAACAGGGTTGTGCATCATTAGGCCTGGGTCAATACCAAATATTGCTGAATAATATTGTCCCACACGTTATTGCCCATAAACGATAATATTGTCAGCTATATTTTAAAACCAATTTAAGCACTAATTAAATCATAATGATAATAATGTAACCCTTTCAAACACAATACTCTTACTTCTCATTATTTGTTACCATTTGGTCAAGAACTTCTAATTATCCTAAATAAGTAAACACAAATAAAATTACTCAATATCTGTTAGCAAAAATTGCACTTAGTGTAAATATTGTACATCTTGAACTACAGTTTTAGAATCCTCTTGCTCATTCAGTTTGAATCCGAATTAATCCCACAACGGGACATTTGCTTTGCAATCATCTTTTTTCATCCTAATTTGTGTTACCTTGTGGTGCTTTACACTAGCGACTAGCGCTGTCAGAAGCTAGCTCCACCTCCACTCACCGAGAAAAGATTGTGGATGACTGTCGAGGGTTTACTCCTTTCATTTACAGTAGTTCTGCTGTTGAGAAACCACACTCAGTTGCTCACAACGATGCACATAGTGAATCTTCTGCCACTCTGTTTGAAAGCAAGAGACGGAACAAACAAACACACGAACATGGATATATATTAATGACACCAAAGTTATCAAGTCCATTTTCATTTATTTTTTGATTAATGGGCGATTTCTTGTTGGCCCAGGCCTACGCATCATGGGTGCCGCTTTATGGTCACTTTCTGTCTGCAACCCTGGTATTGCCTGGAAATAAAAAGTCTGTTTGGGGATTCTAAAGTTTGCAGGCGGCAAATGCACATCAATCCAGGACATCGTGAAGTACCAAAAATAAATGGGCATCCATGCAGCTTGCCATCTACTATCACATCCAAATGTCACCCTTCTGCACGGCTCGGCAGGCCCATAAACTTCAGAACATATGCCACACCAAGGTGCTGCAACCATTTCTGTACTTTAGTCTGTGTAGTCAGGGTTGGTTTTGTCATGTCTGATTACATTATGTTTGCATAGTGTGCTTAGTGGGGCATCTACAACCAGCAGCTCCAGCAATAGCATGTACGAGAAGACCTTTCCAATCAAAGTTTTTCAAAGCCCGTCACACAGAACGTCATCCGGCCACACACTTCACACTAAGCCCTGCTGCACAGCTCAGGAGGTGAGACGTTGGCACAATATTGTACCACCTTTGTTTTTCTTTAAAAACTCATGCCTAATCCCATGTGTCCAGTCGGTTTGTTTAGAGGAGAAGGAGGTCTACAGGCAGCTTTTGAACATGGTCTCAGGTGGTCAGTCGTCGTGTCTTCACAATGGCCGGCCGCATTCCATTGTTCGGTCTCACCGAGATTTGTAAGTATACATGAAGGTCCTTCAATATTGACTCACTGATTGTAATCACTTTGGGAATTTAGAATCAGTTGTAATGCTTAATAATCATTATATATATATATATATATATATATATATATATATATATATATATATATATATATATATATATATATATATATGGTCAACTAGAGCTAACCTCTTTTAAAGACATTTCTCACATTGACTGTTCAATCAAGGCAAGTCAGGTTTTTTTATAGAGCACAGTTCGTACACAAGGCAATTCAAAGTGCTTTACAGAAAATTACAGGAAGGCGGAATACCCCCCAAAATAATCACGTCAAAACTCTAAAATATAATTATCACAAAATCAATGATTCAAATTCAAATCAAACTGTGTAAATAAAATACTTTCAGTTGTCATATGCACAATTAAATAAGTGTTTTCAGCCTGGATTTGATCATTGTCATCGTTAAATCCTGTCACACATCTTTTGGAAGACTATTCCTGATTTTAGAAGCATGAAACTGAAACACAGCCTCACCATGTTTTGTCCTGACTCTGGGTACCAGCAGGAGAACCATTCTCTAAAGATTCTTAGAGGCCAATATTGTTCAAATGCTTCTGACATGTCAGAGATGTACTTTGGCACAAGACCATGAAAAGACTTGTACACAAGCAGAGCTGTTTTAATGTCTATTCTTTGCGCTACAAGAAGCCAGTGCAGTGACCGAAGCACGAGACTAATATGGTCATATTTTCTGGTTCTAGTCAGGAATCAAGCAGCAGCATTATGGATGTACTGCAGCTGCTTTACAGCTTGTTTATAGAGGCCAGTTAAAAGGCCATGACTGTAGTTCAACCTGTTGGAGACAAGGGCATGGATTAGTCTTTCCAAGTCGGCTTTTGACACTATTCCATTTATTTGGCAAAATCAAAACACATTATATGCAGATCAATCTGTGTATTGTTGTGCCACAGTTGAGAAATATTCAGTCTCTGCATTAAATAAAACCTGTTGGGTTGCTAATGTGTATTGTTTCCTATCAAATTTTTTGCCTGTTCTGTCTGCTTGCGGGAAACCAACTTATTCGTGTTTATATCTTCACATTCTTTCAGCACCAGCTTTCTGAGCACCAGCCGGAGACTGCTACAATTTTCTTCCCCTGCTGGTTCTGCGGCAGGGGATACTTCAGAGGGGCCAAGCAGTCCTCCCAGCCCCAGGGAGGTATCTAGCCAGAGCTCCAGCAACCTTCCCAGCCCTTTGGGGACCACCCGCAAACCAGGGAACCAGACATGGTCTCAGGACACGGACCTTAGCTCCATTCAACCTGCTCCCCTCTTGTCATCTCCCTCCCCTTCCACACTGCAGGACAATTCCTCTCAGGACACTCAGTCATCAGGTAATTTGATTGCCATCTTTTTTTGGTACACGTGTACTGAATTGTTGAGTGAATTGCAAATCTGCTTATGTCCTTTCTCTTCTAGCTCATGATGGTGACTCAGTTATTATTGTGAATGAGCAAAAGGTTAAAAAGCAAGACGGCTCAAGGTTAGTTTTGTTTTCTGGCTTTAAAACCATTAATTACAAATAGCTTACAACAAAAAACATCTGTGTTCACAGAGCGCCTTGCTTCCAAGCCGAGTTATGGATTAAAGAGCTGTAAGTACCTGTGTTAGTTTAATTGATTCAATACTTGAGTTTAATACTTATGTCCATAAAAAACATAACATATGTGACCATAGGACAAGTATGTATGATTCTCGGGCAAGAGAAAGACGAAGACATATAGAAGAGCAGGAGGCTTTGGCGGCCCAGCTGCAGCGGCAGGTAGCTACAACACTCATCACACGGGATGTGCACCACCCTTTATGTTCCACTAACCTGCGTTTTTATGTTCCACTAACCTGCCTTTTTATGTTCTTAGCGGCTGTCCGAGGTAGGGCACCGCAGCAGAGATGTGGAGGTCCATGTCCGAGTTCCTTTGGAGAAGGAAATTCCTTTGACTTTAGTTATACAAGAGCCTTTTGAAGATAAACCAGAATTCCCAGAACTCTCAGAGGTGTGATTATTATCTACATATGTACTCGCATGTCTATTTTTTAAAATATTAAGATTTTTTAAATTAATGTAAACGTCTGGACTTTTTCCTGCCTTTCACACTTTGTCTATTTGTTAAGGAGATGGAAGCTCAGGTGGACAAGGTGCTAAGACGCGGGAGTCCTGATGAAATATTCAGTGAGGGATTTGGTCTTAGCCTGACCCGCAAAGATCTGCAGACTCTCAGTGGCCTTAACTGGCTCAATGATGAGGTGAGCACAGATTCCTTGTCTAAAAGCCATTTTAAAAATTCTTTATTCGGGATCCGCCTATCAATTGGCTGATTTCTGTAAAAAGAATATGATTGGTTATTGCCGATTTATGCCTTTTAATGACGATCACAGAAAACGATCCTGTGTGTCAGATACTTTATTTATTTTTATTTTAGTTTTTGGGCTGACAAGGGGCCAGCAGTTAATTGTGCATCTTTATACACCGTGTGGAGCCAATACCCTAAGTAGATAATCATCACCTCCGTTACGGCAGATAAACTGCATTTCTTGGTACCGTATTTTCCGCACTATAAGGCGCACCGGATTATTAGCCGCACCTTCTATGAATTACATATTTCATAATTTTGTCCACCAATAAGCCGCCCCGGACTAAAAGCCGCGCCTACGCTGCGCTAAAGTGAATGTCAAAAAAACGCTGCGCTAAAGTGAATGTCAAAAAAACAGTCAGATAGTTCAGTCAAACTTTAATAATATATTGAAAACCAGCGTTCTAACAACTCTGTCCCAAAATGTACGCAAATGTGCAATCACAAACATAGTAAAATTCAAAATGGTGTAGAGCAATAGTAACATAATGTTGCTCGAACGTTAATGTCACAACACACAAAATAAACATAGCGCTCACCTTCTGAAGTTATTCTTCATTCGTAAATCCTTCGAATTCTTCGTCTTCGGTGTCCGAATTGAAAAGTTGCGCAAGCGTGGTATCCAAAATGGCCGGTTCCGTCTCGTAGAAGTCATCGGGAGTCAGTGTCGCTGTTGTTCTGTGAATCCTGCCTTCCGGAAAGCTCGGACCACAGTTGTGACCGAAATATCTGCCCAAGCATTTACGATCCACTGGCAAATGTTGGCGTATGTCGTCCGAGGCTGTCTGCCCGTCTTAGTGAAGGTGTGTTCGCCTTCGGAGCTGTGTGAAAAAAGCCACCCGGCCTCTTCGCGTAAACTTCCCTTAACCACTCGCTCATCTTTTCTTCATCCATCCATCCCTTCGAGTTAGCTTTTATGATGACGCCGGCTGGAAAGGTCTCTTTTGGCAAGGTCTTCCTTTTGAATATCACCATGAGTGGAAGTTAGCATGGCAAGCTAGAACCACAGTGAAGGATGACTTCATTCCCTGTGGTGCGAATATTCACCGTACGTGCTCCCGTTCCACAGTGCGGTTCACAGGAATATCAGTTGCTGTGAAATACGGTAGTAATCCGTGTGCGGATGGAGAGATTGCGTCTTTTTATGAACCGGATCGCTTATTAGGAGCCATTTTGTGGTCTTTACAGATGTAAACAGGAAATGAAACGTACGGTGATATCCGCGCGTTTTTTCTTCTTCTTCCGGGGGCGGGTGAAGCGCTTCCTTTTCTATGGGGGCGGGTGAAGCGCTTCCTGTTCTATGGGGGCGGGTGCTTTCCTTGGCGGTTGCTTGCGTAGAAGAAGAAGCGCTTCCTGTTCTACCGGGAAAAAAGATGGCGGCTGTTTACCGAAGTTGCGAGACCGAAACTTTATGAAAATGAATCGTAATAAAGCGCACCGGGTTATTAGGCGCACTGTCAGCTTTTGAGAAAAATTGTGGTTTTTAGGTGCGCCTTATAGTGCGGAAAATACGGTATCTTAAGTCTTAAATCACTGGAGAACGAGGCTACACATGTTACACACCGAGAACAAGCCAGAAGCAGGCAGACCAATAACTAAGCTAGCTGCTAAGCCAGCTTGAAACAACACCAAGAAAAACGTGTTTAGTAAAGTTTAGGAAGTGTAGATGGTACGACTTTACAGCAGAAAGTACGGAAATATTAGCATTAAATTAACAATTACATTAATAAAACACGTATATGATCGATAGGATGATTAGATAGTGATATTTCTCTTTTTTTTGGTCAATGTTTACAAACTGTGGTATTACTGATCATATGAGCGCCTTTGTCCGACTACGGTCCGTGTCTTAAAAATAAATAAACGTCCATACTGTAGAAGGGACTTTTCCTGTTTTGTCAACAATACATTTTCTCTCTGCAGCACTCATTTTTAGCTTCTCTTCTCACACTGTGCAAAAGAACTACCGCGAGACGAAAGGATGGCGCAACCAAACTTGATAGTTGATACTTTAACCTAATTGATTGTTGGCGGGTCATTCCCACTAATCAGTGATCACTTTCTGCGTTGCTGGGTTTACAAGAGAGCGAGGGCTTTGTTATTGCAACCAACCTCTTTGCAACTACTGGTTTCTTCCGAAAAAATGAACAAAAAAAAATCATTATGTAATCCATCCATCCATTTTCTACCGCTTGTCCCTTTTTGGGGTCGCGGGGGGTGCTGGAGCCTATCTCAGCTGCTCATTATGTAATATATCACACAATTTTTTTTTATTGAACTGGACAATCATGCATTACATACTATACTATACACTACCTTTTGCACTATTTTAATTTATATTATTACGTGTTGTCAACTTTGTACTTGTTTATGTCATTGCCTGAAATAAATAAATGAAAAATAATTAAATTAAATATTGATTACGTGTTTATTGTAATATATTGATATCATTTCATTGCCAAGCCCTGATATTGTGTACTATGGAATTAGTTTTGAGCTAACCTTTGTATGTCATAAAAGAAAATAAGGAACTAGTTTAAACATTGTGCTGATATTGTTAGAGCAAGCATGTACAGTTAATACATGTGATCGTATTGGTATCGGTCAATCTCACTCAGGGATTATCGGAGCATGCATATAATATTTTTTTTTGTAGTGTAAGCGTGAACTGCTGATTGCATACAATTGCAATTCATAAACATGTTATGGCATTGATTAGGGGTTCATTATGCATCCATTATTGTGAATTCGCTATTGGTCATCAACAGTCTAACTTATTTGTACTTAACACTTGGTTCTATTTTAACCCAATCTTCATTAATTTGGGCATTTCGTGTCCTTCTATTGTCAGGTGATCAACTTTTACATGAATCTGCTGGTGGAACGTAGCAAAACCCCTAAGCTGCCCACTGTCAACACATTTAGCACATTCTTCTATCCCAAGCTGCGCAGTAGCGGATATTCTGCTGTCCGCCGCTGGACTAAAAAGATGGACATCTTTTCCAAAGACATTCTTTTGGTTCCTGTCCACCTGAGGATGCATTGGTGCCTCTCTGTAAGTTGTACTAAGCAATGGGAACATTTGAGTATGTTATATAGCAGGCTAACATCATCACATTCCTTGTCTCAGGTGGTGGATTTCCGACAAAAGGCTGTCACATATTTTGATTCTATGGGAGGAAACAATGATGAAGCGTGCAAAGTGTTGCTGTAAGTTGCACTGATGTGAAAGGGATTTTCTGCATGTCGACTGTAAAGATGAACTCAGTGTGTTGTCTGCAGTGAATACCTGCAACAAGAAAGTAAGGACAAAAAGGGTCAAGAACTGGATACCACAGGATGGACTTTATGCAGCAAGACGCGCAATGTAAGTTCTACATTTAATGAGGCTCGTAAGTGTCCTTCCCAGGTGATGGAGTGAGTCCTTTTCCCCTCTTATAACATAGAGCAGGGGTGCCCAGTTGTCGATCGCGGCGGGTGCGGCAGTCGATCGCCAGCCAGGCATTAATAAAATAGACTTAAAAATTAGCGATCATCAATCTTCACCATGATGTCACTTGATTGAAATTCGCTGCACCCGAGGATTTTGTGAGAGGATGCTGGCTGCTGCGAACTCAATATTAAGAAACAAAGGACTGACAGGAAAGCGAGAAACCCTTTTTATTTCAACACTCTCGCGCCGAACATGTCGTCAAAAGCCTAAATACCGACCGCACGGTTTCTGTCTTCACAATAAAAAAAAATGCTGCTCCATCCTGCCTGCGCTAACAAAATAAGAGTCAGAAAGCTAGCGCACACAAGCTAGCAAGCTAAGGAGTTTGCCGTTCTTGTAAAGTGTTTGAAACAAGAATGGAAGCTGGACAAATAAGATGACAAAAAACAACCACTTTCATGTGGTATTGGACAGAAAGGAGGACTTTTTTTCTCCTCCGCAATGTAAATTCGAAAATGTGGAAGTTATCAGCACTACTGTGAATCCTGTCTGATTTCAATTAATGCAAGTCATCAGAATCAGGTAATACACCAACGTATATTCTTGTCTTTATGAAAGAAAGGAATTTATATGTTATGATTATGGATTGAGTTTATTTCGAACATGCATACGATTACAACATGATGCATGTGTTAAATGCTTGTATTTTTATTAAACACCTTTAACATGTTAACAAAAAACGTCTGTTTCATAAATAAATATATATATATAATATAATATTTGTATTTTTATTTTATAAGATGAGATAGATCACCTTGACTTGGTCATTTGAAAAGTAGCTTGCCTGCTGAAAAAGTGTGGGCACCCCTGAAATAGAGCAACTACTCTATAGTCTATCAGGAGAACTGACACTTTAATTCAGGGAAACCTATCAAGTATTAAAAAGTAAAAAATAAAAGCGATACGGACATACACGGGGTCAGTGTGCTCGTTTTGACCACCAGGTGTCGCTGTTGGTCCATTAGTCTGAGTTGTTTATAAAGAGTGTGGCCAACTGAACAGGCGCCACAACTGCTACTAGGGACTTCCACGGCTGTGCCTGGATGCTGGCAATTGCTGTCATTGTTTTTTGTTTTTCTGATTAAAACCCCCAAATAATGTCTATAAGTAGTTCTAAACATACTTCAGCTCATAAAGTCAAAATAAAACATGCTTTTTTTAAGTCAAAGTATAATTTTGACGCCTTCTGCCGCTACAGCCCTGTAGTGCTTTGTGACCAGCGGACACTCTAACATGCATCCAACGTCGCAATAAATGCAAAAAAATAAAATAAAATACTCTGAACGACCAAAAAAAAACTTCCTTCATTTTGTCAAAATCTTCATTTGTACTAACAATCACAGATTTATTTTTACTTTTATGTGAAGTATGTCAACTGTGGGGGCTGCCTCCAATGTATTTGACATCACTGTATGTATCACTTATAATTCTAACTGATCTTTCCTTTTTGTAACATGGTAAGTGATTAAGTGTACTTTTGTAGCCATTTCCGCATATTTCTGCACAATAACTCCGATATGGTGACACAAACGAGCAATAGAGAATATGAACTGATTTTGGGTCCAGAAGATATTTTGCTTTATTCCTTATCGATGTATTTCTTACCATGTTATGTTGTATGTTGTTCTGAGACTTCCAGTTCATTTTCTCATCTATTATTATACCCCAAATGGGGTTTCTTTTACTCTTTCAATGTCCCTCTTCGTATTTGTGTCCAACTTACTTTTCTACTGTTACTGAGTTTAATTTTTTAGTTTTACTGAGATTCAAAGAGTCTGTTTTTGTCAAACCATCTCGTAAATGTTAATTTTTTCTGTTATTTGTGTTAGCTTCTGCGTGTTCTCTCCTGAACAAAACGCAGACGACGTGTTGTATGTTTACCTCGCACAAGACGCTGTAATCTGTGGCTCTCCAGTGTTGTTTGTGAACCATGTTTTATTTCCATGTTGTGGGGAAAGCGATGTAAAACCTTCCCACAATTCTCCCGGTTAGAGCAGCCGCATGTTGCACAACAGGGCAATTTTAAACTTCCAAAAACTAACGAGGAAGTGCTCCAAACATATGGCATCAGCTCAAAGTTAGGGGCAGTCAGGGTGCTCTGTCGTCACGTGAGTGCCTTTTGACCAATCATTGAGGAGATTGCCAGAAACCAAGTTGGCCATATTCTCATGACTCTAATTAGTCCCTTCCTAGTGCACCACAGAATGGGTGTGGGGAGCCTCCAGTGCACAAGGTGGTGCTGATGTACCTTTTTAGCACAGAGAGCACACGGTATTGCTTCAAATCCACTAAATCAGTGTTTTTCAACCACTGTGCCGCGCCGTGAGATACAGTCTGGTGTGCCATGGGAAATTATCTAATTTCACCTATTTGGGTTAAAAATAGGGATGTCCGATAATGGCTTTTTGCCGATATTCGATATTGTCCAACTCTTTAATTACCGATACGATATCAACCGATACTGATATCAACCGATACTGATATATAAGTCGTGGAATTAACACATTATTATGCCTAATTTGGACAACCAGGTATGGTGAAGATAAGGTCATTTTTTAAAATATTAATAAAATAAGATAAATAAATGAAAAACATTTTCTTGAATAAAAAAGAAAGTAAAACAATATAAAAACAGTTACATAGAAACTAGTTAATAATGAAAATGAGTAAAATGAACTGTTAAAGGTTAGTACTATTAGTGGACCAGCAGCACGCACAATCATGTGTGCTTACGGACTGTATCCCTTGCAGACTGTATTGATCTATATTGATATATAATGTAGGAACCAGAATATTAATAACAGAAAGAAACAACCCTTTTGTGTGAACGAGTGTAACTGGGGGAGGGAGGTTTTTTGGGTTGGTGCACTAATTGTAAGTGTATCTTGTGTTTTTTATGTTGATTTAATAAAAATTAAAAAACGATACAGATAATTAAAAAAAACGATACCGATAATTTCCGATATTACATTTTAAAGCATTTAAAATTTATGTAATATTCTTCCATATCAGTAGGTTGCAGCAGGTACCTAATTGCTTTGTAGATGTCGGAAACAGCGGGAGGCAGGGTGCAGGTAAAAAGGTGTCTAATGCTTAAACCAAAAATAAACAAAAGGTGAGTGCCCCTAAGAAAAGGCATTGGAGGCTATGCAGAACAAAACTAAAACTGAACTGGCTACAAAGTAGACAAAAACAGAATGCTGGACGACAGCAAAGACTTACTGTGGAGCAAAGACGGCGTTCACAAAGTACATCCGAACATGACATGACAATCAACAATGTCCACACAAAGAAGGATAAAAACAACTGAAATATTCTTGATTGCTAAAACAAAGTAAATGCGGGAAATATCGCTCAAAGGAAGACATGAAACTGCTACAGGAAAATACCAAAAAAAAGAGAAAAAGCCACCAAAATAGGAGCGCAAGACAAGAACTAAAACACTACACAGGAAAACAGCAAACAACTCAAAATAAGTCACGGCGTGATGTGACAGGTGGTGACAGTACACCTACTTTGAGACAAGAGCTATAGTGATGCATGCTTGGTTATGGTGTAAAGTCATATCCAACAATGACTTTTTTATTGTCAACTGAGTTTAGTTTTTTAATGATTTCTGCTGGTGGTGTGCCTCTGGATTTTTTCAATGCAAAAAATGTGCCTTAGCTCAAAAAAGGTTGAAAAATTTCACTAAATGACCAAAATGGTGGTTAGTATTATACGACAATATATTTGAAGAGGCATTGCCGTGTGAAAGACTATATGAGGCTGTTGTGCTAAAGTTGCTTATTTGTTCAATGCAACACTACTCTATTGTTTCCAAACTACAGTTAAAATATGGTTTGTAATTGACTGCCAATAAAGTATTTGATATGTACCTAAATATGTCAAAATGACTGTCATCTCTGTCCTCGCAGGAAATCCCACAGCAAATGAACGGGAGTGACTGTGGAATGTTCACATGTAAATATGCAGATTACATTACCAAAGACAAGCCAATCACATTCACACAGGTATTTGCTCTGCCCAATCAGCATGAATGGGAGCCTTCTTCAGCTGCTAACATGTGCTCTGTTGATCCTTTTTGCAGAAACAAATGCCGTATTTCAGAAGGAGGATGGTTTGGGAGATAGTGAACCGTAAACTGTTGTGAAAGGAAAGGTCAGCAGGCCTACCAAGGCCCTGCAACACCAGCTCATCACATCAGGGACTGACCAAGCTTATTGAACTTTTGCTTACAGGATGTTGCTGGAGCTCTAAGCACTGCCCCCAAGTCGTCTACCCACACTTAAGTTTTTTTTTTCTTGAATTGTCTTTAGAGCGAGCATACCTCAAATACTGCAGGATTTGTCTGAAAAGTAATTCTTGTTTACTGACTATAAAGCATATTGTCAAGTCCAGTGTTCAGTTTGAAGCAACCACACATGTTTAGATGACATAATGGGACTCTCCTAATGGCACCTTTGTATTGGGCCATAAGACTTGTACATTGTTTTCTCTTGTAATATGCACATTTACATTCAATAGAGGATTATTTTTCTAATTTGACTTTCAACAAGTGTTGAAATATGACATTGCCATGCAGAGTGTGATTGAATGGAAGTAGAATTCTTCTGCAAGTGACACAAAGTAGTCTTATTTGTCACACCTGGAAAAAGGTCCTAATGAGTTTTGCAAAAAGATTGTAAATTAACTTTCAAAGTCTATTTTGTGTACGGGAGTCTACAGCAACTTTTGACAAATTCAGAATATTTTCAACTTTGTATATATATTCAAAACCTAAATTGTCTTGGTACATTGTATTATACTTTTTATGTACTTGCTATTTTTTATGTAGATTTAATTGTTTCAGTAATAAATGCTCATGTATTATTGTTGGTGCCATATCAATGGAGTACAAACAGTATGTATAAATATACTGTGTATACACCATATTAGGGTTGTCAGCTTATAATCACAAAACATCCCTTGAAGCATGTACAGATGCAGATTAATTGCACATTTTATTTTTTGTACACCTTAACCATGAACGGTAACAACACAGGTTGTTCTAAGGTCAGTGATCAGGTCAATGCATACGTCAATGCCAAGATGTGTGAGGAGACTCCAACTTGTGGCAAATTTTGTTTCAAAATAAACTGATATTGATTTAGCTACAACTGTTTGGAGGAAATGACATTTATTCAGGTATAACACCTAAAAAATGTTGCAGTGTGACATTCTGACAGCAAAATATTGTTCTACTTAAGTTAATTTAAAATTATGCATGCAAGTAATGTACTGTGATTAGTCACAATCAAAATGAAAAGTGTGATTAATCCGATTGAAAGATTTAACAACACCTAAAAATGTTCCTGTCTGACATTTTAACAAAATATGTTTTTAAAGTTGATTGAAGTTATGCATGCAAGTAACTTATTGTGACAAATTGCAGAAGTGTGATTAATCTGTTAAAACATGTTTATCATTTGACAGCACCTGAAAATGTTTCCCTGTATGACATTCTGACAACAAAACATGATTGTAAAGGTAATTTAAAGTAATCCCGCAAGTAATTTACTGTGACTAATCAAAATGCGAAAGTGCGATTTATCTAATTAAAAAATATAAGTATTTGACAGCATTTCAAACAGTTGTTCTGATAAAAATATTATTTTATAGTTAATTTGAATTATGCATGCGAGCAATTTACTGAGATTAATCACATTTATTCAAACGGAAGTGTCATTAATCGAATAAAACATGTAATCATTTGACAGCACCTAAATATGTTCCTGTTTGACATTCTGACGATTGATTTTGAAAGTAAACACATTATGCATGGAGGTAATTTACTGTAATTAATCAAAATGTAGAAGTGATTGCGCTGATTAAAAAATTTAATTGTTTTGACACCACTTAAAAATGTTCCTGTTTGGCACTCTGATTAGCTTTAAAAAAAAAGTTTATTCAAATTATGCATGTAATTTACTGATTAAGAACCCATGAGATAATATATGGGGTTCCTCAAGGCTCAATCTTAGGTCCCATTAATTTTCATCTTTATATGCTGCCTCTAGAGCAGTGGTCCCCAACCACCGGGCCGCGGCCCGGTCCCGGTCCGTGGATCGATTGGTACCGGACCGCACAAGAAATAAAAAAAATAAAACAATTATTTTTATTTTTTATTTTTATTAAATCAACATAAAAAACAAAAGATACACTTACAATTAGTGCACCAACCCAAAAAAACTCCCTCACCATTCACACTCATTCACACAAAAGGGTTGTTTCTTTCTGTTATTAATATTGCTGGTTCATACATTATATAATTTTTATATATAAAATTTAGGTTTTTTTGTCATAAAGAAATACAACCATGTGTGCTTACGGAGTGTATCCCTGCAGACTATATTGATCTATATTGATATATAATGTATATATTGTGTTTTTTATGTTGGCCCGGTGGTTGGGGACCACTGCTCTTGAGGACATCATGAGGAGACACGGCAACAGTTTCCACAGGGAAGCTGATGATACACATTGATGACTCCTGATGACACAGGACCAATATATACCCTCCTTAACTGCATTGTAGACTACAAGTCATGGATGGCAGTGAATTTCCTACAGCTCAACCAGGACAAAACAGAGGTTTTAGTTTTAGGCCCTGAAGACCTGAGGGAGAAACCTTTACTGAAATTACAAGATTTTAAACCAACACAGTCTATTAAAATCTAGGCATGACTTTTGACTCCAAGCTGACTTTTATTTACAAAAATATTTTTTTGTCATCTTAAGAACATAGCCCGTTTCTCTCTCAGGCCAACACGAAGGTGCTAATGCATGCTTTTATTTCCTGTCCTTTAGACTATTGTAAATCCTTGCTCTCTGGCCTTCCTAAAAAGAATATCCGAAGTCTGCAATTATTACAAAACTCAGCTGCATGCGTGCTGACAAGGACCGGAGGGCGGCGGCACATTACACCAGTTTTAAAGTCGCTGCATTGGCTTCCCGTCCGCTTCAGGGTCAATTTTATAGTTCTATTATTAGTTTTTAAATGTTTTAATGGCCTTGCGCATTATTATCTATCTGACCTGCTTTTATCGTATCAACCCTCGCGGATCCTGAGTTCCTCTGACACTGGCCTTTTAGCTTTACCAAATACCAGAACAAAGACCCACGGTAAGGTGGCATTTAGCCACTATGGCCCCCACCTGTGGAACAGTCTGCCAGAGAGCCTAAAATAATAATATATAATATAAAACAATATAATAAAATATAAAAAATTCTAAAGACACACCATTTTAATCAAGCTTTTTACAGTTAAAGACTTGTTTTTTTAAATTATTATTTTATTGTGTTGTTTTCTATCTTAATAATATTACTACTATTGTTCTCTAAATGTTATGTTTTTATTGTTATTGTAATATTTATATGATTATTCTTACATATATTTTACCATATGTTTTATACTATATATATATATTTTTATTTTTTATTTATTTATTTAAATTACGTTAATTTCAGTTATTCTCCAGTGTGGATGCCTCAAAGGTGGCGTTTTCCCTCAACTCCTCAGTGCCATGCCATGTTTTGTTATTGTCAATAGTGCTGTGAGTGTGTGTGTGAATGTGATTGTGTGTATTTTTTCATCGCTTCTATTTTGTTTTGTACAGCACTAATTGTGTTTGCCACTTGCCTGTGTATGAAAAGTGCTATATAAATACATTTGATTTGATTTAAGTGCAAATAATCATATTGCAAAAGTGTGATTGATCCGATTAAAAAATATAATTGTTTGACAGCTATATATATATATATTTATATATAAACTGAACAAAAATACAAACGCAACACTTTCGTTTTTGCTCCCATTTTACACAAGTTAAACTCAAATATCTAAATCGTTTACTATATACACAAAATACCTATTCCTCTCAAATATTGTTCACAAATCTGTCTAAAGCTGTGTTAGTGAGCATTTCTTTCCAAACATGCTCAATGGGTGACATGTCTGGTGAGTATGCTGGCCATGCAAGAACTGGGATGTTTTCAGCTTCCAGGAATTGTGTACAGATCCTTGCAACATGAGGCCGTGCAGTCATGAAGAGATGGTTTTGGGTGAATAGCACAATAATGGGCCTCAGGATCTCGTCACGGTATCTCTGCAAAATGCTCTTGCGTTCGTTGTCCATAACATACGCCTGCCCACCTATACCTCTCCAACGTGCCAGATGCCATCGAATGTGAGCATTGGCCCACTCAAGTCAGTTATGACGACGAACTGCAGTCAGGTCGAGACCGTGATGAGGACGACACACATGCAGATGAGCTTCCCTGAGACGGTTTCTCACAGTTTGTGTAGAAATTATTTGGTTCTTCAAACCAATTGTTGCAGCAGCTGTCCGGGTGGCTGGTCTCAGACAATCATGGAGATGCACATAAAGGATGTGGAGGTCCTGGGCTGGTGTGGTTACACGTGGTCTGCAGTTGTGAGGCCGCTTGGATGTACTGCCAAAATCTCTAAAAAAAACAACAACTTTGGAGACGGCTTATGGTAGAGATATGAACATTCAATTAATGGGCAACAGCTCTGGTGGACATTCCTGCAGTCAGCATGGCAATTGCAGGCTCCCTCAAAACTTGTGACATCTGTAGCATTGTGCTGTGTGATAAAACTGCACATTTCAGAGTGGCCTTTTATTGTAGGCAGCCTAAGGCACACCTGTGCATTAATTATGCTGTTTAATCAGCATCTTGATATGCCACACCTGTGAGGATGGAAGGAAGAAGAAGTGCTCACTAACACAGATTTAGACAGATTTGTGAACTAAAGTGTCACATTTATATTTTTGTTCAGTGTATGTATATATATATATATGTATATATATATATATATATATGTATATATATATATATATTTATATATATATATATATATATATAGAGAGAGAGAGAGAGAGAGCTTTCAAATATACGCAGGAGCACCTATTCACATGCTTTTTGGTATAAACTACTAGTATACAGTAGGCCTATTTGTAAAACTTTTGATTAAAAAGTGTTCTCAAAAGGACGACTCAGTCAAGGTCTGCAGATCAAGGAGATTAGAAAAGTGTCTTCAAACAGATTTGTCTTTGTCTTTGCTCCTCCTGCAGGCATCATCTGTATCCTTCTATTAAACAAGCACATCAACACACAGGTGAAAACAAACCTCCTTGCTGGAGGCCAACATTTATTTAAAAAATAAACAAAAGCAAGTTAATAGCTGGGCGTGGGACGTGATGAGAGGCATCTTGGCACAGACGCCGGAACATGAATCGAGATGATGGATGCAGATAGAACAGATGTCGTCATATTTGATAAAGGATTTTCCTAAAAGCTGAGCATTAGTTCATTAATCCCAGCGTCACCCAAAACATGGAATCACTGCAGCTTTGTATTTTCTACCCTTCCAGTGAGATCTAAGGCATTGCCGTGAAGGTGAATGTTGCCCCTGAAAACAGCAAAGCGAGAAAGAAAAGACTTCTGATGGCGGATGGAAACTAGGAAATTGGGAGCCGAGTGTGCTGCACTTTGAGAACACCCGTCCTAGCTCAGATCCTCCAATTAAAACGACACGCACATCACTTTTCACGCAGCACACGCTGAATGCTGTCACTCCAGGCCCATCGGGAGGTGTAAATATCTGCACTATATTGCATCTGTCAGGACTCATAAATTAATTGCATAGATCGCCAGACCTTGGACATGATTAAGAAACTTTGGACGGAAGATGTAGAAGATTTGGACACAGTACCAGCTGTGAACAGCTTACTAAACTGCTTATATTGCCTGTATAGAACGCTCAATGTGTGAGGATGAGGTCCGTTTGTTTCGAGCATGGAAACCTTATTAAAACATACACAGCTGATTGATGTTCATGACGTTTGTAACAGAAACACACATTAAAGCCTCTCAGGAAGTAAAAAAACCAACAACAACAACAAAGTCTGTAAACATACAAAAATGTCACTATCACAACACACTATCAAAAATAAAATCAAGGTTTCTTTGAAAAATAGGATCAATCTGAAAAGCCTCATGAATGAATAAAATCAAATAAACATTTAAATAATAAAAAAGCAGAAGCAAACATTGTGTCTTCTGTAGAACACATCAGAGCTTTTGACTTCGCGTCCACATTGACTGCAGAGCAACACTGAAACTAAAACATGATTCTGGGGAAAGTCAGTCCTTTTTTTTTTCCAGAACAGGACCAGAAAGTAGAAAACGCACCTTGTGATGTGCCGACTGTTCAAATATGAAACCAAGTGAGACGTTACAGTGGAAAAGAGCAGAAAGTCCACTCGTTTGTGTGTGTGTGTGTGTGCCATGGTTAGACGTGGACAGCTGGAATGCTTTAAATCAATCTTGTGGCCAATCAAGCACCATGTTGACGTGATGTTGTTGTGATTGTCTGAAGCCTTGTCAAGATTGCTGCATCTTAAAAAGAAACAAGCCCTTCTTGTGTTTGTGTTTCAGACCCGACCATTCTGCCCCATTGCACCCTAAAGAGAACTGTCTTTACCTTTTAAACTGTTTTTTTTATATATAGTTTTTAAACATTTAGGGCACATAAAGAAAGAAACACACACACAAAAAAAATATGTACAACAATATGGAACAGGCAAAATAATGTTTCGCGTAGAAGAAAACAAAATGAGTCGTGAATGTTTGTGGGGTTTTTTTTTGTTTGTTTTTTTTATCCTTCTGTCCATTCAAACCTCAAAGCGTCCACCTTTACTGGAGTGAAATAGTTTGTGGTGTCCTCTTTCTGTGTAACAGTCCAGATGGAGTCCAGAGAGGGATCTGACACAACGTGACAACACAAACAACGCTTCAGATTCACAGCAGAACACAATATTTGATTATGAATGAAAGAACGTCAAACTCACCGTTGTCGTCACTTGTTATGCTGGTAGGAGTAGTTTGTGTGTTCAGTGGGTGTCTCTACGGCAACAGGCGGCTGGACGGCACTTTCCTGACATTGAGACACTCCATGAGGGGATTCCTTAATGTCTTCACGCAACAAACATGCTCCTACCTCGACGGAGATGTTGGCAGGAGGCACTTGTGTGTAGTGAGGGACATATGTCCCCTGCATAGATGTGTTTGCAGGCATATACTGAAAAACAATTGCAATGATCATTTTAGAAGACAAGTGTACAAAAATGTTTTGTTTTTTTCACTGGAAACTGCGAACTAACAAACGAAATTAAAGCTGCCAGCAGCGTTGTACAAGCCCTTGCCCCCATTGCACCACAGGGTTCACGCTTGCGGTCAGGTCCTTCCCGATGCCCTGACCCATCACCAAAAATTTTGGGACCCCCAAAATATAAAATCTTTCTCCATACCTGACGCGCTTGCTAAATATGGGGACTTGTCGTGCATGATAAGGGCCTCAAAAAGGTGTCAATTTCAATAGGGCCCTTGCGGTGCTCTGCATCGCCCCTGAGGGGCTTGCTCGGCTGCTCAGGCCCTAATAAGATACATTAAAGCAGTGTTTTTCAACCACTGTGCCGCGGCACACTAGTGTGCCGTGAGATACAGTCTAGTGTGCCGTGGGAGATTATCTAATTTCACCGATTTGGGGTAAAAAATATTTTTTACAAACCAGTAATTATAGTCTGTAAATGATGTGTTGTTGCTGAGTGTCGGTGCTGTCGAGAGCTCGGCAGAGTAACCGTGTAATACACTTCCATATCAGTAGGTGGCAGCAATTGCTTTGTAGATTTTGGAAACAGCGGGAGGCAGCGTGGAGGTAAAAGGGTGTCTAATGCTTGAACCAAAAATAAATAAAAGGTGAGTGCCCCTAAGAAAAGGCTTTGAAGCTTAGGGAAGGCTATGCAGAATGAAACTAAAACTGAACTGGCTACAAAGTAAACAAAAACAGAATGCTGGACGACAGCAAAGACTTACTGTGGAGCAAAGATGGCGTCCACATGTAACATCCGAACGTGACATGACAATCGACAAAGTCCCCACGAAGAAAGATAAAAACAAAGTACATGCGGGAAATATCGCTCAAAGGAAGACCTGAAACTGCTCCAGGAAAATACCAAAAAAAGAGAAAAAGCCACCAAAATTGGAGCGCAAGACAAGAACTAAAACACTACACACAGGAAAACAGCAAAAAACTCCAAATAAGTCACGGCGTGATGTGACAGGTGGTGACAGTACACCTACTTTGAGACAAGAGTTATATTGATGCATGGTTGGTTATGGTTTAAAGTCATATCCAACAATTGCGACAACGACTTTTTACTGTCAACTGAGTTTCGTTGTTTAATGATTTCTGCTGGTGGTGTGCCTCCGGATTTTGTCAACACAAAAAATGTGCCTTGGCTCAAAAAAGGTTGAAAATCACTGCATTAAAGTACAATAAAATAAAAATGAAATAAAGCCACTTCAGACTGTCATCATCATTTGCAGCAATTAGGGTCAAGACCTGGATTTGTGAAATTGAGTTATTAACATTTTGTATTTTGTGGCAAACCATCAGATCAAAGTTTGGCGCCATGCCCTGCCCACTTCTTGTCATTTGCAATTCATCATCCCCCATCACATTAATATTTGTCTCTGATCAGCTAAAGTGCAGTAATGTGAGTTGTATCGGTGATGACATGGGGCAGTCTTTGCTCCACGAGTAGGTAGGGACAGGTACTGGCCCATCGGGCACTTCAGGGTGGCACCATCATCATTTCAACCAAATAACATCAAGATCTGAATTCGTAGAGCCGAGTTTTGTGGCCGAGTTTTGTGGCGTATCATATGAGCAATGTTTGGCGCCAGGCCACGCCCCCATCTAATGGCGTTCGTTAAAGTACGACCACTTTTTTCCGCCGCGAAATGTAAGATGGAAACCGTGATGGCTGGCTTCCTGTTTGTTGTCAGGTATGTGTTCCTGAAACATTTATGTGTGTCCTCTCATGATAAACGTCTCTTGCGGTTATCGTGTCGACACATGAAACTCGTAGGCGGGGCTAATGTTTTCTCATTTTAAAGGAGGTGTTAGAGAGCCAATTTTGAAATGTCATTTTGGGAACCCCAAAATATAAAATGTTTTGCCATATCTGACGCGGTAGCAAATTATGGGGACTTTTCAAGCGTCTTTTCCTGTCGTTCTCGCCATTTCCGTGTCCTAAATGTGTCATGATCCGTACCCGGGTCATGGCATGATTTATGTTTAGTAGTTTCCTATGTTTTAGTCTGTTTCCTGGGTGCACCCTCTATCCTTTTGTTTACTGTTGGTTTCCATGGGCACTGATTCTCCTCACCTGTCTTAGTTTAGCAATTAGTGTTCCCAACAGGTGTTTTGGTTAATCACTCCCCTTTATAGTTTTCTGTCACCCAGCACGAGTGGCTGGGTCAATGCTCGCTATTGGCGACATTTACGTTACTTCTAGTTTTTTTTGATTGATTGATTGAAACTTTTATTAGTAGATTGCACAGTGAAGTACATATTCCGTACAATTGACCAATAAATGGTAACACCCGAATAAGTTTTTCAACTTGTTTAAGTCAATTGATTCATTCATTTCAACTCGCTCTAGTGATTTTTCCGCACTACAGTTTTTCCTCGCTGTTCACCCTTGGTGACATTTTGTTTTTTTGGCTTCACGCTTATTTAGCGTCCTCAGTTTTTGTATTTTTGTTCTGCCGTAATAATTAAAAAGCTTAACCCTACCTGCATGCTGCTCCTGCTTGTTTTCTGCATTGGAGGGAACACGACCATCGCAGCCATGCGCTCGCAACGTAACAAAATGGTAGTCAAAGTGTACCAACTTGTCGGAATACTTCTTCCTTCTTCTGCTATCCAGGTGAGAGGCATGATTTATGATCTACAATAAAGTTCCAGGGAGCAAGGAAGCAAGAAAACACCTCACCAGTCGATCATAGTTTGTCTGCATTAGTGCTTATAATAACCATATCACTAATACTTGGTTAATATTCAAGTCACGAAATGTAAATGGAGTATTGTTGGCGCTTTTTGAATGGTTATTAATTGGGCTTAATGGGCGGAATATAGGACCTCCCATTGGCTCCGCTGTAAGCAGACTTTTATTTACGAGTAAGAATGCATTAAAAAAACAAACATCCGTCGTCATGTCTTTTATGACTGTGAACAATTGGCAAAATTCCTAAAAGAGTGCAGTTGCCCTTTTAAGACCATTGTTTGACTTGCAACTTAAAATGAAAATGTGTGAATTTACATGCACACAGTTTAATCTGCTTGCAAATCAGCAACGAGGTTGCATATGGATATTATACTATGAAATAAAGCAACACATCACAAAATCCATCTATTTCTAAGATTGCTTCATATTAAGGCAGAATCCTCCTGATAATGATCCAATGTGTGCGAGCTAGTTCTGTAACATTGTGCAGATTACTGACCGTGCCACTGCTGCCTATGGACAGGTGGCTGAGCTGCTGTGCCAGGGGCCCCATCATCGATGTGGGCTGGATAGACATGGTGTGCTCCATCCCTGGCGTCAAGACTGCTCCCTATTGGAATCCATTCACATGAATGAAACGCAAAGAAAAAGTACACGTAGGTAAGAGATACGCGATACTCACAGTGGGCGGCATGATGTATGACTGGTGGTGCAGCCAGGATGGGTTGTGTATCTGGCATGGCACAAAACAAGATCATGCTATATCTACAAAGGAGATCTGGTAAGACGTGAGAGTGACACGCACCTGGTAGGTGGACACAGGCGAGTGCATGTAAGGAGAGAGCGAGGTGGGCCCCAGCATGCGGTTAGGAGCCATGCTGTAAGGAGAGGAGTAGAACCTACACACATGATAGTTCTTAGTCATCCGTTCTCTTTGGAGTGTGTGTGTTGGTGTTACTGACCCATTCTGTAAGGCTGTGGTGGGGTCGTACGTAAGGGTCATTCCTCCCTGCAGGAAAAATGACTAAGTGTCCAAGCAAGACTCACACACTCGACCACTCGACGTCAAAAGAAACGAAACTCACAGTCTCGCCATCTCTGGTCCAGCTTCGGCCATTTTGCAGATATTTTCCTTGACTCTGGCGCTTCTTCTGGCCTCCGTCCGCAAACTTGCATAACAAGGGCTCTGGTGGCACTAGAACGGAGCATTACAAATATGTACAAAATAAACATACTGTGTGAAAGTCCAGACTGCAGTTTTAATACAGAATTTTAATTGACTGGAAATTTGGGCCCGTGTGAGAATTTCATCTTTTTTTCCAGAAATATTTGTAAACAGGAATTGTCTTGTCTGCTTTGTACTGCTATATTATTTCCATAAGTGGGACGTTTGTTCCGTGTTTCGTGTTGTTGGACCCCAGGATGCAGACACGACCAGCGAAGTGCAGGTAAAATGTATTCAATGACAAAAACAGTGCAGCAGAGAAGTGCACAAAAAGGCAAAACAGTCACAGGAAGCACCTTATATAAATACAGACCATTTATGTGCTTGTGTTGGTATAGTTCTTCTTGTCTTAGAATTTTGTCAAGCGTTTGCATTTGCTTTAGAGCCTTTGTATTAATGTTCATGTCTCTCTATGACCTTTTGTGGTTACGAATGCACTCACAATAATTCTTAAAACTACACAAAATGAACATCTAGGGATGTGTGCGGCGGAAGAATACGTAGGCGGAGTAATACACAGTTCTTTTCAGGTATTTTTTTCTTTTCAACATTAACCTTTATTACGTCTTGAGGTAGACACTTCTGGTGGCAGCGTGTTAAAGAAAAGTAAAGTGAAGTGAAATGAGTAAAACGCACAGTGGAGAAAACAACATTGGTTGCATTTCAAGCCCATTACATGCCGCGACCATCATCGAGGATAAAGATGGTATCTTTAAACATGTGGAAAGATCTTCTACTATTAAATGTACATTGATAACTAAGCAGTGTAGTGGTCTCATTAGAATAGAATAGAATAGAAAGTACTTTATTGATCCCTGGGGGAAATTCAGCACCACAGTTCGCTCACAACAGACAATAATAATAATAAATAATAGGCGTGTCTCTACTCCAGTGACAAGACAACAGCATTAAAGTAAAGGTTTTGTATTACCATTTTGTTCAATTCCTGTATTTAATACTTTTGTTACTGTTTCTTATGTCATTCATATGTTCTGCGTACAGCGTGAGTAACTTAGGTCTTAACTCACTGTAGGTAGAATTCAGATATAAGTTCCGACTTACACTCAGAACTTACAGTATATCTTACATCAAGGCCTAGGAACGGAACTTGCTCTTAACCCTCCGATCACAAAAAGTCACTGACGTGGACAGACCAAAACAAAACAACAAGCACTAACCTGACACCCCAGGTGGAGTCTTAATATATTTTCCATTAAAATGTTGGATGATGGCCTCACATTTCTCTGTCGACTCCATCCTAAAAGAAAAAAAGAGTAGTGTTGCTTGTTTTGCTCAGTGTTTAGCACACACATGGTGAGCGGGTTATTTTAAGATTGGAAGTGATTGGATATCCAGAGATCGTACCTGGCAAAGCCCACGCCTCGACTGCTTCCATTAGCGTCCCGCAGGATGCGTGTGGAAATGGCCTGACTGAAAGGCTTCAGCATGTTTTCCAGCTCCTGCTCGTCCATGGAAAGCGGCAGGTTGGAAATGTACAAATTGGTGGGATCCTGCTCCTGTTGCTGGAAGTAAATTAGTGTCACGATCACATTTCACATCTCAACGTCTTCAATTGAAAAGGAATGTGGACCTCTTAGATGGTGTATGGCGTTACAGAGAAGAGAACACAAGAATAAAGATGGCCATATGTTGAACTGTAACACCCATCCATTAGTGCATGACAGTAAAGTTGACATATGCTCATCATAGACATGAGTTCGTAATTGGCTTCCCAGCATGCCTTGCGACACTCTATTAAATAGTTGTTGAAGTTATGCGTAATTGTAGGCGTTAGTTGTTGTGTAGCACCTTTCCCTGTAGTAGTAGTTCTGTCATCTACCTGTTGTGTTAAGTTTGCTGAGTGATGCTGACAGTTTAAATAAGGGGTCTTCAACAAGGAACCTGCAAACTGATAAAGGGATGAATCGTTTAAGAAGTGTACATGCCATGACCCTCCATGACAGTGTTGGACTGGGATTTATTATTTTCATATTTTGGTGTTATTTTTGTACAGCAAGCGCTCTTATTTCTAGTTTCCATTGTCTGCATGCTTCACTGAGTGCTGGCTCCGACACCTGTCCCTGGTTGCCAATCAGAGAGCTTCTTTAAATGCCAGCCATATGTACAAAGGACAGGGCTGGATCATTGCATTACATTGCATTGTGCATTGTGCCTGCTCGACCTGCTTTGCTTTATTTTTGGATACCTCTACAAGTGTAGTGTTTTGTGCACTCCCTATCTGCACTAGTTTTCTTTTGGTCATTAAAATACTTTTACCTGCATTCTGCCTGCATCTTGGGGTCACACTGCAAGCAATTCAGTCAGTTCTTAAAGTTCAATTAGGAATACAATTATATTTTAAAATAAAGTGGTTGTTAACCTGAGATGGAGAGTAGGTTTATCTTTTATCTGATTGTGTTTTGTTGTTGTTGTTGTTGTTTTGCAAAACATAATTTTTCAGATCCAAACACCTAAACCAGTAATTCTCAAACTGAATCACTTGATTAAAGTACCGGTACATGTTTTATTTTCCTATATTAAAATACAGTGTTACTGTTCAAACTGTGTGTAATGTTACAGTGGCAAAAATGTTCAATATACTCATATAAATAAAACCTCTGTCTTGCTTTTAATTAATACTTGGGCCTACCATGCTACTGTATTTTAATGTTGGTCATTATGCTGGTACTTGGAGAGCCAAGTGTTTTCTGAGGTGGTACTTGGTGAGAAGAGTTTGAGAACTACTGACTTAAACAAAAAACAGACACTAGCTGAGAATAGGCTTTCGGTCAATCACGGGGAAACTGACAGAGCCTTGTGATAGGCACAGCAGCAATAGAGGTTGTAAGTGTGAAGTTTGACTAACCTCTCCTGCCTTGTTGTGTTAAAAGCAATAGTCAACGTGTTTTATGCATCACACTAGATAGCATTATGTGCCTGATTGCACACAGGTACCCGTGTGTATAATGCGCTTTGTGCATGTGTGTCAAGTCTGATCTCTGTGCAAAAGAAGCTTTTGCCTTGCATGCTCTTTCTTACTCATGGTTATGGCATTGCCAAACGGTGTAGGACTGGCCTCTTTTTAAAGGATGAGGGCAAATGATCCAGGTAATGTGATATCATAGCATAATTACTTCCCAGTGACTCTCCCTCTACGGATGATCAAAAATCCTTTTGTGCTCTCACTTAGTGGAAAATCACAGTGACAATATCTCAAATAATCTGAAGAGGGTAGACACTACTAGTGGTAGTTTCCCTACCAAGGGGACTTTATGCTGCTGCTTCTGTGGTAAATCAGAAATGGAACCACGCTGTTTCTTTCACGTGATAGTCCTGACCTTCAGCACAGGCACTAGCACAAGGTCTTGCATCAATAACACAATGATACAGTTAGTCTAAATGTAAACTCTAAATGATAAGAAAAGTAACTACCAAGTTGACCATCAAGGCATGAAGACCCTCCTACCATGGCGTTTGCACCCGTGTAACCACAGTGAATATTCATTATTTCAGGCTGTAAAAAAAACTTGTAAACGCAGAGTGAATGAATTTCCATCTCATTAGTGATACACGCGTGACGGATGCGACCTGCAGTGAAGGTGACCCCCCCCCCAATGTTCCCTCTAATTTTTCATGTGTGTGAGCAAACGCACAAACACCCTGAGCATTCACTGGAATACAGACGTGCACACTGTGGTCATACCAGCAGCACATTTGTCTCAAACCTGACATAACAATTTAAATGTCTTATTACTATAATCAAGTGACTAGTCAATTTCAAGAGATTATTTTCTAATATATGTGATTTGGCCCACTTAGATATTGTTTTTTTTAATCAGCTATGCACTATAGTATTTTATGCCTGGGTAGGGGTCCTGCTTTGGAAAGATTGTGTACCCCTTTCAGAGATCACATTTAGTTCCCCTTAAAACATTCACATGTTGCATGAGATGAAGTGTTTTATTAACTTTCTGTCCGTAAAATAAATATTTTTATTAGCAATTATGTAGTCTTGTAAAAAATAACATTCTTAACAAATGACAGTAGAATAAGCACACTGATTGAGGAGTCATAGTAAAACGACCTGAAATTTACACTTTACGTGTAGTGTTGGAGTTGTCCAACTTTTTGTGTGGCCATAAACACACCAGTGGCTAATTGCCATAGGGATAGTGTATGTGTTGGTGCAGGTGAGAGAGAGAGCAAGCAGCTGCTGTTGATATAACAGATGACAAAGAGTTGCTTTTGGCTTGGTTTGTACGGTAGACAACGACCAGTTTTGCTAGATAAAAGTATTTTACACATTGTTTTGGTGTGGTTATGGCCGACAAACAATTTCGCTAAATAAAGGGATCGATGGAATTCCTGTCCTCCTTTAAGTGTCTCCACAGACGTTACAATAATTTAAGTGTTGACAAACATTGTTTTTATCTGTTGTGGCCGCCTTTCGTCACCTGTTACTCACAGTTACATTGCAAAATCATACAAAACAAACGATTTGTTTATTTTGTTTAGAGTGGGATTGGATTTTTTGTGTGGCATAGATTTGCTGTGCGCAGAGGACGCGTGAGCAGTGCGCAATTGCGCAGGTGCGCACCTTAGAGGGAACGTTGCCCCCCCGCCGCACCCTGCCCCTAATTCCTCCTCATCATCCCCTCCCCTTGCAAATAGGCAAACATGCACCAAGCCTGCGACAGAGAGTGGCGGGAGAGTCACTGCTGATGCTTTCAAGCGCCAATGAGTCAGAGAGTCATCTGACGCAAACATAGGCCTGCTTGTAAACTCACCGTGAAGGGGTGGGTGAAAATCAAGTTGTTTTGTGAGCGGGAAGCCGTATGAATGTCAGTGATCCAGCTTAACGGCAGATCAGCTTTCCCAGGGTGTGAGACTGATTTATAATCTAGTGGAGGGAAAGCCGGTGGACTTTGGGTGATTGTCTAGTATTCTGTGTGTGCTGACAGGGTGGGTGGCTGGGCACTTGGCCCTGCTGACTGGGGAGCTGCTCAGACACTGAGTCAGATGCCACCAGGGAGAACAGGCAGCTCTTTTGTACGGAGAAACGCTCCCCTAGCGCTGCCGCCACTATGAAGCATGACACACACACATGCACAATGCACATCATACACACTTGTACCTGTGTGCATTTATAGAGTGCTGGTTGTGCTCCCACGTATTCTACAGTGCATTAGAACCCATAAATACACTCAAGCCAACACCCAAGCAGCACATCTGTTTAAACAAACACATATGCATGAGTAGCACCTTAATTGGCATATTGTTGTGAGTGTGCCTTGTATGACAACAGTGAAGCGCCTGTTGCAGCTCAAAAAAATATACACTATGGGCCTGATCTGCAAAGATCCAAATATCATGCGCTAAATGGCGTGTGCAAACTATAAAAGTGGGTGCACTATTAGTGGGCGTGCGGCAGGTGATTTACTAAGACTGTGTGTACAATTGACAATAAGTGCAAAAGCGGTGCAGACTACACTATTTAGATGAAGTTTTGGCTGTCACCATGAAGACACTCATTTCCACCTTCATGACTAATGCTCCAATGGTCCAACCTGTGCTGTTTTATTATGTCGTAAAATATGTAGGACACACCACCTTTTTCGGGTGATATATACTGTAGAAGTGTGAACAGAACCTATCTTTAGCAAGTCAAAAGTGCGCTTTGGGAGGCACCAGTGTCATGATGGTGCGTCTGGAATGATCTAGAAATGCATGTAAGAATGCATGAAAACATATGAGGTTTTTTCATGTAGGTAATATATCAATAATGTATCTGCTATATGAAGAAAAAAAAAAGCACAACAAAAAAAACACCATCAGACACGAATCATTTGAATTGGTATTAATCAGTCCTTAAGTCATCAAGCGACTGCAGAACCGTTCTAATGTTGATGAATCACATCGCAAGTGCTAAATGATTATATTTGGATATCCTCCTCCTCTCAGTATTGTTGGTGTTCTAATAATCAGCATATATTCTGCATATGCATGAAGACAAACAAGCTAAATGGTTTGAGCTCTCTACTTTGCCCATTTAAGAGACGCAATCATCGCGCACGAGCTTAGCTTTGCTTGCACTATCAAGTTTGCAAGTGTTTTAATACACCCAATTTAGTTTTTCATGCCCTTTATGATCAAAATTAAGTTGATTAATCAATCGGGGAATGAGTTAGACTTGGATCTTAATTCTACATCCTTAGGCCAGTTATTTGCTTTCTAACGTGTCTAGGGCCCTTTTCTACAACACATTGTACAGACCAAGGTTAATAAATGCATGCTTGGATGAGTATGGTGAGAAAGAACGTAAGATCCCTGACGGGAACTTGAACTGTTTGTGAGCTCGAAAGCCCCCTCTCAGGTCCAACATCAGCAACCTCTGACCTCACAAATGTTTTAATGACTGGACAAAAACTCTCAGGGACATTCTCCAGCATCTTGTGGAAGTTGTTATAGCTGCAAAGGGAAGATCTACTATTTCTGGATGTATCATGGGCGGGCCTAGGCTGGCCATGCCCGGCCACAAATTTTATTCGGGTTTTGTAAAAATAAGAGTAAAACTAATCAAAACAAACAAAAGCACACCGACTAAGACAATAACACAATTAACTGACATGTTGGTTAACGTATAAAAATGAGACAAAATTAATTACAATCTTATTTAATTTTGTCTTGTCAATTGGTGGGACAAATTTGGAATATGTCCAATCATCAGAAAGAGGGGTGGAGGTTAGTTATAACAAGACAGCCAATCAGATGCTTTTCCTTGCGAGACAAGGAAGTTACCACCAAAAACAAAACCAAAATGTGTGGTTTTAACATGTTCCACATCATAATATGTGTGGAACTGGGATAAAGTTAAGAGGACACATTTTATTTTTACTCGTATAATGCCATCAGCAGGTGAGTCAACAATCATGACAACTAAGTTAAATCTATTATTTGCTGCTTTGGTGTTGTGCCAATAATTGAAATCCGCCACGTGAGCGCACATTGCTCGATAAAACTGCACTGCTGGGGCTTCGTCCGTCCACATCTGATTACTACACGTAAGACAAACACTTATAGTTGTAATTATTGTAATGATATATGTTTGAAATTAATTAAGCCTTTATTGTGTCCAAAAAATGAAAGAGTGGGCCATTTCTATGGTATTAATGAGATTGTAAAGGACTGTTGTTGATCCGATGTTGACGTGCTAAAACCTCTTTCTTGTTAAGAAGCTACATATGATATTATTACTGTTCTTTGTTCATGCACATAATACATCTTAAAGTGTTTGAATGTATTCATTAAATCAGTGTATTCTTGGTTGCCAAAAAATTATTCAACGTCATAAATTATTAGATTACCCTTAAGAGAGTTACAAATATGATAATTAATGTATTGAAGTACCCTTTTAAAAAGCTGAAATCTACCTCAAACGACAATCTATGGTTGCCAGAGTGATTCAAAGTAAGATTTTGATATTGACACATCTCATCTGTGCATCTTCTTTAAATCACTTTTTGAATACATCCAAACACTTGATTCATATTTATTATGTGCATCAACAAAGAAAAGTAATATTGTATGTAGCTTTTAAACAACAAAGAGGTTTTACCACGTCAACATCGAATCAACAGTCATACGTGTATGTGTGTGTGTGTGTGTGTATATGTGTGTGTATATGTTTGTATATATGTGTGTATGTATGTATATGTCTATGTACATATATATATATATATAAATATATATATATATATTAGAGATGCGCGGATAGGCAATTATTTCATCCGCAACCGCATCAGAAAGTCGTCAACCATCCGCAATCCACCCGATCTAACATTTGATCAGAACCGCATCCGCCCGCACCCGCCCGTTGTTATATATCTAATATAGACGATGCAAGGCATTAGTGAGGTTATAAAGCTTTTGCCTGTTAAAGAAAGGAGACTGATCCAATGCAGCACAGACATTCGCGTGCCAAGCTGTCACGACCCAGACGCACACCAGTGCGCTATCATATGGGGGAGCCGCGCTGAGCGCACCTCCAAGCGCGTCTCGCTGCCGGCGACGGCCGGGTATATGGGCCCGACGCTCCAGCGCCATCCATTTTCAGGGCTAGTTGATTCGGCAGGTGGGTTGTTACACACTCCTTAGCGGGTTCCAACTTCCATGGCCACCGTCCTAGCTGCTGTCTATATCAACCAGTGTGAGCCCCACCCCTTTCGTGAGCGCACTGCGCGCGGAGTGACCCCTGTTACGCGCCCCCGGCAACAGGGGTGGCGGGCAGGTAAGCTGCGCGGGCGGAGCGCGCGGAGTGACCCCTGTTACGAGCCCCCGGCCACGGGGGTGGCGGGCAGGTAAGCTGCTTACCTGCTGCGCGTGACGCCGGCCGCGGCGAAGGCGGACGAGGCGGGGTGTCGGTGCGGTGGTGACCCTGGACGTGCGTCGGGCCCTTCTCGCGGATCGCCTCAGCTACGGCTCCCGGTGGGGCCCTCTCGGGGGAAGGGGCCTCGGTCCCGGACCCCGGCGAGGCGTCCCTTCTCCGCTCGGTAAAAGTGTCCATCTCTTTTTTTTTTTTTTCTTCTGTTGTGGCATATGCAGCAGGTGCCTGCTCGTTTTTCGTATGTGGGTAACAACATTTAACTATGTATATATATTTCCGAATTGGTTTAACTGCCACCCGCCTGAATCTATTTAAAATCAAATTTTTTTTTATTTCAACCACCCGACCCGACCCGACCGGCGAATAAAATCTAATTTTTTTAAATTTCATCCGCCCGATCCGCGGATAATCCGCGGACTCCGCGGTTGTGCCCGCAAACCGCGCATCTCTAATATATATATATATATATATATAAATATATATATATATATATATATATATATATATATATGTATATATTTATATATATATATATATATATATATATATATATGTGTGTATGTATGTATATATATATATATGTGTGTATGTATGTATGTATGTATGTATGTATATATATATATATATATATCTCTCTTAAAGAAGACAGCATTTATTCAAGTCTTAAACTTGTACCTTGGCCATCTGAGCTTGCACGCCCGCCGCCTTCAACGCCGTCACTGCCTTCTGAGCTGAGGCTGCATTGTCAAAGTCAACAAAGCCATATCCTTTGGGAACACAGAAATACATATTGTAACTATAAAGTATAATATAATTTAAAGTCTATGAACAGTGGAAGTGAAAATCGACAGAGGCAGAGTATGTCCATTCTAGACTGGAAATGCTGTTTCTCTGTTGAAAGCACATCAGGGATATGCCTTATTATCCATATCCTTCTCATTTTTTTGCATAATGAGCGTTCACATTATTCATGCAGCATGTGTGACCTCTTTGCAACCTGTAAAATCTGCAGCCAGCTCACATATGTTTTCTGTGCACGTTCATATTAAGACCATGTACAGCGAGCAGTATGTTTCTAAACTTGTAAAAAAAACACCACAGGGGTCTTGCATGCTACATGTAGGCCTCAGTATGAGTGTAGTCAAAGTAGTCAAGACACTTAATATTGATTTAATTTTCTCGAATGATCTGCCCAATCAAAACTCAGATCATATAACCTTGGTGTAGGAATTGTTTGGTAGTGCATTAAAACATAATACAATGAATGGCAAACAAATGTTAGGCTAGGACATTACTTCCTAAATAGTGGGCAATCTTGTTATTGTTTTCATTTCGATGTCCCGCCCTCTACCGTTTGACCAATTAGAAAGTCTGTGAGTGTGTCACATCCAGGTTGCCAGTTATTTTATTTTATTTTATTTATTTTTTTGTCCTGTCCAGCTTCTCAGGCAAATCATATTGTTGATGTAGATGCCCATATCGGCTATACAAATTTACTTTACAAAAGAGAAGTGTGGGATACTTCTCTTGTTGCCATATTTGTATTTGACTTTATTCAATGTATTTATATTATCATTTGGTGCAGCCGGGCCGGAGCAGGAGGGAATAGAAAGAGAAGAAAAGGAAGACAGAGGGGTAAATTGTGGGGACAAGAGGGGGCAACAACAACAACAACAACAAGGATAGTAAACGTGATAGCAAAGAAGCAGTTAGTGAAATAAATAATAATACAGAAATGACAATGAACATTATTACACTACAAATGGAGCAATACAAATACCAATAGAAATAGCGCTATTGATAATGATTAATAACCATAATCTATTATCCACAATACAATTGTTAAAATGCAACACTACATATATGTAATGATAACTAGAGATACAAAAGAAAGCAGATAAATGGTGGGGAAGAAAGAGAAGCCAGCTATGTTAACCTTGTAGATTGTTATAGTAACAATAAGTTAAGCTTTGTCAGTGTGCCAAGTGTTACCCAGTTTCCCCTCGGGTAACAACGTTAATATATGTTTGATGAAACGTGATGAGTGTATGTATGTATATGTACTTGTATATGTATGTTTGTACAGTGAATGTTTATGTACAGTATGTATATATGTATGGTTGTACAGTGAATGTATATGTACAGTATGTGTATATGTATGTTTGTACAGTGAATGTGCGTGTGGATGTACGAACAATATATTTGACTCCCACTGTGTGCGGGAGCCAGAATACGGCCCCAGCCACCCAGAGAGCCCAACCCACAAACAGCAGGTGTGGCGCCCAGGGAACAAGGGACCACCGGCCCCACGCAGCCAGGCCGGCCAGCGACAGGAACCTCAGAGCTCGGTTCACCGTGCTGCCCGGAAGAGCCAGCAGCAGGCCGCAGACAGATGCGCCCGGCAGAGGACAAGGCAAGGGAGAAGCAGGGGACAGCCAGCCCTCAAGCCAGCGAGAGACCACACCCAACACGGGCAGAAAGGCGGGACGCCCCACCCGAAGGGCCCAGAGACTCCTCGCAACCGGACGGGAAGACCACCCCCACCCCGCATCAACCGGGTCCCCACGAGCCCGCCCCCCACCCTCCGGAGAGCACGGCTCGTACCAGTCCCCCCAACCAAGTCGGCCACTGCAGGACCGCCCAGCACGGGAGCCACGGTAACAGCCCACCCCACCCGCAGGGACCCCAACAATCGAGGTGGAACAACCAGCAACCGCCCTGTCGAATCATCACCCTGAGGGAGGGGAAAAATTTAAATAATAGTAAAATATAAAAATGTTGCCAGTTATGCACCGCCCTCTTCGTCTGGCTACTGCCCCTGGTAAAGTTACTAAACATGTCAGACCTTAGTAAATCTAAAAGGCGCCGTTATGATTCTCAACATATTCATGACAAAGCCAGGAACGAAATGAGGATTTGTATCAGGGATGCCTTTGAAAGATGGAGACGATTGAAGGCGGAGAAGATTTTTTCATCTTGACGCCAAACTTGCTAATAAAGTTAAAGTTAAAGTTAAAGTTAAAGTACCAATGATTGTCACACACACACTAGGTGTGGCGAGATTATTCTCTGCATTTGACCCATCACCCTTGATCACCCCCTGGGAGGTTAGGGGAGCAGTGGGCAGCAGCGGTGGCCGCGCCCGGGAATCATTTTTGGTGATTTAACCCCCAATTCCAACCCTTGATGCTGAGTGCCAAGCAGGGAGGTAATGGGTAATTTCATATGGTACCTTTTTTAAGGTAAATAAATAGTTGAAACAAATAACTATTTTTCTGCCTGCCATAACCTTAATTTTTTTCCTCTAATAAATGCACATCATCAGCATTGAAATTGCACTTTTAACATGTGTGCATGGATAAAAATTCAAAATAAAAAAATCCTGTCCGCTGTTCGCCGTGACACAGATCACAGCAGCCACACACCACCGCTCATATGTGCGCTCTATTTTTAACAAAGTCTTATTAGTTACACTCATTAAACGATTAATGGAAGCAACAGAATATAAATCAAGGATTTTAATCGATCAATCGTTGCAGCCCTATCAAAGATAACACATTAACACACTAATAATGTTAACGAGCAATGTTGTCACTCCACTATGGACCAGATGACGGGGTTCAGACCCAAGATAAGTAAGTCCACACAGGCTGGAATATGGACCAATTTTGGTGGTACAAGAGAGTGGCCAGAAAAGGTGCTACGGTCGTCTGACCCAACATTTTTGATCTGCAGTGCAAAAACAAATGGGACTAAATACACTTATTCGACCATCGACCACAATCTACTTAAACTGAAATATATCATGTGGTTTTAAAAAAAATGCTCTTAGGCCATTAAAATGTGATTAACTGCTTACAAATCAACTAATTAAGTACATTACATGTTTTAATGCTATGCAATGCGCAGAAGAAAAAAAAAAAAATATATATATATATATATATATATATATATATGTATATATATAAATAAATGTTGTGCCAAGTACCGTATTTTTCGGGCTATAAGTCGACGTTTTTTTCATAGTTTGGCCGTGGGTGCGACGTATACTCCGGAGCGACTTATGTGTGAAATTATTAACACATTACCGTAAAATATCAAATAATATTATTTATCTCATTCGCGTGAGCGACGAAGAAAATGACCGCAATCGTCACACACACGTCAGCAATCGTCACTCACACGCCAACCAATAAGAATTTGGCGGGGGAGGGTCATGGCAGAAGTGCATTGTGGTTCATGGAATGCTAACTGCTATATGCTATACGCTACTGCCGAAGCTATTAAAATGAATCACATTAATATTGGCGGTAACTTATAAAAACTGAGAAGGGCTGAACTAAAATGGCACCGAAAAGGAAATCATATACTGCAGATTACAAGCCGGACATAGTGAAATATGCAGCAGAAAACGGCGATCGAGCAGCAGAAAGAAAGGGAGCGGCGCATACCAGGAGCGACACCGAGGAGGAAGATTTCATCGGATTTAGCGATCGGGAGTGACAGATTGTTTGGTAAACGTATAGCATGTTCTATATGTTATAGTTATTTGAATGACTGTTGCCATAATATGTTACGTTAACATACCAGGCACGTTCTCAGTTGGTTATTTGTGCGTCATATAACGTACACTTATTCAGCCTGTTGTTCACTATTCTTTATTTATTTTAAATTGCCTTTCAAATGTCTATTCTTGGTGTTGGATTTTATCAGATAAATTTCCCCCAAAAATGCGACTTATACTCCAGTGCGACGTATATATGTTTTTTTCCGTCTTTATTGTGCATTTTCGGCCGGTGCGACGTATACTCCGGAGCGACTTATAGTCCGAAAAATACGGTACTTGAAAAGTTTTCTAAGATAATGGTACCCGTCTCAAAGGCCTTCTTTCTAGTCAGATGACTGCAGACCATAATGCATGATCAGAGATAATAAAGTGCACAAGTTTTGTCTCAGTATTACCGTACTCACTTCAAAAACATTCTCTCTGCCTTTTAAAGTAATTCACTACCGAAGTAGGCGATCGAGGGTCGCCATGGCAATGCCAGACAGTGTTCTCCCTATTATAAGTCGGTGTAAGGTAAGATAACCACCTGTGGTTATTAAAAATACCAACTGTCCAATTTCCAGTAGGCTATGACAAAGCCAGGTAATAAGTGTCATGTTTTCTCCATGCCTCAATATGATTTTGATCCTCACCTTTGCACTTGTTGGTAGTCTTGTCCAGTATAGCCTTTGTGGAAACAATTTTCCCGTATCTAAAAAACAGAAAACAGGCAGCATTATTATACATTACTTTTTCATCTCCTGCAGCCACGGGGTTTCTCTGTAAATTAAATGTAACTGACTTTGTTCAGTGATTACATTTTAACCCTCACCAACTTCAATGCATTTACCAGCTGAAAATAAATTAAAACTTCAGGGATGGAAACGGATGAAGTACACTTTGTGCATTTTTATTCATGTTAGCTCCAACATAAATGTCTAACATGACATTGTCCATGCAAGTTTCTATTTTATTAATCTTACATTCGCATTATCACTCCAAGTCTCAATACTGCTGCTACAGCGGACAGGACAAATGCATTTTGTCTATCAGTCGCCATCTCGCCAGGCATGCAGTGTAACATGATATGTCTCTCCTGTGCAATGCTGGCTCTCAGCCATATTCTCATTCTGTATTCAGCACCCTCACTTTAGCCAATGTCATCGTCCTTCGTGCCATTCAGCTACATTGCATACATTGCGTACATTGCACCTCTACATATACAAATAGTCTTAGGGATTTGAATTGCTTTTAAGCGTGAAAACACTTTTCAGCTGTGTTCTAAGTTAAGCTTTTTATAGGTAAAATGGGCGCTATGTTGTTTAAAATAAAAAACTGCACTTATTGGGGGAATTTTGCCCATCACCCACAATCCTGATGTAAGACAAGAACACACATTTTTCTCCTATCTTATGAGTTCAAATAACTGAAAAACTGTTAGCAAGAGGCGACTCACAACACCAACATGGAGCATCATCTATTTTGCCTATAAAACTCTAAAAACATTAGAGAACCGCCAATAACGCTCCATGTACATGCTGTGACCTTTATATTAACCAAATTATTTATTGTATTGAGGGTCTGGACAGAAGGTGTTGGCGATACCGAGAATTCTTGTATCGATCCGATACCAAGTAAATAACTTGAAACGCCACGATCAAATATTTTTGTGAATTTGCCTCGTTATTTGATTATGATAAAACAAATATGATTAATAAAATTAAACAGAACATAATAATGAAACACAATTAACTAAATACAACAATATGAAAACAATGTAACAGTACAAAATTAATAAAATGTAGTAATTCCATTATTATTTTCTACTACATACAATTGTTTAACGTTTTAGGGTAGGTTAGAGGCAAAGGATGTGTTTGTGTGGGCAGCAGAGCACAAGATGGAAGGTGGTGCATTGTTAGCACAGACAAAATAGAAGAAAGTAATTTACTGGATAAAATGTTGAGAAACTCTAACAAAAGTATTGATCCCATCAAACTAGTATCGATCCGATACTTATACTTAGCTTATTCTTGATACTATCGGTATTTGGATTGATACGCCCAGCCCTACTGGACAGCAAGAAATATTGTGTTGTTCTATTTATTGATTTGTCCAAATCATTTGACACAGTAAACCACAGCTTGTTAATACAAGCCCTATGGATTGTCTAAACATGCAGCTTCCTTGTTCGTACAGACTATCTTCCCAGCAGAACACAATGTATACAGGTGGCTGAATCTACTTCTTCAATTTTGGACATTACCAAAGAGGTTCTACAAACTTCAGAGCTGGAGCCTGTTTTATTTTAAATTGACATAATCTTTCTAATAATTTGTCAACTGCAATGCATAATTTTTATGCAGACATCACGATTATGTATTGCTGTTTAAACCTCGCTCACTCAGGCTTCAACGTTTTACAAGCTGCTGTAATCCAGTCTTGCTTATTGGCTCCTAAATTTATTTTAAATACAGACAAAAAGCAAGCTCATTTTTTTTCGCATTCAAGGGTTTGACCAAAGAACATTCCAAATATTGAAGCATCAAAAGGAAAACCTATAGAGCAAGTTTTGAGTTACAACTATTTAGGTATTACACTTAACCAGGAGCTTTCATTAAGAGGCTAAATCAACAACTTGGGACTCAAAACTTAGGGTGAAGTTTGGGTTCTTTTTCAGAAACAAAACGTGCTGCACTGTCAAGATCAGAAATAAATTAGTGACGTTCTTGCCCATAATTGATTATGGAGACATACTTAGTTTGAGTGCTTATTCCAAATATCTCCAGTCTTTGGACACTGTTTTTCACTTGGCACTAAGATTTGTTACTGGCTGTAATCTTCTCACCCACCACTATCAACTTAATTTTAATTACCATCATTGAATGCACGGAGATACACAAATTGGTTGACAATAATTTATAGGGTCTTTTAGGTTTAATCCATTCCTATTTGTGTACTTTGTGACAAACAACAAACAGTTGCTTTGCATTACGTTCCAACATTACTTATGTTTTAACAAGAGTTGTCAAAAATAACGAGTTAATTTGCGATTAATGACAAGAAATCAAATTACTCATGTATAAACATTAAACACAGAATTTATGTTGAACCACAGATGGTTAGCTAAATGCGGACAAGGTGCTATGTGCAAAAATGATAAAGAGACTTCAACTGGTAGTAAATTTCGATTCAAAACACACCCTGATAGGACTGAAGGTAAAAACAAGGTAATTTGCATATATTGTAGCGACTAATTCTCTTTTCGCTGCACAACAAGTTAAATAGAAAGAAACGCAGCAAGAACACTACTAGTACATCAACAGCAAGCAGTGGACAACAAACAATGATGGTGGGGCATATTCGTGGCAATGTGTAAAAAACTCCCACCACAGATAAGGTTAGCAACGCTTTGGTAGCAACTGTGAATAATCAGGATTAATGCAAATTTAAAAGTCAGATTAATCTAATCAAAAATAATTATCATTTGACAGACATAACAGTTCCTCGTGTACGGACTGAATTTGGGGAAATAACTTTTAGACGATTGTACAGTGTCTGTGATTGTAAAAGGTGTAAATCTTTAACTGTTTTGTTATCGCCCTACAGCTCCCTTTTCATTGCATTTATTGATTTTATTAGCAAAGAGGTAACACAGAGGAACTACTTTTCTGGCGTAGTGACACAGTGCCTTGCTCCTCACAATATAATCCGATAGGACAGGATCTGTACTGACTGAGAGACAAGAACAATCATATGAACTACTACGAATAGACAACCAAATGATATGCAAAGTATTAGCCCATATTTCATCCTAATTTGTACACAGCTCGATCAAATGTGTATATACAGTAACTGTGATATCAAGCACTATGCGCTCCATGTTTCAAAATCTATGTGATGACTTACTCGATGGACTGTTGCCTGCCTAGAAGGTGCTAACTCTCAAGCATTATATCCTACCTTCTTCCAATTCCGAGCAGTTACGCCACACGTAACACATGTTCCTTGTCCATTTGGCATAGTTTAGCTACCAAGGTTAGTTAATGTACAGTGGTACCTCAACTTACACATATTTTATGAGCTGTCTCTTGGCATTTTTTTATGCTTTAAAGGGGACCTAATATGCAAACCCAATGTTTCTTACCTATTAGTACCTGTTTTTGTGTATTTTGGATCTGCATTAGTCCTGAAAAATGTAAATCAAACCATGGAGGCATGGCGGCGATATTTAAAACACAATCTTGCCTTCATTCAATTTTTGCCCCATTTGTGACATTTTTACAATTGGTGACGTCCACAGATATTTCCATGTATGGCAAAGTTTTACCCAGAGAGCTTTGTGCTTGTCCGTCTTGTAGTCTGACATTGTAGTCAATAAGTTCCTTATTTTTATCTATCCTCTTGTTGTGGAGCAAACTGGCTTGTACATGCACATGCATTCTCCGTTGTTGCCATTTATAATAATAAAAGTAGCGCATAGGTCCGCGCTAAAAAACTACAACATCGCTGACGGGGGGAAGACACTGTCAAAGTGGAGCAATGTACATACACTATATTGCCAAAAGTATTTGGCCACCCATCCAAATGATCAGAATCAGGTGTCCTAATCACTTGGCCTGGCCACAGGTGTATAAAATCAAGCACTTAGGCATGGAGACTGTTTCTACAAACATTTGTGAAAGAATGGTCCGCTCTCAAGAGCTCAGTGATTTCCAGCGTGGAACTGTCATAGGATGCCATCTGTGCAACAAATCCAGTCTTGAAATTTCTTGAAATATTCCAAAGTCAACTGTCGGCTTTACTATAAGAAAATGGAAGAGTTTGGGAACAACAGCAACTCAGCCACGAAGTGGAGGGAATTATGGTGTGGGGTTGTTTTTCAGGAGCTGGGCTTGGCCCTTTAGTTCCAGTGAAAGGAACTTTCAATGCTCCAGTATATCAAAAAATTTTGGACAATTCCTTGCTCCAAACCTTGTGGGAACAGTTTGGAGCGGGCCCCGTCTTCTTCCAACATGACTGTGCACAAAGCAAGGTTCATAAAGACATGGATGACAGAGTCTGGTGTGGATGAACTTGACTGGCCTGCACAGAGTCCTGACCTGAACCCGATAGAACACCTTTGGGATGAATTAGAACGGAGACTGAGAGCCAGGCCTTCTCGACCAACATCAGTGTGTGACCTCACCAAACCACTTTTGGAAGAATGGTCGAAAATTCCTACAAACACACTCCGCAACCTTGTGGACAGCCTTCCCAGAAGAGTTGAAGCTGTAATAGCTGCAAAAGGTGGACCGACATCATATTGAACCTTATGGGTTAGGAATGGGATGGCACTTCAAGTTCATATGTGAGTCAAGGCAGGTGGGCAAATACCTTTGGCAATATAGTGTACGACCGCCCACAAAATGGCGCATCCTGAAGAGACGGTCAGAAAGCAGATTGAAGATGGTTTGTAAAACATAATATATGTGAACATTTTTACCAAATAACCACCATTACATGTTATGTAGACCACAAAGAAGTGTTTTAAATGTGAAAAATATTCTAATAGTATAACTACTTCAAAAGTGAACAGCATAAGATCAGGCCAAAAACATATGGGGCCCCTAATGTAATAAGAGTTGCATGGATTTCTTCTTACAGATTGACGTATGTTTAAATCGAGAAAACATTGTATGCTAGAAAAAAAATCAGATTTATTAAAGTATGCTCATGCACAAATCCAAGCACAGTTTTGTGTTACATCGCAATCAACATTTCCACGTGACTGGGCACGCCCGGACAGCGCCCAGGCTATGCTCCCTTATAAATACGCAAATCATTAGCCATATGCCTGGGATCTGCAGGCTCTGCCCAATCACAATTCAGTAGGAGGTACCGTATTTTTCGGACTATAAGTCGCAGTTTTTTTCATAGTTTGGCCGGGCTCCAGTGCGACTTATATATGTTTTTTTCCTTCTTTATTATGCATTTTCGGCAGGTGCGACTTATACTCCGGTGCGACTTATACTCCGAAAAATACGGTACTTCTTTCTCGTGATTACAGGAAATGACAGAGGCGTAGGATTGTGAGCCTGTCATTGCTGTGTGGTTTCTGAGAACTGAACACAGGCTGAAATAAAAAATAAATGGTTGGGTAAGGAAGAAGGTGAAGAGAAAGATGGATGTCACCAAAACAGACTAGAGATAAAGTAGTGGGGCGGTATAGCTCGGTTGGTAGAGCGGCTGTGCCAGCAACTTGAGGGTTGCAGGTTCAATCCCCGCTTCCGCCATCCTAGTCACTGCTGTTGTGTCCTTGGGCAAGACACTTTACCTACCTGCTCCCAGTGCCACCCACACTGGTTTAAATGTAATTTAGATATTGGGTTTCACTATGTAAAGTGCTTTGAGTCACTAGAGAAAAGCGCTATATAAATATAATTCACTTCACTTCACTTCACTAGTGTTGAACCTTGTTTGAAAAGATAGTCGCTGCAATGATATGTAAAACCTCAGAAGAGGTGGGTGACTCTGATTTCCTAATATAAATACAATTTGTGGAGCCTGCACACAGCCAGATTAGAATTGCATGCAAGAATTATGTAATATTTGGTTTGCAATCTTTTTAATATAAACATGACAGTGCTATCAAAAATGATACGACAAACTTTGATTTTTGTTTGATTACTTAATTCAATTTTTCAACACAGGAGAGATTCTTGCGTTGGCAGCCGTACGTGACACAAAGGTAGGTCAATCTTCCAGTGCCATTAATGTGCCACAAACACCGGCTGCTGCTGTGCGCTTGAATATATCAGTATATATTATATACTGTATATATAATATGTAAATATTACATATGTTATATTTTATATTGCTACTATGGTACATTTTTAGTCTACTTTATACCTGCATTATCCTTTCCACCCTTACCCTTTCCATCCTTTGTAACTGAGCTACTGTGTGGAACAACTTCCCTTTTGGATCAATAAAGTTTTTCTAAGTCTAAATCTATGTCCACTGGCTGGTTAAGTGCACATCTGTATTATTTATTTGAACTCCTGTAAGGCATGACTATTTCATGGCGTCGTAGTCCAAGCTATGCCCAGCAAGTGGACTGACATTGTGTCTTGTTCATGTGCATACCCAGTAACACAAGCAGTTGAGAGCTTTACATTAAGACTAGTATACACAATGCATGCTGCTGCTCTACATTATGAAGAGTGATAAGAGGGGCAGGGGACTCAGCTATGTGTGAGGGAGGGTGGAGTCTGATGTCCATTCATGGTCAACAACCAAAGAGGGACCAGGGCGAGGAGTGTAGCCACAGTAAAGATACCTAGGGAGAATGAACCTCCCATCCCCTGCTCTCATCTGCCTACATATAGATCTACAGATCCTGCACAAAACCAACTCTACGAGTGGGGGGAGGGGATCTGTCCTCTAATCGTATACGCTCACATTTGCAGTGAAAGTGAGTCTAATGCTATACATGACACATCTCCATGCTGCGACCCACTGTAGTGATGGTAATGAATGCATTTTATTAGAAACATGATACTCTTCCAGCCTCTTCAACGTGAGAGAGTCACATCGGCCCTAATGTGCAGGGCTAAAAGGCAAATTTCATGCTATGATTTTATCGGGCTGTGTAGAAGCAGAAATACGAGAACCACCCCCATGGAACAGAGCAGAACAGAACAGACCGCCACCTGACCCACAAACTCGGAACACAATTCACTCCACCCCTTCTAAATCTCCCCCCCCCTTCATGCCATTGCCTTGTTTGTCTTTCCCTTTCCCCTGGGCTCGCCGTTTCCTGTAGGGTTGGGCAGCCTCATGTGAGCCATATCTTTTAGACAGCTGTAAAATAGCAAGCCTCTCCCTCCCTTACTTGCTCAAGCTCCCTCCCTCCCCTTTCCCTCCTTTTCTCTCACTCTTCTCCTCTGTCACATTTTCTTTGCTCTGCTGGTTCTCATCACCAGGCTCCAGTCCTCAATTAAGCTGGCAAGGATCATTCATCCCCGCCATACTTGTTTTAATGACTTCCACTGGCAGTCTAACAAACATGTCCAATTGATTGGTGCATACTGCTGTTTGATGTCAGACCAATTTTTAAAGACCATCGTGGGGTATTAAACAGACCTTAAGCAGACAGTATCAAACGACTCATACAATATAATGCCCTGAAAGGGGTCCTATTTTGCAAAACCAACTTTCCTTACATGTTGGTACCTGTTTTAAGACCTAATCTACTAAGATCTAAATACCAACCGCTAAACAGTGTGTGCAAATTATAATATGGTATGTACTATTGGTGGCGTGTTGTGTTTGATCTACTAAGACTGCATGTGCAATTGAAAAGTGGTGCAGACCATCCATCCATCCATCCATTTTCTACAGCTTGTTCACATTCACACACAAGGGCCAATTTAGTGTTGCCAATCTACCTATCCCCAGGTACATGTCCGCCCTATTTAAATAGAGGTTTTTGCCTGTACTCCCGGCATTACACTTTTTTCCCTCCACATTCATATTATTATGCTCTCCAACCTGTGTGTGATGTTGAACTAGCAGCACACATCTAAAATCAGTAACACCTTTTCCGCTATATAAAATCGCAATCTGCAGACAACAAACTATTTTTAGTGCATTTGACGCTTTGCTGGAAGGCGGTAGTACATTACACCACTGCAGCATATTCCTGCATCTGGAATGTTCCAAACGCCAGAAAATGCACGTTGAAAAAAAAAACACCAGCAGACACCAAAACCCATACAATCAATTTGTTTTAATCAGCCCCTTAAGTCATCCAGCAGCTATACAATTATAAAATGATATTACTGAATAGATTGCTGATTTTGTTTTATTTCTGACAGTCAAAATATGTTGACACGCACACATGAGCGCAGGATTATCTGTTTAGTAGATGAGCTCTACGTGCGCTATCAAGGTGCATGTGCTTAGGTACACCAAGCCCTTAGTGTATTTGGAATCCCCATAAGTCCAAAAAAATGTGGTATTGAACCATGGAAGCATGGACGAGATATTTATAAAACAATTTTGCCTTCTTCCAAAATTGCTCCAAACGAGCTGTTTAGAATTTGAGACATTAATGACGTATTTTGCCTTAGCTACGTCAGCGGATATCTCCACATACGGTAGAGGTTTACCTGCAGAGCTTTGCGCAAGTCCGCCATTTTTATTCAGTTATAGTACAAAGTTGTAGTCAATAAGTTCCTTCTTTTTCTCTTTCCTCTTGTTGTGGGGAAGACTAGCTCATACATGCACAAGCATCCTCCGCTGTTGCTATTTCTAATAAAAATTAGCCTAAAGTTCTGTCTTATATCTGTCAGTAGACTCTATCTGGAAGCGCTAAAAACTATAACATGGATGACAGGGAGAAGACGCAGTCGAAGTGGAGGCATGTAAATAAGACCGTCCGCAAAACGGAACAAAGAGACGGTCAGAAAGCGGCTTGAAGGGGGTTTGTAAAACATAATCTATGCAAAATGTTGACCAAAAAAACACCATTACATGTTATGTAGACCACAAGGAAGTGTTTTAAATGTAGAAAAAAAATCAAAATATGACCCCTTTATCATACTTGTTGGAAAATCTGTGCACAGAAGAACTTAATAAATTATTTCCTTCATCATTCACCTGTTAGAAAGTAATCCTTCAAACAGGATTTTCCATCAGCCATCGCTCACTTCTCTGTTCCCAATATCCTCAGCCCCTCTAATCTGCTTCATGTGTGTCCACAGAGAGATTTATAGTGCGCACGTTCTGAGAAAGAGTTTATTGGGTGACTTACGGCTGACAGAGTTTGACCAGATCCTGGTCTGTGGTTCCTGGGTGAAGGCCACGGATATACAGGTTGGTTTTGCTCAAATGCTCCCCGCCGTTATTTCCGCTGCCGTTGCCATTGCTGACGGTGCTGGTGTGGTTGCTGTTGGGGCTTGGAGGAGCCATCTGATGATTGGAAGGCGACACATACGTCTGCTGCAAGACACATTAAGGCTCCTGTTACATTTGGAGGTGTATGGTCCTTCTCTTATGCACTATGGTACTTACCTTCAGGTGTTTACAAGAAGAAGTTTGTAACAACATGCAAATATGCATACAAGGTACAGTATTAGGTAATCACAAAATCTTTCACTGCACTTTCAAAATGAAAGTTGATCAAAGTAAAATTAGTGTGCAGTTGTTAGGTGAATGCATACATTTGAGTCAAACTTTATTAAAAACTAATAGATTCGTCAAATTGAGAGATCCAGACTAATCTTTTTTTTTGATTTTACATCGAATGATTTTGGCACTTCACGGCATTTTCTTTTGCATTTGTGTAACCCCAGCACAGAAGGAGTGCCGACACTACATGTCCTCGTGAAAAGTAGCTCTTTTGCGCAAGACCATTGTTTTGTTGGATAAATTAAACAGTCAGAAAATCCAACTGGAGAAGGAGAAGAGGGCTGAACTAGCTTGGATTTGTCTTTTTTTCCTGACTTTTGTGATTTTTAAAGTGGTTAAATAACAAAATATTAAACACAGAGCTTTTTTTCCTGAAAATCAACCGGTTAGTATTGTACTTCCTGTCACACTCTCCCTTTATCAAAGCAAAATTGCTGCACCTTTGCACTGACATTCGGTAAAAATAGAAGCCTTATTATTTTCTTCAAAGTAGGGATGTTCTGATGAGGGTTTTATGCTGCCGAATCCGATACTAATCATCCATGAGTGAGATCGGCTGATACTAATATCGATACCAATCACATATATTAATTGTACATTTTTCAATCTATTTATGGTGGTGCTATTGACAGTTTAACAATATCAACAAAATATTTAAACTGGTTCCGTATTCTCTTTCTTGGTGTGTAATATGTTCAACCTTGTCCTCCAGTGACATTAAAGATACTTGATACAAAAAAAAATGCAGTTTATTTGACATAATATAGGTGATTATTATTAGCTTAAAGGAGTGGCTGCAAACTGTGCATGAAGACACATAATTAGCTGCTCGCCGATTGTCAGCTGGGGATCTAAAAATAAATACTGTGTCAGCCAGAGGAGATCAGTGTTCGTAATTGGCAATAAAATGGCGATCACTTACTTTTTCAAAAAAATCGGTCGATGCTGATCGGTAGCTGATTGTTTGGCACATCCTAACTTTAAAGAGCTCCAAAGCATGAAGAATGAGACGATAAGACATTCAGCGCAGCTGGTGAAAGTTGACACAAGGCATAAAGTGGAAAGCGCAGTTGGATTAGTAGTCGTACGTTGGCGGGCCGCGATGGACACGCACTCAGTGGAATTTAGGGTAAGGTAAGGTGTATGTTAAGTTCATGTTAAAGCTGATTTAAGGCTTGTTGTTGATATTCCTGCTACTGTGTGTAATTCATGTGAATGACTTGTCTGTTGTCAATGAATACACATTGTGGCAAAACCTTACCTCTTTCTATGTTTTTGAAAATATCGTCAATGACTAGTCGACGTTGACTTGACTATCATCAGTGACTAGTTGACTTTAAAAAATCTGAAGTCGTGCAACCCCTAATCAAGATATCATTATGAGCAGATGTTTAAGCAAATTGTAACCTCAGATGAACAAAAATTAAGCCAATCAGTGTATCCCCACTATTCGCAGAGTTACTGTACATTCCAAGACCATCCATGTATAGCAAATAAACGCAAGTAATTGAGACGCCCATAAAAAATTTCTATTTTTCACACTCTAATAAAGCCTGGACTATGATGTTGCATCTCAGTGCCATTGTACCCTACAGCAGGGGTCCCCAACCTTTTTTGCAACACAGACCAGTTTAATGTAGGCATTATTTTCACGGACCGGCTTTCCACGTGTGGCAGATAAATACAGCAAAAATAAATGCATGAAAAATACAACTCACTCTAATGCTCAATTAGTGGGAGCCCTGGGCCTGTTTCTTTGCGATGAGATCCCCAGCAGGTTGATGGCAGTCAACCTGATGGGGATCGCAGATGGAAGTCAGCCTTTGGCTACACTCTATCACATTTATATTTTATATGTTCATTAATGTGCATTGTATCATGTCAAAAAGTTATAACAACTATAACGAATGGCAACTTCCTATGAGGAGTTTTATCTATAAACAAGCTTATTGGTGTGGGACATGCGAAAGTTAAGACGTAGAAAATGCAGTCGTTTATAAATTATTTAATGTTTCTGCGCGGCCCGTTAGCAAATGTGTCACGGACCGGTGGTTGGGGACCCCTGCTTAACAGCGTGGTTGGTGTCTTATCAAGGCATGAGAGTGCAGCATGCTTGTTCTAATACTTCTATGTATGTATGTATGCTACATATACATACAGTATATGTGCCTTGGGATAAATGCTGTTGTGTATTGGCGCTTTATAACTAAATATAAATCATAATCCTAGTATATACAATGAAAATATGTTGTGTGCTCCCTAAATGATTACATTGTTTTAATGTAAATCAAGGATCTAATGTGCTATGGGAAAATGAGTGATCTTTTATCAGCAATACCCGCCCTATTTATGTTTGTAATGCAAACATGAATTGAATACTGTATGTTCATTTGAAACAGATGTTGCTTTGGTTAGAGATGCCTTAAATTTTGCTACTGTAATGCCAATTTAGGATCAAAAAGACAACATTGTTTTGTTCTTGGTTCTGCAAACGTCAATTTTAAACTAATTTGAAGACTTGAGTATCAAAAGCTTTTGGAAGAAATGTACCCTGTAAAACTTAATGGGAATGACTCATATGGCAATTTACAAAAAGTAAACCTCAATTTAAGGGTAAAAACAAACTGGCTGGAGTTGTATTCTGTTCTTACACAAGTTTTCATATTAAAGCAGTTTTTGCTGTGATTTATTTGAAAGGGTTCCGATGTTTGCAGTGAGCTGACTGGTATAGTTACAGAATGTTTAAATATGTTAATACAATTCATCATGGGGTTGCAAAGTATGTTTGTAGATAGATAATTAAAAATGAGTAATTTTACATGCACCTATAAAACAAATAACCACAACTACAATTCTTTTGAGCATTCGATCCAATAGTAGTGATTTAAAAGAATACCACTGCAAGGTTTGGCCTTGGTCCTGCCTCTGTGTTAGGACCAGGGTAAGAGGAACTGTTTGATTAGCCAGGGTCAGCAGGGCTGGTCCCTGGGAACAATGGGATGACTTGTTGGACACTACAAGGACCAGCAGCTTATTAACAGAGAAAGGCTTGTCAACAGACAGCCAAGCTAATTATGTCTGTCTATTGGTCTCTGCTGCAGAATTCTGATAAATGACTCAAATTTATCAAAATTAAAACGATTAGGATGCTCCTCCATGTATACCAAAGGAGAGTACAATGAGTCTGTAGCTTAGAGAGGATTGTGCAAATACAGAACTGCAAAAATAATGGAACTGTGAGTAAGAAAACACATAATTACAATCACACACATGCACAAACAGAGGGGGAGGTAGCCACACATCACTAATGTATTAACTAAATAACTAAAAAGCTTTTAAAAAGTAGAAGACTAAAATAATGTTTACTATTCGTGTATGAAATCTAGATAATATTGATTTCTGTCTTGAAGAAAAAACAACTTTCATGACTCTTTGGCATATAATTACCTTATTTTTATTCAATTAAATGTGTTGTTTAAAGGTTAAAGTAGCAGTAACCAATTAATGACTGCAACATCACTTTCTAATATAAAGCAAATCAATAATGAGCATGAAAGCTTCCTCAAATGGACGACAAAAACAAATTATGTAAATAATAGGTATGGATGCTACTGTTAAATACAAAGCCGTCTTACTTCACAACTGATTTCATATCAATTTTCCCTCGACAAAGAGCAGAAAAATAATTCCATGTTTTGCGGCTAGTGAGGGCAAGGATTAAGCGATGAAAAAAAAGCTTCGCAAAACCATCATTTAATCAATCAAAATGTGTCAAAACAACTGTAAACAGAAGTATGTTTATGAATGTAACGTAACAAATCCTTACACAACCACAGAAGCCAGATTAAACTGGGTGGGCTGTATGTAAATTTTACACAGCAACTGTCGAATTTTCCCTATAGTGGGATAACGTAAAAGTCTATTCTAAATCTATTGAGCCAAGGAAGAAGAAAAACTAGGCACGGATCAAAACATGTTTGTTTGTACAGTGTGAGGGGCGATGTTTGCCTGCTTTATGTTTCTGCATTGAGGCGAGGGTGTATACCACACCAGTTGATTCCTCCCCTTTCAATCCCACTTGCATAGCTCCTTGTTCAGAAGGCTTATAGCCCATCTTTGCAATTGCCTTCTGCTCTGATTTGCAATCTATTTGCAATAAAAGTGACGGTTGTAACAAATTGATTAATTCCAGCTCCAATAAAGCTCTTTGTTTCTCTTTAAGTGGCATTGTTCACTGCTGACAAAGGAAGCTAACAAGCTAAATAGTTTGACAAGTACCCTGATTTAGGTAGAGGTGTGTGCGCACAGAGAAGTGGCGAACGTACCAGGATGTGAAAAATTCTGAATTGAATTGAGTAAGGGTGCACAATAAATATGACGAATTATGATGGCGTACCAATAAAGCCGATAACGTTGAAAAATAGCTGTGATTATCGATTTAAAAAACGACAAAAAAAAAACCTCCATTGAAGTGAGATTACCCATATGAATGGCGCTGAACGACTTTACCATCTTTGAAAATTCTGGCTTTTGTCAGGACAAATCTACAGGTACAGTTTGTCAAATGAACCTTTGTTTGAGTCTTTCTTACCTCCAGGTGTGCACAAACTACAGTTAAATCTGGATTTAAAAAATAACATACATTAATAAGTTATTTGTATTGTACTTGTGAAGCAGGAAGTTATCGGTTTGAGTTTGTTGTACCTTCTTTACACATTTAATTTGAATTACACCAAATATTTTTTTATCAACAATTAACAATAAACAAGTCTTCTGAAAAACAATTAATTTGATGTAGTATAACAGTCAGGTTTTGTATTTTGATTTCTTCCTGTCCAGCGCTCTTATTTTTGTTTCACTTCCTGTTTTGGGTTAGTCTTGCAGTGTCTTTACCTCTGCATCTGAGCACACTTCTCTTCACCTCTTTCTGGTTGGTAATTAGGAGGCTCACTTGTCCATGATTGCCAATCTGGAGGATTTATTTGCCAGCGTCGATTTAGGCTGGTTTGTTGTTGAATGTTCATAATGCGATGGGCATATGCACACACACCCACACCCGCACCCCCACCCCAAACCTTTGCCACCTCTTCCCCCCATGTGGTATGATGGACAACGGAGCAGCGTTCTCGTGGCTGGCAGCTTCGGGACAGATGCCTGCCCCCTTCTCTCCTGTTGCAAGTCTTGTGGTTTTTATGTGAAATGTTTTGTGTGCTTACTGGCTATCAAGTTTTTTTCTCGCCCCTAGTCTGTGCCCCCTCCACCAATAGGAGCCCAATCTGAGATTGACTTTTTTTACTCATCTTTCCCCAGTGTGTACCTTTTCCCCCACCTTTTACAGGGTACTGTTAAGTGGTGAACCATCACCTCACTCTTCTGTCTGCCTGTACAATGTTTGTTTGTCTAAACTTGGAAGGGTTTGTGGTGAAAATGACATTTCGTTGTACTTGTGAAATTACAATAAAGAGCATACCATGCATACCGTACCATGTGCCTCGGTGGTTTTCCCTTGCCTTATTTTGAAGTTGATCTACAGCTGTAGCCACATTAGTGCTTTCTGATTTTTCCCTAATAAAAGGACCTTTCATCTGCATGTCGCCTCTGCATCTTGAGGTCATGCCAACAGTCGCAATGCGCCTTTGTAACAATAACTTTTAAATGATGGGAAATGGTGGGAAAATACTTCATTTCGCACAATGCTCTATCGAAGTATTAAATAAGGGGGGGACTTGTGTTTGAGTTCAGTGTTTGTAAAGTGCATTCTTCCTGTTACTTGATTATAACACATTTCTCGAAGTTGCAATGAATTTGATTGCATTGCCAGTAGGTCCAGTTAAAATTCCAATTGAACGTTGTGTGGTGTGGCGCCAATTTATGAATCAAATATTTTAAAATGGAAGAAATATAATTAGAATTTTTGTTGACTTTATTTCCCAACATGAGGTAAACTTATCTAAACTTTATTTTGCCATTTTTTTAACCTTACACAAGCCAGGCAATGATAAGCAAAGAGCCAGATATTTCCTAAAGTCCATATATAGCTAACCCTGTATCTCATATTCATATTGTTAATAGTAACATCCTTACAGGCATACCAGACATAAGAAGCAACAGCAGCTATTTTGCTTCTGTTTTCAAAATTGTTAATTGGTAATTTGGTCCTTTTTTATTTTGACCAGCCTGTTAAAATCACACATCCCATTTTTGTCAGCCCGTCACTGCAATCTCACTCTCGCTTCTTTAGCATCAATGATGTGATGTTTGTTTTCCCACAATCACAGCTCCTTCCTGTGCTTTCTCTCGCGTTCACACCGACTATCAGGAGTGATGCACCTGCACAAGCCCGCCAAGATACAATCTAATGTCTGCCTAGTGACGCCTGTCTAATAGGGATCTGCTTGTTAGTGCTAATCCCTCTCATGTGCTTTGCAGTCAGACACTAGTGTCTCATTAAAAGTGCTCTCCTTGTGAGACAAGGACATCAGTGAGTCACATCCAAACCGACGACCAAGGCGAGTATGAAATGTAAGGTAAAACTGAAATTGTCCTGAGTGTGAGTTGAGTGAGTCATTGTTTATTTGTGTTTGTGTGAGACCAAAGCCTGACCCGCGTTTTCTACCCCCCACATATCACTTCACTCTATCTTCACCGGCATCGCATTGTCATCTCAAAGCATTCCTTGCATTCTGTCACAATACACAAATGTTGGTGTTTCCGTTCCTGTGCTGTTTGCAGCTTTTTTGGGGGTGAGCGTGTTGGCTTTAAGATTAGGGATAAAGCTGTCAACCGTAAATTCCTGGAGGCGTTTTTAGCGAGTACAAGAGACCTCTCTTTGCACACACACACACTAAAAACTGTCATATAAAATGATATAGGGGTAAAAATGCAGGCCAAGCTTGCCATTCCCATAACAGTAAAGGGACAAGCACTGTGTTTCATACTTACATTCCTACACATTAAATGGCCTACAGAGACAAAGAATGTGCATGCAGCGACTAAAAAGGTGATTTGGAAGACCATAAGTACGACAGGAAGTAAGAGCATGATCACATCCATGGCCAAACCTTTAGTGTACCGGTAACTAACAATAAGGATATTTGGACCATCTTCATCCAGAAAGTTAAGTTTTAGTTCCAATGGAAACATCAATTAATCTGCCACAACTTTAAGTCCATTTGCACAGTCTAATGAGATCCAGGATAAGAGCTGAAAAGTCTACCTCATGCTTGGGAGACATAATAAATGTTAAGGTTTGAGTTTGAGTTTGAGTTTATTTCGAACATTCAAGCATACAACATGATACATCACAATTTCCAGTTTCCAAGTTAAAAAACCAAACGTGACGCTGTCACTTGACACTTGACACTTAGGGTATTTAGAGAAGAAAAGATTGGAGGCACATCATGTCTTTACATCTGCGGGGTACACAAATTAAGCATTAATTGGTGAAAAACAAAGTTGGATTTATTCGTGTTGTAAATAACGCTGTTATTCGGGACGCTGTTTTTTAGCTACCTTTTTATTAGCTATTTTTCTGTCACGCACATGTAACTAGTAGGGGTGTGCCGAAACATTGATTATTTCATGCAATCCGATGCGGCATGTAACGATTAATATTAATTAACGAATGTTCAAAAATCGATTATTTTCCATGACAGCAAAATCTTATAAACACAAACGCAGCACCTGGAAGTTTAAAGGGACAAACTGTGCTGTATTGTAGTGTCTAGTTGTCTCCTGTGACGTTAAGGATGACGAGGAGATGGTCGATCAACAATCGCTTTACTGCAAAACAGGCCACCGTCTGTTGTAACCACTAGGGATGGGTATCATGCCACATTGCGTAAATCGTAGGGGTGTAACGGTACGTGTATTTGTATCGAACCGTTTCGGTACGGGGGTTCCGGTTCGGTTCGAAGGTGTACCGAACGAGTTTCTACACGGACATATTAAGTAGCGTAGCGCACGTTGTGTAAACAATGCACACTGAGGCACAACACACGGCATGCTAGCAACGACCGGGCTACGACAACATGTAAAAGCCAGAGCTGGAAGACCCTCCTGCCTCGTTAAGATCTCCCGTTTGGGAACACTTCGGCTGCGCGGTGCGATACAACAATGGAGGACGGAGGTTTGCCGACATTGTTCCGCAGCGGTAGGCATGTTTCTGCAAACACGTCAAACATGCTAACCCATTTGAAGCGGCACCACCCCCGAGTGAACATCGCTTCAACAAAGATAAAAACGAGCAAACAGCTCCCACCTCTTACTGCCAAGTTAGCCAGGATGGGGGGGAGTTAATCTGAGGCTGAGTTGACTTGAAACTGTTTAATGTTGCACTTTTTATATGTAGAAGAAAATTTTTGTCATTTTATTTAATCTGAGCAACAACTTGAAGCAGTTTAATGTTGATTAACGTGGACCCCGACTTAAACAAGTTGAAAAACTTATTAGGGTGTTACCATTTCGTGGTCAATTGTACGGAATATGATATATATAAAGTTTCAATCAATCAATCAAAAAAAGCACTTTATATGTAGAAAAGTTTTGTTAAGAAACCATTCTGAGCCTTATCTTATTTAGTTTTTATTTTACATATGTTGACCACATTAACCCTGGCAATGGACCCTGTGTGTATATGTATGTTATGCCATCGTTTACAAATTTGGTAAACAAATAACCAAAAAATGTATATTTTGTTGTTTCCTTACTGTACCGAAAATGAACCTAACCGTAACCTCTAAACAGAGGTACGTACCGAACCGAAATTTTTGTGTACCGTTACACCCCTAGTAAATCGATTAAAATTCTGTTCTAAATCAATTTGATCTGCACTTAAATATTGAAAATGTGCCAAATCTGTTACAAAATACAAATGTACTTACTTTTTTCTCTTTTCCATAACCAATGAACACAGATTAAATTGAACTTGCAAGAGAAAGTGTACTTGTATCGCAACATTACATTATTACAAATTGCATTAAGGCATTAAAGCATTGTTTCTTCAAGTGCATGATAACAAATATGTAAGTTATTCTTCTGGGATCTTGTTTTGTTACCATAGTCAGACAGGATGTAACAGCGATTATATTGTGAAGACCAGAAGTGTGCGCTTGGTTTTTGTAGCGCACTTGACGACAGTGCTGCGTGCAGAGATAACGATGTAAACAAAAGTACCTCCCTAGTACAGCTGCCGCCCTTTCTTCAGTGGTGCTCTTACAGTAGAAGACTCTGAGTTACAAATACAGTCAATAATAATATTAACAGTTTCAGTCAGATGTTTACATTACATGATCATAACGTACAATGCATGGTTTACTTTAAGCACAAGCTGCTTGAAGCCGGCAAGTGCGATCGTAAATCTTTGCCAACAAAAGTCGTGATGGATTCTATTACTGTATACTTTCATGGTTCACTGAGAATCATATGATATTGTTATGCTGGTAAATCCCTCACTTTTTTTGTTTTGCCCAGTACGGCTTATTTTTGGCAGCTAACGTTATCATAGTCAATGTGACACAGTTGGTGCGTCCCACAAATGTTACCGAGCGGCATGGGTGCAATTGATATTATACCTTGTGAATAAATGTTGCAAAATGTAAAGGATATTGATCCATAATCGAATGAATTGATTATTTTACCCAGCCCTGGTAACCATGCTGAAGCAACCACAGCAACAACACTTATGTCTTTTATATCTGAACTCAATAGTCCTCTCTCACTCACATCAACACACACACACACACACACACACACACACACACACACACACACACACACACACACACACACACACACACACACACACACACACACACACACACACACACACACACACACACACACACACAGGGCTTTAAAAGAGTCGGACGTCACAAACTCCAACACTACACGTAACTGACAGTTCTCTACAGTATTAAATCTACAAAAAGCTTGTGATATTGGGTAAAATAAGTTGCTTGCAAAGGGTTTTGTTTGAAGTATGTATCCTTTATTTCCGAATCCTTTGTTTGGTATTAAACTTGTAAATTGCTTTGCCTTTTGTAAAAAAAATAAAAAAGTATACATCAACGCATTCACAGTCAATTCAGATTTGGTTTGAAGAGAATACAAAAGTTATTTTTATACCAATATCTGTGAAAACAGAGATTTTAAATTAAGTATTTAGTCTAAAGACAATTTAGAAAGACAAAAGAAAGGCACTCTTTGAGTAATAGAGCTGCTTTTTTGTGGGATTGTGTTAGTTCGATCTGTCTGATATTTTATACATTCTTTGTCATGGTCTGTTTATGGTTGTCATGTGTTTTGTTCCTCATGTGCTTGTTTGTATCCTGAGTTGCACCTGTTCTTTGCCATGACCTTAGTTTCCTCAAATCAGCTCTCTCCTTCCTCTTGTGTCTAGTCCAGGTGTATTGAGTTGCCTAATTAGTCTTGTCTGTTTACCGGTAGTTCTCAGTTTGCTCTCTAGTCTTTGTCCGGTCTGCAAATGTCCTATATGTGGTGAGTTGCGCACCAAGCTAGTGTTAGCGTTTGTACTTATAGCCTTTCTTTTTTGTTTTGTGTGTGTTAAACAGTTTTACTTTCAACTTCATGTTTTGTATTTTGGGATCCTAAGTAATGTTTTTTTTTAGCTGGATGTTCAGAAATATACTTTGTTCAAAACAAAAAAAGATACATTGATATTGGTTGTTATTGTTTAATAATCGAATCATAGCACCCGAAACGTAAGTGAATTGAAGTTAATTTGTTGGCTTAGCTTTCATTGTGCTTTCCGTCTCTGCAAGAAAAAAATTTTAAGTAACGTAAAAACGCTCCTGCTAAGTAACAGTGTTTCTGCAGTTACATTATGTTAAAATTACGATATAAACAATAGATACTTATATAGTACTATATCCATTTTTATGATGTACTATAATACATATTGTAACTAGTTCTATTTTTTTTGTGCAGTATTAATAATTCATAGGAGTGCATTTTTAACTACGAAAAGTCGTAAAACGAGGTCCACCTGTAGTTGTTATGCTCAATTCTAAGAACCATAGTAACCATAAACAAGAGAGTCAAAAAAACTGAATATTATTTTCATTGGGGCAATATTTTAGATATAGATCTCTACATTGTACTAACTCAATGTTTTTTAACCATTGTTGGGCCGTCAGCGCCGTAACTCTGGAGCTTAGGTCATACGAGAAAAATAATTATAATGGATTAGATATATAATTTTTGCTAGATACTCAAAGCGCTTCACAGAGAACTGAGAACCCATCTAGTTTCTTAAGCGCAAAAATGATGACAGTTTAGTTAATGAACATATTCATTATTATTTAGTTTCTTTATTTTAGCACAATGATGTATGTAAATATATTTTTCGTTAGTTATTTATGACTCCCTTTTCATGCAGTACATTTGGTTGGAATTTTTTTTTCTAATCAGTCTGACCTAAGCCTGAGGTTCATGTGTTAATTAAATAACAATATTTGTGATTAACACATGGTTTCATATCATTTGACAAGGTTGTAAACTGTAAGTAGGTTGGATATAATTATTGAAAGTGATTAAAATCAAGAGTAAGATTACTAATTCAGTGTTAATATTTGAGTGGGCCTCAGGCCCCTCTGTAGTGGAAAAGTTGAGCCCCAAGGTAAAAAAAAGTTAAGAACCCCTATAGTAAGTAATAGTAAAAGATATTGGGAAGAACTGTCAAACATGGTGATAGTTTGTTATAGGGATGCAGCTATCAATTATTTTAGTTATTGAGTATTTATCGAACATTTGAATAAAACCCCCCTAGTAGGCTCAATGCAATTTTGAGGGAAAGTGGTTTGGATAAACCATGCAATAACCTTCATTCTTTTTTCTAATAAATTTACATTACCAACATCAAAACTATCCTAATAAATATTTTATTTAAATAATCTTTGTTTTTCACAGCCACACAGATCATGACACCCACACACCACCATGTTCATGTGCGCTCTTTGCAGGGGCCGCATATTTTAAGTTCCAGGTAGGCTGTGCCTTCTAGATTTTATAATTTTTAATCAGTTGCACTCAAACAATTAATCGAACCAACCAAAATTCAAATGTAAACTTTTTTCGTATTATTTCAATCGATTAATTGTTGCAGCCCTGGTTTGTTGAACTACATCAGCAATGACAAGCAGAATTGATCACGTTTTAGTGTCAGTAGAACAATATTTCAAACAGTTCATAACAATGCATTCAGCGCTTGTCTGCTGTTTCATTCCACAATGAAAAAAAGTCCTACCTCTTTAGCCAAAAAAAGCTATGATGAAGAAGATCATTCTGCAAGCGACTTAATCTTTTGATCGGTTTTGAACATCAAAAACTTGGCTTCCAGTGTTTCAAATGTTAGTGATTCCAGTTGTATCAAAAACAGCAAAGTACCTCCAATAGTTCTCTTTTAAACAGTCTTCCTGCATACTGAAGAGAACAGAACATGTGTGAACTTGACTACAGTTGTGGACTGGACTTCGAAGAAATCAGCGTATGCGAAAGGCACAGAGGGAGCGAGAGAGGACATTAATAGAAAGCAGAGGAAAAGGGGGAGAAATCTTTTAATCCTTTTCTCGTCCCCGCCCTCTCGTCGCAGTCAAAGATACAAACCAGGAGTTAGCACTTGAAGCTGGCTTTACAAGGCCTGCCTCTGTGCCACTTTGGCGTTCCGACAATGTCAAATGTGTCAACACGAAGTGGTGCATGTCTTCATTCAAAGACGATGTTTGCAGAACCTCACTTATGAAATAAAACACAAATGCAGGATTCCTGGAATTCTGAGCCATTAAATGTGAGCAATCTGTATCTTAGCCAGCCGTGAGGCAGGGATGGAAATATAACACAGACTGGGTCAGCATTGTTCAAAAGCCTTAAGAGTGTATGGACATATTAAACGGATCTACCAATCATATACATATATGCCTTCTTCAAGTCCAAAAATACCACAATGGAAGGAGATCCAGTAAAAATGGAACCTTTGAATATAGATTACAATGTCAACCATGAATTTGAGCAATCGATTGTGTTCCATCTCTGATCGAGTTGCACTGCAATCAAACATGCCCATATATTACATTATTGAAAATGACTAATGTTTACAAGTTTAGTCTCTTAAAAAGCTCTCTCTCTCTCTCTCTCTCTCTCTGGGTCATTATTAGTGGGATTGAAGGGGTGGGGCATATGTCGCTAGGCGCAAAAGAGCAGAGAAAAAACTTTGCCAACTTGCGATAAATTCAATGAAAACATCCCCAAAGTGAAATTTTTCCAATATATTGAATATAAATGGAAGATGATCCTTGTGGGATTGTCGTTGAGCTCCACAAGTAAATAAAGGGGGGAAAGCGACCACAACCAAGCAGAACCAAACAGCTCCGTGTTAGTTCGTAAACCAATATTAATAATAATTCAATAAAATTATGAAGAGAAGCAGCGTCAGAATTTCACCGCTCGCCTGTGGTCCACTTCTCTCAAGGACACTGCAGCTTAAAGCGGCCCCGAACTGGTGCCGAGCTCGGAACAAACAAGCGCTTCGAGAGATGATTTATTATCCTTCTTATCGAATGTTCGAGAGCAACTAAAGTTTACCTTCTTGACGCTTTTGCCCTGGTAGCTGTTGTACGCGTTTACTCCTCCGGTCCTTGGCGGCACAGAGAGCAGCATTTTGACGCGGCGCCGAGTGCGAAGGGGGGTGGGGGGAGAGTCCAGGCAGGCGGGCGGGCAGCTGACGTCAGCCGGGGAAAGTGAGTGATTGGAGTCGCCTCTTTTGCCGGCGGTCTGAGGGTCTCCTTCCACATGCACGGATGGGATCTCTCTAGGAGGTGCGTGCGCAGGAAGGAGACCCTATGAAACATACCCCCCCTCCCCCCACATAGTCATTACTTTATGATGCAAGTGAAAATGATAACGTTTACTATACCGTATCGTGGGGAATTGATTTTGTTTCACTTTAACTGCAGTCATACCTCGGTATCCGTTCCAAAAGATCCATTGAAAAACCGCTTCGGTTTTTCAAATAGGAAACAAATCCAATTAAACCCGTCCCTGACACCCACAATTAGGGATAAGTACAATTCACATTGATTTGAACCAATACGGTGCCAGTTTCATGTGTCTGGGAATCGATGTGAACAGTACCAATCTTCTGTACTGGGTGTGGTAATACAATAAATGTTAAATATTTAATAATGGCTGTCAAATTATTATAATATGTAATCGCAATTAATGGCAGTTTGTTCATAGTTTACTCAAACATTAATTGCGACTTATTAATTGCAGATATATATAATTTTTCATCATTAATATGTGTAGACAGATCATTTTCAAGTTTTTATTACTATGACTGGAGAATTAGTTTGCTTTAATAAAATATTTTTTAACATTATACTTTTCTAAACAGCTCACAAAATGTACATAAACCTGTTTTTAAATCACTTTTTTTTTTTTTTTTTTTTTTTAATTACACAGTGCGTCGGTGTCTTACCAGATTTTGTAGGAATACAGAATTTGTATTCCTGCTGTAGGAGCACTTGCATTCAGAGGGGAAGCTACACCATTTTTAGATACCAGGATGTGCGATACCATTTACTTTCCAATCTGATACAGAGTAAAATTGAGGCTGTTATCGGCGATACCGATCCCATAACGATACTTTGTACAAAAATACTTAATATATGTCTGCTGGATTTCAAAAAGTTGTGTATTTCAAGTAATAATCTGTCTCATAGCATAAATAAAAGACATAGTTTAAAAAAAAAAATTCTAACTGAAGTATATTGATGTGGTGGTGTGAATAACAATATAGCCAAGGTAATACAGCAGAAAAAACTGAGAAAAATGGAAATAAGTAAAACGATAAAAGCAGAAATACTAAAAAAAATTAAAGTATTTCACAATTTTGTTACATTAACATGTTAACATGAAAATACAGAACATGTAAATACCACTCAACAAAAGCATTTAGTTACTTTTTTACACCGTGTTCCTATTAATTATACGTATTATCTCAAATAATTTAAGTATGATATTTTGATTTGAGAATCGATTAACAGTATAAATATCTGGCATTGGTGGTATTGATATTTTAGTATCTATCCGCACAGCACTACATACTAGATTAGCACATTAATAACACAAAATAGGAATTTTTACGATCATGGTTTGATTGTCAAAATTTTTTTGGTAATGTCATCTATTTCTCTATCTATCCATCTATTCTACCTGAATTAATACTTATGATATTCATTACATGTCGTACAATTTAAAAGGTATTCATATCTCTGCGTAACAGTATTCTATCAATCAATCAATCAATGTTTACTTATATAGCCCTAAATCACGAGTGTCTCAAAGGGCTAACCTTCTCTATTTATTATTAAAATATAATATTCATGCTGCTAAACATTCTGTAATTGCAGAATATCAATGAGAACAGCTTATAAAACAATATACACTTGATTTCAATCTGCCAGAAAACATTTATGTAGAAATATCACAGATTACATTACAAAACATCTTTGACAAAGCAGAATGGATCGTGATGTACAAACCCCGTTTCCATATTGTCACGACCAGAACAGGACTCTGAACACAGATGCAGGATTTTAAGACAATATATTTATTTGCACAAGGGAAGGGGTCCAAAACAGGAGAAATAAACAGGCTATAAAAACACAACTGACCTGAGCTCTAAACTAACAAAAATATCAATAACTCAAAAACGCTCCGTCTACGGAGGGAAAAAGGGGCTATGAACAAAAACCTACTAAGTATAACAAAAACCGCTCCAATGGAGGTGATGCTAGGAAGCTAATCTTACCTGAGAAAACTTACAAATCAAAATACTCCCATGGATCCAAAAAAGATACAAGAAACGTGGCTGTGGACAATGCTATGGCAAGGGAACGCTGGAGGTACGCACATGAAGTAACGAGACACTCTGGCACAAGACAAGAGGAGGACGAGACATTTATACACATGAGGGAGTGTGACACAGGTGGGAACAATCAGGCAATCAGGAGAGACATCAGACCAGTGAAACAGGAGGAAGAGCAAGTGGCCTGAAACGAGAGGGAGAGTTAACCTTTCAAAATAAAACAGGAAATGGCAAGACAACATGACAACAGACGAAACCCAGACAAGACTTCACCCAGGTGTGACACATATGAGTTGGGAAATTGTGTTAGATGTAAATATAAACAGAATACAATTATTTGCAAATCCTTTTCAACCCATATTCAATTGAATGCACTACAAAGACAAGATATTTGATGTTCAAACTCATAAACTTAATTTTTTTTTTGCAAATAATAATTAACTTAGAATTTCATGGCTGCAACACGTGCCAAAGTAGTTGGGAAAGGGCATGGTCACCACTGTGTTACATGGCCTTTCCTTTTAACAACACTTAGTAAACGTTTGGGAACTGAGGAGACACATTTTTTAAGCTTCTCAGGTGGAATTCTTTACCATTCTTGCTTGATGTACAGCTTAAGTTGTTCAACAGTCCGGGGGTCTCTGTTGTGGTATTTTAGGCTTCATAACGCACCACACATTTTCAATGGGAGACAGGTCTGGACTACAGGCAGGCCAGTCTAGTACCCGCACTCTTTTACTATGAAGCCACGTTGATGTAACACATGGCTTGGCATTGTCTTGCTGAAATAAGCAGGGGCGTCCATGGTAATGTTGCTTGGATGGCAACATATGTTGCTCCAAAACCTGTATGTACCTTTCAGCATTAATGGCGCCTTCACAGATGTGTAAGTTACCCATGTCTTGGGCACTAATATACCCCCATACCATCACAGATGCTGGCTTTTCAACTTTGTGCCTATAACAATCCGGATGGTTCTTTTCCTCTTTGGTCTGGAGGACACGACGTCCACAGTTTCCAAAAACTATTTGAACTGTGGACTCGTCAGACCACAGAACACTTTTCCACTTTGTATCAGTCCATCTTAGATGAGCTCAGGCCCAGCGAAGCCAACTGCGTTTCTGGGTGTTGTTGATAAACGGTTTTCGCCTTGCATAGGAGAGTTTTAACTTGCACTTACAGATGTAGCGACCAACTGTAGTTACTGACAGTGGGTTTCTGAAGTGTTCCTGAGCCCATGTGGTGATATCCTTTACACACTGATGTCGCTTATTGATGCAGTACAGCCTGAGGGATCGAAGGTCACAGGCTTAGCTGCTTACGTGCAGTGATATCCTCAGATTCTCTGAAGCCTTTGATGATATTACGGACCACAGATGGTGAAATCCCTAAATTCCTTGCAATAGCTGGTTGAGAAAGGTTTTTCTTAAACTGTTCAACAATTTGCTCACGCATTTGTTGACAAAGTGGTGACCCTCGCCCCATCCTTGTTTGTGAATGACTGAGCATTTCATGGAATCTACTTTTATACCCAATCATGGCACCCACCTGTTCCCAATTTTCCTGTTCACCTGTGGGATGTTCCAAATAAGTGTTTGATGAGCATTCCTCAACTTTATGAGTATATATTGCCATCTTTCCCAACTTCTTTGTCACGTGTTGCTGGCATCAAATTCTAAAGTTAATGATTATTTGCAAAAAATTAATTTTTTATCAGTTTGAACATCAAATATCTTGTCTTTGTAGCATATTCAACTGAATATGGGTTGAAAATGATTTGCAAATCATTGTATTCCGTTTATACGGTGGCAGAGGGGTTAGTGCATCTGCCTCACAATACGAAGGTTCTGAGTAGTCCTGAGTTTAATCCCTGGCTCAGGATCTTTCTGTGTGGAGTTTGCATGTCCTCCCCGTGACTGCGTGGGTTCCCTCCGGGTACTCCGGCTTCCTCCCACCTCCAAAGACATGCACCTGGGGATAGGTTGATTGGCAACACTAAATTGGCCCTAGTGTGTGAATGTGTGTGTGAATGTTGTCCGTCTATCTGTGTTGGCCCTGCGATGAGGTGGCGACTTGTCCAGGGTGTACCCCGCCTTTCGCCCGATTGTAGCTGAGATAGGCTCCAGCGCCCCCCGCGACCCCGAAGGGAATAAGCGGTAGAAAATGGATGGATGTAAGAGGATTTTAAATTTTTCCATTGTAGTTAGACTAAATTTGACACATAGTGCTGTTATTGTGAAGCCGAAAAAGTATGTGATTGGTATGATAAGAGGTGTCTTGACATGTTTTGACGGCGTAAAAGTCTCCGATAAAAAATTATTCTAGAGTTCTTGCTTACCATCTTTCTTTTCTGCTGAGTTTTTATTCTATCTTACTGATGCAGTTAGTGTAACAATCTACATTTTATGAAATGCACTCAACCGTAATCTAAACAAGGAAGTAAAGCTCCGCCGCTCTGCAAGAGGCAAAGCGTGCCAACATGCTTTCGCACCAGTCTCACTGCAATCGAAGATAAAAGGGTCTTGTCTTGACGGGTGAACGACTTGCCATGGCTTTGGACCTTTTCTTTATGCATTTTAGCCCCGTTATTTTCAAGCTTGTGGTTCAACAGTAACTGAACGCCATTCAATCAATCAAAGTTTATTTATATAGCCCTAAATCTCAAAGGGCTGCACAAGCCACAACGACATCATCGGCACAGATCCCACATCAGGGCAAGAAAAAAACTAAACCCAATGGGATACAATGAGAAACCTTGGAGGGGACCGCAGATGTGGGGGCCCCCCATGGGCTACCGGTGCAATGAACTTCGAGTGTATCTAGTTAATAGTGTGAGAGTCCAGTCCATAGTCAGGCGATCATCTTGAGTGGAGACAAGTCAGCAGCGCAGAGACGTCCCCAACTGATGCACAGATGAGTGGTCCACCGCGGGTCCCGACTTTGAACAGCTAGCGCTTCATCTGTGGTCACCTGATAAGCTCCCCATGCAGGAGAGGGGGGCCGAGCAGAAAAAAACGGCAGATCAACTGGTCTAAAAGGGGGGTCTATTTTTAAAGGCTAGCGTATACAAATGAGTTTTAAGATGGGACTTAAATGCTTCTACTGAGGTATCATCTCTAACTGTTACCGGGAGGGCATTCCATAGTACTGGAGCCCGAATAGAAAACGCTTTATAGCCCGCAGACTTTTTTTGGGCTCTGGTAATCACTAATAAGCCAGAGTTCTTAGAACGTAGATTTCTTGCCGGGACATACAGTATGGTACAACACAATCAGCAAGATAACATTTTCGACGCTACGGAATGGACCATAATTCAAAAAGGAGTCAGGATGCATAGGGGTTAATAGCACGTTTGAAAAAATAGCGCCGTTAAAGGAACTTTTGGTTAAGTCGTTATTGTTGGGTTAACTTTGACAGCCCTGTTAATAATACAATCTAATTTTTTTATGAGCTGAATATGACAACAGTGCTGTCAAATTGTTATGTATTTTTTTCTTATTACAGTCTCATTTGCAAGTATTACTATAATTTCCGGTCTATAAACTATTACTTTTACCCAAGCTTTGAACCCTGCACTTCATACAATGCTGCGGGTTATGTATGGATTTTTCCAGGTTCACAAGCCTCACATGCCATCCATCCATCCATCCATCCATCTTCTTCCGCTTATCCGAGGTCGGGTCGCGGGGGCAGCAGCTTAAGCAGGGAAGCCCAGACTTCCCTCTCCCCAGCCACTTCGTCCAGCTCTTCCTGTGGGACCCCGAGGCGTTCCCAGGCCAGCCGGGAGACATAGTCTTCCCAACGTGTCCTGGGTCTTCCCCGCGGCCTCCTACCGGTGGGACGTGCCCTAAACACCTCCCTAGGGAGGCGTTCGGGTGGCATCCTGACCAGATGCCCGAACCACCTCATCTGGCTCCTCTCGATGTGGAGGAGCAGCGGCTTTACTTTGAGCTCCTCCCGGATGGCAGAGCTTCTCACCCTATCTCTAAGGGAGAGCCCCGCCACCCGGCGGAGGAAACTCATTTCGGCCGCTTGTACCCGTGATCTTGTCCTTTCGGTCATAACCCAAAGCTCATGACCATAGGTGAGGATGGGAACGTAGATCGACCGGTAAATTGAGAGCTTTGCCTTCCGGCTCAGCTCCTTCTTCACCACAACGGATCGATACAGCGTCCGCATTACTGAAGACGCCGCACCGATCCGCCTGTCGATCTCACGATCCACTCTTCCCCCACTCGTGAACAAGACTCCGAGGTACTTGAACTCCTCCACTTGGGGCAAGATCTCCTCCCCAACCCGGAGATGGCACTCCACCCTTTTCCGGGTGAGAACCATGGACTCGGACTTGGAGGTGCTGATTCTCATCCCAGTCGCTTCACACTCAGCTGCGAACCGATCCAGTGAGAGCTGAAGATCCTGGCCAGATGAAGCCATCAGGACCACATCATCTGCAAAAAGCAGAGACCTAATCCTGCAGCCACCAAACCAGATCCCCTCAACGCCTTGACTGCGCCTAGAAATTCTGTCCATAAAAGTTATGAACAGAATCGGTGACAAAGGGCAGCCTTGGCGGAGTCCAACCCTCACTGGAAACGTGTCCGACTTACTACCGGCAATGCGGACCAAGCTCTGGCACTGATCATACAGGGAGCGGACTGCCACAATCAGACAGTCCGATACCCCGTACTCTCTGAGCACTCCCCACAGGACTTCCCGAGGGACACGGTCGAATGCCTTCTCCAAGTCCACAAAACACATGTAGACTGGTTGGGCAAACTCCCATGCACCCTCAAGGACCCTGCCGAGAGTATAGAGCTGGTCCACAGTTCCACGACCAGGACGAAAACCACACTGTTCCTCCTGAATCCGAGGTTCGACTATCCGGCGTAGCCTCCTCTCCAGTACACCTGAATAGACCTTACCGGGAAGGCTGAGGAGTGTGATCCCACGATAGTTAGAACACACCCTCCGGTTCCCCTTCTTAAAGAGAGGAACCACCACCCCGGTCTGCCAATACAGAGGTACCGCCCCCGATGTCCACGCGATGCTGCAGAGTCTTGTCAACCAAGACAGCCCCACAGCATCCAGAGCCTTAAGGAACTCCGGGTGGATCTCATCCACCCCCGGGGCCTTGCCACCGAAGAGCTTTTTAACTACCTCAGCAACCTCAGCCCCAGAAATAGGAGAGCCCACCACAGACTCCCCAGGCACTGCTTCCTCATAGGAAGACGTGTTGGTGGGATTGAGGAGGTCTTCGAAGTATTCCCTCCACCGATCCACAACATCCGCAGTCGAGGTCAGCAGAACACCATCCTCACCATACACGGTGTTGATAGTGCACTGCTTCCCCTTCCTGAGGCGGCGGATGGTGGACCAGAATTGCTTCGAAGCCGTCCGGAAGTCGTTTTCCATGGCCTCACCGAACTCCTCCCATGTCCGAGTTTTTGCCTCTGCGACCGCTGAAGCCGCACACCGCTTGGCCTGTCGGTACTTGTCCGCTGCCTCAGGAGTCCTATGAGCCAAAAGAACCCGATAGGACTCCTTCTTCAGCTTGACGGCATCCCTCACCGCCGGTGTCCACCAACGGGTTCTAGGATTACCGCCACGACAAGCACCAACTACCTTGCGGCCACAGCTCCAATCAGCCGCCTCGACAATAGAGGCGCGGAACATGGTCCATTCGGACTCAATGTCCAGCACCTCCCTCGTGACATGTTCAAAGTTCTTCCGGAGGTGGGAATTGAAACTCTCTCTGACAGGAGACTCTGCCAGACGTTCCCAGCAAACACTCACAATGCGTTTGGGCCTGCCAGGTCTGTCCGGCATCCTCCCCCACCATCGCAGCCAACTCACCACCAGGTGGTGATCGGTGGAAAGCTCCGCCCCTCTCTTCACCCGAGTGTCCAAAACATGAGACCGCAAATCCGATGACACAACTACAAAGTCGATCATGGAACTGCGGCCTAGGGTGTCCTGGTGCCAAGTGCACATATGGACACCCTTATGTTTGAACATGGTGTTTGTTATTGACAATCTGTGACTAGCACAAAAGTCCAATAACAAAACACCACTCGGATTCAGATCCGGGCGGCCATTCTTCCCAATCACGCCTCTCCAGGTTTCACTGTCGCTGCCAACATGAGCATTGAAGTCTCCCAGTAGAACGAGGGAATCACCCGGGGGCGCACTCTCAAGTACTCCCTCGAGTGAATCCAAAAAGGGTGGGTACTCTGAGCTGCGGTTTGGCGCATAAGCGCAAACCACAGTCAGGACCCGTTCCCCCACCCGAAGGTGGAGGGAAGCTACCCTCTCGTCCACCGGGTTGAACTCCAATGTGCAGGCTCTGAGCCGGGGGGAAACAAGAATTGCCACCCCAGCCCGTCGCCTCTCACTGCCGGCAACGCCAGAGTGGAAGAGAGTCCAGCCCCTCTCAAGAGAACTGGTTCCAGAGCCCTTGCTGTGCGTCGAAGTGAGTCCGACTATATCTAGCCGGAACTTCTCCACCTCGCGCACTAGCTCAGGCTCCTTCCCCCCCAGCGAGGTGACGTTCCACGTCCCAAGAACTAGCTTCTGTAGCCGAGGATCGGACCGCCAAGTGCCCTGCCTTCGGCTGCCGCCCAGCTCACATCGCACCCGACCTCTATGACCCCTGCTATGGGTGGTGAGCTCTTTGGAGGGGGGACCCACGTTGCCTCTTCGGGCTGTGCCCGGCCGGGCCCCATGGGGGCAGGCCCGGCCACCAGGCGCTCGCCATCGTGCCCCACCTCCGGGCCTGGCTCCAGGGGGGGCCCCGGTGACCCGCGTCCGGGCGAGGGAAATCTGGGTTCCTTGTCAGTGTTCCTCATAGAGATCTTCGAGCTGCTCTTTGTCTGATCCCTCACCTAGGACCAGTTTGCCTTGGGAGACCCTACCAGGGGGCATAAAGCCCCCGGACAACATAGCTCGTAGGATCATTGGGACACGCAAACTCCTCTACCACGTTAAGGTGGCAGCTCAGAGAGGAGAGCCTCACATGCCGTCAATAAATATATCTTGGTTACATAATACCAATGAAATTGTCAAACGGGTAATAGTGGACCAGTGAAATTATTCACATTAAATAAAACACACTCACACAATCATTCAGTCAGCCATTTAGCACGTTATGGACTCACCCTCATCATGGCCACAACACGCCAAAATATGCACACGACACGAAAACCAATTGACCTGACCATCGAAAAAGCAAAGAGCCGCCGCACGGAATGGAAATCCACTACCACTAACAGGCCTCGAAAGCCCAGAGGAGGACAAGACAGCGCTCTCCAGTCGGTTCCTGTGTGTAGTGTTACAGACACTGTCTTTTGTTAAATTTATGAATGAACACAAGCATTTGTTTAAATTGTTCATGTTTCAATGTTTACAACTGCGTCTTGTGTGTGTGGCCAATACATTTACAAAATAAAATTTGTCCAAAAATGAGGTAAATGTGGCTTATGAATAGGTGGATCCTAAAGCCCGGAAATTACGATATATAGTGGACTTTACATGCAGTTGCAAATCCAAGACATTAAAGGGCAGTAATGTATGGACTACGTTTGTTGTTGCCTACCTAGGATGTGGTCTTTGCCCTGGAGCTGAATGTGCCCGTCTAGTCTTATGTTGAATCCTACAACGTGTTTATACTGTAAGTATTGTACTTACTACACACTTGCTGTTTAATTGTAACGTACATTTGAGTTGTAGTTTTCATTACTAAATTCGTAGGTGTTGAAATCGTCATGTTAAATCTTTGATGCTAATAAGTAGCATGTATATGGAAAATTCAATATAAATTAGTATTGAGCGAGTCAGGGCAGTACCTGGCTAAATTGGGGTTCAAAGCAGTATTTTATTTGGAGTTAGTTTTTAGTGCTTCCATATCGATATAAGTTAGAACTATTTGCTTCTTTGTATTAGAAATGGCAAAAGAGGAAGGTGCATGTGCAAGCTAGTCTGCCCCACAACAAGAAGATAAAGAAAAATAAGGAACTTATAGACTGCAGCGTCTGATTGCATTGGCGGACTTGTGCAAAGCTCTTAGGGTAAAATATTATACGCTGACATCACAATAGAGAAAAATGTCACAAATGAGGAAGCATGAAAACGGCGAGATTGTTTTATAAATATCTATGATTGATTTCACATTTCAGGACTTATGCAGATCCCAAATAAAGAATAACATTTACCAAGAGGTAAGAAAAGTTGGTTTTGTATAACAGGTCTACTTTAACTGTACATTTTTAAATATATTTATGGCAAGTGTGTTTGGCTTTGGAACAATATCAACCCAATATTTAAGCTAATTCCTTTATTCGCTTTTATTACAGGTGATTGTTAGTTTAGGAGAGTGGCCTAAACTAACTAACATATAATGCTGGATGTCATGTCATCCAAAGGTGCATGAACAGTCAAGAAAGACCAGCTAATGATACATTTAAACAGAAACACAAGTCACAGCTGGAAGACTAATGTATGTGGGTTTAGTTAATGAAATTAATTTTTGTTTGGTCATCACAAGGTTCAAATGCATTACTGTGATTGCAACACCTTTGTTGTACATGTATTTTGCATTTCAGCAAAATAGAAAAACAATCAACTTAGTTACTGAAACCCATTACTTCCAACACTAACACCATTGTTTTCACATTTTTCCAAGGCAAAGGATCACAGAGTCAATAAAAAATAAAAAATAAATATATATATAATAGTATTCTCACTTATTGCAAGAGACTGTTGAATCCTAATGGGAGCTATGCTGATGCCTGTACTGACCAACTAAACAGCGTTTAGCCCAATATGGAGCTTTTTTGAGTCTCATATTATTGTCAACACGTGTGGAAAATCCAATTTCCTTATGATTCATGCACATACGTAGATCCGAAATGGTTTTGCTTCTTTTACTGTAACTGATTCATTCTTCAGCCACCCACAGCATATACTGTATATTACTTTGCCATGAGATCATAAACTGCACATCTGAATTGCAAAAAGGTCATTAAACCCCTCGGGCGGGCCAGTGGTGGGTCGTGTTTGGTAAATAAATAAATATAACCATTAGGGTGTGTTGAGTCGATTGGGGGATAGACTTTGAGATACACTTTGAGGAACACTGATTTACATTTATGTTTTTGGAAACCTTTAGTACCTCCAAACTATTTTAGAGCCATTCTAACTCAAGTTTGTGCTTGTTTATTATACCCCACATTATATGTTACAATTTTACTGACGTTATAGTCACTTTTACACCATGTATAATCCAAAAAATATTTCAAACAAGGCACACACTTTGTAGTTTTTGTGGAAAAAGCCACGGATTTCAGTGCTTGAAAACGGAATACTTCACCATATTATGTAACTTATGTCCTTCCAAAACAACAAATATTGTGGAAATGAATACATTTGGAATAGACGAATAGATGTGGCACTATACATGTTGAGTGCACCGAAACTTCATTTCTAATTTCCTACGCGGTACATTGAATGTTTCTGTCTTGCGTCATGCATTTAGTAAGTAAACAAATGCAAGCAGTCACAAAAGTGTGTGTGTGTCGCCAACTTGGCTAAGCAATTTGAGCGTATCACTGCATACTGAAGCAAAATTAGTCTAGGGCCAGCTATGAATGGTAAAATAATCACTAAATGGCGGACATTTCTCCTTGAAAATAGGGGAAAAACTGCTGCTGATGTGTTTGACGGAACAGCAACTGGAAGGAGATAGCGTAGAACTCCACTCTTCAAGGCAAATGTTGTACATTACTATTACATCAAATTACAGAAGTACTGTAGTTGTTTGTAGTACCTTTTATAGTATTCTTTTTATACAATATTTCCTACATAACTTCTTTTTTAGAAGGCATGTTTCATGTAAAATTGTGCTGTTTTGGGGGTCCAAGCACTAATTATATAGATTTCAATTAGTTTCAATGTAAGACTTTGACTTGAGATACATGTGATTTGAGTAAAGAGCTCAGTCACAGAACCAATTCAAGCTTTTAAGTTGAGGTACTAACGGACTAATATCTAACAGATATTTGTCTTTAAATACATGTATAATATTTGTTTTTCAATACATGTATAATATTTTTTTATTTAAAAAAAAAAAGGCATGCACAAAGAGCTTATCTGCTTGTCACAATTAAAAAACATTCCCAAACCTTTTGCTTGAAGGCCAAGAAGCAGGTGCAGAGAATGTATTATTTATCATTCTTTAGACTGAGACCCTGACGGCCAAAGGAAGCAACAACATTTTAAAAATGCATTTTTTAAAGTAGTGGAAGCATAATAAACTGGGTGATGACACTGAAAAACTTCCAATGAAAAAAAAATATATAAAAAAACACACACACAATGTGATCATGGAGGGATCCAGGCTGTAAATATTTTTTAATCTAAAACCGGCCTTGACACTGGTGCCATAGTCGTAACTGTGTGCGAGTGAAGTCATGTGAGGATGATATATCAAGATGAACCATTAAATCAGTACTGTCATGGTGTTGTATATCATCCTGGCCTTATAATTTCTTATCATGGATGCTATCAGAGTTAAATTGACTACCGTATTTACAAATTTCCACAATTACCTTTCAATCTACATGGAAATAAATACATACTCATCTCAGATCACATGGCTGTATTGTATATACAAAGATGTGTGTACAGTATGAGTGTAAGTTGCTTGGCAACTAACTCCCATGACCCTTTTGCCTTGTCTTGCGTACCATGACTGATAAGCCCTCCAGTGAATAAACACATGCAACTGTTCATTCAGCCATCCAGAGCACTCTTTTTTACATTTGCATTATGCATCTGCAACTCTGAACCTTTGCAAAGAGAAGTGGAAGGACAGTCCTGCATGTTGATCTACATGCACAGGGATTTCATCTAGATTTCATCATGACCGTCTAGAAAGACGGGCGAGGCTCAGCAGAATTGATCATCTCTGTCTCTCTCTCTCTCTCTGTCGTCCTCTACCACTGCATCTCTCGCATGCATCCTCAATGTCAAAACTTGATGCAATGCATTTGCATAAAAACAATATTATTCTGCAGGCCAATTATTCTCCACAGACGAATATTGACACTTTTTCAACCGCACCAATTGCAGACAGCAATGAGGTCACTCAAACGTGTTCACTCACCCCTGTTACTCTCGCCCTGTTTCAATCTATGCTATGTTTTGATACAAGCATTTAGCCAGATGGGCCTAGAGCTCCGCAACAGCTAAAGGACATTTTGGGAAGGGGTTCACAGTCTACAGAAGGCCTGAGCGAGCCAACACATATATGTAGAGAATTCACCAGTAGCAGTGAATAGCAGCACTTAACCCTTTTTACTGCAGTTGACATTGCAAAACCTTACATACTTTCATAGTTCAATTGCATTTAGGTTTTAGTGAGGCTACTTAACATTATTATGCTATAGACCAGTGGTTCTCAAATGGGGGTACGCATACCCCTGGGGGTACTTGAAGGTATGCCAAGGGGTACGTGAGATTTTTTTTAAATATTCTAAAAATAGCAACGATTCAAAAATCCTTTATAAATATAAATAAAAACCTATCTTTTTTTCCAAATAGTTCAAGAAAGACCACTACAAATGAGCAATATTTTGCACTGTTATACAATTTAATAAATCAGAAACTGATGACATAGTGCTGTATTTTACTTCTTTATCTCTTTTTTTCAACCAAAAATGCTTTGCTCTGATTAGGGGGTACTTGAATTAAAAACAATTTCACAGGGGGTACATCACTGAAAAAAGGTTGAGAACCACTGCTATAGACTATTTAAAAGTTGGAAAAATTTGACTTGATGCTATACCCAAGTCAGGCCCGGCCCTAACCAATCTGGCGCCCTAGGCAAGATTTTAGGTGGCGCCCCCCCACATCGGCAGTGAAGTGTATATACTCACAAGAAACCGAATAGCTTTGTCTTTGACCTTTTTTTTTTTTTTACTTACAACTATACCTAATATATAAAGGGGTGGACAAGTGACTATTACCTGCAGGGCAAACATTAGCTAACCAGAAGGCAATAACAATGTAAACAAAAAACACCTGCTTAAAAGATCTAATACAAATGTCCCTGAGGAATGTAAGGTGAGTACTGTAATTACCTAACGTTACATTATTATTTTCCCCAAAGGGAATAAGCGGTAGAAAATGGATGGATGGATGGATAGCTATTTATTGATTAGCAATTGCCGAATCATGTAACATTAGCTTAATGCTAAAAAGCCAGGTTACTATCACATTCTGTAACAGACAAATCATTTCATGTAGGCTAACGTTACCTACCTGCTAACTCTGTCTTTTCTCGTTTCTACTCCTCTTCTTTTCTCTTTTTTCTTCCCTGGGCACCTGACAGTTTTGACCGTTTTGACATCTTGTGTTGATTTTTTGATGTGGTGACGTCCAAAAAGAGTCATGATACGGGAAGGGAGGGGGCGCACCGTGCGGGGGAGAGGGGGGGGGCGTAATGTTGTAACAAATAATATTTCTATTAAATAGGCTTTACTTTGCATTTTAATTAACGTGGGATTATTTTTTGTATTTAGAAATAATAATACCAACTTTCTTTTTTTTCTTTTTTTTTTTTTTTCTCCAACATTTGTGGCACTGGCGTGGCGCCCCCTGATGGACGGCGCCCTTAGCATTTGCCTATACGGCCTATGCCACGGGCCGGCCCTGACCCAAGTAACAAACAAACGTGCGCATGTGTGATTGTATACTAAAATACACCAAGATTTAAAAATAAACAACACATCTATAGAGGGCCTAAGACCTGTGCAAGGTGCTATAGAGCCAAAGTATTGCTCAACTCAAGATCAAGATGTGGTCGAACAGCATCAACATAACACGCATAGGCAGTCGCCTGAGGTCCCGAGATTTCCAGGGGCCCCGAAACATCTCATAGAAAACGATTAATGAGGTTTTCTTCTATGTTATTTATTTTTTTGTTTGTTTTGATTTGGGAAAATTAGTAAATTACATTTACACAGCGTTTTTTCTCTATTTTGGACTGGTAGTAGTCGATCCACAGCGATCGTTCTGCCACACAATACCTCAATGCTAACGAGGGGAAATTAAACTTCAACGACTTTGACAGTAGGATTGCTTGTTTGCATTAAAACAGTTGTTTTTCTTACTACAATAGGGCAAAACTATCCTTGCACAGGCACACCCTCCTGGTTTGGAAGTATAAATATTTGGGGTTTTGGTAAGAGCCGCTGGACTAGATCAGACCAATCTAAGTCTATGAGCATGAACTGATGAAGCCGACTCAGATGAGAGGCGAAACGTTTCCTACGACAAACCAAACAGTCCAGTTGCGATCGATTGAATGCCCTGATATGACTCAAGGTGCTTTTACATTGATGAACCCATTATTGGGAGCATTACTGGGAGCAAAGTGGGTAAAGTGTCTTGCTCAAGGACCCAACGGCAGTGACATGTATGGCGAAAGCTGGATTCAGACCGGAAACCCTCAAATTTCTGGTCGGCCGCTCTACCATGCCAGCCATTTGAAAACACTTCATCTATCATGATCGTTGGACTTGATTAAAACAAAGACAGACTTGTTGGAGCGATTTATGGGAGGTTTTTATAAAGATGAAGCGGAGTTACCCAAGTGGAGTAGAGAAGAGAAGACTTAGACTTCCTTTTGTTGTCATTCAAATTTGAACTTTACAGTACAAATAAGAACAACATTTTGTTGCGTTAGCTCGTTGTAGTGCAGGATAAAAGAGCAATAAGGTCCAGATATAAATAAATAGATTACTGTACAGATAAATATATTGCACTTTTGCATATGCATCCATGTTTATGGATGTATATTATATTGTCTTTATGTTCCAGCGAGTTAATCCGTTTTTGGGGGGAATTGAGGGGATTATTATGATGCGTTCAAAAGTCTTACGGCCTGAGGGAAGAAGCTGTTACAGAACCTGGAGGTTCTGCTACGGAGGCTGCGGAACCTCTTTCTAGAGTCCAGCAGTGAAAACAGTCCTTGGTGGGGGTGGGAGGAGTCTCTGCAGATTTTCTGAGCCCTGGTCAGGCAGCGGCTTTTTGCGATCTCCTGGATAGAAGGAAGAGGAGTCCTGATGATCTTTTCCGCTGTCCTCACCACTCTCTGCAGAGACTTCCAGTCTGAGGCACTGCAGGCTCCAGTCCAGACAGAGATGCAGTTGGTCAGTAGGCTCTCTATAGTGCCTCTGTAGAATGTGGTGAGAATGGGGGGAGGGGGCTGTGCTCTTTTCATCCGACGCAAAAAGTGCATGCGCTGCTGAGCTCTTTTTACAAGGGCTCCGGTGTGGAGGAACCCGGTCATATTGTCAGTTATCTGCACCCACCAGGAACTTGGTGCTGCTCACAATCTCCACTGCTCTGTCGTTGATGAAGAATGGAGCATGGCTGGACAGGTGCCTCCTGAAGTTGACGATGATCTCCTTGGTCTTGTCGATGTTCAGGACCAGGTTGTTGGTTCTGCACCAGTTAACCAGTTGTTTCACCTCAAGAAGGTGAGAAGACAACTGTTTTTATTATACCCAACGTGTCAACGTGTTATCAGTGACACAGAATGTATGTGATCAACACAGCAAGCTTTTATCACAAATATGTGAGTATTAAAGTGCTCCAAAAGGTAAACTATTGTTAACTATTGTACCCGAGAGTCTGGTAAGATGTAGTGCAAGCTCAGCAGGTCGGAACTCCAGAGGGACTTGTCTTGTTTAAATACGGCCATTATCGAGATATCTTTTTTTTCCCACCAGTCACACACTTCTGGTCTTCACAATAGTAGCGCTAAGAGTCACATTTGGTTAACTGCTCAAACAAAAGAATAATCTCAGAAAAATGGTTCACATTTGATCACATTCTGATTAATAACTTCCTATGAGTTACAGTAAAATCGTTGAGATCAGTGATACTCATTGCGTGGCGGGCATGGTAGTTTCTAGGGCTGTCTTCGACTAAGGGTTTTAATGGTCGAATCAGATTTGTTAGTTTTTGCCCATAGTCGACGATAAAAAAAAACTGTATATACTGACTAGTCACTATAAGTGTCACTAACATAACATGGATGTGCTCTTGCACGAATATATGTGAATATTAAAAAGTTATTTAATATATTTGAAATAGGAATATACTCTTTCATTTGACTGAACAAAAAAAAGATCTCATTTGTGACCTTTTCCACATTAAAAAAAGGCTAAATCACAGTTTGAGACCTACTCAGCTCTGGCGCATAGTACCAAGAATACATCAAACTTGACTAAATAGCGGCAATATAAGTTGTGACAAAGTTTCCATATGTAAACAAGCAGAAGGATAATTTACTTTGCAAAAAAAAAAAGGTGGTATTCGGCCGGCCAGAGGTGCATGATGGCATGGCGAGCTTTGTGTCTGACAGCAACACGTCCCGACAATCCTCAATAGTGCATGTACAAAGATCCTCCTAACAATATTAGAAAAATATTCTTATGTGCAGACAAATAGATTTATTAGAGTAGGAGATTTGGGAGGCTAAACACGGCCAGCTGTCTAATTCAGACCCGTGACGTCACAACAGGAAGCATCGAAGAAAAGGCTGAAAGTAACAGCTGAAACTTTTGAGCAAATAGGAGTTATTTCTCACTCTCTAAAAAAGTGGTCTTCAACAGGGGGTTTGTGACCCCCAAGGGGTCCACAAAGGTACTGCAGGGGGCCGTGAAATATTTGATAGATTTTTTTAAATACATTTTTAATATGTTCGCCCGCAATTTTACCACAAATGTAAATGTCTTTTAATACACATGATAATGAACATGGACATACACTGTCACATAGTTGAATGTGAATAAATAATAACATATAACATCCATCCATCCATCCATCTTCTTCCGCTTATCCGAGGTCGGGTCGCGGGGGCAGCAGCTTAAGCAGGGAAGCCCAGACTTCCCTCTCCCCAGCCACTTCGTCCAGCTCCTCCCGGGGGATACCGAGGCGTTCCCAGGCCAGCCGGAAGAGATAGTCTTCCCAGCGTGTCCTGGGTCTTCCCCGTGGCCTCCTACCGGTCGGACGTGCCCGAAACACCTTCCTAGGAAGGCGTTCGGGTGGCATCCTGACCAGATGCCCGAACCACCTCATCTGGCTCCTCTCGATGTGGAGGAGCAGCGGCTTTACTTTGAGCTCCCCCCGAATGACAGAGCTTCTCACCCTATCTCTAAGGGAGAGCCCCGCCACTCGGCGGAGGAAACTAATTTCGGCCGCTTGTACCCGTGATCTTGTCCTTTCGGTCATGACCCAAAGCTCATGACCATAGGTGAGGATGGGAACGTAGATCGACCGGTAAATCGAGAGCTTTGCCTTCCGGCTCAGCTCCTTCTTCACCACAACGGATCGATACAGCGTCCGCATTACTGAAGACGCCGCACCGATCCGCCTGTCGATCTCACGATCCACTCTTCCCCCACTCGTGAACAAGACTCCGAGGTACTTGAACTCCTCCACTTGGGGCAAGATCTCCTCCCCAACCCGGAGATGGCACTCCACCCTTTTCCGGGAGAGAACCATGGACTCGGACTTGGAGGTGCTGATTCCCATCCCAGTCGCTTCACACTCGGCTGCGAACCGATCCAGCGAGAGCTGAAGATCTTGGCCAGAGGAAGCCATCAGGACCACATCATCTGCAAATAGCAGAGACCTAATCCTGCAGCCACCAAACCAGATCCCCTCAACGCCCTGACTGCCCCTAGAAATTTTGTCCATAAAGGTTATGAACAGAATCGGTGACAAAGGGCAGCCTTGGCGGAGTCCAACCCTCACTGGAAACGTGTCCGACTTACTACCGGCAATGCGGACCAAGCTCTGGCACTGATTATACAGGGAGCGAACTGCCACAATAAGACAGTCCGTTACCCCATACTCTCTGAGCACTCCCCACAGGACTTCCCGGGGTACACGGTCGAATGCCTTCTCCAAGTCCACAAAGCACATGTAGACTGGTTGGGCAAACTCCCATGCACCCTCAAGGACCCTGCCGAGAGTATAGAGCTGGTCCACAGTTCCACGACCAGGACGAAAACCACACTGTTCCTCCTGAATCCGAGGTTCGACTATCCGGCGTAGCCTCCTCTCCAGTACACCTGAATAGACCTTACCGGGAAGGCTGAGGAGTGTGATCCCACGATAGTTGGAACACACCCTCCGGTTCCCCTTCTTAAAGAGAGGAACCACCACCCCGGTCTGCCAATCCAGAGGTACCGCCCCCGATGTCCACGCGATGTTGCAGAGTCTTGTCAACCAAGACAGCCCCACAACATCCAGAGCCTTAAGGAACTCCGGGCGGATCTCATCCACCCCCGGGGCCTTGCCACCGAGGAGCTTTTTAACTACCTCGGCAACCTCAGCCCCAGAAATAGGAGAGCCCACCACAGATTCCCCAGGCCCTGCTTCCTCATAGGAAGACGTGCTGGTAGGATTGAGGAGGTCTTCGAAGTATTCCCTCCACCGATCCACAACATCCGCAGTCGAGGTCAGCAGAGCACCATCCCCACCATACACGGTGTTGACACTGCACTGCTTCCCCTTCCTGAGGCGGCGGATGGTGGTCCAGAATTGCTTCGAAGCCGTCCGGAAGTCTTTTTCCATGGCCTCCCCGAACTCCTCCCATGTCCGAGTTTTTGCCTCCGCGACCGCTGAAGCCGCACACCGCTTGGCCTGTCGGTACCTGTCTGCTGCCTCAGGAGTCCCATGAGCCAAAAGAACCCGATAGGACTCCTTCTTCAGCCTGACGGCATCCCTCACCGCCGGCGTCCACCAACGGGTTCCAGGATTACCGCCACGACAGGCACCAACTACCTTGCGGCCACAGCTCCAATCGGCCGCCTCGACAACAGAGGTACGGAACATCGTCCACTCGGACTCAATGTCCAGCACCTCCCTCGTGACATGTTCAAAGTTCTTCCGGAGGTGGGAATTGAAACTCTCTCTGACAGGAGACTCTGCCAGGCGTTCCCAGCAAACCCTCACAATGCGTTTGGGCCTGCCAGGTCTGTCCGGCATCCTCCCCCACCATCGCAGCCAACTCACCACCAGGTGGTGATCGGTAGAAAGCTCCGCCCCTCTCTTCACCCGAGTGTCCAAAACATGAGACCGCAAATCCGATGACACAACTACAAAGTCGATCATGGAACTGCGGCCTAGGGTGTCCTGGTGCCAAGTGCACATATGGACACCCTTATGTTTGAACATGGTGTTTGTTATCGACAATCTGTGACGAGCACAAAAGTCCAATAACAGAACACCACTCGGGTTCAGATCCGGGCGGCCATTCTTCCCAATCACACCTCTCCAGGTTTCACTGTCGCTGCCAACATGAGCGTTGAAGTCCCCCAGTAGAACGAGGGAATCACCCGGGGGAGCACTCTCCAGTACTCCCTCGAGTGAATCCAAAAAGGGTGGGTACTCTGAGCTGCCGTTTGGCGCGTAAACGCAAACAACAGTCAGGACCCGTCCCCCCACCCGAAGGCGGAGGGAAGCTACCCTCTCGTCCACCGGGTTGAACTCCAACGTGCAGGCTTTGAGCCGAGGGGCAACAAGAATTGCCACCCCAGCCCGTCGCCTCTCACTGCCGGCAACGCCAGAGTGGAAGAGAGTCCAGCCCTTATCAAGAGAAGTGGTTCCAGAGCCCTTGCTGTGCGTCGAAGTGAGTCCAACTATATCTAGCCGGAACTTCTCCACCTCACGCACTAGCTCAGGCTCCTTCCCCCCCAGCGAAGTGACGTTCCACGTCCCAAGAGCCAGCTTATGTAGCCGAGGATCGGACCGCCAAGCGCCCTGCCCTCGGCTTCCGCCCAGCTCACACTGCACCCGACCTCTATGGCCCCTGCTATGGGTGGTGAGCCCATTGGAGGGGGGACCCACGTTGCCTCTTCGGGCTGTGCCCGGCCGGGCCCCATGGGGACAGGCCCGGCCACCAGGCGCTCGCCATCGTGCATGCCCCACCTCCGGGCCTGGCTCCAGAGGGGGGCCCCGGTGACCCGCGTCCGGGCGAGGGAAATCTGGGTTCCTTGTCAGTGTTCCTCATAGAGATCTTCGAGCTGCTCTTTGTCTGATCCCTCACCTAGGACCAGTTTGCCTTGGGAGACCCTACCAGGGGGCATAGAAACCCCCGGACAACATAGCTCCTAGGATCATTGGGACACGCAAACTCCTCTACCACGGTAAGGTGGCAGCTCAGAGAGGAGAACATATAACATGAAAAAACAATTATATTATTATATTCATGTTAGCATTTAAGATAACTTGCAATTAGCGCTCAGGTTGCCAGCTAACAATAGGCGCTCTGGTTGTCAGCCAGCGATGATCTCCCTACTTATCAGCTAGCAATTGTCGCGTTAGTTGCCAGCAAGCAATTAGCGCACCACTTGCCAGCTAACGATTAATGCGCTAGTTGCCAGCCAGTGATTGGCGCTCTAGTTGTTAGCTAGCGATTGGCATGCTAGTTGCCAGTTAACCATTAGTGCGGTAGTTGTCAGCTAACGATTAGCATTATAGTTGTCAGCTAGCGATTAGTGAACTCATTGTCAGCTAACGATTATCTCCCTATTTGTCAGCTAGCGATTGGCGTGTTAATTGACAGCTAGCAATTAGCGCACCACTTGCCAGCTCGCGATTAATGCGCTAGTTGCCAGCCAGTGATGGGCGCTGTAGTTGTCATCTAGCAATTGGCATGTTAGTTGCCAGTTAACGATTAGTGCGCTAGTTGTCAACTAACGATTAGCATTATAGTTGTAGGCTAGCGATTAGTGAACTAGTTGGCAGCTAGCGATTATCCCCCTACTTGTCAGCTAGCGATTGGCGCGTTAGTTGCCAGCTAGCAATTAGCGCACCACTTGCCAGCTCGCGATTAATGTGCTAGTTAACCATGTGATTGGTGCTGTAGTTGTCAGCTAGCGATTGGCATGATTTTGCCAGTTAGTGATGAGTGCGCTAATTGTCAGCTAGCGATTAGCATTATAGTTGTCAGCTAGCGATTAATGAACTAGTTGGCAGCTAGCGATTATCTCCCTACTTGTCAGCTAGCGATTGGCGCGTTAGTTGCCAGCTAGCAATTAGCGCACCACTTGCCAGCTCGCGATTAATGCGCTAGTTGCCAGCCAGTGATTGGTGCTGTAGTTGTCAGCTAACGATTGGCATGATTTTGCCAGTTAGCGATGAGTCCGCTAGTTGTCAGCTAGCGATTAGCATTATAGTTGTCAGCTAGCGATTAGTGCACTAGTTGCCAGCCAGTCTTTAAAAGTTAAAGTTAAAGTTAAAGTACCAATGACTGTCACACACACACTAGGTGTGGTGAAATTATCCTCTGCATTTGACCCATCCCTTTGTTCATCCACTGGGAGGTGAGGGGAGCAGTAAGCATTAGCGGTGTCCACGCCTGGGAATAATTTTTGGTGATTTATGCATGGTAGTTTCCAGCTAGTGATTAGCACACTAGTTGCCAGTTGGCTATTAGAGATAGTTGCCAGTAGTGTTATTATTTGAATATCGTTAGTATTGCAGAAAAACAAAGTACCTTTAGGACCATTTGAATTTAAAATACAATCATAATTTAATGCAAAATATATAAGTAGAGGGTCCCCACTCCTTCTCTCCATCACTTTGGGGGTCCTTGGCCCGGAAACTGTTGAACACCCCTGCCCTAAAAGCCATTTGTCTGCGCATAATAATATTCCATCCATCCATTTTCTACAGCTTGTCCCTTTAATATTATATTTCTAACATCCATCCATCCATTTTCTACCGCTTGTCCCTCTCAGGGTTGCGGGGGGTGCTGGAGCCTATCCCAGCTGCATTCGGGCAGAAGGCGGGGTACACCCTGGACAAGTCGCCACCTCATCGCAGGGCCAACACAGATACACAGACAACATTCACACACTAGGGCCAATTTAGTGTTGCCAATCAATTTATCCCCAGGTGCATGTCTTTGGAGGTGGGAGGAAGCCGGAGTACCTGGAGCAGTGACGTGCGGTGAGGTTGAAGGCTGGTGAGGCACTGACTTCATCACAGTCAGATTTACAAACATATGAACCCTAAAGAGTATCTTATTCACCATTTGATTGGCAGCAGTTAACGGGTTATGTTTAAAAGCTCATACCAGCATTCTTCCCTGCTTGGCACTCAGCATCAAGGGTTGGAATTGGGGGTTAGATCACCAAAAATGATTCCCAGGCGCGCGCCGCTGCTGCCCACTGCTCCCCTCACCTCCCAGGGGGTGATCAAGGGGATGGGTCAAATGCAGAGGACAAATTTCATTACACCTAGTGTGTGTGTGACAATCATTGGTACTTTAACTTAACTTTAACTTTACACATACAAACTGTAGCACACAAAAAAGCACATTTAATAAAAAAAACGTTATTATGGTCTTACCTTTACTTAGAAATTAAGTCCATGCGCCGCAACTAAAGCCCTCACTTAAACTTTCCACGTGAAGGTTGAATCTATTTAAAAAAGTGTAACCGAGGGTTTCTAAATGTCGCCTATACTGTATGAAACTACAAAATAACAAACACGGAGGCTCCAGTTTACACGAGGACCACTTTAATTACCTTCTTTCAAAAACCTCCGCAACGTGACATCACTTCCGCTCTTAGCGCTTTCAAAATAAGAGCTCAAGGCATATACTGTATAACAGCGCATAACAGGAACTTAACATCACAAAGAGGAAAGCCCATGAAAATAGGTTACAAAAGTTATTTAATAAGAAGCCAAAAAGTGCAAAAACAATAATGTTCGTGTTGGAGGAGTTGTGAATTAGATACACCTGCAGTCTGCAGGTGTATCTAATGTTGTGTCCCTGCAGTCATTCACAACTCCTCCAACACCAACATTATTGTTTTTGCACTTCTTGGCTTCTTATGAAATAATTTTTTAAAATAGATTCAATCTTGCACGTGGAAAGTTTAAGTGTGGGCTTTAGTTGATACAACAATTCTACGGCGGGGGTGCAGGAGGCGAGCCTCAGCCAGTGCGTCTTTTGCAGCCGTTTTATGATCGCTCAGCACAAGAAATACTTTACACACATACAGTTGTTGACAAAATACACTGTACATTATATACCTCAGCTAACTAAACTATGGAAATGTATAATATAGTTCATATAGCAATACAGTCTCACTGCACAGCAGGCCAGCAGTTAGCCGAGTCATTGCGCAATCCATGTTGCGGCACTGAGTGACGTGCCTCAACTGGCTGCTGTTCACCGCACCGTCTCTTCTCAGTATTTAAACGGCAAATGTGAAAATTCAGCGATTTTGAATAAAAATAATCTAAAACTGGTGAAGTTAAATGGAAAATAACTTTATAGAATAATCACTGGATACATATAACAATTTAATTAATTTTTTTCTTTTTACATTTTTTTTCTTTCCATGATGGCAGGTGAGGCCCCGCCTCACCTGCCTCTAGTGACTGCACGTCACTGACCTGGAGGGAACCCACGCAACATGCTAAATTACAATGTTTTTGTTATGTGGAGGACCCCCATGACTGTGTTTCTCTTGGGCCCCCCAGTGACTACATATGCCCCTGATAACACGACTCCTGCTGCTCTCCGCCGATCCAAGCTGCTGTGAAAATGTCAAGTTGATCTGTGCTTGCGTGATGGGGAACTTAGTGCCAGGTTCTTGAGTATGGGGGAGGGTTTGCAGAGGTGGGTTGGGAGGGTGATGGTGGGGGAGGGCTTTGGGGAGAACACAGCCTGCTGCCGCTGCATGCTCGGCATTCCTCAGGTGTTGTCAGCAGAGCTCGCTCGGTAATTACCTCGCTCTAGAAACACGCAGCCAACCACACTTTACTGGCAAACCGAAAGGGGGAGGGGGAGGGGGAGACGTGAGGCGGGTGCTAGTCAATATATAATTAGATTTAGGCATAATGGGAAGCAGATTGATTCTTTTTTAAAAGAATGAGCGTGCCAGAGTGGTATCTGTTGAGTAATGACTCAAATAAGTGCATGTGGTGCAGCTCCAGATGCAGATTGTGGCCGAGAGTCAAGAGCTTGATTTATGCTGCAATCCATCCACGGTATGGGCAGCTTGGCTAACGAGCAGACTGGTAAAGATAGTGGTCAGACAACTTATCAGCCCTATGTTGATTTGAATCATACATTCTCGGCCAGATGCCATCACTTTCATCGTTGACACTACAGTTCCAGAAGAACATGAAGAAGAAGCAGGTTCTTCCTGTCTGGGAATGCTTCTCTCCACTCCACCCACCCCCCTTTCTTGGCCGGCTAAAGGCGGAGGGATTGTGTGCAGATGTGACTGGAGCGAGGCCAGCCCCTCTGCCCTGGGAGAACATGTGGTCTGGGAGTGTTTACGCTGGCGCTCTTTCAAGCCGTCTCACACACAGCATGCTGGCGTCGGCCTCCACATGACAATAGGGGGGGCACTTTCAGATTGAGGTGACACCAGTGCTTGTTTACTCACCGTGTTGACACGTAGGATCAACAACAGAATACCGTGACCCTCGCTGACCCTTAAATCTGGCATAATAATGTTACTTGAAACCCTACTTGTGTTATATTTGCGGCGTTCTACAAATATTGCACACTCGGGCATTTTTTTTCTCCCCGCAGATTCTGCACATACTTTACATTCTCCTTTGTGATTTGTGTTCTATGTAAAGACATGTTCGCTCTCCAAACCAGTGAGCGGACCTTCTTGTCTGTTTGTGTCAAATGCATTACATATCTGTTGTTTTTGTAGCCACCACTAAATGCTAGCGTCAACCAGAGCCGCGTTCTGCAGTAAAAAAAATAATTTGTATTATCACCAAAGACATGCAAAAAGTTCTCCTTTTAAACAAGAATGCAATAAGAACTCATCAACATGAAATTGTGTTTTGTGATTAACTGACATCCTTCATTCATGTAAGTATTCAGTGCCCCCTGCAGGTTTAGATTTGTGGAGATGGAAAACTAATACACACTGGTGCATATGAGAATATTCTGATACAATAAGTAAATTGGTTATACTAGTATAGCTTTGACACTATTTCCACATTCACCCATTCACCCATTCACACACTGATGGCAGGAGCTGCCATGCAGGGCTAACCACGACCCATCAGGAGCAAGGGTAAAGTGTCTTGCTCAAGGACACAGCAGACGTGACTAGGTCGGTAGAAGCTGGGGATCGAAGCAGGAACCCCCAGGTTGCTGGCACAGCCTCTCTCCCAACTGCGCCACACCATCCCTAAGTGCAGGGAGGGTTGGAAACATTTAAATTATTGAATATACCAGATGCATAAATATTTGTTAGAGACTATCCTAAATGTGTTTTCTAATGGGCAGTTTGTACACCCTCCACAATATTTAGTTTACAAGTCATTGCAAGTCCAAAATCTAGCAGACTGTTTATTACACACATTAATTAGTGACTTAAGGGGCAAACTCCAACTTAAATTGTGTCTTGTTTTGCAACAATGCATGATGAAATTAGGTTTGCTTTTGAGACATCACACGCATATTGTACTAAAACATTCCATACTATTGCATTAGACATACTTTATGCAGCTGCGTATAAGGGGAAAAGTCTGATTTCCAACTATTTGACTGTTCGTTTAAAAACATTATTTTATTGAAATGCTTGCAGAGAAACGCTTTATCCCAAAGTTGTTATGTTATGCATCACTTTTAAAAGCAGGGGGTTCTAACCAGTAGCTCGTGAGCAACATGATGCAACACGATGCATGTATTTATTGACAAATTCAACATTATTTTCTGACAAAATAGCATAAAAACAATCACCGCTTTGTTTGAGTGGAGCTCTGCTTCCTAACTATAGCACAATTTAAATGTTGCCAGTCATATATAATACCAAAACTAACCTTTTTAAACTAGCTTTTAATATTTGTTGCTTTTCTTTTATTCAAAGCCTAGTTGTTTTCTGTTTTTAAGTTAGTGACTGATATTGTTTTGTATTCATTATTTATTTATCTTCTATTAAGTTAACTTTTATTGCTTATTGTAAAATTAATTGTTTCGGAGTGACAATGCACTAACAGGTATATCACTAAATGTATTAGTCTTTTCCAAATGCATTAATTTATACAATATGTTTTGGGAGGAATAGTAAAATGTTATACAAAATGGTGACTCCTGTTTCCAGAAACCCAAAGCACTGACATTTTCATGAAAACTACAAAATGTGTGCCACATTTGTAATATTTTTGTAATTGTAAAATGTCTGAAGTTTTAGGAATGCCTTATAATTATTATTGTTATTATTTATTTCAAATGTATTATTTTTATTATTATACAACACACAATAATTTCTATTTATCATATCATCTCAAATAGTGATGAAAAAAACTTGAGTAGAAATAAAAGGCACACTGAAACTATAAAATGCCGATGAACAAACTTTTTAATACAAAATGTGGATTTGTTCATTCTCTGTCAAACCAAGAGCATTCCTTTTGTTTGGGTTGAAATTGCAATGAAAACGAAAATATATCGGACTTGTTTGTTTAGTAAAAGTAGCTATCATAAGAAAAAAAGGTCAAAGTGTACCCAGTAAACTGACTCGTTCGGAACGTTGACGTCTTTACCACTAGAGGGCGGCATTTGTCATGAAAAGCAACGATTCCACTTTCAATTACGTTCTCTTCTGACTTTGTAATTTGCAGTGTGTGCAAAAGTATCACATACCATTAAAAAAGGCCTTTTTTTCTTCTCATTTTTAAAGAATATTATTACAAAATGAACTGTTTTTCTTCATTTTTAAAGAACATTATTATAAAAAAAACAAAACAACAACAGCTTTTCCAACCTGTTCAAAAGTTGCGATTCCTTAAAAATATCCATCTTGACTACAAACCACGTCTTGTGAAGGCCAACATGGCGGTGCCCCCTGCCAAGTCCTCACTTCCACCCCCACGCAGGGCTAACGAAAAAAACAAAAACGCATGAAATAAGAGGAAAAAAAGGGAGGTGTGTTGGCGCATGCGCAGACGCCACCCGCCGCTCAGTTATCCCGTTTTTTTTGTTTTTTGTTGGTGTAGAATCAAGCTCGTTACGTCACGGTGCCTTGAGCTGGACATTTACCATCCACTCATGCGGTCGCACGTTTGAGGAGACAATTGGGTGCTCCTGGGGAGAAAAACGCGTTTTATATTGGATTTTTTTTTAAACCCTCATTTTATTTGAGTTCGGCACGGAGCCGGCGTTTTAGTGTGTGTGTGTGAGTGTGTGTGTGTGTGTGTAAGCTAGTGGTGGTGTTCTGAGAGGCATCATGGATGAATGCTGAGCACCATTTAGAATATTTACATGACGCTGCTGCTGCTGCAGCGCCTTGTCTAACCTCACCAGCCTCACCGTGTATTATCCCCCCTTCCTATATATATATATATATATATATATATATATATGTATATATATATATATATATAAAAAAGGGACGTTAGGGGACTGAAGGTGCAGCCGAACACCGGGATCATTGGAGCTAGGGTTCGGATGAGGCGCTCGATCGGACTACTTTGGGTTTAGAGATCCGAGCCAAGTTCCCCCTCTGCCGTCGGGCATTGCTCAGGAGATGGCGATGAGCTTGCTCTATGTGGGATTTCTACTCAGCCTGGGGGTCATCTCTCCGAACGGTGCAGCCGTAGGTAAGACGCCTGTTGGCTCCTGGTACTTTTATTGTTGTGCACGCAGCTAGCATCTATCTCACACAGGCCTGGGTAACAACAAAGCAGCATGCAACCTCCTTAGAATGCTAGGCTCATCATTGCAAAAAGAAGCTGAGCATTGGAAGATTTTGGCCTCGATGTGGTTTTTACAACACGCACACACACACACACACACACATAAGGCCCTGCCTTGTAAGGCAAAGCAGACTGGGAAGTGATTCACAATTTTTGTTTTACTACCCATCAATCCCTTGCTTGCATGGCTTCCTTAGGTATGATGGCGCTTCCTTAGGTCGAGGTGCCACTCTGACAGCCCAGTGTGCAAATAAAATAAGCCTCTCTAATGACCCCCGATTCTTGATTGGACTAATGAGATATTAACTGCACCATCGCACACACTGGCAATGCATGCCTCATTGACCTGTTGAGCTGTCATCTGGCAGGCATGAAAATAATGCAATTTGGTTTTAAGTTGTTTTTTTTCCTTTTTTTAAAAAGTGGTAGCTGTGTAACCACACATACCTTAAGGCAGTGTTTTTCAACCTTTTCTGAGCCAAGGCACATTTTTTTCATTGAAAAAATCTGGAGGCACACCACTAGCATTAGAGGGGAACATTATCACCAGACCTATGTAAGCGTCAATATATACCTTGATGTTGCAGAAAAAAGACCATATATTTTTTTAACCGATTTCGGAACTCTAAATGGGTGAATTTTGGCGAATTAAACGCCTTTCTATTATTCGCTCTCGGAGCGATGACGTCACGACATCGGGAAGCAATCCGCCATTTTCTCAAACACATTACAAACACCGAGTCAAATCAGCTCTGTTATTTTCCGTTTTTTCGACTGTTTTCCGTACCTTGGAGACATCATGCCTCGTCGGTGTGTTGTCGGAGGGTGTAACAACACGAACAGGGACGGATTCAAGTTGCACCAGTGGCCCAAAGATGCGAAAGTGGCAAGAAATTGGACGTTTGTTCCGCACACTTTACCGACGAAAGCTATGCTACGACAGAGATGGCAAGAATGTGTGGATATCCTGCGACACTCAAAGCAGATGCATTTCCAACGATAAAGTCAAAGAAATCTGCGAGTGGATGAGGGTATGTCTACAGAATATATTAATTGATGAAAACTGGGCTGTCTGCACTCTCAAAAGTGCATGTTGTTGCCAAATGTATTTCATATGTTGTAAACCTAGTTCATAGTTGTTAGTTTCCTTTAATGCCAAACAAACACATACCAATCGTTGGTTAGAAGGCGATCGCCAAATTCGTCCTCGCTTTCTCCCGTGTCGCTGGCTGTCGTGTCGTTTTCGTCGTTTTCGCTTGCATACGGTTCAAACCGATATGGCTCAATAGCTTCAGTTTCTTCTTCAATTTCGTTTTCGCTACCTGCCTCCACACTACAACCATCCGTTTCAATACATGCGTAATCTGTTGAATCGCTTAAGCCGCTGAAATACGAGTCTGAATCCGAGCTAATGTCGCTATTCCTTGCTGTTCTATCCGCCATGTTTGTTTGTATCGGCATCACTTTGTGACATCACAGGAAAATGGACGGGTGTATATAACGATGGTTAAAATCAGGCACTTTGAAGCTTTTTTTAGGGATATTGCGTGATGGGTAAAATTTTGAAAAAAACTTAGAAAAATAAAATAAGCCACTGGGAACTGATTTTTAATGGTTTTAACCCTTCTGAAATTGTGATAATGTTCCCCTTTAAAAAAAAAAAAGAAACTCAGCAGCCGATATTGACAGTAAAAAGTCGTTCTCCTAATTGTAGGATATGAATTCAAACCATAACCAAGCATGCATCACTATAGCTCTTGTCTGCTCTTGTCCTTTGTGTTCTTTGATGATTGATGTTTCCCTCTTACACACATGTAAGAGGGATGTGTAGCTATGGCTATGAGTTGTTTTTTTCCCTTGGCCTCAGTCTGGACCCCCTCTCCAGCGGCCCAGGCTTAGACCGATTTTTTTTTCTCATCCCCCCATTGTTTACCTGTGTCTCACCTTTTTTGTAAGGGGCGCCAGAAGTTGGCAGACCCGTCAGCGATCCTGTTCTGTCTCCCTGTAATGTTTAATCCTGTTCTGTCTCCCTGTAATGTTTGTCTGATCTTGAATGGGATTGTGCTGAAATTTTTAATTTCCCCTCGGGGATTAATAACGTATTTCTGATTTCTGATTATGCTGTACACATGTAGCATCATTTACAACAAAACTTCTAAATTTGGACTCATTTCATTAATCACACATTCAGTTAGAAGAATATACATATTATTTCAGCATACATTTAGAAGAGCAGTTTCTTTCATTCAAAAACTTCAGCTAATTTTTATACTTATCAAACTCATCCTGTGGGCCGGATAAAATCGGTTTGATTTTGGTGTATATATTTTGTCAAGAGTTTAATGACCTTCTTTAAAAGAGCTAGTCAAAGATCATCTCTATGACAGCACTGTTTCTTAGAATCTGCTGTAAAAAGATTTTTGAGCTGAACTCGTGGGCCACCAGTTAAATAACGCAAATGATGAAAATGAGAGAACCTAAAATGGAACCTTGTTGAACACCACAGCCCCCGTTTACACTGCACACTGCACACTGCCCCCTTAGTGACACAGGTCTGTTATTTTGCCAGTCTAAACGCTCTGATCGTTTGGCATCAGATTCAGGTCACATCAGGAGGTAGTCAGGAATCTGATTAGAATCCGATCTTTTCAAATGTGACTTCAGTCTACACGCAATGTGACCTGAATGTGATTTTTTTCGTCAGCTTTGGGTGAGCTACATCATTCATGCGCGCTGGAAAGACACAGTCTCCAGTGCAAATGGATATTTCATCGCAACAACCGGTTTCGGTTTGTATTTAAGAGGACCGCATTTTTGGTGCATCACTTGTCAGTAATAGGCTATATGTAATACATTAATATATATCTTGATTCCCGAAGAAATGGCTATTGTCTAAAGACCTGAATCGACGCTGTGGTGCATTTGCTTACATGTGAGTTGAAAAATAAAGCCAACGAAGATCCACGCTGATGTCCGTGTCTCCTCTACTTAACACTCCCAAATATATTACATTATATACATCCATTCATACATTAAATTACTTTCATTTATTTTCACGTAAAAACACACACATTTTTAAGGTGTTGCAACTTTTATTTTGTCGTAGTAGCACCGACTTCCTCCCGGTCAACTTCCTTTATTTTCACTTTATCAAAGTGCGCATGCAAGTGAAGCCGAGGCCACATTGGTGCCTTTGCGTGTTTACATTGTAGTCTGATAAAAATCACATTTTACTTGCAGTGTAAACTGTCAACTGGAAAAAATCAGATAAAAAAAAAAAATCAGATTTGGGTCACTTTGGCCTGCAGTGTAAATGTAGTCCACTGGTATAACTAAAGACGTTGAACAAATGACTACTGACTGGATCTGAAGTAAACAAGCTACATACAGCAACACCTTCACATTACAAACACTATTCTATTATTATTACAAACACTATTGATCTATCCACTATTGTGGATAGATCGGGCCGTTTTGGACTGAAAGATGCGTGTACGTTGGACCTCCTTGCTAGCATGGGAATACTTCGCCGGCTACATCCAGCGGCCTTTGACGAAGCGGAGTCAAGTACCAGCGGGAACCGTCAACTGAAAACACGTAAGCGGTGTGATTGGAAGCAGAAGTGGAGATGCCGAGCGGGGCTAACAACAAAGCTAAAGGCTAATCCCCACAGAACGCCGCTTCCTTCCATCCTGATTTCAAACGTCCGCTCCCTGGAGAACAAACTGGACTACCTGAAGCTGGATTTAAATGCAAGACGTGAGATGAGAGACTCCTGCGCCAATATCTCACAGAAACGTGGTTGAAATCATCCGTTCCGGACGAAGCAGTTAGCATCGAGGGGCTAACTATGTTTCGGGCGGACAGGAGCAAATCTCTCACTGGTAAATCCCGAGGCGGTGGTGTTTGCATATACGTCAATAATAACTGGTGCAATAATGGGAAGATAATATCACGTCACTGCTCTCCTGATGTTGAACTATTAACTATAAAATGCAGGCCATTTTATTTACCCAGGGAATTCAGTGCTATGATCTTCACAGCAGTGTACATTCCCTCCAGTGCTAACACCAAAGAAGCTTTGAATGCTTTGTACTGCTCCATCAATGAATTGCAAACTACACATCCAGAGAGAGTTTTCATCGTGGCAGGGGATTTTAATCAAGCTAACATGAAAACAGTTTTCCCTCATTTCCATCAATATGTGAATTTTGCAACCAGGGGTGGAAGCAAGCTCGACTTGGTTTATAGTAATATTAAACAGGCGTATAAAGCTGCACCACAGACCATCTATCTGTGATGCTAATTCCTGCATACAAGCCCCTGCTGATCAGGAAGCAAGCTACAGTGAAGCAGGTGAGGACCTGGCCAGAGGGAGCAATGTCAGCATTACAAGACTGCTTCGAAACCACAGACTGGGACATGTTCAAAGCAGCCGCCACCAAAAGTCACTACACGTGTGGAGGAGTATGCGGAGTCTGTGTCCGCATACATTCAGAAGTGCATGGAGGATGTCAGTGGGATCAAGAACATCCCCACACGGGCCAACGAGAAACCCTGGATGAACAGTGAGGTACGTGCAATGCTAAAGGCTCGGAACAAGGCTTTCAAGTCTGGCGACATGGTGGCATTAAAATCTGCCAGACCTAACCTGAACAGTGCCATTAAGGTTGCAAAGTGTGCTCACAGTCAGAAAGTGCAGGGCTTCTTCGAGAACCCTACAAACACTAGACGAATGTGGCAGGGCATACAGGTCATCACGGACTATAAAGCTGCCCCCTGTCCCTGTATCATCTTTCTAGATGACCTTAACAATTACTTTGCAAGGTTTGAGGCACTTAACACCACTCCGGCGAGAAAATCCATCCCTCGCCCTGATGAGCAGCCACTCAACCTGGATATAGCGGATGTCCGGAAAACCCTGAGGAGAGTGAACCCCCAGTAAGCACCGGGACCTGATGGCATTCCGGGCAAGGTGCTTAAGGGATGTGCAGACCAGCTGGCTGGGGTTCTCACAGACATCTTCAACATCTCGCTGACCCAGGCTGTGGTACCATCATGTTTTAAGACGGCCACAATCATTCCAGTGCCAAAAAACCCCACAATCTCCTCCCTCAATGATTACCGCCCCGTTGCACTCACCCCCATCATAATGAAGTGCTTCGAGAGGCTGGTAAAGGAATATATTGTCTCCAGACTTCCCCCCACATTTGACCCATACCAGTTTGCTTATCGCCCTAACCGCTCCACAGAGGACGCCATCTCCTCTGCACGCCACCTGAGCTTAGAACATCTGGAAGGAAAGGACACACACGTGCGGATGTTGTTCCTGGACTTCAGCTCAGCATTCAACACCATCATCCCGCAGGACTTGGTGAGCAAACTGGCCCCCCTTGGATTCAGAATCAGAATCAGAATCAGCTTTATTGTCATTACGCAAGGTAACGAGATTGAGGCCATTCCATACAGTGCGATGTGTGCATGCTAGAAAAACAATGTGCAAATATATAAAAATATAAAAAATGTAGAAGTGCAATGAATATGGTGTGAAATGAATATATACATGATGAAAAAAAAAGAAAAAAAGTACCCCCCTTTGCAACTGGCTGCTTGACTTCCTCACAGACATACCCCAATCTGTGAGCGTGGGCAACAACACCTCCAGTGCCATCTCCCTGAGCACCGGCTCCCCCCAGGGCTGCGTCCTGAGTCCACTGCTGTTCACGTTGATGACTCATGACTGCTGCGCCAGGTCCACTACTAACCACATTGTGAAGTATGCTGACGACACGACAGTAGTGGGCCTCATCCGTGACAACAACGACATGGACTACAGGGAGGAGGTGAAACATCTGGTTGACTGGTGCAGAACCAACAACCTGATCCTGAATGTAAACAAGACCAAGGAGATCATCGTTGACTTCAGGAAGCACCAGTCCAGCCACGCTCCACTGTACATCAACGACACAGCGGTGGAGATAGTAAGCAGCACCAAGTTCCTGGGGGTGCAGATAATTGACAATATAACCTGGTCCCTACACACTGGAGCTCTTGTAAAAAGAGCTCAGCAGCGCATGCACTTTTTGCGTCGGATGAAAAGAGCACAGCTCCCTCCCCCCATTCTCAGCACATTCTACAGAGGCACTATAGAGAGCCTGCTGACCAACAGCATCTCTGTCTGGACTGGAGCCTGCAATGCCTCAGACTGGAAGTCTCTCCAGAGAGTGGTGAGGACGGCGGAAAAGATCATCAGGACTCCTCTTCCTCCTATCCAAGAGATCGCAAAAAGCCGCTGCCTGACCAGGGCTCAGAAAATCTGCAAAGACTCCTCCCACCCCCACCAAGGACTGTTTTCACTGCTGGACTCTAGAAAGAGGTTCCGCAGCCTCCGAAGCAGAACCTCCAGGTTCTGTAACAGCTTCTTCCCTCAGGCCGTAAGACTCTTAAACGCATCATAATTAAATTATCCCCTCAATTCACCCCAAAATGGATTAACTCGCTGGAATAAAAAAGACAATATAACATACATCCATAAACGTGGACGCATGTGAAAAAGTGCAATATATTTATCTGTACAGTAATCTATTTATTCATTAATATATATTTATATATTTATTTATTTTATATATATATTATATATATTATTTATATATATTTATTTATTTATATATGCACCTTATTGCTTTTTTATCCTGCACTACCATGAGCTTATGTAACAAAATTTCGTTCTTATCTGTGCTGTAAAGTTCAAATTTGAATGACAGTAAAAAGGAAGTCTAAGTCTATTCGTAACTGATAAAAAGGAGTTGACTCAAAAGGCTTCCTTGAGGTCTCAGTTATGTAAATCACAAGTTTGGACCCCATGCAGTGTTTTGTGTTTGCGAGCAAGGTTAAAATGTAAATGCAAGAATCTGCCAATGTATTTACAGTGGTCCAAGTTCCTCTGTACAACAGGAACACTGGTGTTTTTACAAATTTGCTGCAAAAATATTTGTCTCCCAAGTTTTGAACTGAACTTGGGCCGCCATTTGAATACCCCTGCCTTTGGATAACAATGCTGGCAATGCTGCCACTGGAACAATTTAGTTAAATAGCCCTGGCCTATAGTATCAGTTAATTTTTTTTGAAGAGGTGCATATTTGCAGGTTATTGTCATTATATAAGCTAAATGAGATATAGATGGAAGCGTTTCACAGTGAAAGCTATAGCTGAGATTTCAAAAGTCCCAAAGCGCCTCCCTCTTCCTCCATCAGTATCTGTAACATCTGGACACATGGAGACAGTATGTAACATCTGGACACAGGGAGACCATTAATCCAACATAGATGTGACTGCTCAGAGGGGGAGGGGCCAGCTGAAAAGCGAAATAAGAATATGTCTTTGGCACCCTCAGAAACTGACACGCAGTTATATCACAAGGAGTAGGGGGCTGAGAATGATTGTGTAATTTTAGTAAACTGTACCTGTGCGTGCATGCATGCAGTGACCAAAACGATAAGCCCGAAGCATAGAGGAAGTAGGGAGGCACAGCTGAATTTTATGAATGAGAGGGGATTAGCAAAAGGAAGGTAAAAAAGTCACAATGTTGAACAGACTGCTTTTACCTGTGGTCCATATACATTATATTGCCAAAAGTATTTGGCCACCCATCCAAATGATGAGAATCAGGTGTCCTAATCACTTGGCCCGGTGTATAAAATCAAGCACTCAGGCATGGAGACTGTTTCTACAAACATTTGTGAAAGAATGGGCCGCTCTCAGTGATTTCCGGCGTGGAACTGTCATAGGATGCCACCTGTCCAACAAATCCAGTCGTGAAATTTCCTTGCTCGTAGATATATTTCAAAGTCAACATTATTATAATAAAATGGAAGAGTTTGGGAACAACAGCAACTCAGCCACTAAGTGGTGGGCCACGTAAACTGACAGAGAGGGGTCAGCGGATGCTGAAGCGCATAGTGCAAAGACTTTCTGCACAGTCAGTTGCTACAGAGCGCCAAACTTCATGTGACCTTCCAATTAGCCTACGTACAGTACGCAGATAGCTTCATGGAATGGGTTTCCATGGCCGAGCAGCTGTATCTAAGCCATATATCATCAAGTCCAATGCAAAGCGTGGGATGCAGGGGTGTAAAGCACATCGCCACTGGACTCTAGAGCAGTGGAGACGCCTTATCGGGACTGATGAATCACACTTTTCCATCTGGCAATTTGATGGACCAGTCTGGGTTTGAAAGTTGCCTGGAGAGCGCTACATTTCGGACTACATTGTGCCGAGTGCGAAATTTGGTGGAGGAGGAATTATGGTGTGGGGTTGGTTTTTCAGAAGTTGAGCTTGGCCCTTTAGTCCCAGTGAAAGGAACTCCGAATGCTCCAGGATACCAAAACATTTTGGACAATTCCATGGGATGGCACTTCAAGTTCATATGTGAGGAAAGGCAGGTGGCCAAATACTTTTGGCAATATAGTGTATGATGAGAGTGTGCTGTCACTGCTGGAAAAGGTGTCATCTTTTATGCTGATGCCAGCCAGGAAAGTGCTGTGTGATATGAAACGCAGGACCTGTGCGTTGTGCATGACTGAATTAAATGTCTCAAATTACAAGGTTTTCTTTAGCTGATGGACAGTAGATTGCGACTTTTAAATATGTTGAAAATGCAGATTTAAGAATCCCATATAAGAGCTCCTTTATGCAGATGTAAAGATATTTTACAGAATAACATGAATAAACCGAAAATTTGCACAGTGCAGGATCATTCGTGACAGGGAGCTGTAATGTAGTGTTTTTTACCCTTTTTGACTTCGGGTGATCGCCCAACTTTTCCACCACAAAGGGGCACTGGGCCTACTCAAATATTAACACTGAATTAGTCATCTTACTCTTGATATGAATCATATTCAATAACTGTATCCAACCTACTTAAAGTTTGACAGGATAAACCTTGTCAAAGGATTTAAAACCATGTGATAATCACAAAGACTATTGCTCTATCGCATACCCAAGTCTAGAATACAGCAGGGGCAACAAAGTCCAAATTTTACAACCCTCTTCACTTAAAAAAACGAATTATTTGGGTTAGATATGAAATACCTTCTATAAATTACACCAAATGTCCAACCAATTTGCATGACCTCCTATGGAAACTGTCCTGAATAGTTCCAATATTCTGCAGCTAAACTTGGTACGAACATTTTCTGAAACTTGAACAATTAGTTCTCCCATGTTGGAAACAGCAATGAGTCATTTGTAGTGGTTCACATACATTCAGTACCAGGCCTGACAGTGGTAAAATAATTTCTGCAAAGTTGTAATATTGTTAAAAAATCTAATATTTCCATAGGTGGCGCAAAAAAAACAAAACATGTATGACTTTCTAAATATAATTTAAAAAAAATATATAATTAGAGTCATGTAAAGATGAAATAACCCCTATACAGTCACCTTTACACTTGTTTCACCCGATGTAGTAGCCTTGAGTGTGTTTTACTGTAGATTACAGTACTCACCAAAAGCCGAAGGATCTTCCAAGCTGTCGCCAGGCCACTACATGGAAATACTTTGTCACATCCTGAGTAATTACTCTAAGCCAGAACTGTGCTGAAATCAATGTATTTGAATGTGGCAAGCCGCCACGGCATTTTTATTACTGCCACACCTTTTTTTTTTTTACTTGAAAACAAATTAAATTAATATAAGCCCCCAGAAGAATTCACAAAAAGTCTGACGCTATTTTTAACTTTTATTACCAATCTTATGATAAGAAACAACGGCACAATTTCAACAGGTTTAACCTCCCATGAAAACACTTTCGTCTCCGTGAGTCTGCGCTTGCCCCAACACACAACAATACTTCCTCATTCTCCGTCAATCACCTTTCAGGCACGGACAGTGTGTTTGCAAACATAGGAAAAACTGACATCAAATCCAAACCACACAAACATTAAACATTAACATTAGCTGGTCGTCACAGTATGAATTAATATACATAGCTTATCATTTGCGCACTATTGACAAGTGACCACCGAAAAATCAATCAATCAAAGTTTATTTATATAGCCCTAAATCATGAGTGTCTCAAAGGGCTGCACAAGCCACAACGACATCCCCGGCTCAGATCCCACATCAGGGCAAGGAAAAACTCAACCCAATGGGCTACAATGAGAAAAAAGACTTTGATCACCGAAAACCGCGCTACCAAAACCGGGTTTAAAAAAAAATCACGCGATATTCTGGAACGTTGTCAGCATGTCTATGATGTGGACGTGATTTTTTGCAGATATACTCGCGGACAGCCATCTTTAAAATGTGCAAATATTAGGAGTAAAGTGGTGGCTTTTAAGAACAACAACTAGAGCAACAGCGCGAAGCGAGTGTGACGTCATGCTCGCTTTAGCCTCTTTAGTCCGGGACATCGAGGGACAGCAGTAGTCGCTAAAGATGAGTACACCCTATAATAACACCAGAAAACGATGCTCGATTGGGTGCTAGTTGTTTTTAATTTTAAAGAAGTCATTAAATGTCTGTAAACATTTGAAAAAAATCATAACAAAATACCTTGTACAAAAAGGCAGCAGCAATTGAAAATATGGCAAAACAATAAAAAAAAATGTTAATGCTAATAAAAAAAAACAGATTTTTTATAATGTACGTATGCATTTTTTGAGACTTTTTAAAGAAAGTCATGTCATCATAGCAAATTATGCAAATTACTCCATCGTCATTGTGACCACGCTTCCACCGCCACAGGTATCTTGGCTGTTTTTTTTGCCTAAAGTTGGTCAACTTGACAGTCACACATATGACTAGGGATGGGAATTGATACGATTTTTTCTTTTCGATTATGCTCAACAATTCGGTTCTTTATCGGTTCTTTTAGTGATTCTTATTTGGAAAGAAGGATAACAAACAAGTTGATTATCGTTAACTTTGTTTAATTCAAAAGAAACATGAATTTACGATCCCGGAAGGGATAAGTGGTAGAAATGGGATTTTTTTTAAATAACTTATATAATAATAAGAGGAATAGTCTTCTGTAGAAAAAAACAAAACTATTACATCAAATGATTATTTTTAGAATAATTTATGAGCGGACCATTTAAAAGTGAAACTATGTCAGATAGTGACAAAGACAAGCAAGTCGAGTCTGTAACCATCAACGATAAAGATTAAACATTATTTTGTCGAAAACGCAAATCTGTTTTTTTTCGGAAGGGATATGAGATTTTTCTGACTTATTACAAAGTATCTGCTATGGAGAACCATTCTCAATCAGGGAGGAGGCGCTCATAGCCTGTTTTGTCACTATTTGCATAATAAGTATTCATTTCATTTTTAGAGCTATATTAGCATCATTTGCAATTAGGTACTAACATGACGAGCGGTGTTAGTCAGTTAGTTAATTAGTGACCTGCAGTACATCGCTGATATGGACGCCGTTGCTGGTGGTGATTCACTTCCGGCTCAGACGGGACGAAAACGTGTCATTCATTCAATGTTTTCACATTTTGTGTGTGCAAATGTTTCAGAAAGTATTTCTTCCCTTTGATGAAATGTCCACTTTTCAAGTATTGTAAGTTGCCCTCTTGTCATCCTTTCTCGTGAATAACTCCAGTTTTTGTGCCACTTCCACACCGTGCGTGGTGAAGTCACGCATGCGCCCACAGGCATCCAAAAAGGAATGGTTAACAAAACTGTAAAGCATTCCCAGGAATCATTTAAACCAGTAGTTCCCAACCCCTGGGCCGCGGCCCGGTACCGGTCCGTGGATCGATTGGTACCGGGCCGCACAAGAAAAAAAAAATACAATAAATAAATAACTAATTTTATTTTATTTTTTTGTATTTTTTATTTATTAAATCAACATAAAAAACACAAGATACACTTAAAATTAGTGCACCAACCCAAAAAACCTCTCTCCCCCATTTACACTCATTCACACTCATTCGCACAAAAGGGTTGTCTCTTTCTGTTATTATTATTTCTGGTTTTTACATTATATATCAATATAGATCAATGCAGTCTGCAGGGATACAGTCCGTAAGCACACATAATTGTATTTTTTTATGACCATTAAAATAAAATAAAAATACCACATTTTGTAGATCGCTATCCACGGGTATGTCTGGTTACGTCCACATCGCAGACATACTGACAACGCTCCAGAAAATGACGTGCGTCTCGTTTACATCCGCGTTCGGCAGCACTATTTTCAGTCATCAAAGTATTTTTTCGGTGGTCGAGTTTTCTGTACATCACTCGTCAATAGTGCGCAAATAATAGGCTATATGTCCATTCAAACTGTAACAACCTGTTGGTGGTAATGTTTAATATTTGTGTGGTTTGAATTTAATGTCAGTTTTTCCCATGTTTGCAAACACACCGTCCGTTACTGAAAGGTGATCGGCAGAGAATGAGGAAGTGTTGTTGTGTGTCCGGCGGGGAAGCAGACTCACGGAGAAGAAAATGTGTACAATGGAATTTTGCCATTTGTAATCATAAGATTGGTAATAAATGTTAAAAATAGTGTCGGACGTTGTGTGATTTCTTCTGGAGATTACAATATATTATATTACTTCAAATTGTTTTGAAAATAAACAAAAAACAAACTTATTTTCAAGGTGGCGGTAATAAAAATGCCGTGGCTTTCCGCCACATTTCATTACATTAAGGGGAAACCCTGATTACCATTCTTTACCACTGCATGTTCTGATTTGTCATTTCACATCGCTCACAAGGCTCACTAATGTCATGTGGCGCTGATGATGTCGAAGATGAAATGAATCAAAAGAGTTCATCTCCACTTAGCGTTGCCCGAACAGCTGCTGATAGCTGATAACAGTCTTGTTGGCTTTAAGTGGCGCCAGTACTTGCATGTGGAGAGGAGCCAGATGAGGTGGTTCGGGCATCTGGTCAGGATGCCACCCGATCGCCTCCCTCGGGAGGTGCTTAGGGCACGTCCGACCGGTAGGAGGCCACGGGGAAGACCCAGGACACGTTGGGAAGACTATGTCTCCCGGCTGGCCTGGGAACGCCTCGGGATCCCCCGGGAGGAGCTGGACGAAGTGGCTGGGGAGAGGGAAGTCTGGGCTTCCCTGCTTGGGCTGCTGCCCCCGGGACCCGACCTCGGATAAGCGGAAGAAGATGGATGGATGGATGGATGGACAGTACTTGCATGTGCCGCCTTTGACATCACTCACGTCAAAGGCTCACCAATGTGGTGAAGTGTTATTGATGAGGCAGGAGTTGAAGATGAAGTCTACAAAAAGTTTTTCTGCCAAAAGTTGGTCAACTTTATTGTTGCTGTGAAGATTGCCCATGGAAAGAACGTAGTAAGAAGCAAAAGAAAAACAACCAACCATGGATGACAAAAGGACTGAAAAATGCTTGTCACAAAAAAAACACATTGTATCGAATATTTATAACACAGAGATCTATAGAGGCAGAAAATAAGTATAAGAAATATAAAAACAAACTAATTGGTATACTACGAACATGTAAGAAGGAATACTACAGTCAATTATTAAACAAGAAGAAAAACAACATGAGAGCAACATGGGGCATCCTAAATAGCATCATTAAAAATGGTGCTAAGAAAGATTACCCCCAGTACTTTCTAGATGGAAATACAAAAAATGACAATATGAACCAAATAGCTGAACGTTTCAATGATTATTTTGTTAATATCGGAAAAAATATGGATCAAAGAATTCCAAATGCAGATGATGGGTCAGTTGAGGCCTTGAGTGAGCTCATAGACAGAAATCCCAATTCCATGTTTCTTAAAAGTGTAACAAAAGAAGAAATAATCAAAATTGTAAAAAATTGTAAATCCAAGACCTCAACCGACTGTCATGGAATAGATATAGTAACGATAAAAAAGGTTATACAAGACATTTCAGAACCTCTGTAATGTATCATTTTTAACCGGTAAATTCCCTGATATAATGAAAATTGCAAAAGTCGTACCAATTTATAAGAATGGAGACGTACACCAGTTTACTAACTACAGACCAGTTTCATTACTTCCACAATTCTCCAAAATCTTGGAAAAATTATTCAATAGTCGATTAGATTTATTTATTAACAAAAGTGGGACGCTTGTGGAGAACCAATATGGATTCCGAGCAAATATCTCAACATCAATAGCACTAACCAAAATAACAGAGGAAATTACCAATGCAATAGATGGTAAAGAATGTGCGGCCGCAGTATTCATGGACTTAACAAAAGCATTTGACACAATTATTCATGATATTTTAATACGAAAATTAGAACGATATGGCATCAGAGGTTTGGTATTGAATTGGGTAAGAAGTTATTTAACCAACAGGAAGCAATATGTAAAGATGGGTGAAAATATGTCAACACGGCTAGATATATCCTGTGGTGTACCCCAGGGGTCAATACTGGGACCAAGATTGTTCAATCTTTATATAAACGACATTTGTAAGGTTACGAAGGACTTAAAGTTGGTTTTATTTGCAGACGACACAACTGCTTTCTGTTCAGGAGAGAGCACACAGAAGATAATACAAATAATAACAGAAGAAATTAACAAATTAAAAAGATGGTTTGACAAAAACAGACTATCTTTGAATCTCAGTAAAACTAAAATAATGCTATTTGGTAATAGTAGAAAAGAGCATCATACACAGATACAAATAGACGAAGTAGACATAGAAAGGGTAAAAGAAACTAGATTTTTGGGAGTATTAATAGATGATCAAATGAACTGGAAATCTCATATACAAAACATACAACATAAGGTGGCAAAAAACATTTCAATAATGAATAAAGCAAAATATGTCCTGGGCCAAAAATCACTACATATTCTCTACTGCTCGCTAGTGTTACCATATCTGAGTTATTGTGCAGAAATATGGGGAAATAACTACAAATGTGCGCTACATTCGCTAACCGTGTTACAAAAAAGATCAGTTAGAATAATACATAATGTTGGATATAGAGAACACACAAACCCTTTATTTATTAAGTCAGAAATATTAAAGTTTGGTGATTTGGTAAAATTGCAAACAGCTAAAATGATGTACAAAGCAAACTATAACCTGCTACCAAAGAATGTACAACAATTCTTCTCAACTAAAGAGGAGAAATATAACCTTAGAGGAAAAAATAATTTAAAACATTTATATGCACGTACAACACTTAGAACTTTTAGCATATCAGTATGTGGAATTAAATTATGGAATGGATTAAGTAAAGAAGTTAAAAATTGTACTGATATGATCCAGTTTAAGAGGTTGTTCAAAATAATAGTGCTTACAGAGTACAAAAAAGAAGAATTATGAGAAATACTTTCAACCTTATTGAAAATAAGATATTCTTCATCTCAGTATGTTAATAATGACTGTATTAATTAATTAATTACATATTACAAAACTGTTGTATACTAATTCATAGATGTTATTTTATTATATAAGAAGGTCAGTAAATGATTCTATATATTTGTAAACGCTTGAAGTGGGAAAGGGGTAGGATTAAATAAGCTTTGCTTCTTCCTACTCCTTTTCGGGCATGATGTAAAATGAAATGATATGAAATTGTGTGATGTATTATGATGTAAGTGTGTTCATGTTCGAAATAAACTAAAGAAAGAAAGAAAGAAAGAAAGATACAGTAGTGCCAAGAATAGCCGCTGTATTGTTGTTAGCATTGTTTACTTCGAACCAAAAATGCTTGGTGAGGCAATGAGGGGCACGGAATACTTTTATCACTGACTAACAAAAACACACATGTTATTTCCAGTATATTTTAATTCTATTTTAAATACAAAAATTATGTTTTGCTGTGGGCAGCACGGTGGAGGAGGGGTTAGTGCGTCTGCCTCACAATACGAAGGTCCTGAGTAGTCTGGGGTTCAATCCCAGGCTCGGGATCTTTCTGTGTGGAGTTTGCAAGTTCTCCCCGTGACTGCGTGGGTTCCCTCCGGGTACTCCGGCTTCCTCCCACTTCCAAATACATGCACCTGGGGATAGGTTGATTGGCAACACTAAATTGGCCCTAGTGTGTGAATGTGTGTGAATGTTGTCTGTCTATCTGTGTTGGCCCTGCGATGAGGTGGCGACTTGTCCAGGGTGTACCCCACCTTCCGCCCGATTGTAGCTGAGATAGGCTCCAGCGCCCCCCGCGACCCCGAAGGGAATAAGCGGTAGAAAATGGATGGATGGATGTTTTGCTGTAAAGTAAGTGTATGTTGGTATGTTTACAAGCCCAGCTAGGTATCATGTTATGTATTCAAAACTGGCTTCCTCTAGAAAGTTCTGCCACATATGAAACAGGTAGGTTTTTATTTTATCTACAGTATATACTTTTAAATATATTGACATTTCTTCTCTAAAAATTGTTTTCTTGTCAATATAAACATGGACCCATTGCCTCCCTGCTTGGCACTCAGCATCAAGGGTTGGAATTGGGGTTATAAATCACCAAAATGATTCCCGAGCGCGGCCACCGCTGCTGCTCACTGCAGAGGGTAATTTCACCACACCTAGTGTGTGTGTGACTATCAGTGGTACTTAAACTTTAACTTTAATGTCTCCTCTCACTCAGTTTTTGTCTTCTTCTCCAAAGAATGAACGCTTTTAAGGGATACGTTATTGGGTAGATAACCCATGTAGATAATCGATTGATGAAGTGTACAAATTAGGGCTGGGCGATATATCGATATGCGCGATATATCGCGGGTTTGTCTCTGTGCGATATAGAAAATGACTATATCGTGATATCGAGTATACGTTCTCACGCAGTTGCTTTTAGCTGCGGGCATTAAACTACATGCTCTACTCGCTCTTTTCTGTGTCTCCTTCTCACAGACAGCAAGCGCAGCTTCTACATACGTCACATACTGTCACGTCATACGTCACATACGTATACGCCCTCGCGGAGCAGAGAGGTAGCAGCATGGCTAACGTTAGCTGTGATGCTAGCGGTAATATGAGAGAAAGAAGGTGCGAATCTGGTAACAAATGAAGGAATAATTAATTCCCCCAAAAAACAGCAGGGGGTCCATCGTCTGGCGGTGGTTTGGCTTCAAGTGGGAATATGTCGAACAGACAACCGTAATTTGTCAAGTGTGGGGCAAAAGCGTTGCTATAAAAAGTAGCAGTAGCTACTTGCTAATATGTAGCATCATTTGAAAAGTCCCCTGCTAGTGAATGAAGAGTGCTCACTCCAATCCAATCCGCTTTATTTATATAGCACATTTAAACAACAAAAATGTTTCCAAAGTGCTGCACAACAATATTAAAAACAATATTTACGTACTCCGCACGTCAACATCTCCGTTCGGTGCCACACTTCCACACCATCAAAATGCCGAGGCAAACATTTCCAGATCGACACCGTATGAAAAAAATAGTTATTTTTTTTTAGTTTTGATTTCCTTCTCTGCATGAAAGTTTAAAAGTAGCATATATTAATGCAGTATGAACAAGAATGTTTTAATGTAGACACATAGAATCATCATACTTCTGTGATTATATGTATCAAGTGTTCATTCAAGGCTAAGGCAAAATATCGAGATATATATCGTGTATCGCGATATGGCCTTAAAATATTGCGATATTAAAAAAAGGCCATATCGCCCAGCCCTAGTACAAATGTAAGAAAGATCTGGTTTTCAATGTCATATTCTACATGGGTTTATTCGACCTGTCTAGATGTGTTTCAAGCAGATGGTTTCTAATGAATGAATGAATGCAGTAACTTAGATATTTTTATTGCATGTAAATATGGTGAGTATCATACTCACGCACCCAAGTGTAGAACCTGGGTTGCTTGTGGAAGCTGCTTCTAATACTGTGCTTATTCACTGTAAGTAAGTGGCGGTCTGAGCAAAAATTGAAAGGACATCACTGTAAAGTGTAAGTGACTGCGTCAAATGAAACTCAACTTTATTATCTTTGTAAAGGCTGAATTTATGACTGCTGCAGTGGATCACATTACAAAAGGACCTTCGGAGGAGGCCTGTCAGTGTTTGTTGATTTAAATGCCCTCTGACTGTTGGCTATTCATGTCATCTCTGATTAGCAGTATAGCTCATTGTTAAAAGTGCCTTTTTGTGTTATATTTTGGTCCTGATTGGGTGCAATAATCGTACAAAAATCAGTTGGGGTTGCGTGATATAAACTGGTCCATCCATCTATACGTTTCCTACTGCTTGTCCCTTTTCGGGGTCGCGGGGGTGAGAGGGTGGGCTGGAGCCTATCCCAGCTGTACTCGGCGGAAGGCAAGGTACAGCCATGACAAGTTGCCACAGTCAGACAACCATTCACAACAGGCTTCTATTAAACTCACACAAACGTGTATGCGCCCGTCGTGAAGGAGATTTATTCATGAACAAATGTATTTTTTAAATGTTGATATTTTTTCAGTGTTGCTGTTCTGTTGAGTAAAATCCAGATTTTTTTTTCAAACTGGATTTTTGGCGTGTGTAGTGGGGTTGTGTTGGGGTTTGGGAGGGCCAAAACCCCCTAAGCCCCAGGGCCCCTCATTAAGTTAAGGCGGCCCTGACTGCATTACAGTGGAGAGGAAATTAGTGCTGGCGCGATTGATTATTTTGGTAATTCAGTAACGTATCGATTAGTTTGTTCGATTAATCGAGTGATTGATTGATTACCGCATTTAAAAAAAATTGGTGATCCTGCTGATTTGCTGGAGAAGCAGCTGGCATGATTATTGCTAGCTGTCTTAAATTCTGTGTCGCATTTCTGTGTGGAGTTTGCATGTTCTCCCCGTGACTGCGTGGGTTCCCTCCGGGTACTCCGACTTCCTCCCACCTCCAAAAACATGCACCTGGGGATAGGTTGAATGGCAACACTAAATGGGCCCTAGTGTGTGAATGTGAGTGTGAATGTTGTCTGTCTATCTGTGTTGGCCCTGCGATGAGGTGGCGACTTGTCCAGGGTGTACCCCGCCTTCCGCCCGATTGTAGCTGAGATAGGCTCCAGCGCCCCTCGCGACCCCGAAGGGAATAAGCGGTAGAAAATGGATGGATGGATGGATGAATCCAAGACACATTTATGTCTTTTAAACTGGGTTAAAAGATTTCATTGTTTGTACTTTTTAAGCACATTCAACAATACAGTGATAATAACTTATAATTTTGGTCACATAAATCGTGATAGGACATTTTCTTTAAATTTTGTAAAAAAAATGTATTGTCACTTCCCAAAGCCAGAATGATAAAACAACTACACTGTGTACACCTCCGAAAATGCAATATATCACGTTATACGTCAGTGGCCAAAGGAGGAGCAACCTGTAACCAGTTTTGAATTGCTTCTATGCTAAATAATCTATTGTGATATACAGTATATTTTTATTGCCAGAGGCTGTAATATATATTGCAATATGGGTTTTTGCCCGTATCGCCTATCACTAAAATCCATACATGGTAGAAATATGATCATTAAACATGGCCTCAAATACCGTATTTTTCGGAGTATAAGTCGCACCGGCCGAAAATGCATAGTAAAGAAGGAAAAAAAACATATATAATTCGCACTTTTTGGGTAAATTTATTTGATAAAACCCAACACCAAGAATAGACATTTGAAAGGCAATTTAAAATAAATAAAGAATAGTGAACAACAGGCTGAATAAGTGTATGTTATATGACGCATAAATAACCAACTGAGAACGTGCCTGGTATGTTAACGTAACATATTATGGTAAGAGTCATTCAAATAACTATAACATATAGAACATGCTATACGTTTACTAAACAATCTGTCACTCCTAATCGCTAAATCCGATGAAATCTTATACGTCTAGTCTCTTACGGGAATGAGCTAAATAATATTATTTGATATTTTACGGTAATGTGTTAATAATTTCACACATAAGTCGCTCCTGGGTATAAGTCGCACCCCCGGCCAAACTATGAAAAAAACTGCGACTTATAGTCCGAAAAATACAGTAGATAGACTCCCTGTGGTTAAAAATGTGTAAGTGGGTCACAGGCTAAAGACATTGAATTTCTGAGAGGCCCCAGACTGTTTGCCTGACACTTTTTAATGGGACCTGGCATTACCTTTCCTTCACAACTACCAACATCTACGAGTAAAAATGTATCATCCCTCATTACAATTCAGTAGATAATATTGCTCAAGTAGCTTCAAGTAAAGGTCGCTTATCAGGTAATGCAGAAATTCTCCATGGCGATTTTCTATTTTCGCAAATGTGTAAGTATAATTCTATTCATAGTACGATTTAGAAGATCAATTGGCCCTAGTGTGTGAATGTTGTCTGTTTGTCTGTGTTGACCCTGTGATGAGGTGGCGACTTGTCCAGGGTGTACCCCGCCTTCCGCCCGAATGCAGCTGAGATAGGCTCCAGCACCCCCCGCTACCCCAAACGGGACAAGCGGTAGAACATGGATGGATGGATTGCTGCACGGAATATTTGACCTGTTGACCTGTCTGCAGGGTTTGTACACTGAAATCTTGCAAAACTGTTAAACTTCCAGCGTCAGAATACTCTTTCATACAGGAGCTGTCCAGCCTCTGTTATGTTCTGATGTTACCCCAGAAACCATACAATTGGCAGGTTGACTTTATCACCCTGTCCTGTATGAGTGATGTTCACACAGAACAGCAACCAGCAAAGCCTGCTCTTAAAGGTAGTGTGAAAGAAGCTACTTCAGTTGGGACACCAGGGCGGTCTGCTTAGCTTTTTCACTAGTAGCACCGGTGCTATTAAATGAAACAAATGTTGTCACACAGACAATTTTTTGTAGGGCAGAAAAAATGTTGCAATATAAATTGTTTTAAATATCACAATTTCATTATTAACACTCAAACAATGTACACATGCACACTCACACATATAAACACAACGCCATCATACGTCCTACTGCAACGCTCAATTAAACACAGAAAACAGGCGTGGCTCGATTGGTAGAGCGGCCATACCAGCAACTTGAGGGTTCCAGGTTTGATCCCTGCTTCCGCCATCCTAGACACAGCCGTTGTGTCCTTGGGTATGACACTTTACTCAACTGCTCCCAGTGCCACCCACACTGCTTTAAATGTAACTTAGATAATGCAAAGCGCTTTGAGTCACTAGAGAAAAGTGCTACATAAATATAAATCACTTAACTTCAGGACCGCAAAGCCGTGATTGGTCAGCTTTTGCTGAGGAGGCTCTCTGACCACAGAAGAATACATGTGCTAGGAATGCACAAAATATTGTATGAAGTAAACCAACAGTGACTGAATATTTACATGCAAACTGATATTGTGTATCTAATATCTTGGTGTGCTTTAAATATAATTACTGAATGTGTCGTTTTACAGCTAACATTGTTTCGTTCAAATTAAGCCACAAAGTATGACACTATTTAACTTTCATTGCCAATCTTGTGCTAGCAACAGGTTCAACTCCGATACTTTTTTTTTCTTGTGTCTCTGTCTTTTTCTCTTACATACAACACTTCCTCATTCTCCGTCAATCATCTTTCAGGAACAGTATGTTCACGAACATGGCAACACTCAACTTGACACACAAACATTAACACCAGCACGTTGTTACAATAGGTATTTAACAATTTTGTTTATTTTCAATTAAATGATAGATTTTTATTGTCCCATGTCCCTAACAGCCGAATAGCGTTGCAAATTCGCCTGTCCGACTTGTTCAGGGGTTGCACAGTCCATCTTCACGAACCTCATTTCCTCTGGTTAATGAGTAAAACATCCATTAAAAGTAAACCAAGGTTTCTGAATAATTAGCTACAGTGCCAACAAAGATGTCGATGTTGCATTTGTCATTGTCGCTCTTCCCAAGAAGGTAAATATCTAGTCACCAAGAGCTGTGGTTGCTCCTTCAGGAGACACTGCCCTTAGACCCTGTTTACACTAAGCCGGATAAGGTTATCCAGGGTAAATCACACCTAACCTTATCCGTGTCCACACACAATAATGCCACCGTTTAAGACCCCTGTCCCCCTCCATCCGCTGGCGCAACGCAACCTAGTACGCATGCGGGAAAAATGCGCACGTCATAGTCATCTCCAGTGTTGCTTTGTGTGCAAGTTCTTAAATGTAACTTATCTGAATAATATACAGTGTTGTGGTATTTCAATTAACTGGAATACAGTGTGCTGTGGGGCCCTATTGTAGTGAATCACACCTGAGCCATCATAAATTAATCGAATCTTTATTAGACACGTAAACAATGTGATAAAGAACATTTTACATCAATCAAACTAGGGATCCAGATATCTGGTCAGGACAATCCTCACTCTTTTGCCTTCACCTTCATTATCCATTCGTTTTTGGTGACTTTATATACTCTGGACCTAGACATCGAGTCTGCGACATACATGGCGGACAATAACTGATACAGTCTGCTTTGCCAGTCCAAATGCATTCGCCGTTTTCCTGAACGGCCAGGTAATACAAAGCACAAGCTACCTTTTTTTTTATCACATCCACGGTAGCTCGCATTCTCTTTGTCTCTCCTTCAACAAATGGACAAAGTTTTTCGGTAAGTAGAAACACAGCTGACCCGGCCGGACAATCGAAAGTTCTCTTGCCGCCTGAGAAGTGTTGTATCCGAAATAGCTGCAATCGCTTCCTCTTAAGGTATTCATGTGTGATTTCCACAAGCGTCTGTACATGTAGAAGAATGACAAACACGGGCATGTCTGGATGACTCGCCTTCATATTTCCAGTGGTTAGCTCCGAGCTACGAAACCGCTTTATTATGAAGCTGGCTGTGTCGCGTTCTTTCTGATGTCACTTCCTGTGTGGGCGTGGTCTTTCTGGCTTCACTTCCTCTTTGAACTCAGTTTGTAAACGATCAACGAGTCCATACAAAGCTAAGTGCCGGAGATTCAAGAATTACACGGCTGACTTACCCGTGTAAAAATTTGTCCGAGGAGGAGGACCTTAAACAATGGTTTAGTGTGGCTGAAACGGGGCTTAGGCTAAATAATTATTCGTTTAAGGGGTTAAACGACTTAGTGTAGACATGGCCTTCGTGTTTTGGAGGAGAATTACAAGTTAGGCGGAACCATAGAACAGCTACAAATGAATCAAAATACCGTCAGAGGGAACACAAGCTACATGATGTGAGATATACCAGCCTTAAGTGTTAGGGTCTGCAGATGAAAGAATGTTTGTTAATTCCCAATAGCAGGGGTGTGGTGTAATTGGTGTTTTTAGCATTGACCCTTATCTCTCCGAAGGCAAAGATTGTGTTTTTGTTGGCATGCACAGCACATTACTCCTTCTCTTGTTAATCTCTCATCAATGTGTTAATTATAACAATTCTCACAGCACACGAAATACAAGCTGCTGAATAGATTTTATTTAGGGACATTAGATTTACCTCGCACCTCTTGAAAGGAGCACACAGAGTTGTTCAAATGTAGCAGGAGGCTGTGATGTTTGCCTAACACCTGGGCCTGCTGTGCGAGTGGTGGCTGCTGTATTTAGTTGAATGCATCACTAACTTTCAACTCCTCACCTGATGCCACATGCGGACCACTTATTTTGCCAATCGTGTCACGCGTGAGATTTTTTTTTAGTATGTTAATGGCCTGGATGGCAGTGGCCGCGTGGTACTTTGGTCTGCTTCATAGGCTGTTGCAAAGTTTCGCTTTCCTTAAAGTAACAGACACTGTGCTTGGTCAATGGTGTGTGACATTTCAGGTTAATGGCTACACAATTTGGCATACCTACAAAACCCACACAGTTAGCTAAAACTAGTGCATTTATCTTATCACTGAAAACATTTGACAGAATTAAATGAATAGAAATAAGCAGGATTAGGTCCCTCCAGGATTCCGTTGGATTTTCTTTGTAATGGCATAAAATAGCAGATTTTGTGACAGTTTTTTCACAAATTTGCGGCATAAGTTACGATGTTTTGAGACTTATTCTTTTCAATTGACATTACGTCTGATTGTGGTTTTAACAATTTATTAATTATAAAAAGAAAATCCATGTGAGTTAGCTAATAATGCAAATTATACAGTGTTTCTTAACCATAAGCGAGCCCTAGAGGGCCACCGAAAAATATCTGTTCCTCAGCTGTAGTCAGTATGGACCGCAGCAGTGCTCAGTTGTAATACACTTTTCCACCACTTTTGGCAGTAATGACAATCTCAAACAAACAGAAGAAGTTTGGAGCTAAAGTCATAGAGAAGTTTCTTAAGCGCAAAAATTATGACTAAAGTGGTGAAGCTGTATTTTCATTTGCACTTAAATTTTATTGACATTTTATTTACAAAACATTTATATATCATTATTATTATTATTATTTATTATTAATTTAGTTAGAATTGTATATATATATATATATATATATAGATATAGATGTATCCAAATTTCTTTTTTATCCGTTTTTATAAGTCACTTATTTTGCATTATATTTGATTAGTATTTATTTTTGTAGTCAGCCTAACCTAAGCCTTGATAATAATCTTTGTGATTAACACATAGTTTCATATCATGTGACAAGGTTTATCCTGTTAAACTGTAAGGTTAGATCAAATTGTTTAATACAATTAAAATTAAGAATAAGATTACTAATCAATATTTGAGTGGTCCCCGGGCCCCACTGATGTAGAATTATTGTGCTCCGGGGTCAAAAAGGTTAAAAATACCTGGTATAGAGATCGATCCCACCACACGTTTTGCCACGCCCCCACTGCCACAAATGTATTGCCAATCTATGGGAAATACTAAGGTTTCGGATTTACTAACATCCAAACATCACGTGCTAATCAGCGTGTGCAATCTAAAAAATAGCGTGTGCTATTAGTGGGCGTGTTACTTGCGATTTACTAAGACTGCGTGTACAACTGTAAAAAGGTGCAGACAGCGTCATTTAAATGAGGATTTCGTGTGTACTATATGGGGCATCACCACAGAGACACTCATTTTCTGCACATTCATGTGATCATGCTCTTACCTGTGGACATTTGCTATGTTTTTAAACATGCAGGACATGTCTATAAAATGCCCACTTTTTATGGGCATTTTAGACATTGACGCCACTTTTTTTTTAACACCCGAAGGTGCGGTCATTGGACAGAGACTGCACTTACTCAGGCTCAAGATGCAAAATATTCATACTTAAAGAAGTTTTTTACATACTGTATAAGAAATATTATAGTAATATACATTCTAACTGAAATAAAAATTGTTAAAATAATATTAATTGAAATCAAAACACATACATTTAATTTGTTTTAATAAATACTTAAATCCTTTAGCAGTTATAAAATTATAAAATAGCGTTTTGAAAAGGCGATATGTTGAATATTGTTTATTTCTGACCGTCCGAAATGTTGACACAGAGGATGGAGGATTCTCGCTTGTCCATTGTCTGTCTTTGAAGCGCGAGCACTGATCCTGCAGCCGTGTCTGGAACTGTTAGTTTGCACGTCCTTCTCACACGTGCTAAATAAAAGGCAAAATAGTGCTTGTAAAATGGTGATGAGTATTGATAAATCACATTGCGCGTGCTAAATAGTTATATTTGCATCTATTGTGGGCCTTTTAAAGATCAGCATATATTTTGCATATTAATGAAGACAGACGTAAAATGGATTGCACGCCTTATTCTGCTCTCTAAGACGCACCACTTTCCACACATTTAGTAGATCAGCTTTGCATGTGCTATTAAGTTTGCACACGTTTTAGTACACACAAATCTTTAGTAAATCAAGCCCTATAGGGATTAATTTACTCGGATGGTAATAGGCATTGGCCAATGTCGGCACTAACAATGTTGTCACATTGGTCTTCATATGCTTTATGCGCAGCTGCTAGTACTACACACTAATGCTGTGTGACTTCAACTTTCTTATTCCATAATACACCCCAAAGGCCCTTGACTCTGCTTGGGGAAAAAAATTCCCCCGTCTTCCGTCTGAATTATTAATGCGGCACAAAAATTCAGGAATAACAACTTCCATCTGCCCTCTTTCCCCTCCTCCTAATGTTGTTCTTCATAATACAAAGAGTCTAGATGGGGATCAATGAGTGCACTGCAGCAACATCACTTTAAATTTACATTTGACCTTGGGGGTCTAATTACATTTTGCTGCTTCGTTATTAATTCCTCCTCCTGCGAAACACAACGGGAGAGCTAATTTCCTCCAAAAAGAAAAAGGATGGGCTCTATGCCTTGGCTTCACTTGTACAGTTACCTGCCACTATAATTGATCAAGACACAGATTTATCTCTTTCCTTTCACGCCGTCATCTTTTAACTGCAGCATCAGCAACTTGCACAAGCAGTACAACGAACACAGCACAAATATTGCTGAGTCTAAATATGATTTACAGTAGCTTGTAGTTACATAAAGCTTGTTTAGAGATAGGAGCTACTTTAGCTTTTCAGGTGGTGTACAGTGCGTAGGCCACTCGTGTTTTGGCAGGGCCAGAGGAATAATCCTTGTATTTGCACACACAAAGCACAGAAAAATCTCATAAAGCATGAGTGAAATTCAAACTAACACAGGCCCTCCTTGGAAGGTTGTTTTGATTTGAATATCTTCTCTTCCACCGGCCAACATGGATGATGATGTTTCCCCAGTGTGGATTCTTCTATGACATTAATTAACCTTACACACTGCATGCTTGTCTTGCAGCTTGGGCAACCAATCCAACATAACTTTTCATTGGAATACAACAGTTTTGCTTGAGTGTGACACATTCTCTTTATTTTTGTATCACACATGACAACAATTACAAGGTGCCATATTGCCTTGCGTGGATCTGTAGAACAGGCATGGCCATACTGAGAGGGACAGATTGGGTGTCGGGTAAGGGGGTCAATGTTGTGTCCCAGCTGGTGATGGTGACTGGAGGCATCCATTGCTTAGATCAGTGTTTTTCAACCTTTTTTGAGCCAAAGCACATTTTTTTCATTGAAAAAATCCGAAGGCCCACCACTAGCAGAAATCATTAAAAAATGTAACTCGATATTGACGTTGCAATTGTTGAATAGGAATTTAAACCATAACCAACCATGCATCACTATACTTGTCTCAAAGTACTGTCACGACCTGTCACATCACGCCGTGACTTCTTTTGAGTTTTTTGGTGTTTTCCCGTCTGTAGTGTTATAGTTCTTGTCTTGCGCTCCTATTTTGGTGGCTTTTCCTGTTTTTGTTGGTATTTTCCTGTTGCAGTTTCATGTCTTCCTTTGAGCGCTATTCCCTGAACCTGCTTTGTTTTAGCCATCAAGACTATTTCAGTTGTTGCTATCCTTCTTTGTGTGGACATTGTTGTCATGTCATGTACGGATGTACTTTGTGGACGCCATCATTCTGTTTTTCTTTACTTTGTAGCCAGTTCAGTTGTAGTTTTGTTCTGCATAGCCATCCCTAAGATTCAATGCCTTTTTTTTAGGGGCACTCACCTTTTGTTTATTTTTGGTTTAAACATTAGATACCGTTTAACCTGCACACTGCTTCCCGCTGTTGTCTTCATATCGTGATCATGACAAACCATGTTCCCGACGTCTACAAAACAATTAGCTACCTGCTGCCACCTACTGATATAGATGAGAATAACACGGTTACTCTGCCGAGCTCTAGACAGCGCTGACACTCAACAACGGCACATTATTTGCGGATTATAATTACTGGTTTGCAAAAAATATTTTTAACCCAAATAGCTGAAATGACGTAATCTCCCACGGCACACCAGACTGTATCTCACGGCACACCTACTCAGTGGCCTAGTGCAGTGGTTCTCAAATGGGGGTACGCGTACCCCTGGGGGTACTTGAAGGTATGCCAAGGGGTACATGAGATTTTTTTTAAATATTCTAAAAATAGCAACAGTTCAAAAATCCTTTATAAATATATTTATTGAATAATACTTCAACAAGATATGAATGTAAGTTCATAAACTGAACATCAAATCAAGTAGGATATTTCATTCATTACAATGCAACAATGCAATATTCAGTGTTGACAGCTAGATTTTTTGTGGACATGTTCCATAAATATTGATGTTAAAGATTTCTTTTTTTGTGAAGAAATGTTTAGAATTAAGTTCATGAATCCAGATGAATCTCTATTACAATCCCCAAAGAGGGCACTTTAAGTTGATGATTACTTGTATGTGTAGAAATCTTTATTTATAATTGAATCACTTGTTTATTTTTCAACAAGTTTTTAGTTATTTTTAAATCTTTTTTTCCAAATAGTTCAAGAAAGACCACTACAAATGAGCAATATTTTACACTGTTATACAATTTAATAAATCAGAAACTGATGACATAGTGCTGTATTTTACTTCTTTATCTCTTTTTTTCAACCAAAAATGCTTTGCTCTGTTTAGGGGGTACTTGAATTAAAAAAAAATTCACAGGGGGCACATCACTAAAAAAAAGGTTGAGAACCACTGGCCTAGTGGTTAGAGCAGGGGTGCTCATTACGTCGATCACGAGCTACCGGTCGATCTCGGAGGGTGTGTCAGTCGAAAAAAATAGTCCTAAAAATGAGCGATCATAAATCTTCACTATGACGTCACTTTCGTCACTTGATTGACATTCACGGCACCCGAGGGTCTTCTGAGATGATGCTGGCTGCTGCCAGCTCATTAAAATTACCGACTGGAAGGCGAGAAACACTTTATTTCAACAGACTCTGGCGTCGTACCTGTCGTCAAAACTCCAAAGACCGACTGCACAGTTGCACAGTTGCCCTAACAAAATAAGAGTCTCAGAAAGCTGGCGTGCACAAGCTAGCAAGCTACGGAGTTTGCCGACAATGTATTTCTTGTAAAGTGTATACAAAGGAGTACGGAAGCTGGACAAATAAGATGCCAAAAACCAACCACTTTCATGTGGTATTGGACAGAAAGGAGGACTTTTTTTCTCCTCCATTTGAAAATGCGGACGTTATCAGCACCACTGTCTGATTCCTATCAATGCAAGTCATCAGAATCAGGTAATACACCAATTTATATTCTTGTCTTCATGAAAGAAAGGAATCTATATGTGTTAAACATGCTTGTATTATCTTTAAACACCTTTAACTTATTAACAATATTAACTATATGTGTTAAACATGCTTGTATTATCTTTAACCACCTTTAACTTGTTAACAATATTAACTATATGTGTTAAACATGCTTGTATTATCTTTAAACACCTTTAACTTGTTAACAATATTAACTATATGTGTTAAACATGCTTGTATTATCTTTAAACACCTTTAAGTTGTTAACAATATTAACTATATGTATTAAACATTCTTGTATTATCATTAAACACCTTTAATTTATTAACAATATTAACTATATGTGTTAAACATGCTTGCATTATCATTAAACACCTTTAACTTGTTAACAAAAACATATATTTCATAAATAAGTAAATATAAATTATATATATGAATGAGGTAGATCCCCACGACTTGATCAATTGAAAAGTAGCTCGCCTGCAGAAAAAGTGTGAGCACCCCTGGGTTAGAGTGTCCGCCCTGAGATTGGTAGGTTGTGAGTTCAAACCCCGGCCGAGTCATACCAAAGACTATAAAAATGGGACCCATTACCTCCCTGCTTGGCACTCAGCATCAAGGGTTGGAATTGGGGGTTGAATCACCTAAAATGGTTCCCGGGCGCGGCCACCGCTGCTGCTCACTGCTCCCCTCACCTCTCTGGGTGGGAACAAGGGCATGAGTCAAATGCAGAGGACAGATTTCTCCACACCTAGTGTGTGTGTGACAGTCATTGGTACTTTAACTTAACTTTAACTTTAACACTAGTGTGCCGCAGCACAGTGGTTGAAAAACACTGGCTTAGATCACCATCCCATCCTGTTCCGTCTCACTGTCCTCCTCTTGAATGTCAAAACTGTTTTGACAATTTTTTAAACCACATTAAAATCAGTACCACCTGAAGAAAAAACATTGCAGAAAAAGACAAAGTACCAATTTAAAGACTCCCAGTAAGGATCTAAGTTGTCAGACAGGGGCTTTGTGTACATTCATGCATTTGCTCGCTCACTCGTGTTTAATGCTTTTTGCCATGAACAGTGCTTGGGGGCAATTCAGTGTGCTCTGTTTGGACAGCGCTGAACTCCACTGGCCTTGCATCAGTGTACGTTCCGTACAACTTTTAGTTAACTGAGAATCCTACCAAGTACGCCAGTTTGAACCTGAACCACATACCAGGAAGTCTCAGCCTTTGGTTCATTCAAAAGTGCATGGAGCAATTAGTCATTGCAGTATTGTCATAGCTATGGTTAAAGGGGAACATTATCACAATTTCAGAAGGGTTAAACCCATTAAAAATCAGTTCCCAGTGGCAGGTAGCGAAAACGAAATTGAAGAAGAAACTGAAGCTATTGAGCCATATCGGTTTGAACCGTATGCAAGCAAAACAGATGAAAACGACACGACAGCCAGCGACACGGGAGAAAGCGAGGACGAATTCGGCGATCGCCTTCTAACCAACAATTGGTATGTGTTTGTTTGGCATTAAAGGAAACTAACAACTATGAACTAGGTTTACAGCATATGAAATACATTTGGCAACAACATGCACTTTGAGAGTGCAGACAGCCCAATTTTCATCAATTAATATATTCTGTAGACATACCCTCATCCGCACTCTTTTCCTGAAAGCTGATCTGTCCAGTTTTGGAGTTGATGTCAGCAGGCCAGGGAAGCTAGGGTCGATATTCTTCTCTTGATCATCTTCGGTGGCATAAGGGACGGTGTGAGCCAAGACATCTTTAGCTCGTCTGCGGGAACAAACTGCCGCCATTGCTTGCCGTGCTACCGAGGTCCTTTGTCCCTGAATTGCTCACACACTCCGGCAGATTCAATGGGGGTCTGGCGGCAGATTTCTTTGACTTTATCGTTGGAAATGCATCTGTTTTGAGTGTCGCAGGATATCCACACATTCTTGCCATCTCTGTCGTAGCATAGCTTTCGTCGGTAAAGTGTGCGGAACAAACGTCCAATTTCTTACCACTTTCGCATCTTTGGGCCACTGGTGCAACTTGAATCCGTCCCTGTTCGTGTTGTTACACCCTCCGACAACACATTGACGAAGCATGATGTCTCCAAGGTACGGAAAACAGTCGAAAAAACGGAAAATAACAGAGCTGATTTGACTCTGTGTTTGAGAAAATGGCGGATTGCTTCCCGATGTGACGTCACGTTGTGACGTCATCGCTCCGAGAGCGAATAATAGAAAGGCGTTTAATTCGCCAAAATTCACCCGTTTAGAGTTCGGAAATTGGTTAAAAAAATATATGGTCTTTTTTTCTGCAACATCAAGGTATATATTGACGCTTACATAGGTCTGGTGATAATGTTCCCCTTTAAAACTGATTTTCAAAAGCAAAAAATCAGGAGTTGCATGGATAGGGGTAGATTGACTTTGCGGTCTTAGTAAGAAACCATTTAATTAACAGCCAAGTTGCAGTGTCGACAACGCTGGGGATACTTCCTGAATGTTACAAACCACACATCGCTTGTCCATTGCTTTCTTGGAACTCATATTGAGCTAGCAAAACTAGAATAATGCTGTATAAAGGCTAGAAACATTTAAAATCACACAATGTAGCACTCAGCACAGTAGCTAACGACAGCACTGCTCTGTTGACCGAGATCGATAAGTCTGCACAATGGATGTGCTGCGGGCACACAATGGGTGGATAAAACATTCGTACACGGAAACTAGGTTCGTACAACAAAGCATTTTTCTCTTTGGTCAGTGGTTCATAACACGTAAAGTTCATTTAGTGAGGGGTTTGTAAATCGAGGTTCCATTGTATATCAATACCCTTGCCTGCTCAGTGGCCTTGTGGTTAGACTGTCCGCCCTGAGATTGGTAGGTCGTGAGTTCAAACCCCGGCCGAGTCATACCAAAGACTATAAAAATGGGACCCATTACTTCCCTGCTTGGCACTCAGCATCAAGGGTTGGAATTGGATTGGTTAAATCACCAAAATGATTCCCCAGCACGGCCACCGCTGCTGCTCACTCCTCCCCTCACCTCCCAGGGGGTGGAACCAGGGGATGGGTCAAATGAAGAGGGTAATTTCACCACACCTCATCTGTGTGACAATCAGTGGTACTTTAACTTTATATACAACACACAATTGACCAAAATAAATAATCACAGTAGACAAAGGGTCACAAGAAGCAAGAGACCACCTTAAACTTCAAAGTAGCAGTGAACTATACTGAGAGCATCAGCAACTTGGTTTAAGATAAGAGAACAATATTTTGAGAGAAATTATGACATGGTTCTTGTGTAGCTGTGTTTCCACCACGTGAACTAGAGGCACATCCAGGCACTACCAGATTTCAGGCGATGGTCTAGACTCCCATTAGGCTATTGTTTACCTGAATCCGTGCAGATTTGGGAGTATTTTTAAAGGTTTAAAGGCAAATATATAAGCGATTTATGAAAAAAATATTTAAACTGGTATGGAGTGGATTTTTACACTCTTAAGAAAAATTAAAAATAAAGATTTCAAACATTTATCATCACTAATCACATTTATCATCACTTCATTTGACACTCACTGTATTTAGAGCAGAAAAGATTGGCGGCACATCATGTCCTTACATCTGTAGGGGTCCACTAATTAAGCATTAATTGGTGAAAGACAAAGTTGGACTTATTCGTGCATCGCTAAGTAACCTACTTGATTGGCATAGCGAGTGCCGTGCTGCTGTGATTGTGACGCTAATGAGAAAAAGTATACGTTTTTTTGCCGTTGACTTCCTGCTACAAATAGTCTCATCTACAATTCATGTCTGCAATTGTTTTTATGGTGTGAAGTTCATATTTAAGTCTCGTTATTTAGCTGTATATGTCCCTGTTGTTCAGCAATGTTTGCTCGCGGTATCAATGTTCAGTATATGCTGGTGCGGCGACGAGAGATTTATTCTTCAAGTTTATTAATACTATTAGGGATATTTTTTTGATGGTAACAAATAGCACCAAGGACGCTATAATGTGGTCATTCGTGTGGAATAAAAGCACTTGGCTCTCCTGCACAACAACATAAGCTTTTAGTTTCTGTTATGAAAATACGGTGGATTGGACCAACAATCACAATATTTATTACATATTTATTAGCATGACAAGCAGTAGACATTGCACAAGCAGGCCTTTGTAGTTATATTTAGGCATAGCAACCACAAAAGAACACAAAACTAATGCGATCTATTATCTTTTTTTTTTTACGTTTAATTCTGCTACCAAACACTACTAATATAGTAGAGAATAAACTCGATTGCATCAAAGAAAATTTCTCAAACAAATCACATTTTCAAAAAAATATTTTACAAAGTAATCGCTGCAGACACAAGCGGTCCGATTGTATTCCACAAGATGATAAAAGTGATATTTTTAAGAGCCATTTCCTTTGACACACTTTACCATGAATTGATTTACGTGGACCCCGACTTAAACAAGTTGAAAAACTTATTCGGGTGTTACCATTTAGTGGTCAATTGCACGGAATATGTACTGTACTGTGCAATCTACTAATAAAAGTTTCAATCAATCAATCAATCAGTTTTTACCCTGACGTATTTAACTTCAGGAATCCCTTCTTTTGGGACTGTCTTTCGTATCTCTCTATTTGAACGACTGGAACACCCAACAACAGAACAACATTTTCTGCTCAAACTCTGTACTCACTCTCACTTGGTTTAACGCTACTCTCAAGCTGCTTGACCTTCATGTGAATTAAGCCGCAAAGAAGAAAAAACAGACGTGACGTCATATGCAACCCAGCAATGGTGAGAATACTAACATTTTGGAGCAATAACTGACTTAAGATTGCCAAGGTAGCTAGTAAAGCCTACATTTATACTACAGGCCAAAGTTGCCCAAATTGGATTTTCGAAATCGTATTTTTTCCAACTGACAGTTTACACTGCAAGTAACATTTGATCTTTATCAGACTCCCGTATAAACGCAGACAGGCACCAATGTGGCCCCAATGCGGCCTCGACATCACTTGTTTGCGTAGTTTGATAAAGTGAAAACAAAGGAAGTGGACCGGATTCCGTAAATGAACAAGAAAGTCGCTACTACTACTGCTTTGCAAAATAAAAATCACCACACCTTTAAAATGTTTTAGTTTTTACTTGAAAATGAATTAAAGTAATATAATGTATGAATGTGTGTGTGTATATATATATATATATGTATATATATATATATATATATATATATATATATATATATATATATATATATATATATATGTATATATATATATATATGTTTAATGTATCTGGGAGGGTTCTAATCTTTTTATGGCTGTTATGTAGAAGAGACACGGACACCAGCGTAGATCTACGTTAGCTTTATTTTTCAACTCACTTATGTAAACAACTTACGCATCAATCAATGAATCATTCAATCAATCAATCAAAGTTTACTTGTATAGCCCTTAATCAAAAATGTCTCAGAGGCTGCACAAGCCACAATGACATCCTCGGCTCAGATCCCACACTAGGGCAAGAAAGAACTCAACCCAATGGGAACAACGAGAAACCTTTGAAGGGGCCGCAGATATGAGGACCTCCCCAACCCTGGGTGACCGGTGCAATGGATGCCGAGTGGATACAATTAATAATGTGAGAGTCCAGTCCACAGTGGGGCCAGCAGGGGATCCTCTTGAATAAAGTGGTTCACCCTGGATCCTGACTTGGAACAGGTACTCTTCATATATTATGTATATCCTACCCCAAAAGGGACAAACGGAAGAAAATGGATGGATGGATATTATTTGCGCACTATTGACTAGTGATGCACCCAAAATTTGGACGCCGGAAAAAACGTTTTTCACGTATGCACTTGCTGACTGGCTGGCTGTTCTGGACACACAAATGATGAAGCTTGCCCATAGATGAAGTAAAGGTTGCATTCAGGTTGCATTTTCGTTTAGACTGCAGTCACACTTTAAAAAATCAGATTCCAAGCAGATTCGAACTACCGTATTTTCCGCACTATAAGGCGCACCTAAAAACCACAAATTTTCTCAAATGCTGACAGTGCGCCTTATAACCCGGTGCGCTTTATTACGATTCATTTTCATAAAGTTTCGATCTCGCAACTTCGGTAAACAGCCGCCATCTTTTTTCCCGGTAGAACAGGAAGCGCTTCTTCTTCTACGCAAGCAACCGCCAAGGAAAGCACCCGCCCCCATAGAACAGGAAGCGCTTCTTCTTCTACTGTAAGCAACCACCCGCCCCCGGAAGAAGAAGAAAAAACGCGCGGATATCACCGTACGTTTCATTTCCTGTTTACATCTGTAAAGACCACAAAATGGCTCCTACTAAGCGACAAGGATCCGGTTCATAAAAAGACGCAATCTCTCCATCCGCACACGGATTACTACCGTATTTCACAGCAACTGATATTCCTGTGAACCGCACTGTGGAACGGGAGCACGTACGGTGAATATTCGCACCACAGGGAATGAGAAGTCATCCTTCACTGTGGTTCTAGCTTGCCATGCTAACTTCCACCCATGGTGATATTCAAAAGGAAGACCTTGCCAAAAGAGACCTTTCCAGCCGGCGTCATCATAAAAGCTAACTCGAAGGGATGGATGGATGAAGAAAAGATGAGCGAGTGGTTAAGGGAAGTTTACGCGAAGAGGCCGGGTGGCTTTTTTCACACAGCTCCGAAGGCGAACACACCTTCACTAAGACGGGCAGACAGCGCCGGACGACATACGCCAACATTTGCCAGTGGATCGTAAATGCCTGGGCAGATATTTCGGTCACAACTGTGGTCCGAGCTTTCCGGAAGGCAGGATTCACAGAACTACTGGACAACAACAGCGACACTGACTCCGATGACTTCGACGAGACGGAACCGGCCATTTTGGATCCCACGCTTGCGCAACTTTTCAATTCGGACACCGAAGACGAAGAATTCGAAGGATTTACGAATGAAGAATAACTTCAGAAGGTGAGCGCTATGTTTATTTTGTGTGTTGTGACATTAACGTTCGAGCAACATTATGTTGCTATTGCTCTACACCATTTTGAATTTTACTATGTTTGTGATTGCACATTTGCGTACATTTTGGGACAGAGTTGTTAGAACGCTGGTTTTCAATATATTATTAAAGTTTGACTGAACTATCTGACTGTTTTTTTGACATTCCCTTTAGCGCAGCGTAGGCGCAGCTTATAATCCGGGGCGGCTTATTGGTGGACAAAGTTATGAAATATGTAATTCATTGAAGGTGCGGCTAATAATCCGGTGCGCCTTATAGTGCGGAAAATACGGTACCTTCTGATTTCAGATTTGAAGCACTTTGGAGCTGTTAGACCAGGGGTGCTCATAATGTCGATCGCGAGCTACTGGTCGATCTCGGAGGGTGTGTCAGTCGATCACCAGCCAGGCATTAAAAAAATAGTCCTAAAAATGAGCGATCATAAATCTTCACTATGACGTCACTTTTGTCACTTGATTGACATTCACGGCACCCGAGGGTCTTCTGAGATGACGCTGGCTGCTGCCAGGTCATTAAAATTACCGACTGGAAGGCGAGAAACACTTTATTTCAACAGACTCTGGCGCCGTACCTGTTGTCAAAACTCCAAAGACCGACTGCACAGTTGCGCTAACAAAATAAGAGTCTCAGAAAGCTGGCGTGCACAAGCTAGCAAGCTACGGAGTTTGCCGATAATGTATTTCTTGTAAAGTGTATACAAAGGAGTAGGAAGCTGGACAAATAAGATGCCAAAAACCAACCACTTTCATGTGGTATTGGACAGAAAGGAGGACTTTTTTCTCCTCCATTCGAAAATGCGGACGTTATCAGCACCACTGTCCAATCAATGCAAGTCATCAAAATCAGGTAATACACCAACTTATATTCTTGTCTTCATGAAAGAAAGGAATCTATATGTGTTAAACATGCTTGTATTATCTTTAAACACCTTTAACTTATTAACAATATTAACTATATGTGTTAAACATGCTTGTATTATCTTTAAACACCTTTAACTTGTTAACAATATTAACTATATGTGTTAAACATGCTTGTATTATCATTAAACACCTTTAACTTGTTAACAATATTAACTATATGTATTAAACATTCTTGTATTATCATTAAACACCTTTAATTTATTAACTATGTGTTAAACATGCTTGTATTATCTTTAAACACCTTTAACTTGTTAACAATATTAACTATATGTATTAAACATACTTGTATTATCATTAAACACCTTTAATTTTTTTAACAATATTAACTATATGTGTTAAACATGCTTGCATTATCATTAAACACCTTTAACTTGTTAACAAAAACATATATTTCATAAATAAGTAAATATAAATTATATATATGAATGAGGTAGATCCCCACGACTTGATCAATTGAAAAGTAGCTCGCCTGCAGAAAAAGTGTGAGCACCCCTGTTTTAGACTGTGTCACTCCAGGGAAAAAAAATCAGATTTGGTGGACAGTGATTGATGTTTTCCCAACCCAAGATGTTTGATGTACACATTTGTAGATTATTATATGTACGTAACACACTTGCATGGACTGAACACTTAACATCTGCTTAATCCAAATTCAGTATATTAGTTGTTTTTACTGACTATGGTCATGACCTCTTCATCCACATTTGTCGGTAAGAAGGTTTTAATTCTAATAATCCTCTCTTGAAGCCTTATTTATTTGCAGCCGTGCACTCAGGTTGCGTTTAAACCTTAGCAGGAAATGCCTGAGTTGAAATGGCATTATCTGGGTGGAACTCTCACGTGGTTTACTGGAGCTCATGTGGACCTTGATTCAGTAGGATTGTTGATTGCTATTGGTTCACTCCCCACAGTATAAACAAAGGCCATCTTCATTTCCTATTGTTACTAAAATGGGCTCAGCTTGAGTCGGTCCTTCCATAAATTGCAAGCGTTTTTAGCAAGTTGCTTTGGGATAAAAGGGCATTGCTGGGTGCGTTAACAATTCACAAGTCTGTTTGAAATATTTCTGTGGGCTTTAGAAGAGCTCTGTTGAGGCTTCCAGTCTTTCACCCTTTTGCTAACCCCTTTTCAGCCACAACGTCCAATTATACTTAAAGGTTCTCTCCTGTGAAAATTTCATGCGGCCGTGTAAAACGATGATAAAATTAGAAGCCACAATCTTTCATTTACAGTTTACAGGGGAACAAAAAGCTTGGCCAAGTCACTTTACAACTAAGGCGTGAGAGGGGAATGCCTGTACGAGGGTTCAGTGCTTTTTCTCATTTTATCTCCAGAGTCATGTAGCTGGACTCCTGCCATCGCCAGAAACCCTTTCTCTCATTTCTTCATAGAGTGGATGTTTGTGTACAAACTGCTTCAATTCTACAGATATATCTCAGACATCTCATACGCCATACTCTATCAACCCTATATCAAGGATGCCAAGGCATGAGCATCATGGGATTCCGCTCACATTGTCTTCAACAGCTATAAACAAACCACTCAGATGTTGCAGTGTTTGATGTAAACATGCTTAAGTGTCCCTTGAAAGTAAGACCGCGGTCTAAACCTTTTTAGAAGGACAGCCAAAAGGGGTTGAGTCGTGACTGCAATGATACACAAGCTTTATGCGCTCTTGTTATTTAAGTCACATCCCAGCCCCCACCGCCTCATTGGTGCACGTCCTCCCAACACCTCTCTGCCTGCCAAGCACGTAGGGGAGGCAAGTCATCCAGGACGAGAGTGGGCTCCGTCCCTGCAGAGAATCACAATGAGACCTTCGCTACTGTCCTTCCCAGAGCACTGCTGCAGTACAGTCGCACAGAAAAACTCCTGACGCAAACTAGTCCATTCTGGTGTTTTCCTAACGTAATGTATTTCAGAAAAGTTAAGAAGACCCCATTGGGTGTCCTCGTTTTTTTCACATGACTAATATGGTGATTGAGCCCCCTTTTCTTGTTTACCTGTTTCCTGGGCAGGGAAAACTGAACACTCTTATTGCTCGTTTGTGAAATAATTTTATGGAAATCAAAGATGGCCATATGGCTTAAAATCTATATCGCGATATATATTGCAACTTCCTGCCTTTACAATATAAATCATGTAAATGATAATAAAAAAAAGGCTTACAAAAGGCTCCTGACTTGGTTGCTGACATATGCAGTAATGTATTGTTATTTTCAGTTGTATTATTTTCTCAAAACTATTATTGATCTACCGTATTTTCCGGATTATAAACCGCTACTTTTTTCCCCAAGCTTTGAACCCTGCGGTTTATACAAAGGTATGACTAACGTGAAGTTTTCTATGCTAACGGCTAAATTATTGAAGTGATTAAGCAAAGAAATCAAAAGATTTAGTAAAATGATCCACTTTAAGAAACTGTTCAGACTCAGTGTTTACAAAGTACAAGGAAAAATAATCCTGCTAAACATCTTGTACCTTATTTAAAAAGGAGAACAGCTTATTCATCTCATAAAGAATGAATAAAGACATCAATGACTTTTCTGTTTAGTTTGATTACCCGTTTTTCTGCCGTGTTACAGGCACCATTTGGAAACAATTAAGGTAGGTAAATAAACATTTACAACATCATTCTTTTTATATATCTGCGTCTTATAGTCAGGTGTGGCTAATAATATATGAACCAAATATTTTTTTAGTGGTTGCGTCCTAAATACCGGTGCGGCTTATGGTCTGGATAAAACAGCAAATTCTAATTTAATCTTAATATCTGGTTACATTCTGTGGTAACATGGTTCTATCTACACTTCTCAGAAAGGGATCATATTGTGATTTTTTTTCTACATTTAAAACACTTCCTTGTGATCTACATAACATGTATTGGTGGTTACTGAATAGTGGACCCCGACTTAAACAAGTTGAAAAACTTATTCGGGTGTTACCATTTAGTGGTCAATTGTACGGAATATGTACTTCACTGTGCAATCTACTAATAAAAGTTTCAATCAATCAATCAATACTTGGTCAAAAATGTACATAGATTATGTTTTAAAGACCATTTTCAAGCCGCTTTCTGACCGTATCTTCAGGATGCACCGTTTTGTGGGCGGTCTTATTTACGTGCCTTCACTTCAACTGCGTCTTCTCACCTTCATCCATGTTGTAGTTTTTAGTGCTACCATATTGAGTCTACCGACAGATATAAATTAGAACTGTATGCTACTTTGTATTAGACATGGCAACAACGGAGGATGCATGTGCATGTACGTGCCTCTCTGCCCCAAAACAAAAGGATGGAGAAAAAGAAGGAGCTTTTTAACTACAGCATGGGACTACAGTGGCGGGCTCGCACAAAGCACTTTAGGTAATTTTTTACCATGTATGGAGATAGCCGCTGGCGTTACACTTGAGGGAAAATGTCACAGGTTGTGCAAATTCTAAATGGCTTGTTCGGAGGAAGGATGAAGGAAGGCAAGATTTTTAAAATTTTAAAATTTCAAATTTTTTGGACTTATGCAGATACCAAATATAGGTGTGAATAGGTAAAAAAAAAAAAAGGTTTTGCATAATAGGTCCCCTTTAAAATATATTAAGTTAAAGTGCCAATGATTGTCACACACACACTAGGTGTGGCGAAATTATTCTCTGCATTTGACCCATCACCAGTGAGCAGCAGCGGTGGCCGCGCCCGGGAATCATTTTGGTGATTTAACCCCCAATTCCAACCCTTGATGCTGAGTGCCAAGCAGGGAGGTAATGGGTCCCATTTTTATAGTCTTTGGTATGACTCGGCCGGGGTTTGAACTCACAACCTACCGATCTCAGGACGAACACTCAAACCACTAGGCCACTGAGTAGGTTAAGCACTTATTCTTCTGTTGTTTGGATACTTTACTTTAGTTTTGGGCGATATTACACATTTGGTTATTGATCCATAATCCACATCCATTTATTAAAAATCGAAACACAGATATGTAGTATTTCCAAAGAGCCGATTTAGTAATTTTAAACAGAGGGAAAAGTTCAGGGGACTAGCCTCAGCCATTAGCCTGCAGAGCTGTGCAAAGGGAGAGGTCCTGATATTGCTGCTGCAGCCACACGCTAATCTTTCAATTTTGCTTGAGCCAGCATGGTTCAGAGTGGCCGTCCAGAAACTTCAGGGGTTCCAGATACAAACCCTCCATTCTAATCACTGCCATTGTGTAATTGGGCAAGAAACTTTACCCACTTTGCTCCCAGTGCTGCTCATATTGATGTATGAATGAATGAATGGTGGTGCGCTAATTGCCAGCCATTTTTCTGTCAGTCTACACCTGGGCAGATGGGGCTACAAATGTAGCTTACCACCACTAAAGTGTGAATGTTGAGCGAATGAATGATGGGTTCTCTGTTTTCACTGTAAAATGCTTTGAGTGTCCAGAAAAGCTCTATAAAAATTATTATTCTGTAGGGATGGGATGAATGAAAATTTTAGTGGTTTTAAATTGTCACTTTTTAGTAATGGGGTATATCTTAAAACCAGTTAATGGGCCATGCCTACTCCAAACAAGCACATTTTTCCTGCTAAACCATCACAAAATCGGGTTTTGGCAGTCTTGTTTTGTTGATAAATGCCTTTTGACCAAAAGCAGAAAGCGCAACTCTTTCAGTGGCTGAAAGGTCGGTGCATCACCACAATGGACCATTATTTAAATCCTTTGTTTACCCATAAAGTCCCCCTGTATCCATGGATTTTTTTCCCTGGCTTTGTAAACAATAACAAGAATAAAAAAATAATTTTTGACAATGAAAAAAACATCTATCTAACCACTGAAGTATGAACCATTATATTTGGTATCGTTACTGTTGATATTTGTATCGATCCACCCACGTCTGTTTACATTTAAGAGCTTTAGCATAGCAGTTATTGAGTTAACGATTAGCATATCTTCCTACGGTATGTAGTTTAACATGTTTAGCTACTCCTCATCCTACATTTATGACACTTGTGGGAAACTTTGTTTTTTTGCTGCCATGGCGGCGAGAATTGCTGACTTAGAAGTAGCCTAATTTATGGATGGACGTTAGCTGCTAGCTCTTTAGCGAGGATGTGACATTGCGTTGAGGATGCGTTCATTCGCTGACCACAGCTAGAATTTGTCATCAACAGTGATGGGCAAGGTACTTGGAAAATTTAGTAAACCGAACTCTGGATTAAATGTAGCTAAACTACAGGAGAAGCTATGCCCAGAAAATTGTAGCAAGCTACAATAGAAGCTACACAGCAAAAGTAGCTTGCTACATCAACACTACATGATAAATTAACACTCATTAGCTCCACGGACTACGATGAGGTGGCGACTTGTCCAGGGTGTACCCCGCCTTCCGCCTGAGTGCAGCTGGGACAGGCTCCAGCACCCCCGCGACCCCGAGAGGGACAAGCTGTAGAAAATGGATGGATGAATGGATAGCTCCACGGATCCCCATTTGAAAAGATACGCCAGTGACCCCCACAGGAGGAGATTTATAGATATTACGGCTCTATACGACCTGCTCAGTGGCCTTGTGGTTAGAGTGTCCGCCCTGAGATCGAGAGGTCGTGAGTTCAAACCCCGGCCGAGTCATACCAAAGACTATAAAAATGGGACCCATTATCTCCCTGCTTGGCACTCAACATCAAGGGTTGGAATTGGGGGTTAAATCACCAAAATGATTCCCGAGCGCGGCCACTGCTGCTTCTCACTGCTCCTCTCAAATCCCAGGGGGTTGAACCAGGGGATGGGTCAAATGCAGAGGGTGATTTCACCACACCTAGTGTGTGTGTGTGTGTGTGTGTGTGTGTGTGTGTGTGTGTGTGTGTGTGTGACTCTCAGTGGAACTTTAACTTTAGCAGTGATTATCATCCCCCATTTAAATTTCAAGGAAGCCCAGTGTGACATACATTAAAGCCCCACCTCAGAACTTACAGTTTTGGTTGATTTTGGCGATGCCAGTGAACCAAAGGTAGTGTTTTGCTTGAAGGAAGATCACATTTCCCATGCGGACTAGCGCATATAGTGTCAAACTGACAGAATAATACCACAATGATTCAGTATTACTAAGCTTTCCACAGTAGGAACCTACATATTTTACTCAAACTTTATATTTGCGGTTTGCAGTCATCACATTGTTTTTTTCTTTATACAGTACTTTCCCCTAGAGGGGGGGTGGTTACCCACATATGCGGTCCTCTCCAAGGTTTCTCATAGTCATTCACATCGACGTCCCACTGGGGTGAGTTTTTCCTTGCCCTTATGTGGACTCTGTACCGAGGATGTCGTTGTGGCTTGTGCAGCCCTTTGAGACACTTGTGATTTAGGGCTATATAAATAAACGATTGATTGATTGATTGATTGATTGACTTTTGTATTTGTTGTGTGGCTGGTCGTGCTGTTTATTGTTACAACGCAAATTTCCGATAGCTAATATTAGCATTATCATTTTGATTTGAGCATCAAAAGTTACTCACAAGCCCAGCAGGAACAGAGCAAAGGCAGCATCAATTGGAAATTCCTCCTTATCTTTGAGCTCACGTCAGCGGGTGAAAGCCAGGCCAATGTTGATCCTTGATCGTCCTTTTATCTGGGTAGCCTCCCCGTTTCTTGTTTTTGTCTCCTCAGGCAAAACTTTACGTTTCTTTGGTTGTTTTACAGCTTAGATATGAAGGAACATCCCTTGAGTGTATGTCGGTGGTGTCAAACTCATTTTAGATCAGGGGCCACATGGAGAAAAATCTACTCCCAAGTGGGACGGACTGGTAAAATCATGGCACGATAACTTAAAAATAAAGACAACTTCATATTGTTTTCTTTGTTTAAAAAATAGAGCAAGCACATTCTGAAAATGTATAAATCATAATGTTGTTTTTTTTTGTTTTTTTTACACTTACGTGTTGCGGTTAATAGTATTCTATCATTATTTATAAATGATATGATAATGTTCATCAGTCAACTCATTGGTGTTAATTTTCAATCTATCAAGATACATTTTTTTAAATCAAAATCAAATTACAGGATGTTATTTATGTAGTTTATTCATTTTCCTCAACTGGTGCACTAACATCATGTGGTTTATTGTTTTTTTACAGACAGTATGTAGTATAATCTACAAACACAAAGAATTACTATTGTGATATCTGGTGGACACATTTAGAACAGCAGTTTCTTTCATTTAAAATATTTCGGCTCATTTTTATACGAAGAAACTCATCCCGCAGGCCGGATAAAACCTCTTTGGCCGCGGGCCGTGCGTTTCACACCCTGGGTGTATGTGACCCGGTAGAAGTTATGTTGTTTTGGGTACGTGAGCTTGTCAGACAATGTGCAACTGCTCTTCTGACAAATATACAGGTGTGAATGAAAACTAGATCGCACTAGAAGTAAGTATTTTAGATTTGTTTTGTCTGGAATAGGAGTGTGAAGGTACCCTAAGTGTGTTGACTTGTCCGTAACAATGCACAGTCACTACCTACATTGAACCTACATCTTCACGTCATTAAAGGGATTCATAAGGCAGCTGCCCTGCCTCAAGAGGGGTGACAACTGCCTCTGTGCTCTTTGTAGTGAGCAGAAAAGCTGTAGGGGAGCAGCAAGTGTTCATAAAGCGCAAACCAAATAACCCTCCTTTTATTTTTACCACGGCTGACTAATGTCGGCTGAAATTTCCTAGGCTGACTTAAAGCATGTCAGCATTGTCAAACTGCTGATGGATGATGAGCGTTGCCATGGTGCTGCTTCTCTGTGGTACACCTCAACAATCCCCTACTGACCAGAAGCACCACCTTGTGTAGTCTCCCACTGGCCAGACAGCGATTGAATTTCTGGGATATATCTGTTCCTTGACATTCAAAAGACCTAATGTGGTAAAAGTTAAATAGCACCTTAAAAAAGGGGAAAAATGGGAGAGATGAAACAACAAACAAACCCAGGGGTAAAAGGTTGCTTATAAACTTGTTGAAAGTTTTCCCTAAAGCATGTGTGTTTATGGGTCCCTTTTCCCACAAAACATGGTTTTTAACATTTGAACACACGAAGCTGTGTGAAGCTGAACATTTCTAATGTAGTTTGAGCGAGATTAGTAGGAGGTATGGAGATGGGTACCTTTCACATTTGAATCAATACTGGTACTGAACGGTACCAATTTTTGGTACTTGTGTGTGTGTTCCAATGTGTTAATGAATGTTAATTGTTTAATAAAAAGATATATACATATTTTATATAACGGTCATCTTTTTTTACATTTTTGTTTCTCATTTGCAAGTACTGTACTGTACTGTATCATAAAGTAGACTTGGCATGCAGTTGCAATTCCAAGATGTTGTATGGCAGTATTGTATAGACTACGCTACACGAAAGTAGTTTTTGCCATCAAGTTGAATGTGCCAGTCTTTTCCTTTGTTGAGTCTTACAATGTGTTTAAACTGTAACTATTGCTTTATTGCACTCCAGATGTTTGATTGTAACATCTTAAAATCGCCATATAAAACCACAGCTGTAGCATGTCTATGGCAAATCCAATTACTACATTATTATAAAATATTTATCGAGCTAGCAATTCTAAAAAGTGGAGTGTTACTTTTGAGCAGCTTATCTTGCTTTGTTGGCATGACAAATAGTAACAAAACCTGGAAACAGTCCGGCTAAGTCCGCTCTGAGTGCTTACCTCCTTGTTTGCTGGCCAAGTGCTTGAGCTGGTACTAAGGCTGCAGCCAGATATGACATCACGTGCAATAATGGAATCGAAATATGGCACTGTTTGATTTTACGTGAATTGGCACCTGGTACGGACTTCGGTCTTTGCCTATAAAAGTACCTAATTCGGCACTCATCCTATTAGGAGGTTAAAAAAAAATCATACATTCGTGCAAGCATTACATTACACACTGTTATTTAGTTGAATATATGACTTTTCTTTTAAAACCATTGTAATTTAAAGGTAGTCATTCTTTTTCTTCTTCTTTTTAGCTCCCAAAACAGACGACCACCCCAAGACTTGCAATCCTAAACAGTTTGTGTGTATGGACCAGGAGACATGCATCTCCAAAGGCTGGCGCTGTGACGGGGAAAAGGACTGTCCAGATGGCTCAGATGAATCACCAGACATATGTAAGTGCACATAAGTAATTTGTATCATATATATATAAATATTTTTTTTTTAATTTATTTCTGATCATAAGCAGGTGTGGTCCTATTATCAAGCCTTGTTTGCACCTTGTTGTTTTGTTTGACTTATTTAGTACAGTACACAATTTTGTGCTGTTCTATTGTAAAAAAAAAAGGCCCCAAAACATCTGGCCCGAACCGTCCCCCTTTGTTGTACCCTTTTATCCTAATTATATGTTTGTCTTTTGAAGGACGGAAAATATTTACTACCGACTTTGTTTTCCATTTTACGAATGTAGTCGAATGACCATTACACCAGATTGTGTTGGAAATGGGGCTGGGCTAAAATTGATTATATGATCGTGATCGATGATCGTTATTCATATATGATCGATCACAATGATCAGCTGTTGGCATATTAACTCGATCGAACATGACGGAAATGTCCATGACAACAGCTAATCAGAGTCAACCTCCTAATTTGAAAATGGTAATATATCCCCCATCAGGCAATTTGTTTATTTTTTTGGTCTTGTGTCACTGCACAAACACTCAGGACTGTGTCCACTGTCTTATGTTTGTCTTTATTTTTTACATGTGTTTACAGATAACTACAAACTTTAGATATTTTTTCTATTTTCATCTTTGATTTGATTTATTTCCTCAGTATGTTAATACAAATTGGAACAAGTCTCTAGTTTCTTTAGTTTTTTAGTACACATGCTTTAAAACTGGCAGGGTTAAAAACAATATAAAAAATGTTGATATTAATCAAGAAAAACTTAATCATGATCACATTTTTTGCCATATCGCCCAGCCATTGTTGGATGGTAGCTAAATAAAATTAACCACTTTTAGAGCACTTTCGCACAATTTGAAGAACATTTTCATTAAGACATTCAGGCAAATCTCAAACTTAAGTTGGTTTGAGTTGTTGTAAATATAGTAGCTTTACAGCACATTATTTTGAGTGCAATAGGGTTTTGATTGGTGACAGATGTACGGTGACAAATTGATTAATTAATTTTAGAGCTGCACCATTAATTGACATCGAATCAACATGGAGGATTTAATTTCTACAAGTTATTAATCGGAAGAGGCTGAGGTTTTTTATTTTTCTCTCCTCCATCTTCCAATTAGAATCAGAAATATTGAATCTTGTATTCTTGGCCTGCTGACCAATCAAAAGTGGTTACAGCAAACAGTGTTGTGTTTTTTTTCAACCATCATCCTAATTTTTGGCCGAAAAATTGCAATTAGGTTTTTTCTCAAAACCATGCAGCCCTAATTGAGTTTCTTGATTGAGTCTTTCATTCATTTTGAATTTTGAAAATGAAGAAACCCTTTTGCAGCATTCTAAAGGACTGTAGTCACTTCTTGCATCACTTCTATAACAGAGGTGCCGAAACATTTTGTTTCCAAGGGTCAAAGTGAAAATGTAGCAATGGGCCACAGTCCAAAAAAAAAGTGCATCTCTATCCTTCTTCAAAACCTCACTAAAAGAACACCTCCAGGCAACTACAATCCTAGACTAACACCCTCCCCCCACCACATCCCACCTCCCCGGATTGTAAATAATCAAATGTAAATAATCAAATGTATATACTTGTTGTTATGCTTTCTGAGCTCACTATGTTCACTGCTCGCTGTACATATCCTACAAAGTCAGACCTACACTGTTACAATGTCCATTTCTCAGATTATATAATTGTTGATGACTGAAGTGCTGATAGCAACCAAACCTAACCCCCCCGCCCCAACCCCCTCCACATCCCACCCTCCGGATTGTAAATAATGTAAATAATTCAATGTATGTACTCTGATGATTAACTTGTGTGATGACTGTATAATGCTGATAGTATATATTTGTACAATGAATTGATTAACGTGGACCCCAACTTAAACAAGTTGAAAAACTTATTCGGGTGTTACCATTTAGTGGTCAATTGTACGGAATATGTACTGTACTGTACTGTGCAATCTACTAATAAAAGTTTCAATCAATCAATCAATCAATCAATCCAAACCCAACAATTTTAAGCATACAGTTGAACCATGAGTGACGAGTTTCGCCCTATACCGCCATATATAACAGATTGTTACTTTCAATTCATGGCAACTGGTAGCTATCATGCCATCAATGATTGTGTGAGCTTGAAAGAGATGAGTATGAATATCTATTACATTTGTATTGAGGAAGGTTTTAATAGTTTTGGACTGTTGTAGGATTTTTGAGTCAACACCAAATAGTATAGGAAGAGTTGTCTTCATCCTGTAAGAACACATACTTGATATGATTGTCATTCACCTAAGTGTCCCTAACAAGACATTTCTATTTATTTTGAAGCGCCTATTATAGTAAGACATTTTACCTCTGTTTGGCTTTGAGCAGACAATTGTTGAGATATTCTAATTTTGTCCTGAATAAGAGACAAGGTATTGCCCTTTCCAGGAAGGACACGGGCTCCCAGTGTGTGCTCTGGCTCATCTGCTGAATTATAGCTCTAATTATGCAGCACAGTGTTCAGGGATGTGTCAGCTCTTGTCTGGACTCTTGCTGGATATCTCAGTACGTTTACATGCACTAAAAAACACAAATTATTCTATGCGTTCGGTCAAAACCAGTCTTTAAGACGTACGTAAACACCTTAAATAGATTGTGTTTGAATGCTTTTAAAGATCGGATTAACATACCTAGATTATGCAATGTTGAACCAGTTACTTCTTGCATATACAGGTAGTCGGAAGTCCTCTGATCACGAATGACTTCCGGTTCTCAGACGCTGTGTAAGTCAAACTTTTGTGTGAACTCATACCTAAATGAACACTTATATCACTCACACTGTCCACAAAACACACAAAGAACACACAATATTGTAATTAAAAACATTCAATACAATAATTTTCAATGATGCATTATAAATCATGCGTCTCAACTATGTAGTACAAGGTTGTGGCCAACTTTAAAATGTAACTTAGACCCAAAGACAATGCTAGGAACACGTGGCAAGATGCTCATTTGCTCCCATCATTTTTCACCTGAGGAACGAGGATTATGGTAAATAAATCATACAAACACAATACAAGTCTTGAACACAAATCTTGTGCTGAATGCTATACATTAACAACGTTTGCACAAGCACAAAAGTTAATACTATGGGCTGATGACACCACTGCTTTCTGCTCCTGGGAAAAACACAGGAAGTAATAAAAACTGTGCAGGTAGAAATGAACAAACTAAAAAAAATGGTTTGATAAAAACAGATTGTCCTTGATTATACGTAGAGCTAAGATAATGCTATTTAGAAAAGATTAGAAAAATAGTCAATTTAAAATAGAGGGTGTAGTCATATGTATATTCAGGCTGAAAAAATATAGGGTTCTGGATCCTTATTTGTCCCAAATAAGTTGTCGTTGACTCTCACAAAGTCTGCCATGATCAACAGTAGGGCTTTTTGTTGACGGAAGTCGGGTTTGTTGCTATGCGCTCTGTGAAATCACTGTGCCCAGGAAAGAAGTTACTGTAATGCATAAATGGACCTAAATACAATAAAAATTTGATGTTATCATGAATGGGCCTGCTACTACATTACATACTGTATAGACTTACAGCATATATATAAAACTTTGTTGGAGGTGTTTGAAGGTTTTTTTGAGGGCTTAGGCGGACTAGATTGTATCCCCATTACTTGCATTGCTTGCTATCATACTTGCCAACCTTGAGATCTTCGAATTCGGGAGATTGGGAGGTGGGCGGGGTTGGGTGGGCGGGGTTTGGTGGTAGCGGGGGTGTATATTGTAGCCCGAAAGAGTTCGGGATGCAAGGGATTCTGGGTATTTGTTCTGTTGTGTTTATGTTGTGTTACGGTGCGGATGTTCTCCCGAAATGTGTTTGTCATTCTTGTTTGGTGTGGGTTCACAGCGTGGCGCATATTTGTAACAGTGTTAAAGTTGTTTATACGGCCACCCTCAGTGTGACCTATATGGCTGTTGATTAAGTATGTCTTGCAGTCACTTTTGTGTATATGCAGAAGCCGCATACAACATGTGACTGGGCCGGCACGCTGTTTGTATGGTGAAAAAGCGGACGCTAAAGGCAGTGCCATCACGGCACTCCCTTAATATTGTTGTCCGGGTGAAAATCGGGAAAAATTCGGGAGATTGGTTCTCCCAGGAGATTTTCGGGAGGGGCACTGAAATTCGGGAGTCTCCCGGAAAAATCGGGAGGGTTGGCAAGTACGAGAACATGTTCTAAACCGAATAAACCACCCCTTACTGGCCATAAACATTCTATTTTAATTTCATTTATGGCGCTAACACCAGAAGAGCATGTCTTGTACTTGGGGGACATAATAAAGTGCAAAAAGCTAACTAATTAAGAAAGTTAATATTCTCTGCCCTGACATACTGTAGTTTTTGTGTGAAACTTATGTATAGGTTGTATTCAGTCACGCGACTTTTGAAGGGAAGTTAACGATGTGGTGGGATACCAAACCAACATGGATACAGACAGAGTGCAACATATCTGAGTGCGCAAGGGGTCTATATCTTATCGCTAAAAGCAGATACGCGCAAAAAAATCAAACTATGCAATGGAATCTATCTATATACGTTATCAAAATAGGATTGGTCGAGTTATATCAAGGATTATCCGTCCGTCACGTTCCGAGACATGTCGAACTATCTGGTGAGCCAGATGTCATTCTACACGGCAAAAACAGACGAAAACTTTGAGAAGCATGGAAACCTACACCTTCTTTGTGTATGACTGGGTCAAGGACATTGGTATCAATTAAGACTCTCCCGGATAAATCATACATAGTTTTTGCTCGGGTAAGGTTGCATTTCATGATTTAACTTAGCGTCCACAGCCATGTTTGTTGCTTTGTTGTTGTTGCACGCGCTGTTTACAAGTTTGCCTGTCTTTATCAAAATATAACTATAGATATCAACGTTGTGTTTGTGCTGAAAGCTTCATTTATGATTGCTGCATTTGGCAAAAGCCTAACTGTTTTAGGTTTTGCTCACATAGAACATGTTTTGCTTTATTCATTATTGACGTGTTTCTTGCTACTTTATGTTGTATATTTTTTCCATGAGATTTCCAGTTCAATTTATCATCAATCATTATACCTATAACTTTGGTTTCATTTGGAGCTAGGATGGAGCCAGACCGTGTAGTATTTTATACGTAAGTAGTAAAACTGTAATCTTTTAATGCTAGACATAGGGAGACCCGAAAACAATACATTACAGTAATCGAGACGAGACGTAACGAATGCATGAATAATGATCTCAGCGTCGCTAGTGAACAAAATGAAACAAATTTTTGCGATATTACGGAGATGAAAGAAGGCCGTTTTAGTAACACTCTTAATGTGTGACTCAAACGAGAGAGTTGGGTCGAAGATAATACCCAAATTCTTTACCAAGTCACCTTGTGTAATTGTTTGGTTGTCAAATGTTAAGGTGGTATTATTAAATAGGTGTCGGTGTTTAGCAGGACCGATAATCAGCATTTCCGTTTTCTTAGCGTTGAGTTGCAAAAAGTTAGCGGACATCCATTGTTTAATTTCATTAAAACACGCCTCCAGCTGACTAAACATTTTGACATCTTTTGGCCTTCTTGATAAACTCTTGAGAAAATCTGTAGAAACTTTTATCGGTTTCGCTAGTTAAACGGTTCCAACAGCCTAAAACAGTGCTAGCATTTTTCTTTGAGAAAGGCTAAATAGGTTTGAACACTATGACAACAGACGTTTGTTGGCCCACCACTTCGAGTCTCGCATAGTTAACGTGACGTCAGGTGAATACAACCATACAGACCGCATTAATGCATTTATGTTTAACATATGTTTTTATATGTGCCATGATGCTTAAACCTGTCAGGTATAAACATATCAAACAGACATATTTTAACACCAAAACATTTTTGTATTTACTAATGAATTTAAAATAAATGAAAATCATTTGTGTGTATTTTGTTAGTTAGTTAACAATAACAACCTGACATGACATCAACATTTATTCTGTCTCTCCAATATACTGTATTTTAGTGATTGATGAAAGACATCCACAGCCAAAATCTTAGTAAAGCCTTCGTGAATTAAGAATTGAATGTCCATATACAATAATGTAGACGACGTCATTGACTTGTAACCATGAAATAAAAATATCTGACTGCGTAGTGGGAAGTTATCACTATGGCAATTTGTTTCTAGGCCTCTGAGGATCAAGATAAACCAAAACAGATGGCATTTGAACACACAATAAAACGTTACCAACACTAAGAGAGATGTGGAAAGTTATGTTATCTGTTACACCTGAGGGATTTTACTAGTGACAGCTATTAGCATTATTTTGCTTTCCCCACTGTTACTACCTGACCTGTACTGGAGGACCCTATCGGTCCACGCATGCACGAAGATTACATCACTTACATCAAACGGTGCTTCTGTGACGTCACTTTTTGTGTTATTTGAATGTTTTATAATGTTTTGTATAAAAAAAATAGCTTACTTAGGAGTGAAAGGGAACAATAATTAATAAATGAACAAGGGGTAGATTTAAAAAATCAGTGAGTATTATTGCCTCAATTTCAACCATCATTGCAATGAATGACGCACGGGCGCGCTACTGACTCCCATCACGTTATTTATTTTTTTAATTTGTTGATTTAAAAAAAAAAAAAAAAAATTATACAAGGCACTTACTGTAACTTAAATCTATATTTGTAGCCAAACAAAAATTGGTAACACTTTAGTATGGGGAACATATTCTAAGTAACAAAGACTTAATTTTGAGTTATTTGGACACTAGGGGAACATATTGTAAGTAACAAAGACTTAATTTAGAGTTATTTGGTTAGGGTTAGGGTTAGTTGTATAATAAGGCATTAATAAATACTTAATACTGACTAATTAAGCGCCAATATGTTACTAATTTGCATGCTAATTAATGGTGAATATGTTCCCCATACTAAAGTGTTACCCAACAATTATACTTTTAAATAAGTAAGTATTGTGAATTGATGTATTTGATGTAAATAAAGCAGTAAAATGTATTTATTTATTTGCCATTTAAGGCCGCTGAACACATCTTTCAGGTTTCTGTAGGGATTCGTACGGTTTCAAAATAAATACTGTATTTTTAAAATAACATTTGTATTGTTGTTTGTATGATATATTTTATGTGACAGCAAATTTAAATAAAGATGACAAAAAAGAAAACCATGGTAACTATGACGGCAGGCACAAACATAATTGCCTTAAAACAAGTTGACGGAAGTGATATAGGCTTCAAGCATGCCGGTATCGGTCGGGTAGTGACACCCACAATCCTACATAGTTAAACAAGCTGAAAGGACCTCTAGCATCACTTAGTGTATTGAGGCACACAACATTTGTCCAAATCAAATTAAAGAGAGTACATGCAAACATTGATTTCACGTAAGAGTGTGAAAACTGAAGAGACGACACTATTTCAGGACGCTGGTTGTTTTATGCCAAGTCCACACAAACACGGATACTTAATAAATGCATACTTATCTCTGCGTTTAGTCCTCTTGTCCACACGCCAACGCATACATTTCTCCTTAAAAATGCAGACTTTTGCAAATACTGACCAAGTTGAAGAATTCCAAAACTCTCCGCTCGGTGTATACGTGTACACGGCACAAACGGAGAATTGTAGTCCTCTGATGACGTCACCGTTGTGCACTGTCATTTCCAAAGCTGAACAACGCTGCCTTGCTGGCTTTAAACACACTATAAGAGGACTTACTTTAGGATTGAACGTAAACGTGCTGCTATTTTTACTCATTATTGATTAAAAAGACACATCAAAAACGGCATTGCGACACTCCCACCAGCGTGCGTCAATGACAGCCAGCTGTTTTGGATACAATCGCTGTGGAACCTCCAGCTCATGGGACATCTTTGACAAGCAAGACTTTTTGCTTTGTGTCATAAGAAAGATGCAACATAATATCATGTTTTTAATCAATTTTTAATGACAGATCATTGAGTGACCTTATGTGTGCTGTAGTGTTGTCCCGATACCAATATTTTGATACTGGGACCGTCAGACCGGTACTTTTCATAGGCGGTATAGTACCGAATATGATTCATTAGTATTGCGGTATTATACTAATACAGGTATACCGTACAACCCTAGTGTGTTGGTTCCATTTGTGGAGATGGAGCCGTGCGCAGCGAAACTAACAATAAAGGTGAAGTTATAACACTGAAACGCCCTCAGGAAGAGGTGCTTTAAGACATTGCTAGCTAGCTAGCAGCGAACATCCATCCGCAGTCGTCAGTGTTTTAGCTACTTCTAATTTACTAATCCTCTCCACCATGGCGACAAATAAAGTACGTTTCTTACAAGTATCATCCCTGCAGGACGAGGAATAGCTAAACATGATTTACTACACACTGTAGGAGCTGGATACAACAGCTCAACAGCGTCACCGCTAACAAAAGCTAGCGCGCCTGAATGTAAACAAATGCCATGGGTGGATCTACACCTGACATCCACTGTAATGATACCAAGTACAATAGCGTATCGAGTCGATACTACTATGATTACATCTATATTTTTTATCGTCACAAAATCTTTTTTTCCTTTTTAAAAAATTCACATTATGTTTATTAACTCAGTAAATATGTCCCTGGACACATGAGGACTTTGAATATGACCAATGTATGATTCTGTAACGACTTGGTATCGGATCTATACCTAAATTTGTGGTATCATCCAAAACTAATGTAAAGCATCCAAACAACAAAAGATTATTACATTTTAACAGAAGTGTAGATAGAACATGTTGAAACGGAAAATAACCAGATATTAACAGTAAATGAACAAGTGGATTAATAATACATTTTACAGCTTGTCCTTCATAATGTTGACAAAATAATAGAATGATAAATGATACAATATGTTACTGCATATGTCAGCAGACTAATTAGGAGTCTTTGTTTGTTTACTTACTATTAAAAGACACGTTGTCATGTATGTTCACTATTTAATTTAAGGCCAAAATTTGTCTTCAATTGCAATAAGAAACATATGTTTAATGTACCGTAACAGTTTTTGTTACAATAAAGCCAATAATGCCAATTTTTTTGTGGACCCCTTTATTTAGAAAAGTATCCAAAAGTATTGAAATACATTTTGGTACCGGTACCAAAATATTGGTATCGGGACAACCCTAGTGTGTACTAATGTTTAAAGACAACATACACTTCATTGCACATGTATCACTATATTGATGACTAAATGTGTTATAATTCCATGAGAGTTTTTCTGCAGCACACGCAAGTCTATGCACTTTTGCCACTTTAACATTCAAGGGGTTTCCTTGGTTCCTTGTTAGTGTGCGCTAGTTTTAGAAATAATGTACATATCACTGCACATGTAATATATCACCATGTTGCTGATTAAACGTGTTATCATTCCACGAGTGTTGGGTTTCAGCAGCACAGGCGGGTGCGCGCACTTTAAACATGGAAAAAAGATTCATAATTTTCTGAGGGCTCTGTGTAAGTGCAGGCTGGTTTTAAAGATAATGTACATTTGTATGTATGGTATGTCAAAATAAACATTATAATAACCAAGGTGTAATGCCACTAAGTCAGCTGTGGCTGCTTTTCCAGGCTTCAAAATGTGCATGACAGCAGGTGCATGCATTTGTGTGTAGACATAGACAGTTTTAAAATGTGTGTGAGTGGAGATCATTCTAACCCCAGATATGCGTTTTTGAAACTATCCGTGTTCATGTGGACATGGCCTTAGTACATGTAAACGTTGTGACGGAGCCCAATGACAATCTCGAACCAACCTCTCACATCTGTTCTACCGCTGTAAACTTTCCAGGTTTATGACAAGTTTACTGTCAGCTTTTGCCACACCTTACATATGTCATGCCACAAGCACTATTTCAATGGTCTGACAAGTAGAGACAGGTGGATGATACTCTGCTTTAAAGGTCTTGTTAGTGTCGGTGAAAAAAGTTTAAGTGGCAGGACACGATCCCATGATGCATACTTTCATTCTAACCAACAAAGACGGTTGGTGGTTTTCAGGGAGGAGAAAATAACTGCTACAGTCCACATTTCGTATATTCTGTCATAGGGGTGTGACAATTAATTGATTACAAAAAAGATGTGTTTTTTATTCTGTTGTTTTGAATAATCGAATGCAACTAATAAAAAATGTGATAAAATCTGGACTGCATGGAGTGACTGGAACTTAGTTTCCACACGGCTGCTACAATAGAACATACATGAGTTTGGTGGTATGCATGGGTGCCGTGATGTGTGTGGCAGCGAACAGCAGAGTTTATTTAACTATTTATTTTCATTATTGCACACGTTAAAAGTGCCGGTTTTTTTTTTATAACAAAAAGAATAAAGGTTTTGGTAATCATATTTTTTTAAATTTAATTAAGCTATTTTCCCTAAAATACGCATTAAAGCTATAATGTGGGTTTCATTTTCATTATTGCACACGTTAAAAGTGCAGTTTATTATAATGAAAAGAATAAAGGTTATGGTAATCATAATAATTTTATTTAATTAAGCTATTTTCCGTAAAATATCCATTTAAGCTTGTAACCAGTTAATCCTTTAATGGAACTAACTAATCGGTGGATTACTAAATAATCGGTAGCTGCAGCTCTGATTCTATTAGAAAAAAGGTTTGGTTTATATTCTGTTACTTCAATTAATTGTTTTATGAGTGCAACTGATAACGTTTGATACATTTCAGACCGCACGGACTACCTGGAACATTACATATGCAGAAATAGTTTCCACATGGCTGCGGTGTGTGGGTGCCGTGATCTGAGTGGCATGAAAAAGCGAAGATTTTTTCAAAAGAAAATGTATTAATGCAATGTTGATGACGTGCATTTATTAAAATAAAGAATAAAGGTAAGTACAAAAGCAAGCACACAAATTGTGTAATTTAACAATTTCCCCTAAAATACACATTCAGACTATTAAGTGTGTTCTATCCGATTGATAGATTCTTAAAATAATCGATTGTTGCAGCCCTATTCTCGCTAGAATAGCTGAATCACAAAGTCTATAGATATTAATACACAGTTTAAATTGACAGTTGCAAATATGTTATTTTATTTGGATTATTTTATTTTGATACATATTTGTGCAATTTTATGACTAATTCATCCATCCATCCATCCATCTTCTTCCGCTTATCCGAGGTCGGGTCGCGGGGGCAGCAGCCTAAGCAGGGAAGCCCAGACTTCCCTCTCCCCAGCCACTTCGTCCAGCTCCTCCCGGGGGATCCCGAGGCGTTCCCAGGCCAGCCGGGAGACATAGTCTTCCCAACGTGTCCTGGGTCTTCCTCGTGGCCTCCTACCGGTCGGACATGCCCTAAACACCTCCTTAGGGAGGCGCTCGGGTGGCATCCTGACCAGATGCCCGAACCACCTCATCTGGCTCCTCTCGATGCGGAGGAGCAGCGGCTTTACTTTGAGCTCCCCCCGGATGACAGAGCTTCTCACCCTATCTCTAAGGGAGAGCCCCGCCACCCGGCGGAGGAAACTCATTTCGGCCGCTTGTACCCGTGATCTTGTCCTTTCGGTCATAACCCAAAGCTCATGACCATAGGTGAGGATGGGAACGTAGATCGACCGGTAAATTGAGAGCTTTGCCTTCCGGCTCAGCTCCTTCTTCACCACAACGGATCGATACAGCGTCCGCATTACTGAAGACGCCGCACCGATCCGCCTGTCGATCTCACGATCCACTCTTCCCTCACTCGTGAACAAGACTCCGAGGTACTTGAACTCCTCCACTTGGGGCAAGATCTCCTCCCCAACCCGGAGATGGCACTCCACCCTTTTCCGGGCGAGAACCATGGACTCGGACTTGGAGGTGCTGATTCTCATCCCAGTCGCTTCACACTCAGCTGCGAACCGATCCAGTGAGAGCTGAAGATCCTAATGATGACTAATTCATTAAATAGAATGGGTGACAACAAAAATGTATTCGTAGTTTGTCTGTAGCTGCCTTATACCATTGCGGGTTTTTTTTTTGCTTTATTGCCGCAGCCACCTGAAGGCAGTTGAACAGGTGTGTAACAAATGTTTTTAAACACACACTTCAGTTTTATTTTCTCAAACATTAGCTAAGGTGCCTCGATGTCCAAAATACGACCTAAACAGAATTCCTAGTTTGTTGTGTTGCTGTAGTCCGACAAGATTAAAGTCTGTCGATCACCTAGGCTCCAGCAGTTGCCCCTTTCTGCTAAGCAAATGAACTGAATGAATTGTCCAAGGTACTTATATAATTTTGCCACAGACAATAGTTGGATTCATCTTCTGCAATGACGAGCTGGAGAGCGCCATCAAGATACGCTCTGCTCAATTAGCTTCTTCCCATGCCTGTCACTTTACTCTTATGTTCATGAGGCAACCATGATAATTACCTCTTACTGCAATTAATGCACTTTTTCTTGTGTGTAACAGGCTTGGCCTAACTGCCACAGTGGCAGGCAGCTAAACTTAAACTGCAGTTGTTTAATGCATCAGCCCATTTTAATGTGAGCAGGAAAGCAGAAGCGCTTGAGCTGAATGAGTTTGAGACTGCATGGACGGAGACATAGGAGTTTGGAGGAGATGTTTATTTAAAGTCCTGCTGTGACTCAGAGGGATGGAAAAGTAGTTTTCCTTTTTAACCTAAGTGGGCTATATACAGTCTGAAACTCTTTTCAATTCATCTGGCTGGACTCTCCTTAATAAGTCAGCTCGTAAATCACCTCTGATTGGTGCTGTAAAGATACAAGTGGGCCATATAACATTATTATCTATATGGGTCAACAATGGATGGAGGGGAATCTAGGCACTTTTATTTAGGAAAGAACCAGGAGTCATCCAATAGACATTATTGCTTTAAATGCTCCTTAATTTGAAAAAGTAGTTACATGTAACTGAAAATGTATTTTTACTGCAGTCTTAATTTGAGTTCCTGTCTTGTCTGTTACAGTTAATGGGAATTAGTATTCAGTACTGGCACGATTACGCAACACTCTAGCTCATGTTAATGACTAACTACAGGCCAACAGGTTTCAGAAAAGTGAGGATTTTATTTGAAAAATATTTTACTTTGCTTTGTTATTGTTGCAAGAGCATTTTATCAATCAGGGATTACCAACTTCTGGGTTAAACACGTTTAAGGGATCAAAATATGATATATTTTTTTATACATTTAAACACTTCCTTGTGGTCTACATAACATGTAATGATGGTGCTTTGGTTCAAATGTTGCATAGATTTAGTTTTACTGACCATCTTTAAGCTGTTTTCTGGCAAAGCATTCCTCCAAGCCAATCCTCCTTTGACTGTGTCTTCTCCGTCAGCCATGTTAGTTTTTAGCGCTTTTATATCTAGTTTACTGACAGACATAAATTAGAATTATACGCTACATTTTATACGAAATTGCACCGGCGCAGGATTTTCGCTAGCATATGCATGTACGAGCCAGTCTGCTCTTCAACAAGAGAATAGAGAAGAATAAGACTTTGGACTACATCTAAATAAAATGCTGCAAAGCTCTTGGGGTAAACACTACCATATATGGAGATATCTGCTGATATAACTGTGTCAAAATACGTCTAAAATTCCAAATGGCTAGTTTGAAGCAAGTTTGGAAGAAGGCAAAATTGTTTTATTAATATCTCCGCCATGCCTTCATGGTTGGATTTCATATTTTTGGGACTTTTGGGGATCACAAATACACAAAAACAGGTTCCAACAGATATGAAAAGTTGGTTTTGCATACTAGGACCCCTTGAGTTAACAGACCTATGCGTATCTCATAAGAGTGCACCCCTCACATTTCAGACTTTAGACAACAATGGTTGTGTTGACTAGGGCTGCAACAATTAGTCAACATAATCAACATTTATTATTTTCGACGAGTTGCTTTATACAATTTTAATTGCTATATCGCCAGGAATGTTCATGTTTACAGTGTTGTTTCTTTAGGCAAATAATTGCAGCTAAATAACCCTAACCGTACTGGATGACTGCATGTCATGTTTACAGGACATCTTGCACTTTAAGTCTGTTGATTTATTTTCCACTGCTGTTATATGCGTTGTGTAATAAAGTAAAACCATTTGTTTCTCAGTAATATGTTTATTTTTTGGAAATGTAATAATTTTTAAAAAATGAGTTGAAATCAAGTTGTGGACTCAACATGAAGCTCAAATGTGAACAGCAGATCATAAAACTTAGACTTAGACAAACAAGGGAAATTGTTCCACACAGTAGCTCCGTTACAAAGCATGGAAAGGGAAAGGATAATGCAGGTATAAAGTAGGCTAAAAATGTACCATAGTAGCAATATAAAATATAACATATATGTAATATTTACATATTATATATAGTATATACCGTATTTTTTGGACTATAAATCGCAGTGTTTTTTCATAGTTTGGCCGGGCTCCAGTGTGATTTATATATGTTTTTTTCCTTCTTTATTATGCATTTTCGGCAGGTGCGATTTATAATCCGGGGCGATTTATACTCCGAAAAATATGGTAATATATACTGATATATTATATTATATTATATTTTATATAATATATACAATATATAACAAATCCCAATTACCATGTACAATATTACAGTATTAAGCTATAATCTATAATCTATAATTTGACTAGTTGACTAATCGAAAATATCAACACTGACAAGTCGATAATAAAACAATCGTTAGTTGCAGCCAGTGTGTTGACTAATTTTCAGTAAATAAAACATATACTGCGATGTACTGTAAGATGTACACTGACTACTTCAAACTATATCTAAGTTTACTTCCTTTTAGTCTGTTAGTTATGTGAGATACTATACACTTATTTCAATCAATGTCAAGCAATCAATCAATGTTTATTTATATCGCCCTAAATCACAAGTGTCTCAAAGGGCTGCACAAGCCACAACGACATCCTTGGTACAGAGCCCACTTAAGGGCAAGGAAAAACTCACCCCAGTGGGATGTCGATGTGAATGACTATGAGAAACCTTGGAGAGGACCGCATATGTGGGTAACCCCCCCCCCCAGAGGAGGGGGTTACATTTTATTTTGTAGTAATTTTGAAGTAAAAGATCAGTCGATCATTTAATTAAATAGTTATAAAGGAAAATCCTGTTATAAATCACTCCCCGTGCAGCCCGCTGGAGCTTTGTGTTTCTACTTTTCCATTCTAATCATCACACAATAGTGTCGTGGCTAAAACTTGGCAAGGATGGTAGCTAATTTAGCTGAAGCACCAGTGTGTGTTTTTTAATCCCCTCTAAATGCCACCTGTTTTGTTTCTGATGATAGTGCTGCCAGAGTGCTGGTGTATGTGTGCTTGTGTCTGCTGAGGCTCTTTTGATCTGCACCTCTGCTACCTATTCTGGAAGAAAGTGTACTGTCCTAGTACCCAGCAGCACACTGTCTGGACACTTAATTGCCTGTCATTTCCCAACCATGCATGTGGGCTGTAATTACCTGTAAGGCAATAAAAGACACAGTAGCGGGGTTTTAACATGACATCACCTTAGGAAGTGATGTCAGGCACCACAGGAATCAAGTGAGAACTCTCACAGGAGGACAAGGTGAACGTTTTGGTCAGCTTTGTAGCCTAAAGCCGTTAGGGCCTCCCCTCCTATAAACTTCTGTTTACAGGTGTGACTCTGTCGTCCTTTCCCAGAGGCTGCACTGACTTCCCCTCACTCTGCCTTCAATTGGTTTCACTTACGTTTAGCCATAGGGCGCAGGGAGTGGTTAACAAGCGTACCTGGGGTTGAAGTTTATGTGCTGGAGTTTACTGTGAACCTGCTCTGTACAGGATCTGCACTTTTTATGCACTTTAGCTCCAGCTGCTTTTGTCGTCCTAATTCTATCTCCTGTAGAGATTAAGTGACGTAAAGGACAAGGTGTTCTTGTCATCCTTGATGGTCGGATGAGTTATGGTTATGGTGTGTTTATTTCAAACATGCATACAATTACAATGTAATAAATCACATATTTCCAGTTTTTCATTACAGCATGTCGAAAAAGGAGTATGAGGAAGCATAGTTTATTTAATCCTACCCAGTTTTTAGCACATTTGTTTGTACTCAATTTGTCATACCACAGTATTAAAGCAATACATGAGTAAAAATAAATGAATGAATATCAGTAAGTAAATAATAACTAAATGCATAAATAAACAATAAATAAAGTTCTCATAAGTAGTTAAGTAAATTCTGGTTCTCATTATGAGATGAATGTGAGTGTGAATGTTATCTCTCTATCTGTGTTGGCCCTGCTATGAGGTGGCGACTTGTCCAGGGTGTACCCCGCCTTCCACCCGTGTGCAGCTGGGATAGGCTCCAGCACCCCCCGCGACCCCGTATGGGACAAGCGGTAGAAAATGGATGGATGGATGGATTATGAGATGAATAAGATTAACTCATTTTTTGATAAAGTTCAATGTTGGAATTGACTTCACAATACGTATCACTGTACTTGAGTCACGATAGGATAGTGTATTGTGATATTTTTATATCCATCCATTTTTTACCGCTTGTCCCTTTCGGGGTCGCGGGGGTTGCTGGAGTCTATCTCAGCCAGAGGTGGGTAGTAACGCGCTACATTTACTCCGTTACATCTACTTGAGTAACTTTTGGGATAAATTGTACTTCTAAGAGTAGTTTTAATGCAACATACTTTTACTTTTACTTAAGTATATTTATAGAGAAGGAACGCTACTTTTACTCCGCTACTTTTATCTACATTCAGCTCGCTACTCGCTACTAATTTTTATCGATCTGTTAATGCACGCTTTGTTTGTTTTGGTCTGTCAGACAGACCTTCAAAGTGCCTGCCTTACTGGTGACGTTTCACTTCGTTCCACCAATCAGATGCAGTCACTGGTGACGTTGGACCAATCAAACAGAGCCGGGTGGTCACATGACCTGACTTAAACAAGTTGAAAAACTTATTGGGGTGTTACCATTTAGTGGTCAATTGTACGGAATATGTACTGTACTGTGCAATCTAATAATAAAAGTTCCAATCAATCAATCAAAAGTGTGAAGGAAAAAATATACTTTTTTTATTTCAACCGTACAAAAGCCTCAAGACTGACCGCACATGAGGACGTTCCTGTCTTCACAATAAAAGTGCCGCTCCATCGCGCCTGCGCTTTCAAAACAAGAGTCTCCGAAAGCCAGCGCAAACAAGCTAGCAAGCTACGGAGTTTGACGCCAATATATTTCTTGTAAAGTGTATAAAAACGAATATGGACGCTGGACAAATAGGATGCCAAAAACCCACCACTTTCATGTGGTATTAGACAGAAAGGAGGAACTTTTCTTCTCCTCCATTTGAAAACGTGGACGTTATCATCACTACTGTCTGATTACAATCAATGCAAGTCATCAGAATCAGGTAATACGCCAACTTATATTCTAGTCTTCATTAAAGAAAGGAATCTATATGTTAAACATGCATGTATATTCATTAAAACACCTTTAACATGTAAACAAAAACAGCAAAATAAATACATATAAATGATATACTGTATATATCAATGTGTATATATATATATATATATATATATATATATATATATATATATGAGTGTGTATGTTACTCATCAGTTACTCAGTACTTGAGTAGTTTTTTTCACAACATACTTTTTACTTTTTACTCAAGTAAATATTTGGGTGACTACTCCTTACTTTTACTTGAGTAATAGATCTCTAAAGTAACAGTACTCTTACTTGAGTACAATTTCTGGCTACTCTACCCACCTCTGATCTCAGCTGCATTCGGGTGGAAGGCAACTATATAGATAAATGCATCCTTTTCAACCTGTGGCTTTATACTGTAGGTTGGGTAAGTCTTCAAAAAAATATATAATAAAAATAAAAATATAAAAGGATTAAAAAAATAAAAGGTGTAAAATTTCATAAAATCGGTTTAAATAAAAGTATATTACCGAAATATATATATATATATATATATATGAAATAATATATGATGGCTTACAAAATGTATTTTTCGTCAAGTGAAACGATACCGACAAGTGCAACAGTAAATGTTTAAAAAGTGTGAATTAATGCAATTTAAAGTTTCAATTTAGTTTTTTCATAGAAACAAGGTATTGTTTTCTGGCTGAAATGGGCATGAGAATAAACTTCATACCGTGGTTCAATTACTTTCAGTCTTCTCAGCAACTGAAAACAACTTTAAATGCTAAAAAAATATAAATTGCATTTGTGATGGCATTAGCTCAATCTAAAGAGAGACATTAGAAGTTAAGAAGTAGAAAGCACGGGTAAAATCATGGCATAATAACTTAAAAATACAACTACGACAACTTCAGATTGTTTTCTTTGTTCTACTTTGGCCCAAAATAGAACGATCACATTCTGAAAATGTACATATCACAAATAATCCTCTTGACAAAACACTTCAAGTTAGTTGACAATTCTGAGGAAAAAAATGGTGTAGTTTCAAAAACACCATATAGAACACAATGAACTTAGACTTGATCTCAGTGTATCTACAAAGCAGTGACGTGCAGTCAGGGGAGGCAGGTGAGGCCCCGCCTCACCTGCCATCATGGAAAGAAAAAAAATGTAAAAATAAAAAATAAAAATAAAATTGTTGTATGTATCTAGTGATTATACTATAAAGTTATTTTCCATTTAACTTCACCAGTTTTAGATTATTTTTATTAAAAATCGCTGAATTTTCACATTTGCCGTTCAAATTACTTGCTTATGGCAGTCCATCGATGTCGATGATGACGTTGCTCCAAACGAAGTATTGGATTGGTTATTGTTGTGCCTTTCGCCTGTGCGTAGCCAGGTGGCTGCTCAGGCCTATGCGTGATCCACAGACTTTGTCACAGGAGGGGCAGGGGAAGGCAGCAGTGATGGTCGCTAGTGCTGTGGCACGTTGGTGTCTTTGTGCACGCCGCTGTGCTCTCCGCTCTGTGAACTTCTCCTGAAGATGAGTGATTCCCTGGTGGCAGGTAGAGCTCCAGGTCTGGCGGTCAGCAGCCAGGGACTCCAGTGCTGGTGGTTCGATGTCACACTTTTTCAGGAGAGTTTTAATGTGGTCCTTGTACCGTTTTTTCTGGCACCCGGCAGACCTTTGACCGACTGAAAGCTGGCCATACAATATCTGACGGGGTAGGCGGTGGGCTGGCATACGGATCACATGTCCGACCCATCTTTGGTGTTTTTGGCCAAGGAGTGCTGTGATGCTGGGTGTGTTGGTCCGGTCATAAATTTCAGTGTAGAGCACCCTGTCTTCCCAGGTCAGACCTAGGATCCTTTGGAGGCAGAAGATGTGGAAGGCCTCGAGACTCTGGATGTGCCTCTGGTAGGGTGTCCAGGTTTCAGAACTATAGAGCAGCGTGGAGAGGCAGACTGCCTTATACACGGCTGTCTTGGTGGAGATGGTTAGATTCCTGTTCAGGAAAACCCTGGACCGTAGCCTTCCAAAGGCAGCAGAGGCCAGACCAATACGGGCCTGGACGTCATCGTCAATGGTGCAGGATGGCGACAGGGTGCTACCGAGGTAGGTGAAGTGGGGGACGGTGGCTAATGGGTGCCCGTCAAGGGTGAAGATCGGCGTGTTTGGCTGGGGAGTAAACTCCTGCACGAGTATTTGTGTTTTCTTGGTGTTTATCTGAAGACCAATGGCACTGTAGATGGAGGCTAGCACATTCAGTGCGCGCTGGAGAGAAAATAAAATTGTTATATGTATCTAGTGATTATACTATAAAGTTATTTTCCATTTAACTTCACCAGTTTTAGATTATTTTTATTAAAAATCGCTGAATTTTCACATTTGCCGTTCAAATACTGAGAAGAGACTTGCGGTGATCAGCAGCCAATTGAGCCTCACCATAGTTTAGTTAGCTGAGGTATATAATGTACAGTGTATTTTGTCAACAACTGTATGTGTGTAACGTATTTCTTGTGCTGAGTAATCATAAAACGGCTGCGAAGACGCACTGGCTGAGGCTCGCAATAATTTTGGTGATTTAACCCCCAATTCCAACCCTTGATGCTGAGTGCCAAGCAGGGAAGAATGCTGGTATGAGCTTTTAAACATAACCCGTTAACTGCTGCCAATCAAATGGTGAATAATATACTCTTTAGGGTTCATATGTTTGTAAATCTGACTGTGATGAAGTCAGTGCCTCACCAGCCATGAACCTCACCGCACGTCACTGGTATACATATGTATTAGAGATGCGCGGATAGGCAATTATTTAATCCGCAACCGCATCAGAAAGTCGTCAACCATCCGCAATCCACCCGATCTAACATTTGATCAGAACCGCATCCGCCCGCCATCCGCCCGCACCCGCCCGTTGTTATATATCTAATATAGACGATGCAAGGCATTAGTGAGGTTATAAAGCTTTTGCCTGTTGAAGAAAGGAGACTGATCCAATGCAGCACAGACATTCGCGTGCCACGCTGTCACGACCCAGATGCACACCAATGCGCAATCATATGGGAGCCGCGCTGAGCGCACCTCCAAGCGCGTCTCGCTGCCGGCGACGGCCGAGTATATGGGCCCGACGCTCCATCGCCATCCATTTTCAGGGCTAGTTGATTCGGCAGGTGGGTTGTTACACACTCCTTAGCGGGTTCCAACTTCCATGGCCACCGTCCTAGCTGCTGTCTATATCAACCAGGGTGAGCCCCACCCCTTTCGTGAGCGCACTGCGCGCGGAGTGACCCCTGTTACGCGCCCCCGACAACAGGGGTGGCGGGCAGGTAAGCTGCGCGGGCGGAGCGCGCGGAGTGACCCCTGTTACGAGCCCCCGGCCACGGGGATGGCGGGCAGGTAAGCTGCTTACCTGCTGCGCGTGACGCCGGCCGCGGCGAAGGCGGACGAGGCGGGGTGTCGGTGCGGTGGGCGCGGTGGTGACCCTGGACGTGCGTCGGGCCCTTCTCGCGGATCGCCTCAGCTACGGCTCCCGGTGGGGCCCTCTCGGGGGAAGGGGCCTCGGTCCCGGACCCCGGCGAGGCGTCCCTTCTCCGCTCCGTAAAAGTGTCCATCTCTTTTTTTTTTTTTCTTCTGTTGTGGCATATGCTGCAGGTGCCTGCTCGTTTTTCGTATGTGGGTAACAACATTTAACTATGTATATATATTTCCGAATTGGTTTAACTGCCACCCGCCTGAATCTATTTAAAATCTAATTTTTTTTAATAATTTGAACCACCCGACCCGACCCGACCCACGGATAAAATCAAATTTTTTAAAATTTCATCCGCCCGATCCGCGGATAATCCGCGGACTCCGCGGTTGTGCCCGCAAACCGCGCATCTCTAATATGTATATATGTATGTATGTATGTATTTATATCTATATGTATATGCGTAGGTGTATGTATATATATATATATATATATATGTATATGTATGTACAGTATATATGTATATATATATATGCATATGTGTATGTATGTATATATGTGTATGTATATATGAATGTGTGTATATATATATATGTATATATATATATATATATATATATACTGTATCTATGTTGTGTTCTCTAACATCCAAAAAATAGAATTGACACAATACCGCATACGTTTGTAGCCAAAGGAGGAGCCGTTTATACATATGATTAATAAGTACATATAATACATTTAGAATACAGTATGTAATAATAATAATGATGTACATTATGATCATTAATGATGCATAAATCGATTCATAATCGAATCGTAGCCCCTGGATCTTAATCTTAATCCAATTGTGAGGTACCTAAAGATTCCAAATATTTCCACCTTTAGCTTGATTTTAGTAGAAGGGCACTTTGAATTCTGTGAAGACTGAAAACGATAGACAGGCCGGAAGTGTGTATTGGGATACGGTAAGAATCCATACAAATTCAATGAACGTCAGCACAAGTGTGCCATTTCCAGCACTAAAACAAAATGTTCCAAAGTGGTAAAGAGCAAGTTATTGCACCCCTAAATGTACAATTAGATAACTGATTATTTCATATGTATATACTATATATATTGTTTGCTTTTTAGAACTGTTTCAAACAACAACAAAAACAACACCAGCTCCATGTCTGCATGCAATTATGATTCTTGCGTGAACCACATTCATTGTGGTGGAGCCAGCGACTGGGAACAGATGTTTGAGTAAGCCTTACTGTAGCATGTAACCACTTTCTCGACCAGGAGAAAGAAGAAATCCCTTTCAACATTAAATAGTCCTTTTATGCAACAATTGTCTCTCTCTAACGCACTTTTAGACGTTACAGCTGCTGATTTAGCATTAAGATCACCTTAAGAAGAAATTGGTTTTAATCGTGCAAATCTGCCACTTTTTTGCATTCTTTCATGGGTAGAGGAAAAAAAACTTTACAGCTTTAAGTAGTTAACATTTGCAAATGAAAAGCCACTCCCTCTATTCGTACTGTAAAGTTGTCATAAAATAATAGTGACACACACACCAATTATTATGATATTATTCTTGGTGCTGGAAAGTAATTTGGGGAGATTTATGATGGAATGTGACTTCATAATGAAAGAGAAATATTTGATATAACAGTGACAATCTGGAGCCTCTGATCTCCACACACACACACGCTCATCACTCCCTTTTATTAAACTGTGTTGTTTACCTGCCAGTAAACAAGCACACCAGCGGGTGTGGTGGCCTGGAGACGCACTGGAAGCAAGGTCTGATGGGAAGATAGACTTATCATCGCCATGCAGCTGCCTGAGGCGGCCATGGCCCACATGCGGGTTATCTGACCGCCGTTTGCCCTTCGCAGTGGTGTTCCCTTTTTTTGTGTGATGGCCCGTCATGGCTCGCCAGCTTCTCCAGGACGACTGAAGCAAGGAGCAGATGGTCGCAGAAGGCGGTGGGACGGGATAGAGGCACAAAGCTCATGTGGAGAAGGAATGATCCGACAGAAAAGGGGCTTTGTGTGGGAGAAAATTAGCAGATTAGCATGTAGGCAGAGAAGGAGAATGGAGACCTTTTTTGTGGTTTTGATTAGTGCTGGGCGATATGGAAAAAAATGTATATCACGATATGGATCATTTTATATCACGATTACGATATAACACGATATAGCTATGGTACGCTTTCAGTTCTATGAAAAATTTAACAACATACATGACCACTTACCTTTTTTCTCACTTTATTTGCAAGTGAAATAAACAAATACATTTGGTTTAGCAAACAACAATAGCAACGATACACATTATTCAGGGTTCACTGCCACACAGCCACATGAACAATAACACTACACGAAGCCTGACAGGACAGTTTAATAATAAACGGGATACTTCATGCAAAGGTACACCCTTACACTCTATTCAGAGGTATGTTAGAAACACGACATAAGAAACATGGATAAACACAGCAATATTAACGTTTGCTGCCACACATACCTTGGGCTATCGCGGCTCCATTGTGATCCTCTGGGAAATAAGTAGTTTGCAGGCAGCGATAAAGACATGCACCTGGGGATAGGTTGATTGGCAACACTAAATTAGCCCTAGTGTGTGAATGTGAGTGGGAATGTTGTCTGTCTATCTGTGTTGGCCCTGTGATGAGGTGGCGACTTGTCCAGGGTGTACCCCGCCTTCCGCCCGAATGCAGCTGAGATAGGCTCCAGCCCCCCCGCGACCCCGAAAGGGACAAGCGGTAGAAAATGGATGGATGGAGGCAGCAATAAATAAAGCCAGACTAACGAGCTACCCCTTCGTTTGGGTAGGAGTTCGTCCTGGGACTCCGTCTCTGCTGATTGTGGGGGTTCAATTTATTTTTCCGCCAGCGCATCGCCTACCCGTCCTGTCTCCATGTTTACTTACAATGATCCCTCATGTGTGTAACCCAGGTAACCCGCAACGGCGGGAGACGCTGGACACAAATATGGCACGTAAAGCGGCGTCATGTTGCAAAATCGAAAGAGAAATGAGAGCCTACATGTCAATGCATCCTTTTCTTTGTAAGGAACTATTGTTTTCTCTCCCGTTTGACACCAAATACACTTACTGAATGTGCAATTATTATTGTTGTTGTTACAATGAATCATCTGATGGCACAAGCCCTATGGATAAAATACAGCCTATCGCTTGAAATGATAAAAATAGAAATGGCACGATAGACATTTTTCAAACGTGCCCACAATATGTATCGTCATATCGCCCAGCACTAGTTTTGATCCTCCCTATAGAGGCCTTTTACAATAAAGTTGGATGCAGGGAATCCTTTCAGAGCCTGTAATCACAGTCATGTAACTGTACTTGCAGGGGTGCGTGGGATGGGGGAGAGCATGCCGGGGGGAAGAGGGTCTACAGTGACATACTGCCTCCATAGAGGAAGGAGCAAAGCCCTGTAAATCCCCCTATGTTTGCGGTCCTGAGCCCTCCTCATCTTCAGCGGCCTATCAACACACAGACTTTCTCACGCCACTCAGGCACCACTTCTCTTTCGCCACTGTCTCCTTGCTTCTTTCTCTCAGTCCCCCCTCCTTTCAGTCTTCTTCTTTGCCTGTCAAAACAGGCAAAGACGCTCGACTCAATTGTCATCGCGACTCCTTGTTCCTCATATCTCCGCACCAGTCTTTCCTCTTGTGCAATCTGCATCCCCTGGTAGGAGTCTTGTTTGATGGCTTCCTGCTTGTAAGTTAGTCTGCGGAGATGCTTTGTGGTACAAGACATTTAACTGACATGTTGATTTAAATGAACCTTTTTCATTCTGTGCATTCTGTGTGCTCTGCAACAATATTTTTGGAAAACGGGTTCCAGAGGGGGTAAATCTGAAAACCCTGCCATTTTTTTGCCGTGTGGACAAGCAAACCACAACTTTTTGAGAATGACGTCATTACCATCACTCCCAGTCGACAGTCTCACAATATTTTATCGCAGAAGAACCCTGATTTACAAATTTAATTGGTTCTTCAATAGGGTTTGCAAGTAGAACAATTAAATCTCTCCATAAGAAACAATGTAAACATGTTCCAGCCGCTACAAAAGTCTGCATTTTAGTAAAACTTTGTACACTTTGAACAAAATATAAAGTGCTGTACAGTAGAGGTGCTGAAAAAGTGATTCACATCAGAATTCTTATTAATTCAGATGCAAAATTAAGTCATAATTTGAAGAATTTATTTTTTTAAAGAAAAAAAAAGGTTTTGTTTGGTCTTTTATTTAAGGATAAGTTTAAAAAAAATATATACCGTATCCACTCGGCATCTATTGTACCTGTCGCCCCTGGGTAGGGTCTCCACATCTGCGATCCCCTCCAAGGTTTCTCGTTGTTCCCATTGTGTTGAGTTTTTTTCTTACCCTGATGTGGGATCTGAGGATGTCGTTGTGGCCTGTGCAGACACTTGTGATTAAGGGCTTTATAAATAAACTTTGATTGATTAAATGATATTTTCCAGACTATAGAGCGCACAGGGATATAAGCCGAACCCCCTAAATTTTAGAAGGAAAAAATATTTTCAGATAAGCCGCAGATATATACGTTGTGAAATTAGTTATTTGCACAGTAAGATTCTGTAAATGTTTGTTTACATACCTTATTTGTTCCCTGTAACACGGCAGTAAAACGGCTGATCAAACAAAACAGAAGTCATAATGGACCCACTAGCTGCATAAGCTAGCTCTCCAATCAGCTATACCGACTCAATAACTCCACTTTGACGTCTTGATAATTTTTACTGAGGATTTTTTTAGTTTAAAACAATACAAAAATCATGCCGTTTTAAATTAATGATACTAACACAGACACTCATAAACGTGTTAGCATATTAGCTAATAGTAACGACGCTAGCGTCATTACATTACAATATGTATGAAAACACTCTTACAGACATCACACATGGGACGGTTTAGTAAGTATAAACAGTTTTAGTTATACTGTAAAACTTTCAAACGTTGTTTGGAGTGATAAATTAAAAATCCATACGAGTAAAAACGCTATGGACGGCTAGAAGACTGAACGCCACTTCTTCTTCCGGTTGTTGAAAGCACTAAATAGAAGGACACTGCAGCACCTGCAGTGAGCGAATTTGTCCAAAAGATGGGGCCATAGCACAAACAATAAAACACTCTGTGTGTTTTTGCTTCTTTTTTTTTTTTATGTAATTGAGAGGGACAAGCGGTAGAAAATGGATGGATGGATTTTTTTCATGGCCGTCAGCAAATAAATATCTATAAATTAGCCGCTCCGTCTTCCAAGCCGCATGGTTCAAAGTGTAGGAAAAAAGTTGCCGCTTATAGATTCGGAATTTACGGTATTTTTAAACCATCTCCGCGCACAATTGCTGCCAGTACACATCATATGTCAGCAGTTTTTGCAACATTTAACATGTTTTAAAATGTTTTATTGTAATTTGTATTACAAATATCTGTATCAATAGAATATCTGTTTGAATCTAGAATAATGTTGAATTGAGAATGGATTCAGAATCAAATAGTCACTCCAATAATTAGAATGGAATTACTATCCATTTGTGTATATCAAAGAAACATAAGGGGGTGATCAATTATCTCGTTATTGAGAAACAAAAACAAAACAACACCTAGCTAAACTGTCCTCATATGCAGTTGCCATTTTAACACACACCCATACACTGTCACTAGCTTTGTGTCGCACTCACAGTTTGAAATCATAAAACCCCTTAATTTGAACAACGATTCCAAATAAAACATTTAATCTACATTCCCTTGTCGGTAAAGTTTTTTATCTTGGTGTGCAGCGGGAGGAAGATGAAAGCGGCACTGTCGACAATCAATCAATCAATCAATCAATCAATGTTTATTTATATAGCCCTAAATCACAAAAGTCTCAAAGGGCTGTACAAGCCACAACGACATCCTCGGTACAGAGCCCACATAAGGGACGTCGATGTGAATGACTATGAGAAACCACATATGTGGGTAACCCCCCCTCTCTAGGGGAGACCGAAAGCAATGGATGTCGAGTGACATAATATTGTGAAAGAACAGTCCTTAGTGGATCTAACATAGTAGTGAGAGTCCAGTCCATAGTGGGGCCAGCAGGAGACCAGCAGGAGACCATCCCGAGCGGAGACGGGTCAGCAGCGCAGAGATGTCCCCAACCGATGCACAATGCTTTATGGATACTCTTCCTGAATTTTCAAGCGACGGCACCACTTGTCCTTTGCTTTATTCGGACTCACATTGAGCTAGAAAAACTCAAAAAATACTGTAAAAAGGCTAAAAACATTTAAAAAGCACACAATGTAACACAGTAGCTAGCAATCAGCCTGCCCATAATGGATGTGCTGCCGCACACAAAATGGCTGCTTTAACGCGAAACCCACAAGCGTTCTTGTGTGTGTGGACAGGGTCGAACTTCAACTGAGGAATAATCTAACAAATGCCAGTTTTCTAATAATATCAAGATTACAAGAACCGACCTTGTTGTTGAGATAAACTTCATTCTTTAGAATGTTGTCATTTCAAAACAACATGGATGCAAAAAATGGGTGTAACAACTCAATGGAAAGAGGACATCAGGATGCTTCAACAACACTTTTACAGCCCACTTTTAAACCTCCAGAGTAAAAATTAAATAATGCATGTCGGGTGGAATATGACGTTATGTTTGGCGGGATCTCTATACGCTTCTCTCAGTTCATGATTGACACATAAAAGGCAAACCGTACAATGACGTAATCCGCATAATACGCCTATAAAGCAGTTGTAACATGTTAAATAAACCGGCATTGTTTTTCTTTCTGTCTGTCTCCAGGAATGTGCAAATACTACAGTGCTGATTTTTCGCATAGAGGGAAGTCGAAAATAGGGAATAGAGTAGTGCATCTTAACAACAATATTGGTTTTCTTGAACAACAGTCAGTTTGAATGAAACAGTTGAAATTATATTAAGATTGGATTTGGCCTTTGAAATGCAATTCGAGTTGAGTTGTGTCAGTAACTTTTATTTTGTTGTTATGATTAATCCGGGGCTAAGTTTTTGGAAAAAGAGACCAGCACAGCGAGTCCACTACGGCTCAGAGCACTTGCCTCTGTAAAGTACAGTGGGCTGCCTTGAGTGTGTCACAGCCATATGGATGCTGCTCTAAAGAGTGATTCCACTGTGGGCAGAGTCACTCAGCTGTGGGGAAGGCCGGCTGTCATCCTGCGTAACGTATTCATTCAAGCTGACAGCAGACTTTATTGGAGTCAGACCGCGGCTGGCATCGAAGCAAAGAGGCAGGAATAAAAGCCATCTCTATGCCCAAGAACAAAAGGTCATCAAGGAATCCAACTTTAAGGTCATGAGGTGATGTGGGGGGGGGAGGGTGTTGGTCAAAAGGTTGAAACACTTTCACTGATGCCTCTGCATTCTAGTTGTTTTTAAGTCTGTATACTTGTGCAAGGTGCTTACAGTCAGTACGTGTCCATGCACTAAATTAGTCCCATTTCTCAAACCGTTTGGCTCTAAGGCCATGTCTACACTAAGGTGTTTAACCCCTTAAACAAATAATTATTTAGCCTAAGCCCCGTTTCAGCCACACTAAATCATCGTTTAAGGTCCCCCTGCTCGGACAAATTTTTACACGGGTAAGTCAGCCGTGTAATTCTTGAATCTCCGGCACTTAGCTTTGTATGGACTCCATGATTGTTTACAAAGTGAGTTCGGACAGGAAGTGACGCCAGAAAGGCCGCGCCCGCACAATTAAAACAGAATAACCTTGTCACAAAAACATACCTTTAGTTATGTCCTCCCTTTGCTGGGGAAAATCTTTGCTGCTCAAGCTGGCCTCCACCGGCAATGGGGAGCACTCCAAAAACCGCGACAGAATGTCCCCGTATTTCGATGGCGAGGACTCCCAATCAGCATTCCTCGTTTTATAGTCTTGAGTCACTTTTAAGAGTAACTCCACCTCGTCGTCAGACCACACAAAGAATTCTCTCTTCTTCACTACAAGAGCAGCCATTTTCTATACCGTCACAGATAGAAAGAATACACTTCCAGGTCAGGTATGACGCGCACATTTTTTTTTCCGTGCATGCGTACTAGGTCGCGTTGCGCCGGTGGACGGAGGGAGGCGGGGGTCTTAAACGGTGGCATTGTTGTGTGTGGATACGGATAAGGTTAGGTGTGATTTACCCTGGATAACCTTATCCGGCTTAGTGTAAACGGGGCCTAAATAAGCATCCGACAACCCATGGAAACACATTAATCCAACCGTGTTTGGTTTTTGAAAAGTCGGACTAACACACTTGGATCATGCGATTGAAAACCAGATCTCTTGAGTGGGTGTGGGTTGCCGAGGGGACCCTTCGTATCGCGCATGCGCCAGTCTCAACATGCAGGATATAACCTCGGAAGCAGATACCATACAAGAAAAACATAAGCAACAAATGGAGTGTAAAGGAGCATGTTCATTTGCTTCACAATATAAAAGAACAGAACATTTTCAAGTGCATTGATGGGAGAGAAAAATATTTATTGAAGAAGGTAGCTAAGGAAAAGGAGAATTTTGGCTTAATTCTGACTCCCGAACGAAATACAAATGAGATGAAAGAGATTGAAGCAGGTATATTAAAGGCAAATAATAAAGCGTACACTAACTTCTTCATGCTGCATTTGTGCAATCCAAACTGATTAACAATAACTCTGTATTCCAAACAACTGACAAGATAGTCCAGAACAATACTAAACCTCATCTGGAACTGTATCGGCCATGGCACGAATGGTCTTTTCCTTTGGATTTAAAACTCATTCCATCAATATACGGAGCCTCATGATTCTTCATCCAAAAATTCCTTCGAAAAAACTTTCTCCCACCGGTCTTTCTTTGCTTTGGACCTGCATCCGCACCGAAACCTTCTTGGTAGTAGTGTCGTGTTCGTAGCGCAAGATCTAAGATCATATCTTGATGCTGTCTGCTATTTAACATCAGCATAGCCTTTACAAATGTCATATTTTTAATGCGTGCCAATAATTCAGCGGACACCGCGTACAACAGAGCCAGACTGTTTGCTGGTAAGGAGGCGCAGATGCCTAGTATGACGTCATAGGTCAACCGGAAAAGCAACACATTTGACCAATAGTCGCATTAGAGAGTGTGCATAAATGAGTTCGCAATTTTTTTCAGTTGTAGTCAATAAGTTCATTATTTCTTCTTTTGTGTTGCAGACTGGCTCATACATGCACATGCATGCTAAGATTCTCAGCTAGTGCCATTTGTAATACAAAGTAGCACATAGTTCCATCATATCTGTGAGTAGACTGGATATGGAAGCGCTAAAAACTACAACATGGATGACAGGGTAGAGATGTACTGGGGGAGCTCTTTGCCTGGAGGAGGGCTTCGGCACATAAATAAAACTGCCCACAAAAAGCCTTCTGAAGCAGCTTGAAGATGGTCTGTAAAACAAAACAAAATCTATGCAAAATGTTACTTCAAAGCACCACCATTACATGTTATGTAGACCACAAGGAAGTGTTTTAAATGTAGGAAAAATCTTAGTAAGATCCCTTTAACTGAAGACTTTTGAGACAAGTTACAGGACGATAAATCTAACATTAGCTTTATTAAAAGTCCGGTCACATTTTTTTTATAAGCCAAGTTTAATTTACTTGGTGCAGTGATACGCTCCAACTAACTCGACTACATGCTTTGCCATGTTTTTCAAGATTTATTTCAATTAATATCGTCCTCTTCTTCTTTTCAGCACTGTCCTTCACACTATCTTTCCCCCTTCTCATGGTTGGAAAACAAAGTTATGTTCATGTCTTGCTATAAGATAATGCTAGCAAGGAAGACCAGATGTTTTGGTCAGATCTTACGGGGTTCCCTGTGACATTTTGTACGCTAACAAATGGTGTGAATGCTCAAATATTTGCTTGCAACTTAATGCATAATTAGCCGAGAGACAGCTCTTTTTAAAAACACTCCTAACCTGAGGTACCACTGTATAATAACTTAAATGGATTAAAGAGTGCAAAATACTCTAAACCAATTTTCCAACTCAGTCCTAACATGTGGGATATTAATGACTAATAGATTATGAGGATGTTTGAAGTAAACTTCAATCCAAGCAACTGTGTTAAACTACACACAAGTAAAATACTAAGAAAGGCTTGATAGAAAACCTTATACCGTATTTTCCGCACTATAAGGCGCACCGGATTATAAGGCGCACCTTCAATGAATGGCATATTTCAAAACTTTGTTCACATAAGGCGCACCTATGCATCCATTAGATCATGGGTGTCAAACTCTGGCCCGCGAGCCAGAATCCCATGCAGCCCTAACTCTTCCGGGCTGCAATATACACCCCCCCCCCCACCCACCACCACCCGCCCGCCTCAACCGACGCACAGGGGGGTTTGGTGGTAGCGGGGGTGTATATTGCAGCCCGGAAGAGTTAGGGCTGCATGGGATTCTGGGTATTTGTTTTGTTGTGTTTATGTTGTGTTACGGTGCGGATGTTCTCCAGAAATGTGTTTGTCATTCTTGTTTGGTGTGGATTCACAGTGTGGCGCATATTTCTAACATGTTAAAGTTATTTATATTGGCACCGTCAGTGTAACCTGTATTGCTGTTGGCCAAGTATGCATGGCATTTACGTGTGTGCGTGCTGAAGTCGCTCATATCTTGTGACTGGGCCAGCACGTTGTTGGAATGGATGAAAAGCAGACGTGACGACAGCTCGTGGAGGACGATAAATGCAGTGCCTTTAAAGCACGCCCCCAAGACTGTGGTCCGGTTGGACTATGAGGTATAATGACTGATGAACAACTTCGTTCGATAATGAAGGTTGCCTCAGCTCAAAGCCTGAGCCCCGACATTAATGAACTAGCATCCAAGAAAAGATGGCAGGTATCTGGCTTGGGCACATCAGATTAGATCAGTGTGTTGCAAACTGAGCAGTTTAAAGTCCTGAATGGTTGGTTTATTCATTGTTATTTTATTTTCTAATTTATTAGCCTGTGGAAAAAGGTAATGTTGATATTTACCTCAGAAGGCTGCAAATAGAAAAGAGAATTTTTATTTAAATTGTATTTGATATGCCATTGATATTTTTTAATTATTATTATTATTATTATTTGAAACTCTTATTTTGCATGTCACTATAAAGTTATATAAGCCTTCCTTGTTCAATATTCAGTGCAAAACTTGTTTGGGTCCCTATTAAAAGGTTAATTTGTTCAACCTTGGCCCGCGGCTTTGTTCAGTTTTAAATTTTGGCCCACTCTGTATTTGAGTTTGACACCCCTGCATTAGGTGGAGCTGTGCTAAAGGGAATGTCAACAAAACAGTCAGATAGGTCAGTCAAACTTTATTAATATATTACAAACCAGCGTTCTAACAACTCTGTTCACTCCCAAAATGAATAATATATGAATAAACAGCTGATTTACTCGTGTTACGGTAAATCAAACGTGCAATGACAAAATAGTAACACTCAAAATAGTGCAGAGCAATAACAATATCAATAACTCAACGTTGCTCAAACGTTAATGTCACACAACACAACACACAAAATAAACATTTAAAGCTCAATTTCTGAAGTTATTCCTCATCCACAAAACCCTTGAATTCTTCTTCTCCAGTGTCCGAATTAAATAGTTGGGCGAATACGGCATCCAAAATGCCCGGCTCCGTCTCGTCGAAGTCATTAATGGAGTCAGTGACGCTGCTGTTGTCCAGCAGTTCAGTGAAAATTCCTGCCTTCCTGAAAGCTCGGACCACAGTTGAGACTGATATATCAGCCCAGGCATTTACGATCCACTGGCAGATAGTGGCGTATGTCGTCCGGCGCTGTCCCTCTGTCTTGGTGAAAGTGTGTTCGCCTTCTGTCATCCACTGTTCCCAGTTTGCAGTCTAGCTTTGAATGCCCTGTTGACACCAATATTCAGCGGCTAGAGTTCTTTTGTCAATCCACCCGGCTGCTCTATTCCCGTGTTCTACTGCGTGACTGATTGCCTTGAGTTTGAACTCTGCGTCGTAAGCGTATTTCTTAGTAGGAGCCATTTTGGGGTCTTTACAGAAACACACAAATGGAAATGAAACGTCATATCCCAGCATGCACCGCGTGCTTCTTCTTCTACGGGGGCGGCTGCTTACCGGAGAAGAAGAAGCGCTTCTTCTTCTACGGGGAAAAAGAAGTTGGCGGCTGTTTACCGTAGTTGCGAGACCTAAACTTTATGAAAATGAATTTTAGGTTTGTTGTGGCTCGATATTGGTCCATATATTAGGCGGACTGGATTATAAGGCGCATTGTCAGCTTTTGAGAAAATGTTTGGTTTTTAGGTGCGCCTTATAGTGCGGAAAATACGGTACTGTGTTGCTCTCTTCTTAGGGCCAAGGAGGTCAAGCTGACATTCTGGGACATTTGACAGTGGTGGGTCATAAACCCATCATCATCTAGAGTATTATGAACTGTTAGTGGTTGTTATTATATTCCCCGCTCCAAAAAAGACTGTGGCTGCCATGCCAATGGAAAGGTTGGAGCGGGTGTTGGACACATAACGTAATAATACCGTCACGTCCTTGCTGACCAAAATTCAAAGGTGATCGTTTCCAGAGATAGTGTAATGGGATGCGCTCCTCTTGCATCAGATAATATTGCTGTCTGTCTGATTGCAAAGTGCAGTGCAGCTCATATTGTCAATAAGTCTTTAAAACTCAGCAGAAGCCAATGAAAATGAAAAGCCTCTGCGGGGGAGCGGTAGGGTAGTTTTAGTGTGCATGCAAGCAAGTGTATTCCTGGTATAGTTTGGTTCATGTTGAAATTCCCGGGTTGGCAGTTTATTGAATGTAAATCAGGCTGGCTTAGAGGCTGGGACGGGGGGAGGGCTACTAATGTAATAGCAGCCCCCAGATGGAGAGCTGCTCTCCTGCTTCCTAAGCCAGGTTTTGTTTCAATGTGCTACTTTTTCCACACTGTCTCTTGCTATTGTTTTACTTAAATTTTCCTCAGACAAATCGTCATTCAACCACTGTGCCGCGGCACTGGAGATACAGTCTGGTGTGCTGTGGGAGATTATGTAATTTCACCTAAGTGGTTTAAAAATATTTTTTTCAAACCAGTAATTATAATCCGCAAATGTGCCGATGTTGAGTGTCGGTGCTGCTAGAGCTCGGCAGAGTAACCGTGTAATACTCTTCCATATCAGTAGGTGGCAGCAGGTAGCTAGTTGCTTTGTAGATGTTGGGAACATGGTTTGTCATGATTTTATTTTATTTTTTTCATTTATTTATTTATTTCAGGCAATGACATGAAAAAGTACAAAGTTGACAACACATAATAATATAAATTAATATAGTCCAAAAGGTAATGTATAGTATGTAATGCATGATTGTCCAGTTTTGCCTGAAAGGGAGTGGGAAGAAGATAATTTATTGAATCCCACCCCCAGTTCTCCATTCAGTGATTATTCACAAGAGTTTCACTTTTACTTTGTTCAAGGATTATAATACAGATGTTATATCATAGTGGCATTACCACAGGTAACAATAATTATTATACTGTAACAATAATTTGTATCAACAATGTAGGAATAATGAATATACCAACAATGGTAATAAACAACATAGCAATAATGGTAATAGACAACATAGCAATAATGGTAAGGAAACATTGAGCACATGTTAACACTTTGAGACAGAGTACAGTAGCAGGTCAAATTAAAGACCCTCATCTCTATATTTGAACCCGACCCCATGTTTGTATAATATTTTAAATCGATTAATAGTTTGGCATTGCTTGTGTTGTAAGTCCAGTTTGTTCCATAGTTTTACTCCGCATACAGACACACAAAAACGTTTACGAGTGGTTTGAGCTCTCGGCAATAAGAAATATCCAAAGCCTCTCAAGTTATGAGCCTGCACTCATCTTATAAAAAAACGTTGTAGATAAGGCGGTAATAATTTGGTAAATGCTTTATATAAGATTATTAATGTATTATATTTAACAAGGTCATCAAATTTGAGCAACTTTGATTACATAAACAGATTATGAGTATGTTCTAAATAACCAACGTTGTGAATGATCCGCACTGCTCTTTTCTGTAAAATGATCAGAGGATGAATTGTGTCGTGGTAAGTATTCCCCCATACTTTAACACAGTATGTAAGGTATGGGAGTACCAAGGTGCAGTATAGAGTACCGAGTGCATTTTCATTGAGGTATAGTTTTGCTTTGTTTATAATTGAGAGGCTTTTGGAGATTTTTGTTTTAATGTGTCTGACATGAGGTTTCCAAGATAGTTTACTATCAACTATTACTCCCAAAAATGTATTCTCATTTACGATTTCAATTTGGGTACCATCAATACTTATTTTCTGTTCAGATGTGTTGCGATTTCCAAACATCACTATCTTAGTTTTATTTATATTCAAAGATCATTTATTTGTGTCCATCCATTTTTTTTTTTACTCTGTTTAGTTCTGTGTTTACTGTATTTATGAGCTCATTATAGTCATCACTACTGTAGAATATATTTGTGTCGTCTGCAAAACGTATTAAACATATCATTAATATATACAGTTTTGGCCCCAACACGGACCCTTGGGGAACACCACAAGCAATGCCAAGAGTATCAGATAAAAATTTACCCATTTTAACAAAATGTACCCTCCCTATTAAATAACTTTTTAACCAGTCACCAGCCAGCCCCCTAATTCCATATCTTCCTATTTTATCTAGTAGAATTGAATGATTAATGGTATCAAAGGCTTTCTTTAGATCAATAAAAATACCAACTGCATATCTTTTATGCTCCAGTGCATTAGTAATTTCTTCAATGGCTTCAGTTATCGCCATTGAGGTTGTTCGTTTGGACCTAAAGCCATACTGACCGTCATTGATTATATGATGCTTCTCAAGAAAAGATTCAAGTCGAGAGTTAAATAGTTTCTCCAAGTTTTTTGAGAACTGAGGCAAAAGAGAGATTGGTGTGTAATTGGTGAAAGCGTGTTTGCTGTCACTTTTGAAGAGCGGAGTTACCTTAGCGATTTTCATTTGACTTGGAAAGCAGCCAGTCTGGAATGATAGGTTACATATACAAGTTAAAGGTTTTACAATATTCTGTATAACTTTTTGAACCAATATCATGTTGATATCATGGCAGTCAGTGGAGCACTTACTTTTACACTTCCGCACAATGTTTGTCACTTCCTGCGCATTTGTAGGTCTTTTTTCATCAACTCATGAAAAAAGAGAGCAAAAACAAAAGTATTGCGTTCATATTTTAGTTCAGTGTACTTGCACAAACTGCCCAAGATGTTTTTAAATTATGTTAATCGTGTTAATTGATAATGATGGCTTAATTCACGTTAAAGCCTTGATTTTGACATCCCTTCTTTTGAACTTTGAAGGTAAACACAGGAGTTGCAGCTCCATATTGAAACACTATGCTTTGAAAGCCTCCTCTTCCAGCATCCGCTGCATAACCCGCAGAGCACCTCGTATCGTTTCCACCGGAGGAGGTGAACTCTACGTTCTCTGCTCGCAGTGTTTTGGTTAAAATGGGTCAGCAGATGTTAGAAACAGAGGGGGAGGTGGTGGAGGAGGAAGAAAAACAGCCAAAGCAAACTGTTTGCTCTGCAGTGTGGGTTGAGCAATGGAGAGAAGTGTGGGAGACAGTGAAGCACAGAGACTTCACAGCATCAAGTGTACTGTATTTTCTAAACCAGGGATATTCAACTAAAATGATTTGGGTGCCACATTTCCAGAAAGCCAAGGTCCAAAAGGGCGGACTTTTCCCTTCACTATTAGTCTTATTTTGTTAATTCCGGAGAACCAGCATTCTTTACAGTAGACATTTGATTTTGGTCTGTTTATTTTGTCAGAGTTACAGGAATGCTCTGCTGTTTTTAAGGACCTTCTGCAAAAAGCTAGTCAAAGCTCATCTCTACGACAGCACTTAAAGAATCAGAAAAAATCTGAGTTTCTCACAAGTTTTTTGAACCGAACTCATGGGCGACCAGTTGTATAGTCCAAATGATGAAAAAAAGAGGACCTAAAATGGAACCTTGAAGGACACTTCTAGTATAACTAAAGATGTTGAACAAATGCCTATTGACTACATGTGAAGCAAACAAGCTACAGCAACACTTTAGTTTCAAAATCACATTACGAAAAAAACATTAAAATGGCAAATAGTAAAGGACTTACTGGGGGGCCTGTTACGAATAGAATAGAATAGAAAGTACTTGATTGATCCCTGGGGGAAATTGAGCACCACAGTTTGCTCACAATAAACAATAAACACTTAGGTATTTTTTACATGTGAATAATTTAAATACAGTCTATTTATTATACAGCATTATTTACATGTGAATAATATAAATACAGTCTATTTTACATTCAAGTACAGTCAAAAAGGAACATATGCGTTATACAGTCTGATGGCTGTCGGTATGAAGGACTTCCTGTGTCGTTCCGTGTTGCATTTTGGGAGTCTGAGATTTCCACTGAACGTGCTCATTCCCTCCGCCAGGTCCGAGTGTAGTGGGTGGGGGGTTTTGTCCATAATGACTAGGAGCTTTGCTAGACTTCTCCTCTCTGACACCACCGCCAGAGAGTCTAGCTCCACTCCCACCACGTTTCTGGCCCTCCTTACCAGCTTGTCCATGCCTGTTTGCGTCCCCCGCTCTCAGTCCACTGCCCCAGCAGGCCATGGCGTAGAAGAAGGCGCCCGCCACCACCGACTCGTAGAACATCTTCAACATCTTTGTACAGACGTCTCCCTTTCCCTCAACAGCCACGAGAACCTCCGTTAGTTTGGACCCCAGTATTTTTGGTTTGCAAACAAGGTCAAAATGTAATTTCAATGTGTTTACAGCGGTCCAAGTTACTCTAGTAGTTTTAGGAATTTGCTTCAAAAATGTTTGTCTCCCAAGTTTTGAACGGAACTCGCAGGAACCGGCATAATGTCATTCCTCGGCCGCCAGTGGAATTGCCCTGTTCTAAACTGACACTATTACGGAAATGAAGTACAATTCAATTAACCTATACCTGAATTAAGTAGTTATAAATTGTTGCCGTATGAATAAAATGGCTTCATTTTAGATTTAAAGTAGATTAAACCATGTGGTAGTAGCACAGAAACTTGAGTGTTTGTTTGTGAATATTTTCCAGGCTTGCACAACAAGGTGAACCAGTGTCCCGTCAATGAACATGGCTGCTTGGACGTCGATGTCTGCCTCCCTATGAGTAAACTGTGTGACGGAGTACCAGACTGCTCCGATGGCTGGGATGAGGGCCCCCACTGTAGAGGTAATGTACATACATACATACATATATACACTTTCTTAAACACATTAAGAATCGATAAGGCAAGCTGTCCTAAGTCTGAAAAAGACACAGCAATTCGTGTTCTGGAACAAAATGCTGCCTTCATGTCTTCCCATTCAAAGCTATAATCTCTTTCCACTAATCTCCTCTATTAGGCCCTTTAATGAGTTAGCTCGCTTTGGCCTGGATGCTCACAATGAAAGTCGTCTTTCTAGGGAAAAAAGCCATTAATTTATCAATCAACCTAGTTCTTCGCTACAATTTTTCAAACCCTGTGAGAATGATGGATGTTCAACATTAATTCAACTGAAGAAGAATCTCGTCAAATCCTCTTCTGTTAATTATAGACAATAGAAGAATGGCAGCTTGAACATATTGGGGCCATGGTACTGTATCGCTTTGTTTGTTTCAGTATTCTTTTACGCCCTCTTCATTTTCTCTCAGGCTCCCCCTACAGTTTTGTAGTGTAATTCATTTTTTGTCATGCATACAATACATTTTGTGGTAAATACATGATTTCTGTTAGAACACTAAGTATTGAAATGCTCTCAATTGTAATGTTAGCACTGATATTAATAATTGTTAGCGCTGGTCTACCATCGCCATGGTGACTATAGAGATGCTATTCTTGAATTACCCAAATGATAAGTTGGGGATCAACGTGACTTTAAATGTAAAGATAATGATAATATAAATAAATATTACTGCTTTAAAGTCTCAATGTTCTATTTGTGTGTTAAATGGGGGTGTCCCGATACGTTTTCACTTCCGACACCATACCGATATTACTGCCTTGACTATTGGCTGATACCAATATCAATTCGATATGATGTCAACACAAATAATGCATACTTTTGACTTATTATGTAGTGTGGAACGTTAGAAAAGACTTGATCGAGCAATAAGTTGCAATTACGTGGGTGCTGTATGATGGATATACAGTATATTGCGGCCTTCTGCGATAACGATAATTATCAAGGTATATTATTTGTTATGTAAATGAAAACAGAACAGGTTTCAACAGCTTTTAATTTGGCTGCTGACGTATGCAGTACGTCCTTTCCGGTTGTATTATTTTCTCAAAATCTTACTGTTAATATCTGGTTACGCTTCGTTGTAACGAACATGGTTTTATCTACACTTATGTTAAAATGTAATAAGCATTTATTTTTCTGTGATTTGGATACATTAGTTTTGGGTGACACCACAAATTTGGATATCGATCCAATACTAGGTAGTTACAGGGGCAGTATTGGTCATACCATTGCTTTTTCTGATGCTTAAAAATTTCAAGATCATTGAATGATTACATTTTTGATCACACATTTAAACATACAAAAACACAGAATGGGTGTTTATTACTATCAATTATTATTTGTTTCTATTATTTCCTACTATTGGTGCTGGTTAAATTATTATTACCGTAGATATTTTTTTTCCTTAAAGCCCCACTGTGTTGAAAGACTCTTTTCATGAGCTTGTAAACCATAACAAAAACGACAAAAGATATTTTTAATAATAAAAAATATAGATCTAACCACTGTGGTATTGACCTGATACTAACTTGGTATTGTTACTGTCGGTGTTTGTATCAATCTGACTTGTGGTTAGCGGTTAGCATATCCTTTTATGGTGTGTAGTGTAGCATGTTTCGCTATTGCTCATTCTCCTGTGATGATACTAATAACATAGTTTATTTTCCGCCATGAAGGCGAGGATTGCTGACTTTAAAGTGGGTTTGTACTGTGAAGGCACATTAGCCGCTAGCAAAAATGCTACTTTGCCTTGGAGACACATTTGTTTGTTTATTTCAGATTCGTAGAACACCGCTAGATTATGTCATCAACATACATAATCATGATCTAATGACTGTATTAAAAGCTCAAACGTCGTCCGAATTCATATCATTTATGAATTAAATTTGTCCTAGTCAGGAGGTCACCTATTGCCATTAAGTTGAATTTTCCAGTTTACAGCATATTTATGCTATAAGTATTGTACTTACCACACATCAGCTGTTTGATTGTAACATGCATACAAGTAGTCGTTTTGCCTGACAAATTTGGAGATGCGGAAATTGCTGTGTAAAATCGTTAACACTAATTAATTTGCCATTTTGTATATGGCAACATCAATGTAATATAGCATCGAGCTAGCACATTTTGTTTTAGTTACTATAAATTGTTTTGAATCTCATAAGTCATATTGACATCATTTATTTATGTATGTTAAATTTTACAGTATTTTAAAGTAAATACTTTTTAAGGCTTTTAAATGGAGACTGCTTGTTTTATCTGTCTGCCAAGCCAACAAAAAGAGACGTTAGTGGCAATAGACTACAAACTAGGGAAGATGTTTGATAAGAAATTATCGAGTTCGAGCTCATTATCGAATCCTCTTATCGAACCGATTCCTTATTGATTCTCTTACCGTTGTTGTATATGGAAAAAAACACAATATTTGGTTTAACAAAAGCTCACTTTTATTTTATAAGAAAAAAAAGAAAAAAAGAAATATTGACTGTTGTTACCCAAAGTATATTAAGTGGGATTTTTGAGAAAAACAAATATATACAGTAACACAAAAACAACCTGTCTCTGTGATCACTATAGGTGTATAAATAATAATATAGTGTTAAATAAAATCAGTCCTTTTGGCACAAAACTGAAAATAATACAGCTCTCCAAAAAGTGCACTTCTGCTGCTATTGGAACATACTAACTACACACACTATGACACTAAGAACACCTCAGTCATCAATCAACAATTATTCTTCCAAAAAATTAGCATGTCTGCTTTTTCAGGATCAAGTCTGACCCGCTCTTCACTAATCGTGTCGCCAACGGTGGAAAAAACACGTTCACTTGGCGTGGAACTAGCTTGGACACACAGATAGGTTTGACAACATCCTCCTCCAGTCTGTATCTAAACCTTCTGGGGTTCATCAGTGTGGCCTCCTCCAGGAATGACTGCATGTCCTTGTCCTGGAGGGAAAATGAGGGACAGACACAGCATAGAATTAGGGGAGAAATTAGTTGAATGTGAAAACTAGGGTGTCTGTTATTATGTCTTAAGCATTAGTATGTGGAATTAAATGATGGACTGGATTAAGTTATGAAGTTAAACATTGTACTGATATGATCCTCTTTAAGAGGTTGTTCAAATTAATAATGCTTACAAACAGAGGTGGGTAGTAACGCGCTACATTTACTCTGTTACATCTACTTGAGTAACTTTTGGGATAAATTGTACTTCTAAGAGTAGTTTTAATGCAACATACTTTTACTTTTACTTGAGTATATTTATAGAGAAGAAACGCTACTTTTACTCCGCTCCATTTATCTACATTCAGCTCGCTACTCGCTAGTGATTTACATCGATCTGTGAATGCACGCTTTGTTTGTTTTGCTTTGTCAGACAGACCTTCAAAGTAGGATCTATCGCATGCCTGCGTTTCACCAATCAAATACAGTCACTGGTGACGTTTGACTCCATTTCACCAATCAAATGCAGTCACTGGTGACGTTTGACTCCGTTTCACCAATCAAACAGAGCCAGGCGGTCACATGATTAACAAGCTTAAGCTTACATGAACTCAACGTCAAATTTGAGGAAGCACATCGCAGTAGGTAACGTTAGTAGATATTTTGGCTGTCACCGTAGGCTGATGTTAGCTTCCCTGCTATGAATCACTGTCAAATGTACATCGTGTGGGGACATTTATTAACGCACTGCAGCCTCATAGACACACACACACACACACACACACACACACACACACACACACTAACACACACACGCACACACACACACACACACACACACACACACACACACACACACACACACACACACACACACACACACACACACACACACACACACACACACACACACACACAGAAACACCAATCAGTGTGTTCCCAGGTGCAGCCCACACCTATCAGTTTATGGTTTGCGTAAAGGCTAACTTTTTATTTTCCTTTGTAATCTCTGCCGACTGAGCCTATGGTGCTGTTAAGTTATTGTGGCTCAATTTACCTTAATTTTTTTTATGTTAATGTATTATTATTTAATATATATTATTGTTTTAGTTGCTTAAGAGATATTCCTGGCTCTGAATTTGCTCATTGCTATTTTTATGTTTTTGTGCATTATTTGTTGCCGTCATCATTACACAAACTGGTTACTCATCAGTTACTCAGTACTTGAGTAGTTTTTTCACAACATACTTTTTACTTTTACTCAAGTAAATATTTGGGTGACTACTCCTTACTTTTACTTGAGTAATACATCTCTAAAGTAACAGTACTCTTACTTGAGTACAATTTCTGGCTACTCTACACCTCTGCTTACAAAGTACAAAGAAGAATTATGAGAAATACTTTCAACCTTATTGAAAATCAGATATCCTTCATCTCAGTATATTAATAATGACTGAATTAATTAATTACATATTACAAAACTGTTGTTTAATACTAATTCACAGATGTTATTTTATTATAAAAAGGTCAGTAAATGATGTATATATTTGTAAACGCTCTGAAGTGGGAAAGGGGTAGGATTAAATAAGCTTTACTTTTTCCCACTCCTTTTCTGACATGATTTAAAGTGAAATGATATGAATCTACTACTCTGCTTGCATGTCAGGCAGCAGACTGGGGTAGATCCTGCTGAAATCCTATGTATTGAATAGAGAATCGTTTTGAATCGGGAAAATCCATCCATCCATCCATCTTCTTCCGCTTATCCGAAATCGGGTCGCGGGGACAGCAGCCTAAGCAGAGAAGCCCATACTTCCCTCTCCCCAGCCACTTCGTCCAGCTCTTCCCGGGGGATCCCGAGGCGTTCCCAGGCCAGCCGGGAGACATAGTCTTCCCAACGTGTCCTGGGTCTTCCCCGTGGCCTCCTACCGGTCGGACGTGCCCTAAACACCTACCTAGGGAGGCGATCGGGTGGCATCCTGACCAGATGCCCGAACCACCTCATCTGGCTCCTCTCGATGTGGAGGAGCAGCGGCTTTACTTTGAGCTCCCCTCGGATGACAGAGCTGCTCACCCTATCTCCAAGGGAGAGCCCCGCCACCCGGCGGAGGAAACTCATTTCGGCCGCTTGTACCCGTGATCTTGTCCTTTCGGTCATAACCCAAAGCTCATGACCATAGGTGAGGATGGGAACGTAGATCGACCGGTAAATTGAGAGCTTTGCCTTCCGGCTCAGCTCCTTCTTCACCACAACGGATCGATACAGCGTCCGCATTACTGAAGACGCCGCACCGATCCGCCTGTCGATCTCACGATCCATCTTCCCTCACTCGTGAACAAGACTCCGAGGTACTTGAACTCCTCCACTTGGGGCAGGGTCTCCTCCGCAACCCGGAGATGGCACTCCACCCTTTTCCGGGCGAGAACCATGGACTCGGACTTGGAGGTGCTGATTCTCATCCCAGTCGCTTCACACTCAGCTGCGAACCGATCCAGCGAGAGCTGAAGATCCTGGCCAGATGAAGCCATCAGGACCACATCATCTGCAAAAAGCAGAGACCTAATCCTGAAGCCACCAAACCGGATCCCCTCAACGCCTTGACTGCGCCTAGAAATTCTGTCCATAAAAGTTATGAACAGAATCGGTGACAAAGGGCAGCCTTGGCGGAGTCCAACCCTCACTGGAAACGTGTCCGACTTACTGCCGGCAATGCGGACCAAGCTCTGACACTGATCATACGGGGAGCTTACCGCCAAAATCAGACAGTCCGATACCCCATACTCTCTGAGCACTCCTCACAGGACTTCCCGAGGGACACGGTCGAATGCCTTCTCCAAGTCCACAAAGCACATGTAGACTGGTTGGGCAAACTCCCATGCACCCTCAAGGAACCTGCCGAGAGTATAGAGCTGGTCCACAGTTCCACGACCAGGACGAAAACCACACTGTTCCTCCTGAATCCGAGAAAATATCGGGAAAATATCGTTTTTAAATCGAGAATCGCGTTGAATCGAAAAAAATCGATTTTGAATCGAATCGTGACCCCAAGAATCGATATTGAATCGAATCGTGGGACACCCAAAGATTCGCAGCCCTATTAGGTACTGTTACTATTAATCCCAAAAAATTAAACAAATTTAAAGGGCTCGTATGATGTTTCTAGCACACTTCCTTGTGCTGGGTACATTATGTATTGGATATGCTTTCGCTTCAAAGTCACATTTTTCACATACTTTTTGAGTAGGTCTGCAAATGGTTAGAGTTGATACTCTGGTGTAGGCCTGACTAAGGTCTAGTAAAGTATGTTGAGCGCTCATGCAACATGAGAATTGTGTGACCTCAGGGACTTTCAACTTTAGACTGTCAAATATTTACATCTACGATAGTTCTGGTGAAAATACTGTCAAGTCGACCACAATTGTACTTGGCTACTTTTTAGTCATAGATTCATTTTTGATGGGCCTGCATGTAGGTTGCAATCGTGCACCCACTGTTATAAAACAAAGTAAACAACATATTTATTTTTATTGTTGCTGCAGTAGGCTTTATTCAAAATAAGGATGTTGTTTTGCACATGAGCGATCATTGACACCTTAGTGATGCCGTCAGCCAATCACAACATGCATGTCTCACACAGAAGTCCTCAGTAAGGCAGTGGTCAACACAACCTATATTACCATTGCCTGCACCCCCACGTGCACCCAAACATACATTCACACGGTCACATTTTTGCAAACACACACCCAAACACACCCATTTTCCCACACGCACACATGAGCACTGTGTTCAGAACCCATTTCAGGGAAAGTTCTGGTCTTTCACAACCTTCCTAGTGTCTGCTTGTATAAACTGGTGGCTTGTGCAAGCTGGTGCTGATGTCTGAAAGCACACTTTGTCACTCACCCTGTCCACATAATTCTGCTCGAAGTTGTTGACACCAGTGGTCAGAAAGTAGGCGCAGAAAGACAACACTGGAAGGAATTTTATCTAATTTTGTTTTATGTTTTCATGTGGAACAACATTGGAATGTTTTTTTTAAATGTAGCGTTTTAATGTTGGACCATCAGTGATCAGAGCCCTGTATTGAGACCTATGACAATTTTAAACTAAATTTAAAACACTTCCTTGTGGTCTTGATAATATGTATTGGATATGCTTTAGTGTAATTTTTTTTAACTTTTGCTCCACAGTCCTGTTTTTTCTGAGTTTCTTTGCAAGATGTTGGTTTCTAGAGGCGTTCCCAGATTGCGTATGAAACCACGCCCCACCCTCTGAAAAAGTATCATAATTAATCTTTTGAAAATGAACACTATATCGATATATATCTTAAAGTTATCACCGCTGTTTTTTTTTCCATAGACTGTTGAAAATAAACTTCATAAACATATCAATTCACCTGGTCACAACATTAGGTACACCATCACACTTGCTGATCGATTCAAACTCTGCATAAAAAAACAGCTGCTTTTAGCAGCATTTATGTCACTGCATGTTGCACGTTGGTGTTATTATCCAAATGCCAAGATTAGATGAAAATAATACTTTATCCGACCTTATCTTGTGTTTTCTCATAGCCCGAAGCACAGGGGAGGTACTCTGAGAGCTCTGGCTGAAAGCTTGACTTAAAGGGGAACTGTGTTTTTTTAGGAATTTTGCTATCATTCACAATCATTATGAAAGACATGAAGATGGATGTAATGCATCTTTAAATATTAAATAAATGCGATCAAAAGTCTGCTTACAATGAAGCCTGTGGTAGCCGCTCAATTCTACCTATATAGCCCTTAAAAAACATCCAAACACTTCCATTAAGGTTTTATATACATGAGGCAAGTATATATGTAATGTAGTAACGGGCACATTTCTAATAACATTTAATATTTACCTATTTTGATCATTTTAAGCATACGAGGCGCATTAATTTAAAAAACGCATCATGTTTGCTTTTTTTTTTTTTTCTTCATCACTGATTATTACTCTCTTTAGACTTCAAGCATAATAAAACATCTCTTACTGTGTACAATGTCTGCTGTCATTACGATGCCGACTGCTGGGATGTTCATATATTTTGTTTAGATGAACAATGACTAATAGTCCTCATAAACAAACGGGGTCGGTGTGCAGGGGGGGACCAATTGTCTTTTCGTGTCGTTCTTGCCAGTTTCGGGTCCTAAATGGCTGCCAAAGTGTACCAACTTGTCGGAGTACTTGCTTAGCCATCTACTTTCCAGGTGAGAGACATGATTTATGATCTGCAACAAACTTACAAGGAGCAGGGAAGCGAAGAAACAGCCGACCACTGGATGATGTAAACATAGGGACACAGGGAAGTGATCACGTTGCCGCTGTAAATAGTTTGTCTGAAAATAACAATACCACTAATATTTGGTTAATATTCAAGTCAAAAAATGTAAATGGAGTATTGTTAGTGCTTTTTGAATGTTTTTTTTATTGGATTTTATGAGCGGAATAGCTGACCTTCCATTGGTTCCGCTGTAAGCAGACTTATTTAATATTTAGAATGGATTAAAAAAAAAAATCATCCGTCGTCATGTCTTCATAATGATTGTGAACGATAGGAAAAATTCCCCCAAAAATGCAGTACAAATAAGTACATCCACCTCGCCTTGATGTCACAACGTAGCCAGACATGCAAAACCGCGTGCAAGCTCACACCAAAAGGCGTGCGCCTTATGATTTGATGCGTTGATCTTGTTTGACATGAGTAACCAACATTGTAACAATATTTATAAGACAGAAAAGACAACATCCATTGTCTTTAAAGTTATTTATAGTTCAGTAAAATGCAATACTGTGTCAAATTCAAGGCCCCGGTGCCAGATCTGGCCGTCCACATAATTTTTTGTGGCCTGCGAAAGCTTGGAATTATTCTGCATCTTACTTACTAAATGTATTCAACTTTCCATTTTGACAAAAAAAACATGTACTACAAGCAATTTAATCTTTTAACATTGATTTAATAATACATTCCAAACATTTCTTTTTAAATAAAAAAGGCACTTAAATATCACATTGACTAATGATTTTTAATGAAAAATAGATAACCAAGCTATCCATCAAATTGTGTACTGTAAAATCGATTTTTATGGTAAAAAAAAAACTCAGTTACCAAAATTTTACCGTAAATAAAAACAAAACTGGTATGATTTTTTTTTTTAATTCACAGTAATACAATGTAGATTTACAACCATAGATTTTACAGTAAAAACCGTGGTGCTGTTTTTCCATTTTCCATTTATATGCTGTTATATGCTGTAGAAACTGCGATCAGGTGGCGACTTGTCCAGGGTGTTCCCCGCCTACCGCCCGAATGCAGCTGAGATAGGCTCCAGCGACCCCCCGCGACCCCGAAAGGGACACGCGGTAGAAAATGGATGGATGGATGGATGGATGGATGGATGGATGCTGCAGAAAATGTTTTACATTTTGCGGTAAAATTTTGGCAACTGAGCTGTCAGTTTTTTTTACTATAAAAGCTACAGATGATTTTTTTTACAGTATACATAAAAATATACATATAATGATATACCTCTGAGGGCAACCATAAATGCCATTTCGCCCTCAATGAAAATGAGTTGACACCCATGCAGTACTGCATCTTAAATTTGTTAGCAATGGAATGCTGTTGGAAAATGTTTTACTTTTGCTAATCAGTTAATATAAAACCAGTATGAATCAATAAGGAGGCCACTCTAGGTCATATGTCTGTATGGTTAGATTGATCCTGTCAATCCATAACCAAGTGATGAATCTCTATGATGAATAAATAAACCTCTGATGTTAGGTTGCCTTTTTGTAAAAGTACAATATGTTTTCAGGTCTTTTGAATTAATGCCTGATTGTGATGGTGTTTTGTCACATGGCCATTGATTTGCAAGGCCTGCTTTTGTGCACTCAATGTCATCTTGTGGCTGATGGGGCCTCTCCCAGGGGGGAAAGGTCCTGCTTTCCACAGAAGTGACTGATTTATGGCAAAAGAGTAAAATGGGGTCATGGCACTACTCTTGGAAGTGTTCTCCTTTTTTCTTGCTGTCTCAAAGGGAAGATTTATTATTGTAGTGTTGTTTATGCATGCAGTAGGATGTCATTGTCCTTCATGTCTTAGTAAGTATGGAATGCGTCTCGGTCATAGGCGACTTGACGCAGCCTTTGGAAAGGCCACATTTTCATCTTTATTCATGAGCGGGTCTTGACCTAAATGGGTTTATTGGCTGCAGTTAGGCTTGTCTTGCATGGCAAGACCTGTTATGTATTTTACTGCCAGGCTTTGGCCATCACTGTAGTGGGGACAGCACTGCGCTTTCTAGCTCGTAATGGAAGAAGAGCTCCATCAAATGTTTGGGAATGTTACTTTGTGTGTGTGTGTGTTTGTGTTTAAAGTCTAAATGTACATGTCTGGGGCAGTTTGCTGCCACCGTTTGAGGCCATGATAGTCACTATTTGCTCATTACTCAAGACACTGCCCTAAATACAGTATGTTTGCACTTGATGCCTTTGCCCTCTTTTGATTGTGGTGGTACTGCAAGCTATTTCCAGTAAATATACTCTAAATTACACAGATGGATAGGGCTGCAACGATTAGATAATACAATGAAAGCTTCGATATATCCACAATGAGTGTAACTACGGTAACGTTGTTCACATTGGGTTTATTTTTTTCTTGCCCAAATGTGGGATCTGACCCGAGGATGTCGTTGTGGCTTGCTCAGCCCTTCGAGACACTTGTGATTAGAGGCTATATAAGTAAACTTTGATTGATTGATTGATAATAAACATTTATCAAATTTGAACCGCATGTAGTGTAAATGTTCAGACATACTGTAGTTTCTGCACAGCCACTGCAATACAGCAGTGGTCTGTGGTTGCAGTGATGTGTGTGGCGGTGAACAGCGAAGGTTTTTATTTTATTATTTTATTTTGGTATTAATGCACAGTTGCACACACATTAAAAGTGTATTTTCAATGTTAATAGTGTATTCATTACAAAAGAGGAAGGTTATGGCAAGCAGAAAAATCATTATTTTAACTATTTTCCCCTCTATCTGATTACTTGATTTACAAACAAACTAATCACAGATTACTCAATTACTAAAATCATTGATAGCTGCAGCCCTACAAATGGACAAAAGTATAGAAACTAGGAATGTGCCGATTGATCGACATCCGGTTAGCTGCAGCAGATAGTGTAAGTACAGTCGCTGCTCCTTTTAAATGTTGTGTTTCAACTTCTATGCTAGTGTTAGTCATATTTTTTCTTCTTCTTTTGGACTGCACTTCCAGCTGTGCAAGGGGAAGAGGCACAATGCTGATTGAACATTAATTACGTCGTGACGGGGCTCACTTTCGCGACGGTGGAACGGAAGGTTGTGCACACACCGACACATACATACACAAACGTACACAAACATACACACACAGGATCACGATCAATAAAGGTGGATTGTTCCGTGCAGCATTATACCAAGCATTTTTGCTTCCCTACTGTTTACTACTGCTGTAACTTCTAACAGACACATCCGCCATGTTTGATCGAAGAAATATGCTACCAGCTGATCACCGTGATCGAACTCAAATTAATCGCGATAAACGCTCACGATCGTATAATCGCCCAGCCCTAATCTTATGTAGCATTATCACTGGAGGAAACATGCTACACACAGACTAAGGGCAGGGCAGGAGTAGGCATGTGAATCACTAAGCTAGCTTGAAACAACATTAAAAATAAGTGCTTAAGAAACTGTAAGAAGTGTAGATGGAACCACGTTGCAGCAGAAAGTAAGTAGCTATTAACAGGAAATTGCCAAGTAGATTAATAAGAGTGTAGAACAAAGGTGCTCAAACCTTTTGCCTCCAAGGGCCAAAATGTTCCTATGTGCCGCGGTCCAAACACAGTAGTTATAGTCGTAGTCACCTCCAGTGTTGCTTTGTGTGCAAGATCTTAAATTAAATTAAATTTATCGGAACAATATCCAATGTTGTGGTATTTCAATTAACTGGAATCCAGTGTGCTGTGGGGCCCTATTGTAATGAATCACACCTGAGACATCCTAAATTAATCACATCTTTATTAGACACGTAAACAATGTGATAAAGAACATTTTACATCAATCAATCTGGGGATCTAGATATCTGGTCAGGACACTCTTCACTCTTTTGCCTTCATCTTCATTGTCCATTTGTTTTTGGTGACTTTATATACTCTGGACCTAGACGTTGAGTCCGCGACATACATGGCGGACAATAACTGATACAGTCTGCTTTGCCAGTCCAAAAGCATTTGCCGTTTTCCGTAGTGTTCCCTCGACGGCCAGGTAATACAAAGCATACGCTACCTTTTTTATCGCATCCACGGGAGCTCGCATTCTGGTTGTCTCTCCTTCGACAAATGGACAAAGTTTTTTGGTAAGTAGAATCACAGCTGACCTGGACATTTGAAAAAAGTTATCTTGCCGTCTGAGAAGTGTTGTATCCAAAATAGCTGCAATCGCTTTTTCTTGAGGTATTCATGTGTGATTTCCACAAGCGTCTGTACAGACGGAAGGAGAAATACGGGCATGTCTGGATGACTCGCCTCCATATTTCCAGTGGTTAGCGCCGAGTTACGAAACCGCTTTATTATGAAGCTGGCTGTGGCGCATTCTTTCTGACGTCACTTCCTGTGTGGGGCGCGGCCTTTCTGGCGGCACTTCCTCTCCGAACTCAGTTTGTAAACGATCAACGAGTCCATACAAAGCTAAGAGCCGGAGATTCAAGAAATAGACGGCGCAATTACCCGTGTAAAAAAATATCCAAGGAGGGGAACCTTAAACGATGATTTAGTGTGGCCGAAACGGGGCTTTATTCGTTTAATGAGTTATCTGGCTTAATGTAGACATGGTTTTAAATATACAGCAGCACCTAAAGTGAGGGTTTTGCACCATACGGTCATACATATATAATAGCAGAGATCGTTACGTTTGATAGACTGCAACTATTAGCCTTTCAGACAAATCAATGTTTGTGTCATCTTGAATAACATCATTATTAATATGTATTGTATAACATTTGGGATGCCACCCTTTTATTGTGCCAAATTTGTCTGACTGTTGTGCTACGATAGAGTATTGCAACCAGGTGCAAACAACACGTTAAAGGAGGGAAGTTCGATACCAAGGGAAGTAACAATATATGATCGATACTAGAGGGACTACATCGACATTTTTATTTTCAAAAAATCGTTTTTTTGTCTTCATACTAAAATTACCTAAAAATGGAAAATAATGTACAATAGTTAGTCCCTCTTTGTGGCTATTAACGATTATGCTATTCTGGGAGGACCTTTTATGAGACTTTAGAGTGTAGTAGTACTTTGGTTTCTGTTCCAAAAAGGCAGATGAAGACCAAATCGTAAGAAAACCAAAGCAATTTTTCCCGAAAGAAATAATCCAAATCCAATAAATCTGGTCCAGACACTGAAAACTATAAGACACGAAACATTTTCTATAGACAATAATTGCAGCTTTTAATGACGAAAACAAATACAAAAAAACATGTACATGATGAACTAGACAGAAAATGAACATTTAATAATAATTTTTATTTTAGTGAAGACTCTTGTTGGCGGAGAAGGTGAGCAGAGGGTGGGGGAGAGTGAAGAGGTACTTTTGTACTTAGCTACGAGATCCTTCTTGAATTCAATAGAGTTCCTCACCTTCTTTGTCAAAGTGCTAGTTTCTTTGGATCCATGGTGGCTTATTCTGAAGAGAGATTCCTTGTTTCGGCACTCGATTTCATGGAATGATGCATACGCAACCCAGTCGAGTCATTTAACCGGCTCTTTAAGTTAACGATTGGAACAGATTCCCAATTACATGTCGTTTGTTTGCTGTGCTTACTTGGTTAATTTGTATGAAAAAAAGTATGAACCACTAGTTTAAAATATTGAACTTTTTCACCATTTTCAAAATTTTACAAGATACTGAATTTGTGTTTATTAGCTATAAACTATAATTATCAAAGTCATTTAAAAATACATTCTTAAAATATTTCCGTCTGTGTGTTGTGATGACCAATTTGGGTTGCTGCTTGTCATTTAGGGTCAATGGTGTATCCCGCAGCCAAACCAGTTGACAAGCACTGCTTTAAAACGTATTGTACAGTCAGAAGTGTCGCTGCAGGAAGACAGCAGTTTTTTGCAGGTAGAGTACGGCGGACATGTGCAGACTCGTTTTCAGACAGTTAAGGTACAAAGGTAGGAATGTCCTGGGAATAACCATCTTTCCAATGTCACACAGTTGAAAAGCATGTTTACATAACAACTTTAGTTACATACTCTGGATTAGAATGGGAATTAATTCATTTGTATTTACATTTTTCTTAGGAATAGATATATATCTATATCTAATATTGCTATCCCTCATAACAAACATTCATATTGTAAATGCCAGAATTGTTACTGTAGGTGGCTGCTTCTGTCTTTGTCTATTAATTAGAGTTGCCGAACAATTAAAATTCTTAATCAGATTAATCACACTTTTGCATTTTGATTATCCGCAGTTAATTACTTGCGTGTATAATTTAAATCAACTTTAAAAAAGGCCCCATATATTTTGACACTAATGCAATTTTACTGTCAGAATGTCATACAGGAATTTATTTTACTAGAATGCGCGTCAGAATACTAACAGTTTTATCTAAAGTAGGGCTGCAACAACTAATCTATTAAATCTATTAAAATCAATTATAAAAATAGTTGGCAATGAATTTAGTCATCGATTCGTTGGATCTATGCTATGCGCATGCGCTGACGCTACGTTTTCTTTTTCTTTTCTTTTTTAACCTTTATTTATAAACTGCAACATTTACAAACAGCTGAGAAACAATAATCAAAATAATAGGGGTGTAACGGTACGTGTATTTGTATGGAACCGTTTCGGTACGGGGGTTTCGGTTCGGTGCGGAGGTGTACCGAACGAGTTTCCACACGGACATATTAAGTAGCGTACTGCACGTTGTGTAAAGAATACTCAAAATTCTGGACATTTGAGGCATTTAAGAAACTCTGCCCTGACAGCTCCGCAAAAGAGGACATGTCCGGTGAAAAGAGGACGTATGGTCAGTCTATCCTACCGGACATGTCCTCTTTTGCTAGGCTGTCCGGGCGGTGTTTCTTAAATGCCTCAAATGTCCGGCGTTTTGAGTTAGGGTTGCGTGTATTTTCAATGTACGTTCAGGGTTAAGAAGGTTAAAAACAAAACGAATTGTGCGCGCAGCAGCATTGTGAGGGAGGGGGAGAGACAGAGAGAGCGAGAGAGTTGTGATAAACGCGCATGCGTCGCCAGGCTCTGCTTTTTATCGATAGATTTATCAGATTTAATTTTTTTATTATCTATAGCAGAGGTGTCAAAAGTGTGCATTTTTGTAGCATTTTTCTTGTTTTATTTGGCAAGTTGAAAGAACATGGCGCCAGTATGCTGTTTTTTTCTCCAACAAAATACTGGAAAGGATAGAAATGTAGTTTGTCTCTTTTATCCGATTATTAATCGATTAATCGAAGTAATAATCGACAGATTAATCGATTATTCAAGATTCAAGATTGTTTATTGTCATATGCACAGTTAAATAGACAGTTTGCCGTACAATGAAAATCTTACTTTGCTAGTCCACCCTTCAACAAGTCACGCGGCACTTAGCTAAAATAAAAATACAAATAAAAATGTATATACAATGCACAGTAAGAAACATAACATTATTGCACATTCTGATTGACAGTCAACAGTATAAATATGGAGGTGACATTTGGTCACAGCAGCAGTTAAAGTGTCTTTAGTGATCAAAGGTGAAAAGTGTCTACAGTGATGGTTCACAGTTCGGGGGTGGTCATGGTAGCTGTCTTTTGTTCAAAAAGATAAAAGTAAAACGGGGGGAGGGGGGTCTAGCATTCACAAGTTAGCATTCACAAGCCTGATGGCCTGTGGGTAGAAACTGTTTGTCAGTCTCGTAGTCCTGGATTTCAGGCTCCTGTATCGTCTGCCTGATGGTAGGAGGCTGAAGAGACTGTGCTGGGGGTGTGTACTGTCCTTTATGATGTTGTGTGCTCTCCTGGTGGCCCTGGTAGAGTACATGTCCTGTAGTGAGGGGAAGGCTGCTCCTGATATGTACTGAGCAGTTTTAATAAATGATAAATAAATAAATGGGTTGTACTTGTATAGCGCTTTTCTACCTTCAAGGTACTCAAAGCGCTTTGACACTACTTCCACATTTACCCATTCACACACACATTCACACACTGATGGAGGGAGCTGCCATGCAAGGCGCTAACCAGCACCCATCAGGAGCAAGGGTGAAGTGTCTTGCTCAGGACACAACGGACATGACGAGGTTGGTACTAGGTGGGGATTGAACCAGGGACCCTCGGGTCGCGCACGGCCACTCTTCCACTGCGCCACGTCGCTGGAGTGCCTTCCTGTCCTTAGCAGTGCCGTTTCCATACCAGACCGTGATTGAGCTGGTAAGGACACTCTCAACCGTACTTCTATAGAAGTTGCTGAGAATTTTGGGTGGCATGCCAAATTTTCTCAGCCTTCTTAGGAAGTACAGTCGCTGCTGGGCTTTCTTTATTGTTTGTTGGGTGTTGTGATCCCAGGTGAGGTCCTCGCTGATGTGGGTCCCGAGGAATTTAAAGGTTTTCACCCTGTCCACCGTTGTCCCCCCTATGTACAGAGGTGTGTACTGTGCACTCCTTCTCCGTGGGTCAATAATCATCTCCTTGGTCTTGTCTGTGTTCAAGAAGAGATTATTATCCTGACACCAGGCCACCAGTTCCGCTACCTACCCTTCTGTATTATTCTGTATTATCAAATTAATCGTTAGTTGCAGCCCTAATCTAAAGTACAGTTTAGGTGTATTTTGAAGTAAAGTTTGCCACTGAGCGCACTAGCCGCAGTCTCCTCACTTCTCTTTGCACTGACGTGTGCATTGACCTGATCACTGACTGTATAACAACTTGCGGCGCCTTTCAGGTAACAGCATGTACAGTCAAAATAAATTGTGCGATTACTCTGGGTTTATACAGTAGGAAGGGGAGTCATATGGCCCCATTCGTCGCGGTTTACCTGGCACATGAAACATGACGAATTAGGAAGGGTGCACTATCCATTTTAAACACCAGACTGCAGTAGATTGTTGAATATCTTAAAATGTGCTTTGTGGCAATTCCAACTTTGACCACAACGCCAGTTGCTATGTAGAGTGGTGCTTTCCATCATTTTAAGCAGACTGCCTTGCAAAATGATTAACCCCCTACCTTACTCTCACGCTAGAGCCACCCAGGAATGGGTCCATATGAATTCCTTCCCTCCTGTACCTGATTATTGCGAATATTTTTTGTGATTAATCACATGAATTAAAACCTTAACTTTGACAGCCCCACTAATAATGTTTATATTTGCATTCATTCTCATTTAGTGATTTGCGCATCATGTTCCTTATTTCTGTCCCTTTGGTTGATATAAATAATGTAGTTAGTCATCTTTCTTTACATGCTGTCCTCTTTCCTGCAGAGGCGTCAAACAGAGGAAAACCCCCATTAGGAGACAAATGTTGCTAATATACATGTCAGCAGTCTTATATAGCTTGCAACATGTCTGAAACATGTTCTGTACTTGTCAAACATCAAACATGCCTGATATTTAAGCTTTCATCCTCGTCGCAGCCTCGTTTTTACCTGATTCCACTATTGCAGAGGAGTTATCTTAGGAACGCCAGAGGAAGGGAATTTATGCTAACTTGGCACAAATTATTTTGATGGTGAAAGTTCAAGGTGACCGTGGCCTCACATCTGTACCATTGTCTTGGGAACGCCGAAAGGGAATTTGTCTTTTAGAGGGTTTAGCTCTTCAAATGACATGCTTTAAGTCAGTATGGCATCATGTTGATATGCTAAAGCAGGAACACATACAGCTCATTAGGGATGGACGATAAGGCCTAAAATTTATATTGCAATATATTTTGCAGCCTCTTGCGATATCCATCCATCCATTTTCTACCGCTTGTCCCTTTCGGTAATGATGGATGTATTATTTGGCATATAAATGATAATATAACTTATAACTCTTTCAAAACAGGTTACAAAGACTCTTAATTTAGCTGCTGACGTATACGGTAACATATTCAGCATTTTAGGGGCCAGACACTTGGCCTCTGGTGTCGTTAACCTTTTGAGGACATAAAGGCCAAATTATTTTAAGTCCACAGTCATAATTAATGTACTTTAAAGTTTAAGGATTATTACATTTTTGTATGCATTACTTTTAATTGATTAAATGAAGCTGTTTATTTCACAGAATTGTGTATTTCTTAATTTATTTTTTTTGCCCACAATGACAACAACATGTTGGGGCTTTATCTTATTTAGTGCACGGCCAGGAGTGTTTTCCTTCACGTTAAACTAGTGTGGTCGAGTGGGTTAGAAAAAACTGCAAAACACGCACACATTGTTGACGGTAGGCATGGTGTTCCTGGGATTAAAGGAGTCACCTTTTCTACTCCAAACATATTGCCGGGTATTGTGGCCAAACAGCTCAATTTTTGTTTCATCTGACAACAGAACTTTCCTCCAGAAGGTCTTATCTTTGTCCATGTGATGTCAGATGAAACAAAATTGAGCTGTTTGGCCACAATACCCGACAATATGTTTGGAGAAGAAAAGGTGAGGCCTTTAATCCCAGGAACACCATGCCTACTGTCAAGCATGGTGGTGGTAGTATTATGCTCTGGGACTGTTTTGCTGCCAGTGGAACTGGTGATTTACAGAGAGTAAATGGGACAATGAAAAAGGAGGATTACCTCCAAATTCTTCAGGACAACATAAAATCTTCAGCCCGGAGGTTGGGTATTGGGCGCAGTTGGGTGTTCCAACAGGACAACGACCCCAAACACACGTCAAAAGTGGTAAAGGAATGGCTAAATCAGGCTAGAATTAAGGTTTTAGAATGGCCTTCCCAAAGTCCTGACTTAAATGTGTGGACAATGCTGAAGAAACAAGTCCATGTCAGAAAACCAACAAATTTAGCTGAACTGCACCAATTTTGTTAAGAGCAGTGGTCAAAAATTCAACCAGAAGCTTGCCAGAAGCTTGTGGATGGCTACCAAAAGTGAAACTTGCCAAGGGACATGTAACCAAGTATTAACATTGCTGTATGTATACTTTTGACCCAGCAGATTTGGTCACATTTTCAGTAGATCCATAATAAATTCATAAAAGAACCAAACTTCATGAATGATTTTTGTGACCAACAAGTATGTGCTCCAATCACTCTATCACAAAAAAATAAGAGTTGTAGAAATTATTAGAAACTCAAGACAGCTATGACATTATGTTCTTTACAAGTGTATGTAAACTTATGACCACGATTGTATATCCATTAATACTGTAACGATCTGCTGGTGGTAATGTTTTATGTTTGTGTGATTTGAGTTTATGTTTATTTTTTCCATGATCGCAAATGCACCGTCCGTGCCTGAAAGTGGATTGGCAGAGAATGAGGAAGTGTTGTTGTGTGTCTGGGGAAGCACAGAGATGAAAGTGTGTGCACGGTAGATAAAACCTGTTGGAATTATGTCGGTTGTTAGCATAAGATTGGCATTAAAAATTAAAAGTTTGTGTGACTTCTTCTGTAAGCTACAATACATTGTATTATATTCTATAGCACTGTACTGCGTGTGGGACTCTGGCAGTTCATACGAGGCAGAATTAAACCCATCACTGGTCAAGGAAGCCGCAATGACATGATGATCGCACTGAGGGAAAGAGCTGCGTCTGTCGGGGTATCACGGTCAATCTGGCCGTGGCGCATCACAATTTTTGATGGGCAGACAGCCAAAACGAGGGGCAATGATAGCCATGGCTGTCGTGAAATTTCTGCCTTGAACGTATTGCATACTTTTCAGTTGTATAGTTTTCTCACAAATAAAATTTGGATATCCATCCAATACCACGTAATTACAGGGGCAGTATTTGTCATACCAGTGTTCATACCAGTACCTAAAATTTTAGCCGATAGCTTGCTAGCAAGGATGCTACATTGTTGTTCGCTTGTCCCCATCAGATTTGCGGGACACGACTACAATGTGCCATCAAGTCATTATCACTACGTAACAGTAGTGTTAAAAGCTCAGTCGTTGGTCAAGTTTGTATCATTTATATCCTATATGTGGTCTATATTGCGCAGCTGTAGATGAGGTTTCTTTTTTTTCTTCTTTTTTTTTCTTGGACTTTTGACATGTACAGTCCAGAAATACAATTAAACACATGTCAAATGATTTTTTTTTCGTAGATGAGATTTCTCTGCGATGAACACAAATGAAAGGAAACTGGAAAATGTCAGTCGCCTTCAGCACTTTCGCACTTGCAGTGCTTCTAATTATTGAAATTGAGGGTTGCCATCCTTGCAGTAACAGGATCAATAGGATTGGCACGCTTGTTTAGGATTCAAGGCCTCCTCTCTGCCTTTGTGTATTTTGGTTTGCTTCGTCCATTAACTTCTGGTCAAACATCTGCTGCTGCTGTTTGCTAGGAGGAGGAATGTCCTAACCCACCTACTATTTTCAAGACCTCTAGGCTAGTGTTTCTTAACCAAAGGGCCAGGGCCCATTGTTGGGCTGTGAAAGGCCCGCCAAAAAAAAAGAAGTTCCTCAGCTGTTGTCAGTATGGGCCGCAGTGGTACTCATTTGTAATACAGTAACAGTAATGAATGTATCAAACAAACACAGTAAGTCTGGAGCTAAAGTCATAGAGAAGTTCAAGCCCAAAACATATGACTAAAGTGGCTGTATTTTCATTTGTACTTAAAGTTTATTGAAAGTTTATTTAAGAAACATATATATTGTAATTTATTATGAATTTAATTAGAACCAACTTGAAAAATAAATTCATATACAATTACGCAGTGCTAAATTGTATGTGAATTTATTTTTCATCAGTTTTTATGGTCCATTTCTTTTGCAGGATATTTGATTAATATTTATTTTTCTAACCAGCCTGACCTAAGCCTTGATAATATTTATTGTGATGAATGTATGTATCTGATGTATTTGAGTGGGCCCCAGGTTCCGCTGTAGTAGAAAATGTAGGCTCCGAGGTCAAAAAGTTAAGAACCCAGAGTCTAGGCCACACTTTTTACTTTTCGTTCTCCTGCCTCTAGTCATTCTCATTTCACATTCATTGGTAAAAACTAGACGTGGTTTGACCAATATAATTTTCCTGATTAGCCTTTATATTGAGGATTTTTCTCTTTTCTGACTTATAAATGTTAGTGTTGGATAGTTGTGTTAAACAATATAAAAACATCAAATCATCAAGTTCATGCATTTGGGTGTGATGATGAACGCAGTTTTTAATGCCTTCAAATGCTGTTTATTTTTATTTCATTAACATTGTACCATTTGTGATATCACAGATTGACGGATGTACTAATGTAGGTATTTCTCGTACAGGCTTTCTGCCAGGCCCCTCCTCTCTGCTCTGCTCTCTTGTGCCAAAGCGTGAAACACCCAGTGTTCTTTCTTCTCGTTATTACATTACATATACATACACCGTGTTTATTTGTCCACAACATTTTTACACGGGACTCTTTCGTCAACATGGACCAGTAAGCACAAGTTGGATTAGCCACTAAACTTCAACGAAAAAGACAGCGACATTGCAACAATACAACTTGGTTTATAAAAATGTAGAATAGAGTATTATTTGTATTTAATTGTGGCATGCGCACACTGATACTGATGTTCAGCGTGCAATTAGAGAAATAAATTCTAGCTTTTGTTATGCGGTTATGTATTGATCCGAGTGGGCAGTTGTCCCTAACGTTGTGACCGGGTAATCTATAAATTGTTTATGAAATTTATTTTCAACTGTGGCTTTAAAAAGAAATAGCGGTGATGTTTGTCTTCAAGGTATATATTTAACAGTGAACGTTCTCAGAAGATAAAGTATGATACTTTTTGAGTGGGTGGAAGGAAGTGTTAAATGTAGATTAAAATCATCATGGGTCCCCTTTAATAAATGTTACATATTGATTGGCCTTTTAAAATTGCTATGCTGTTAAAACTGGATGCCTGTGCTCATTTCTTTTGAGTGGCTCAATATCAGAAAAAGTCGAGCAAAAATAATACCTTTTGATAAAAAGAGGGCAAACACCTCTCTTCAGTAAAGTTTACAATCTGATTCAGAGCAATACGGATATAAAACACTATTTAAAAAAATTCCATTATTTCCCTTGTTTTTTGTTTGTTTGTTTTTTTACAATGCAATTTCAAATAGTAGTGTCACCGCTGATAGAATCCAGCAGTGTTCATACTGTGACATACATAGGTGCAAAATGGAACAAAAATGGCAGCCTCTTTTGAGGCGCTTTAGCCCTCCACTTGCCAGTGGTCTTTCACAGTGTGAGACCCGGTGAATGGATTCGATATGGGCCACACATTTTGCCGGGGGACTCTTCTTTTCAGTGGGGTCGCAACAAAAGGGCCATTGTGGCCCAGTGTGCTACTGGCTTTACATAACGAAAGAGCCTTACTTGGCCTAATCCTTCTCAACTGTACTAGTATGGCTATTAGGAGCTGTATCCGCTTTAACATGGGAGTGCATTTAATTGTGCTAATTATGTATGTATGGATTTTCTTGCTTGTTTGTTTGGGCATGTGTGGAAACTAATCATTGCCAAAGTTTGATGTGTTTCAAGGTCTGAATCGTCCAAAGACAAACATTTCATTTGTCAGTCTTTTTATTTGGTGATGCAGAAACAAAAACAGCATTTTACAAACCTTTAAGTTCCAACATTGTGATTATGATGACCATCTCAACTATTCCTGCTGATAATATTAACATGCGTAGTAGTGTTATTTTTTGCTTCTCTGTCAGTCATGCTGAAAGACATATTTGCATGAACTGACTTTTTGTAACATTTAAATTTTGCACTTTCACTCCAGCATAAATTTATGTGAAATCTCATGTCCATATATTTTAGTATCTGGATTGTGTTTGCCCATATGAATAATTAGGAAGATCTTACACATGCTTGTAATTTAAAGGGAAAATGATAATTAGATAAGGACAAATAAATGAATATCGTCCATCCTTCACCAACTTCACATTCTCCAATTTCCTCCACCAGTTAATCTCTGGCTTTCTGTGATGTTTTTCTAAACATTAAGGTCAGACCCACCCAGTGCTGTTTACGGGCCCCTTCTGGGTGGATTTTCATTTGTTGTGATTTTCATTTTCATTTGATTTTTAATTTATAATAAGCATCAATCACCTCAAAGTATCGTGGACACCCTTACGTTACTCAAGCTTCCCCAATAGAAAACACGCCTCTGTCATTGTGCGTCCTCGAGTTAACGTGCACATTCAAATCACCTTCATCCTTGAATAAGCATACACATCTCACATCCACATTTCAATATAATCCCCCAGAGGAGATTTGACAGGATATGATGGTGTGGCTGGGATTAATAACTTTCAAAAGAAATAAAGCAATTACCTAAAAGGCATTTAGGATATTCTGCCCTTAATGTTGAATATTACAGTTTTTAATGTCCTTTATGTGTTATTTTGTAGAGAGTGCTCCGGCCTGCGCCTTGCATGGGTGCCAGTTTCAGTGTGCTGTGACTCACGAAGGACCCAAGTGCTACTGTGGCAATGGCTTTGAGGTGGCTGCAGATGGAAAAACATGCAAAGGTGAGCAGACATTTTGGATACATGCCAAACACATGTAAGCACTGTGTTTCTCATTAATGTACCGTCATATCTCTCTCCTGGTAGATTTCAATGAGTGTAGTGTGTATGGGACATGTAGTCAGACATGTAAGAACGCTGAGGGCTCCTACACCTGCAGCTGTGTGGAGGGCTATCTGCTGCAGCCAGACAATCGTTCCTGCAAAGCCAAAAATGGTGAGAGCACAAAAACAGCCACTCCTTTCTCAATGTCCAACATTTGCTGCATTGTCCCTTCTTCTTACCATCGACAGAGCCAGTAGATCGTCTTCCCATGTTGCTGATTGCAAACCTCCACGACATCCGCTGTACCTCCCTGAGCGGCTCCACATCCAGACTGCCTTCAATTGGCACCAAGCAGACCATGGCAATGGACTTCATCTATGCCAAGGAGACCGTCTGCTGGATCAATGTGGGTGAAACACCCGCAACCACGCAGCTGAAATGTGCCAGTATACCTGACCTCAAGACAGTCACCGACATTCGCACCATCAACATTTCTATCACTCTGCATCGTGAGTATTGTTTTATTTACCACAACAAGAGAAATCTTGTGCTTCTGTGACATTATTGATACTACCAGGCCAACACCATAATAGAGGAATAAGTTAAGGAAATAAACCTTAATGTTCTTTTAATATCTTTCCTTTTAGAATAGAATTAAATGTTTTTATTGGGGCCGTCAAATTTAAAAATTCAACGCAATATCGCATTAATCATCTATCAATGCAAATTAATAACCCGTTATACTTCGACCCCACATGCTCCTGCTTTAACTGCAGCTGGTTACCTGAAAGGGGGTGTGGGTTGTTATACGGTCAGGGATCAGGTCACTGCATACATCAGTGCAAATTTGAGTAAGGAGACTCCGACTTGTGTGCTTTGTGACAAGTTTTGCTTCAAAATACTGTACACACAGATGAGACTTAATATATAAATGTTACCAATTATGTATATTTAGTAAAACGTTTAAAAAAAAAAAAAAAAAAGAAAGACATTCTTAATATAAAATTGCATTTTTAAGTGAATTTAAATTTTACAAGCAAGTAAGTTACTGTAAATAATCATGATTAATCACAATTCAAAAGTGTGATTAATTTGATTAAAAAAATAACCATTTGATTAAAAATAATAATTTGACGGCACGAGTTTGTATCAATACTGTTATAGGATCAATATAAATAAGTTGAAAGGTTGACACCAGTAGTTTACAATTAAAATAAATGTACTTGTCCGCAATATTCTAATTTAATATTCCTAAGAAAATCTACTTAATGTTCATAAAATTGTGGAGGCCATTGTACTTCAATTTATGAGCTTATTTAGTTCTGTGACGGAGCTCTTAACTCAAAAACCTGTACCTCAAATCAACATCTCCCATTAAAATTAATTGAAATCTATTGGTGTCTACCCCCACTCCAAAACAGCATCTTTTTAACATGTAACATACCTTTTAAAAAGAAAATCCAACTTTAAGATAAGAAATATTGTATAAAAACAACACAATAGAATGTACTACTAATAACTACAATAGTTTTATAAAATAATATAATAATAGTGTACAGCATTTACCTTGAAAAGTCGACTTCTATGGTAATTCCTTCCAGCTGCTTCTCTGTCAAACACATCATCAGCAGCTTCTCAATACTTTCATGGACGAATGTCAGTCGTTTAGATATTATTTTAACATTCTTGGCTGGCGTTAGGCTTATTCTTTTTCAGTATGTTGCAGACCAGCAGTGATATGCTCGAATGGCTTCACCACGTTGGCCACCATGTTTTTAATGATTTCTTTCTTTAATTAATATAATCCACTTCTTATTCTCAGTACTGACCCTCACACTCATTTTATTCCTTCCCATGCTTGGAAAACAAAGTTATGTCAATCTGGAGCTATAAGCTAATGCTAACGAATAAGACCAGTTGTTTTGGGCGGATTTTACGGGGTTCACTGTGACATTTGCTACGCCAACTTAAGGCAGGGATGCCTGTAAGTTAAAGCATAGCAATTAGCTGAAAAACAGTTCTTATCTCAAAACACCTAATTTAGGGTACCACTCCAAAAAAATGTTTTTTTTTGTTTTTTTTAAACTTCAAAATCAATTAATTTAACCACTGTGTCGGAACGGTGGAGCCAAACTCAACATAGTGGGGTCTGGCAATTTAATTTACGTTTTGACTTTTGCTCAAAACTCAAATCTGCGACAAGTTTAGCTTTTCTATAAAAGGCTTTGCCATAATGTTAGCTGTTTTAACCTTCATGGCCACCAAATTTGTTGCAGGAGTAAGCCTGAAAGTCAGCGTCTATAGCCTCTTTTGTACTAAGATCCTGTAGAATTGCCATTTCAGAATTGCAACAGAAGATCCAGCATTTTTTTTATTTTTTTTATTTTTTTTAATAGCAAAGTGGAGTATTTCCACTTTTGTGTTCTTACTGATGAAACATGAACAGACAGATCAGAGCTGATAAAGTTGAGGACATAACAACAACATGACGTCTGTCCATTTTCTCTGACAGAGTACACAAAATATTGGACCCTTAAATGGTCATGGTCATACAAAAATCGTAACATAACAATTTTAGAGTGTACACTAGTAAGTAATAAGAGCTGCGGGCGTTAGAGAAATTTAAATTAATGTCTTTCTTTACAGAGCCCCAGCTAGTAATCAGCTCAAATTGTAAAATCGGGGTACATTGCTGGAGGACTCAGATGAGCAGCACAACAGTGCCAAACAATATCTAATGAGTTCTGGTGTATTTTTCTGACAGCGTACAGTACCTTTAAAGAACAGGGGCGCACTGACACATCACTAAATCATGGAGGCAATTGGTTTGAAGCGGACTTATAGTTCTATGATATTGCTGCCAGCATGTCTGGAATATGCAACACAGGCCTTTGCTGTATCCTTTTATATCTTGATTTATGTACCAGCAACATTTCTTTTTCAAAGCTTGGAATGAAAAATGACTTCCATTGTTAGTTTTTAAGAATTCTTTTAGTGCAATGCACACAATTTCCCATCATTTGCTGTATTGATTTAATGATATCAATTGTTAGATTATGTGCTTCCAGTATGAAAGACAGCATGGAGACAATGCTACAAAACAAGTAGAAATGTCTTGTTTGTGGACTTTTTTCATGCATTTTCCCAGACTCTCAAACTGCCATTTTTTATGCAACACACTCAGCATGTGAACCTTTCCTAGGTGTGAGTCACTCTGATTGTGCCAATTTATCTCTGAATGTAAGCCAGACATGTTTTATTTCAATATTGGCTCAAAAAGCGGTTAACCTTTTAAGATGGGTAAGTCTACATTTGTGAATACTAAAATGAGTTCCTTTGTGAATGAGCCTGAGAAATGTAACAGCAGTTGGAGGGAAAACAGGCAAAATCGTTGGGTGTGTCGACCCTGACATATGGGACTTGAACCCTTCAATGTGATAGGTGGTGCTTTGACTCATATGCACCTTAAATGGAGCTTAAGACACGTCTGTCACAGTTGGGTCTGTGCTGCTGAGAATCTAAGGACCAACATTCTTAGGTGTAACATTTTACTTGTAAGGATGATACAGTCGCATAGATAGTGTTTGTATGTGTGTTAGGGGGGTAAGCTAAAGGGAACCTAACAGGAGGAGACTTAAGTCATAGCTGGAAATGATGAAATCAGACATGCTGCCATTGGGGAACATGGGCCGTACATCCCTAAGATTTCTTCAGCTACGTCAGGTCCTGTAAAGTCAGGTCATAACCACACAAATACAAGCACTGACCCAAATACCTTTGACTCATTGGTGCAGGACTTGGTAAAATATTACCTTTTACTTTTTCTCATTTAGCTTCATCTGCAACTGTAAACATAATGACTACATAAAGATTTTTGAGTATTACAGACATCAGTTGACACACCAGGCGTTGAATATGACTTCATGTAGTGATCTAATTTCACTGCACAACCCCGTTAGGTCTATGCTGCGCATGATTGATTGACACTTCAATTTAAAGGGGAACTGCACTTTTTTTTGGACTTTTGCCTATTGTTCACAATCATTATGACAGACATGACGTCATATGTATTTTTTTAAATGCATTCTAACACGTAAAAAACGTAAATAAAAGTTTGCTTACAGCAGAGTCAATGGGAGGTCCTCTAGTCTAGTGGTCCCCAACCACCGGGCCGTGGCCCGGTCCCGGTTCGTTGATCGATTGGTACCGGTCCACACAAGAAATACTTTTTTTTTTTAAATTGTTATTAAATCAACATAAAAAACACAAGATACACTTACAGTTAGTGCACCAACCCAAAAAACCTCCCTCCCTCATTCACACTCATTCACACAACAGGGTTGTTTCTTTCTGTTATTAATATTTCTGGTTCCTACATTATATATCAGTATAGATCAATACAGTCTGCAGGGATACAGTCCATAAGCATGCATGATTGTATTTTTTTATGACTAAAAAAATACATACATACAATACATACTGTTGTGAACATGTATGTTACTACATTATATATAGACTTGCACTGTGTATATAAAAAGTTGATGTATGGTTTGAAAGTTGTTTTAGAGGGCATTGAAGGCTATAACGGTGACTCCCATTAGCTGCATCTTCCAAGCGTTTTGATTTAAAATCCTAAAAAAAAAAGACATTTTCTTGTCCCTCAAAATGTTTGTAAACAATAGGCAAAATTCGTAAAAAAGTGCAGTTCCCCTTTAAGTAGTGGACATCTAAAAGTAATGGCTCGGACTTGGTGCCTCTGAAACACATGGCACTTAATTTTCTCTAAATGTAAATTCTTCACAAAATAGTTTGTAATATTATTTATTTACTTTGTAAATATTCTTCTCTGTCGATCAAGGATGTCCAAAGTGTGGCCCTGAGGGCATTTGCGGGCCGCTGCATGACTAAATAAAAATATAACAAAAAAGAGCTAAAAGACTTGGGGCCTGATCTACTAAAGGTTTTTGTGTACCGAAACAGGTACAAAGTTGATAGTGCATGCAACGCTGATTTACTAAGCTTGTACGCAGAGGATTACGTCTCTGAAGTAAACAAAATAAGGAGATGAATCCATTTAGCGTGTCTGTCTTCATGAATTTGCAGAATATGTGCTGATTATGAGAACGTCCCCAATACTGGGAGGAAGAGATGCAAATATAATAATTTAGCACTGTGATTTATCAAGACTAAAACTCTTCTGCGGGTGCTATTTTGCGTCTTTATTTAGTACGACTGAAAACTGCATACAAACCGGTACAGTTATTTTTTAATGTTGTTGCTGCTGGATGAGGGAAACAAGTGTTTTCATGGGCACATAATGTCTATAGTACAAGCAAAACCCTCATTTAAATAGGGCAGTCCATGCCACTTTTGCACCTAAGTAGATCATATGCAACACGGCCACTAATAGTACACATTATTTTATAGTTTGCACACGCTATTTGGCACTTGGTATTTGGATCTTTGTAGATCAGACCCATTATGTATTGAGAAAAAACTGAAATTTTGATACCAATACCTACGTGTGTCTCGAGCCAATATTAATAATGGATATCAGAGGCGTGTTAGAAAATATTCAGTAACAAATATGTCCCCATCACTCAACTTACTACGTCGTGAGCTTAATAAATATTGTGGCCACTGGGTGTCGCCCAAAAAATAATTACCACTCCACTTCAACTTAAAGGCAGCATAAGTCCATTCCAAACGGTTAATAATAAATAGGTTAGTTGTTTTCATACTTATCATTGTTCTCTTTTGTAACATTCCACACTACAAAATAGTAAAAGAATGTGTGCTGATAACATATCGGATTTATATCAGTCTTAACCAATACTCAAGACTCTAATATCAGTATTTCATAGAGCTTATAATGTCACCAATTAAATGACATAAAGCTGACACGAAGTTTTGTCTTCATATCTATATGTATATATGTGTAATTTCTGTTTTTTAGCTTTTTTTCCTGGAACAAAAATAATATCATACATTGTCTTTTCAGTATGCTGCCCTTGGTGGAAAAGTTTGGACACCACTGCTACAGCTCATTATTTTCAACAATTCAAATTAATTACTTTTTCAAACATTGCACCAAAAGTTGCAATGTTTCGGGACTATTGTTTTAAAAAATAATTTTGCATCCGCGTACGATTTTACCAATCTGTTATCAATGTTTTACTGTAAAGGCAGTTAATATGACAAATTTGGTTAAAACCTTTTAACACTGCATTATAATTGTACACTATCTCCCATGCATAGACATGTACACATCGTTTGCAAAACAAGAATGCCTAGTTTTACTTTCATTTAAAAGTTACTCACCTTGTTTGTTTTGCTAATTGCAAGAGATTTGGATGAGACCGCTTCAGTTGTCATCATAAATGGTAAATGTAAATGGCTTATACTTGTATAGCGCTTTTCTACCTTCAAGGTACTCAAAGCGCTTTGACACTATTTCCACATTCACCCATTCACACTCACATTCACACACTGATGGCGGGAGCTGCCATGCAAAGCCCTAACCACGACCCATCAGGAGCAAGGGTGAAGTGTCTTGCTCAAGGACACAACGGACGTGACGAGGTTGGTCGAAGGTGGGGATTGAACCAGGAACCCTCAAGTTGCTGGCACGGCCACTCTCCCAACTCCGCCACGCCGTCGTGTGTATCCTAATTGAAAAGTGCCAGTCAAGTGATGACTTTACTTGTGTTCTACAACAATGTTGCACAAAATGCCAAAATAATGTATTACATTTCCATCAAAAACTTCAGGAAACTGTTTTACAGATATTAAGTATCTCCAGATGTGATGTTGTGGTGTGTGATGGATTGAGCAACATTAGGATTCCGTTCACAAACTCCACATCTTTATTACTATCACAACATACTAAATGAAGGGTACATTAAAACAGTGACTTTGCAGCCACGTCTTAATCGCCGAGTTGTTAACAAAGAAGTGAATCTGCATCAAAATGCTAATGCATACAGGGACAAAGCAACAGACCGAGTCGAAATTTGTGGTTAAGTTGCGGTAGTTGGATCAGTGCGCAAGAACGTAATAAAGTGCAGGGATTGGCTGATTTTGCGTGAATTGGTGCAAATTCCTAGAGGGACTGAATAAGCCAAGCCATGCCTGTGTACTCTATGATTGCCAGATTTTGAAAAGAGCCTGCAGCCTTTAAGCTGAATCAAATCGAATCGTTGTGCAATCTACTTATTGGTTCAGTTAGTTAGGGTTGGTCAGCGCTGTAATTACACTTGGATGTTCACCAAATAATTAGTCATGACAATAACATATCGACCCAAACAGGATCTAAACTCGACAAAAAGATAATGAATCACTGAGTTAAATCTGTGAATTATGGGTGGATGCAACACAGCATCAATTTATTTCTTGCAGCAGACCAAAGCAATTAAACTAGATGAACATTTGTGTTTGCCTACTAGCTTGTGTTTACTGTACGGACATACCAGTGTTAGTGGTCAATCATCTTGTCTAACAACCTGATAACAAGAATAGTGTGGGGACGCTCCTAAAAGTATAGTGTGCAGACCCGGGAGACTGGTTTTAGAAAGGATATGATTAACATGGAGCTTTGGAGGCTGACAGCTTTCACACACATAAAATGATTTAGTGCTTTGTGCTTTGGACAACATCACAGATGACTAGACTGAATGTTCCAGATGTAGGCTGCTCTGTCTGCAGTTCTGGAAACATACAGTAAGAGGAGCAAAGGCTGCCTATCCCATTCTCTCCATTCTAACCACGGAAGGGACCATCGCTTAAGTCCACGTCCTTCTTCCCTGAATATTAGTCAGTCACTCGCTTTGTTATTTGGCTTCGTCTTTTCAAATATGCCCTCAGCTCCTTCCTTCAGTGTTAGTATACTTAAAATTTGAAAAAAAGTAACTGTCTCCTGCATCTGCCTCTTTCGAGGACATGTTAATATTATCCATATCAATTGAGGCAGGAATGTCCAAATGAGACCTGGGGGCCATTTTTAACGGCATGCGGCGCATTGTGAAAACTGTTACTAAAAAACACACATAAAAAGTGTAATAATAAAAGAGCAACCGGTGTAATGTAATTTCAAGACATTGAAATGTAGATGTTAATGACACAAAGCTGACACGCAGGCTGTTTTTTTCTATTTAAAGAAATCTATTTTAGTGGTGTCGAAAATGAAAAATGTCAATGGCCTCTGCGTATTTAGATTTTTCCGTGTGCAGCCCTCTGTGGAAAATGTTTGAACACCCCTGATCTAAGGAATAGAAACTGTGGATCAATCGTTCAAATGTTGTTTTTTTTCATTCAAAAACCAACAACAACAAAAAAACGGATAACGACCTGTTTTAAAATTGTTTTTTAAAGTCCATCCATCCATTTTCTATCGCTTGTCCACTTGGGGTCAGGGTGTCAGGGAGGGTGGCTGAAGACTATCACAGCTGCACTTGGGCAAACAGCAGGTAAAACAAATATTTTTTTTCTTATGGTATCTCTAATGAATAAATAAAATATGAAGTAGATGGATAAAAAGTTCAATATTACCTAATATTTGTAAAATATTTTAAACCGATCCATCTGTCCATTTTCTACCGCTTGTCCCTTTCGGGGCCGCGGGGGGTGCTGGAGCCTATCTAATATTTGAAATTCCATTTGATGCGCCAGGTTCACCCGGAAGTAGTTTTTCGTGGATTTGGGCTTGCAGGTAAACAAACGTAAAAGAAGACCCAGGACTGTACTACAATCTAAGTTAACGTTTTTTTCTTTGTTGTACGTTTTTACTAGGCCAAACATTGAATACAAAACCGCATGGATAACTTTAACAGGATATTTATGCCAGGAGCTGCTTGGCAGCAGGATAGGTAATAGGATACAAGATTATAGCTAATAACAGTACCACCCCCTGACCAGTAAGAGGTCTGAGCTGATAAAATCCCGCCCACTAACCAATCAGTTGTGTCAAAAAAAAGGCACCATCGTTCATTGACCATCCATCTGTTCACTTCCCGTTCTGACTTTATTCACAATATACTCCATAAGTAATAACATTAAAAATGAATAAATAAATAATAATTAGTGAAGTAAGTTATATTTCATATGGTGAGATAAATAAGATTATCTAGAAAATGAATGGTTGGATGTTATACATTCAGAATGTTTATCATGGTTCTTCTTCTTTGTACTTTGTAAACACTTTAAGTTTGAAGAGTATCTTGAATTAGATCATTTTAGTACATTGTTTGATTTCTTTGCTTAATTAATTCCATAATTTAATTCCACTTACTAAAGGTCTTAAGTGTCTTAAGTGTTTAATTTAGATTGTTGTACAGTCCTGTCTTCTTCTTCTTGATTGTTTACCTTCTAATTATTTTGGTTTCACTCTAAAAAAATTGTTATAAAAACTGATTGTCCTTAGTGTGTGAAAGTGATAGTGAATGGTTGTTTGTCTATCTGTGTCGGCCCTGCGGTGAGGTGATGACTTGTCCAGGGTGTACCCCACCTTTTGCCTGAGTCCAGCTGGGATAGGCTCCAACACCCTGCGACCCTGAGAGAGACAAGCGGTAGAAATGGATGGACCGATGGAGATTGTTATCCATTGGATGAAATGAATGAATGAATGATACACTGATTGAATAGCGTCTCCATATCATTGTATTATGCGAGTGATTCAAACAATATCAATGATGGCCATTAACTATGTTTCCGTAAAAAAAAACTGTTCCGCAGTGTTTAAACTGACCTTTTTGCTCAAAACCTTGAACTCCTCACAAAGTTGACAGATGTTTTGTCCAAACGGCAAAAAAATTGACTACAGTTGAAAGACTGTAATGCAACTCTAAAGCTTAAATAAATAAGATAAAACAGAGTATGTGGTCGGTTGGTCTCACATGAGAGATGACCTCCTCAGTTGGTTGAAAGTTCCCTCCTCAGAGTTTGGCGCTTTAGCAGGTGTTAATGGCAGGATGTGAACAGTGCTGGATGTGGCAAGAAGGCGAAGTTTCCCAACATACCCTCCACTTACCAGAACCTGAGTATATAAAAATGTCAAAAAAATAAGTGTCTTTCTGGAGTCAGTTATGCAATTGACTAGTTTAAGGGTTACACAACAACCCTCTCTCCTCTTCTGTGTAGGAGGCTAATCAATACCTTGTGTAGAAGCCTATTAGCTTGAAATGGATTTCAATGGGAGTATCATTATCCCTCTTAAGTCCACAACAAACTGTCTCTTCTGTCAAAATTGTTGTTTTTTATATTTAAAAACATTTCGGACCATTTTGTTCTTCCTCCCTTTGGTATTTTGGAATATGATGACTTTTATCGGCTTGTGTGTTTTCACTTACCTCCCTTTTTAGAGAGCAGATTGCTTCTCCCTTTGCAGACGGCCCCTGGATTATTTCTGTCTCGAAGATGTGCCAATATTTTCAATGTTCTGTTCATACATTTATTTCATCCTCAGCATGTCTTCTTTGCAGACTGCATGCCTTTATGCCAGCATTCTCTGCTTTTTTGCCGTTATAGTAACAGAAGCCTACTGAAGTCATTTGAAGCTGTGCGTGATTCGAATGTGGGGCAGTATAGTTGGACATTAGGCCCAGATGTGTGTGTGTGTGTGTGTGTGTGTGTGTGTGTGTGTGTGTGTGTGTGTGTGTGTGTGTGTGTGTGTGTGTGTGTGTGTGTGTGTGTGTGTGTGTGTGTGTGTGTGTGTGTGTGTTACATGCATATGCAACCTGACCATCGTTGTTTGGGTTTAATCTGGATGCTAAAGCTTCCATAGGCTGATTGTAGCATCCCTGTTGATGCTGTTGTATTCTTGTCAAAGAAGGGATGCCAAATTTGTTAGTTGGATGCGGCTTTTTGTGATATGCAGTGCTTTAAAAAGAAGTGATGGCAGCTGTTACAACACAAGGTAGAATTTCTCCCACTACCCTCTGGGGTTTTTTGCATTGACAAAAAGTGAGACTTGGTTCCTGCATGCCCATTTTTTTAAGCTGAGATGAATGTTTTCTATGCAAGGTTCCTCATTTTTGCATGATTAGGTCAGCTTTGTAAGATGTGTAGTCGCTTTTGTTGAAAGCAGTTATGTAAGGTCACTTGCTGGTGATTTGGCAATGTGTCAAATGCACAATCAAACAAAAGCATGAGGGAATATTTATCCTACATACTTTTGCTTCAGCTGATTTAACTATGAGTCCTTTATTTTCACTTATAGTCTTTAAGGCATGTATTTTATAGTGTAACCTCAAACTATTTCAAAAGCATTCCTTATTCTGTCAGTTTAAAAAAAACAGGTCAGGAGCTTTTGCACATATTTTACAAGGTCATTTTAGCCTCTTAATTATACTCGCACTGCCAGCAATAAGTGATTAAGTCACTCCAATTGCACATACAATTTAAACATTACCCATAATCTAGTGCAAACAATAATAGCATATGTGTTATCTTTGTTCATTCTATTTCTATACCGCTTGTCCTCATTAGTATCACAGGGGAGCTGGAGTCTATCCCAAGAGCAAGAGCAAGTGGCTGGGTACACCTTGATCTGGTCACCATTCATTCGCAGGGCACATATAGGAAAAACATCCATTCTCATTCACATCTATGGACAATTTAGAATATGTAATCAGCCAAACATTTTAAGGTGTGGGAGGACGCCAGAGTTACTTGAACCCTCGATCTCTTGTCTACTGTAGAGATAACTACTGGGCTACCATGCGGTTTATGGGTATTTTTATTTCAGTTTTTCTGGGTTTTTTTCCCCCTTTTAGAGTAGAATATGCAAGGATTCAAAGAACTTTATTGTCCTACCACCACACATGAAATGGAAAGAAATGTAGTACCTGAGGTCCCAGATTTAGTACAACAACAACAATAGTATGTACATAATAATGTAACTTGAAAAATATATAAAAGGATTTGGTTAAAAATAGCATAAGTTAATATGAATATAGTATGAATAGAATAGAATAAATTGAAAAATAGAATCAATTGTGATCCTGTTGTGCAAATAGGCATTATTAAAGATATAACATTAAACCAACGTCTGACATTCCTATATGTATGTGTCAACTAGATGTAAAAGTCTGAAATGCTTTGCTTGTCATGATCTTTGATTAATGATAAGTGATCATCACTTAAATTGTAGAGGGCAAATGTTGACTTAAGCAACATTATGGGAGATTGATTTGAGGTAAAGCCCCAGGACTAATATTGTTTTTCATTTTATAATTTTGTGGTAAATTAAAAAGCGCAATTTCTCTTAATGAATGTAACTGTTTAGGTTTCTTGAACATTACTGGTGCTCGAACAGGACTGAACATCTTTTTACTTACCATATTTGTATGGACCTAAAGCGAGCTAACAGTCACAAAGTGAAATGTTGTGTTTTAATGTTGGATTTAAAGTGAATTTATTCTAGTTTTGAAAGCTTGTGTGTGTGTTTCTGTTCTCCACCCACTTTCACACCTTTCAGATGTGGAACAGATGGCTATCGACTGGCTGACGGGAAACTTCTACTTTGTGGATGATGTGGACGACTGGGTGTTTGTTTGCAACAAGAACGGCCAGACATGTGTTAGTCTGCTAGACCAAGAACTGTACAACCCTAAAGGCATCGCCTTGGACCCGGCTATGGGGTTTGTGCATCCTTCTTCATGCCCTAATGCAACCTCTAACCCCCACTTACCTCTTTTAGCAGGTCATGAGAAAAACATGCTGTCGTAGGTTGAACAACATGCTGACTCTGTATTTTTTGGGAGAAAAAAGCTTGATGGTTGTTTCAAGTTCCTATCATTAAGTTCCCTCTTTCCATAGTGTCACTTCCAGTTTTTTTAATGACAGCTAATGACTTGAATATTACTTATTTGTCTCGCTTGTGACATCTCTTCCTTTAATTCCTGCTGACAGAGAAATTATCTTTTCGCTTTCTGTTGCAGAAAAGTCTTCTTCACTGACTATGGGTCCACTCCGAGGGTAGAGCGCTGTGACATGGACGGTCAGAACCGAACAAAGCTGGTTGACACTAAGATTGTCTTCCCACACGGTATCACACTGGACCTAGTCAACCGGCTAGTGTACTGGGCTGACGCCTACCTGGACTACATTGAAGTGGTGGACTATGAGGGCAAAAACAGACACACCATCATTCAAGGCCTTCTGGTGAGAGTTTACAAGAACAACTCAACAAGCACCAATGACTAGCCCCATATCCACTTCTGCAACCATTCCTTAGTAACAAAAAGACCGTTTTCCTACTTTAGGTATTGGCTTTTGATGTCTTTTCAGACATTGCAGTTCTGCTCTATGGAGAGAGGCTACCCCCAGGGGATAAGTCCTTTTTATTGCTTTGATTGATACAACTTAAGAAGAGTGTGTGATTTTCCTGGCTAATGCCTCTCTAAACATATTAGTCTGGCCCTAGTGAAGCTTGGCTCAAACTCGTAGCGGTGTAATGGTCTTAATGAAATCAGGACTGCAGTGGTGTGTGTGTGCGTTGAGTGTGTGTGTGTGTGTGTGTGCGTGTGCCGGAGAAGCAGAGGTGGAAGTGAGGACGAGGGCTCATACATTACTGTTACAGAGCTGCATAGAAACAAAATCTTATATAACTAGAACGGCACTCAGTAGAGTGCAGACCTCTGCCAAAGCCTAACTGTCTAAATCATAAGCCTCCACAGATACACAACTCTTGCATATGTTCTGAAGGTTCCTATATCATCCATAAAGAATGTTGTCAAAAGTGGAAAAAGGAGCCAATTCCAATCTTAAAGTATTTTTGTCTCTCTGTCGAAATTATTTCTACAGTGAAAAGCTTGGCAGGAAGACAGAAAGGATGTATGAAAATGATGTTACACAATGTATTAGTCATGCGACTATTAAGTCCGATGATGATGATTTTAATCTACATTTAAAACCCTTCCTTGTGGTATAGATGGAATGTTTTGTATATGTTTTAGTGTAAATGTTGCTCCACAGTCACATATACAACCCGTTTTTTGAGTCTGCAAGATGTTGGTTTCTGGAGGCGTTCCCAGATTACAAATGAAACCACGTTCCACTCTCTCCAAAAGTATCAGAATCAACCTTTTAAAAATGTACACTGTTTAAATATATATCATGAAATCCTCACATCTATCCCCCGCACTCCATACAAGGCTGAAAATAAATTTAATAAACATTACATAGATTCACCCGGTCAAAAAATTAGATACCCCTGCCCACTCTCAGATCGATTCAGAACTGCATAAATAACAGCTGCTTTTAGCAACATTCATCTCACTCACTACATGTTGCATGTTGTTGAGTTCCTCCCCATCTTGCTGAGAGCTTTACATAATGTCCAAATAACATCCACCTTGCTGCCACGTAATAACGTGGCCAGACTGCAAAAGCCTGTGTACAGACGCATCCAAAACTGTTTGCAAGCTCAGGCCAAAATACATGAAACTTATGATTTGATGCTTTGACATTGTTTGACACGATTAAAAAGGTAACCCTTTAATGATAGTGGTTTCAATTGCCAGACAATTCAGTTTCCTTGTTTTATTGTGTAACATCTTTATTTCAGATAGAGCATCTGTATGGGCTGACTGTGTTTGAGAACTACTTGTACGCCACCAACTCGGATGAAGGCAACCTCAACCCCAAGACCAGTGTGATCCGAGTTAACCGCTTCAACAGCACCGACTTCCAGGTGGTGACGCGGGTCGACCGAGGCGCCGCGCTGCATGTGTACCACCAGAGACGGCAACCACAAGGTGCGTCACACCAGTCCATGTCTGTATATTGGTTTTGCAAGGATGTTACATGGTGTACGTCTAACTCTTTGCAGTGAGAAGCCATGCATGTGCTCTGGATCAGTTTGGCAAGGCTGGAGGTTGTTCTGACATCTGCCTACTGGGGAACAGCCACAAGTCTCGCACATGCCGATGCCGATTTGGATTCAGCCTGGGAAGTGATGGCAAGTCCTGCAAGAGTAAGTACAGTATCACGGCCGAGAGGAGATTAAAACCTTCCAATTTGCATAACTCATAATGTTCTTTCTTCTCTAGAACCCGACCACGAGCTGTTCTTGGTGTATGGTAAGGGTCGCCCTGGAATCATTAGAGGGATGGATATGAATCCGAAGGTGCCGGATGAGTACATGATCCCCATTGAGAACCTCATGAACCCCCGAGCTCTGGATTTTCACGCAGCCAGTGAATTCATCTACTTTGCTGACGCCACCAGCTACATTATTGGTCGACAAAAGATAGATGGGACGGAGAGGGACACCATCCTAAAAGAAGGTAAGAATTTGAAATATGGACAAAAGCATGCTGCATTTCAGACATTTCAGACTGCTGAGACCTTACATGGATTTAACAAGGTCTGACCTTGAAACATTGCATTTAAAAGTGAAAACAAAACATTTCTAATGACTTTAAGATGTCAATAGGTAGTTTGGTGATCAGCAGTCTCGACAACAAATATTTTTCAACAGCCATCATTTATTAGAATGCATTTAGAAAACATGTTTATTCTTATCTCTGAAGGTACAATATATGCTAATGTATCCTGTAGGGTTAATTATTGGACCCCACTTTGTAACTTTTCCAGGGCGCATTTGTAGCCTAGTTCGAAAAGGTACATGCTATATGGGTGTATTGTTCCCAAAGGATTAAGGTACAGATATTTTTTAAAGGTACAAAAACCACAGTGACAAGCCATTGCACCCTTAGAGCAGGGGTGCCAAACGCATTTTCACTGAGGGCCACGTCGCACTAATGGATGCCCTCAGAAAGCTGTTTGGAACAGTAAATATATATAACTATTATTGTTCAATATATTATTGTATAATCGTCTCATTATATTATTACACAATTGTCTATGCATTTAACTATTTATTTTTTATTTTTTTACATACAAATTGGTGGATCATTAATCATTATGACCAGCAAATATTTAGGTATATATTTTCATTTTAACCAAACATTTTTATTTGTTACATCCTCAAATAAAGTTTAAGGTAAAATACATGTAATAGCATGAAGTACATGCAATTTTACTGTCATAATTAAAAGAACATGTACATTTAGTAAGAAAGATGAAGTGCTTTATTGAAGCGCATTATTTCCAGGCTTTCGCAGGCCACATAAAACGATGTGGCAAGCCAGATCTGGCCCGGGGGCCTTGTTTTTAACACCTATGTCCTAAGTACGATATAATCTTTTCAGGAAATGTTGCGGTGTTAAAGCAATTATTTGCACATCAATTCACTGCAGAACCAGCTGTGTTAAACAATGGTTCTGGGTTAATATACTGTAGTCTGTATCATATTCTCATGTCATTTTGTGTGTCTGTGCATATTGCCATTGATTTGCGACATCAGATTTCTGAATCTTGGTGATGTATAGGGGTACATCAATTTCCCCCCCAAGGTTATAAATATAAACTTCCAATGCACTTTTCCTGGAAAGAGGGCAGCAATTTCCAGCTTTCCAGTTTTCTGAATTGCTGCATTAATCAATTTAGGGGCTGTGCTGGACCCATTTATCTTAATCTTTGTATGTCTTCCTACCAACACACTTTTAGCTAACTCAATGCTTCCAGTTTGGGGAATGTCCTTAAAGAACTTACTAGTATGCACAAATGCCTAAACTGGAAGCTGTTATGGCGTAAGATGTAGCTTTGTATTATATCGCACTTCCAAAACATATCCTGGCTTTTACAAAGACTTCATTTAGAAATAGAAGTTGTTCTTTATCTCAGGTATTCACACGGTAGAGGGGCTGGCGGTTGACTGGATGGGAGGTAATCTCTACTGGACAGATGATGGGCCTAAGAAGACTATCAGTGTTGCCAGACTGGAGAAGGCTTCTCAGACTCGTAAAACTCTAATTGAGGGCAAGATGAGCCACCCACGTGCCATTGTTGTGGACCCGCAGCATGGGTGAGTTGTTCTAATGGCCATTCTTTTGCCATATATGGTAACGTAGTACTGTAATATATTCAACTTGTGTTGCAAAGTTGTTTTTTGCAACCTCTGCATTACTAGTGTTGACGTCATGTGTGCTCTGGCTGTCTTTTTCCCAGATGGATGTACTGGACCGACTGGGAGGAGGATCCCACTGAGAGTAACAGAGGAAAGATCAAGAAAGCCTGGATGGATGGTTCCCATCACCAAGTGTTTCTGACTAGCAAGACAGTACTGTGGCCAAACGGTTTGAGTCTGGACATTCCTCAGGGTATACTTTACTGGGTTGATGCTTATTACGACCGCATTGAGATGGTTATCCTCAACACGACTGAACGGAAGGTTGGTTTGCTTGACAATGCAATCTCAATATTCTGACACTCAGGACTCACAGGTGTGATATTATACTAGGTGGTGTATGAGGGCCAGGAGCTGATCCATGCCTTTGGTTTGTGTCACTATAAACAATTCCTCTTCTGGAATGAGTACCGCGAAGGTAGCATCTACAAACTGGACACTGTCACTAAGACAGTCACACTACTCCGCAATGAGAGGCCGCCAATTTTTGAGATCAGAGTCTATGACGCTCACCAGCAGCAAGGTAATCTTACATTACTCATGATTGATTGAATTTTAAACAGACTTATTTTGCTAATTACTATTTTTTGCATGTAAAGGCACCAATGTATGCAGAGTTATGAACGGGGGGTGCAGCAGTCTGTGCCTTGCCATCCCTGATGGCAGGACATGCGCTTGTGCTGATGATCAAATCCTGGATGTCGATAATGTCACCTGCAAAGGTAAGGCAGCACTATGAACGAGTAGAAAACCATCCTTCCTTAATCCTGCAGTGTTGATATGGTGAAAGCAGGTCTGATAAGGCGCAAAGCCATTAAGACATTTAAAAATGAATAATATAACTTTGAATTTGACCCTGAAGCGGATGGAAGACCCAATGCAGCGACTTTAAAACTGATGTAATGTGGTCCCGCCCTATTGGTCCTCGTCAGCATGCGTGCGCCTGAGTTTTGTAATAATTGTAGATTTGTAATATTTTTAGAAAGACCAGTCAGACCAATGCATTACAATAGTCTAATTAACAAGAAATAAAAGCATGCATTGGCACCTTTGTGCTGGTCAGAGAGAGAAATGGGCAGCCTCTGGCTATATGTTTTTAGAATGATACAAATTTATTTTTGTAATTTTTTTTTATGGATTGCGTTGGTTTAAAATGTTATTTTGGGAAAAGTTTCTCTTTCTGGCCTTTAAGACCTTTAACTAAAACCTCTGTTTTGTCATGGTTGAGCTGTGGAAAATCACTCTAATCCATGACTTGATGTCTAAAATGCAGTTCAAAAGTGTATCTATTAGTCCTGTGTCATCAGGAGATACATCAATGTACAGCTGTGTATTACCAACACAACCGTGTCTCCTAATGACCTGCCTAATAGGCAGCATATAAAGATTAAAACATGGGACCTAAAACTGAGCTTAGGGCTACTCCACACCTTATTACATGGGTTTCTTAGGAACATGTACCCATACTTACAGTACATAAAAAACATCAGCCTTTGAGGTAAGAGTGGAATATTTCTGGTTCCTCACATTTTTCTTGGGTAAATCACCCACAGGGGTGAATGTAAGTCTATGTGTCAGCCCTGTGATTGACAGGTGATCAAGGTGTACCCTGCCTCTCGCTGTAAATCAGCCAGCCCACTCGTGACCCAAGACAAGATGAGCAATATAGAAAAAGTCATCAATGTGCACTTTAATGGAAAGTTAATCTTTCAGAAGGTTTGCAATCTGTTAAAGCCTTCTCAATGTTGCTTTCCATCTACACTATAGAATATAGTTTTACATGTGTGAGGGAACCTTCAAATGTTTTTGTAACTTTACGATGGACATAAGCCCACCTAGCTACTAAGGCTTTTGTGCAGAACTCTGGATTCAATGGCCCATCTGTTTTTTCAGCCAACTCCTCCTACGTTCCCCCGCCAAAGTGCCAGACCGGGGAGTTTGCCTGCGAGAACAACCGCTGCATCCAAGAGAGCTGGAAGTGTGACGGGGACAACGATTGTCTAGATAACAGTGATGAGGCCCCTGAGCTTTGTCGTAAGTGTTCCATGCCCCTGTCACTGTTACTCAGCAACACTGAAATAAACACAGTGTTGTTTAAAGGCCTATTTTGCTAATGCAAACCAACAAAGCACAAGCTGGAGCTTCCAAAAGTGTGTCTTTCAGGCCGCATGACGTGAATGTGATGTCTTTGGTCACACATGATTGCATGATTATTTTAGTTGTTTTTTTAACTACAGTACCGTATATGTGTGCCGTAGAAAAAATAAGCATATTAGGGTGGTTTTGATTATTCATGGTGCTCCTGATGTCTCCCACAAGACCAGCACACCTGTCCGGCAGACCGATTCAAATGCCAGAACAACCGCTGCATCCCTCTACGATGGCTGTGTGATGGTGACAATGACTGCGGCAATGACGATGATGAATCAAACACCACTTGCTCTGGTAGGTTCCTAGTTTGCAAAACCTTCAACTTTGCATTAGTCTGTTTTGTCAGTGACCAATGGTTTTACTAACTCTGTCCGACAATTTGTATTTAGTTTTTGGTTTTACGTAATAGACAAAAGTTTAATGAAAAAATATTTCATTACAACAATACTACAAATGAGTTAGCTATTAGACAGACTTAACCTGACTCTCGCCAGATCCTTGTAGTTCGCTGAGCTCCACACATGAGCTCAGCGAACAGACCGGGCATCAAAAAGAAAATTGTATCTTTTCTTGGGCTGTCAAAAAAAATTAATGAACTAATTGATTCCAAAAAAAATATAGCATTGATTCTGTACTGTATATCCACAGGTTAATCAACACTGCAAATTTCACTCCAAAATCTGACCATGATTAATCCAAATTCAAAAATGTGATTAATCATTTAAAACATGTTTCACACAGCACTCATTTTTTCACAATCACCACTGAGTATACTATAACGTTTTCAAATATTTAGTCGGAAAGTATTTAAGTCTTCCCATGGCAAATGTATATATTTTTTCACAATAATTGTAATATTAATTTTCTGTTTTAATCTTGAAATTAGTTATTTTAGATGAATACATTGATATGTGATGCATAGAAAATGTTGGGAACCATTATTGGGAACTTCTTAAATATTTCTCAAATACTGTATGTTTGTAAAAGTATTGACTCTGAATACAAGAATTCATACGGAAAATTAAATATTTTGTTATGAGTATCACGAGGACAAAGAACATTTTTATTTTGGCATTTTTTAGGTGAATGTTACAGCCCCTTAGATGGTGGTCTTGAGTTGTATGTAAACTGAGAACATTTTCTTTATGCAGCTTATTAATATTGCAGTAGATGTCAGCTTCATACAATATTATAATATATTGACAAAAACCTATCTTAATTATTCATTTTTCAATCACAGGTTGGACTACACTGTTAAAAATACAATTAAAGCTAATCTACACAATATTATTATTCAATGGATACTGTAATAAACAGCATTGGGATGAATGAGAACAAATATTGTGTGTTAAGATCCAACATCAGTGACCTATGATCTCACGTGTTTTCTGACCGATTTACGAACATTTTCCAGACATACTGTACTGTACTCCAGAATCTTGTAGATATTCTTCCCATAGCATAGGAAGTTTTTATAGCTCTGCATATAATACTTTTTGTTGCATGCATTTTGAGCAACAGATTCTGACAATGTTTTGTTTCCTGCCAGCTCGCACATGTCCGCCAAATCAGTACCCTTGTGCCAGTGGGCGTTGCATCCCCATCTCCTGGACATGTGACCTGGATGACGACTGTGGGGACCGCTCAGATGAACCAGACTCATGTGGTGCGTTTGGACTGCATCCCTTTATTGTTTTATCTTAATCAGACAAATCATTTCATTTTACAACACCTCTCTGCTTACATTGTCTCCAGCCTATCCCACGTGTTTCCCTCTCACCCAGTTCACCTGCGCTAATGGCCGCTGCATCAACATCAACTGGCGCTGTGACAACGGTGAGCGTCTCCTCAAAGTGCTCCCGTGCTCCTTGTGTAATTTCGAATCCTATTTTACATGCCTGCTCCTGTGCAGACAACGACTGCGGTGATAACAGTGATGAGGCCGGCTGCAGTCACTCCTGCTCCAGCGTGCAGTTTAAATGCAACAGTGGTCGCTGCATCCCAGAATACTGGACTTGTGATGGCGACAATGACTGTGGAGACTACAGTGACGAGACACACGCTAACTGCACTAATCAAGGTAAACATGTTCTGGTGCTTGCATATGTTTCCATCACATGTCGTATGTTTTTTTCACTGTGTTTTGTTTCAGGCTGATAGGTTGTCAATAGAGGTGCATCCTCCTCCATGACAAATTTCCCATGGCGTCAAAACAGTGCCAAAATGCTTGTGCGTGAAAAACCACACTCTGTGTGCACATGGCCTCTCTGTGCACACACAGCGTCTTTTTGCTCGCACACGGACTCGCAATGTGTCTTCCTCTTTCTCCAGCGTTCCACCCTTTCGGCACTTAGGGGCAGGCATTGAATACAAGGCCCAGAGACTCCTCTGCTTTTCTGATTGGTCACTTTAAACGCCTACTGTCGCCTGGTCAGACCCAATCCAAGGGAGTCTGTGGTTTGTCCCCTTTAAAGAATATTAGAGCCTTTAGACAAAATAAACCAAAATTAGTATATTTTTGTCATTTTGTCATACAATTTATAAAACATATGACATTATGATGGCATGTGATACATGTCAAAAAACAATTTAAATAAAGACAGCCTATTTTGACTGATAAAAGGTTTTTCTGGAAATATGCTCCTCAGATAAATTCTATGATGCATTATTTGCAAATGTTGCATTATATAGACCTATTTTATTTGATAAAAGAGAGCTACATTATCCATGGTCTGCGGTCATAGTGCCACAGTCGAGATTGTGATACCCTCAAAGTGTGATAAAATGTGTGTTATTTTATTTCAAATTCCACCATCAATACATTCCTCTTTGTCTGGACAATCAAGCTATCTATTTTATTTTATTTTTTTAAAGATTCAATTACCGGTTTTCCCGGGATTCCCACTTTTCCGCAAAACTTTCTCTTTTAAACGATGTTACTACTTGCACATTTCTCGACTGATTCAAATAAATTCCAACACAACTCCAGTCAGCTCCTTCAGGGCAATTGTGCTTTTTAGTGTATCCTCAAATTATCCCAGTTTTCCCGTTTTTTTGTAACACTTCTTCTCTGTTAAAACAATTGTTCCTACTTCACACTCCTCATTTTGTTTCAATTCTTCCAAAGTCAAAATGCTCCTTGCTAATGTAAGTTAAATGCTAACATACTAACGTTAGTTAAATGCTAGGTAGCATTGTAACATTAGCATGTCAGCATGCTAACATTGGCATACTAACTTTTTTTTTTTAGCTCATTTCGCAGGTGTGGAGCATCAGACTGTTAACATGCTAACATTAGCATTTTAGTACTCACGTTGCTTATTCTAGTTATTTTTATTTTGAGCACTTAACTTCATAAGGAAGGACATAATGGGTTATTTTGTCTAAACTTTAGACTATAAGGACTACTCTTTTTCAGAGGGGACCCACGGTGACAGTTCCCTCAGATTGGCTCTGACCAGGAGACAGTGCGTACGCGCGCAGAGGATTTACGTGCCAAGGATTTTATCACTGTTTTGATGCCATAATTTCCTCCCTAATTGGCTTCTATTTTCTGTCATTTACATCAAATATTCGTAGTGTCAGGATGTGGTTGTGTTTTGAGGTTAGCTAAAAACCAAACCATTTTGTGGCATCTGAAATCGCCGCTGCCTGTCTTCGGAAGATTCTGTCTCTTTGGTTAACCGCCGCGACAGCGTTATGGAAGAGCGTACACCGCTGTGCACTGTGTGTGTTCTGTTGTTGAATATACTGCACGATCCATGCAGAATTCCAGCCAAGTGCTGTCAAATCCCAGCATGCAGAAATGAGGCTCAGCATGACCTGTTGGTTTAATGAGCAATCTGCCCTCTATATGTTTGCAGCCTGCTCTCTTGAAGCCGTTACCAGAAACGAAAACGCAATACTACTGCCGCCTGTATTATTGATGTTCTGCTCAGGAGGCCCAAGGTTTCCTGCTGTATCCGTGCCAAATGTTGACCTTTGTCATGAGGGACAGTCATTGTGTCACCTCCTCAGTGGCGCCCTTTATCCTCTTGTGATATCAATCAGAGCGCGGTGTGCTCTTGTTGTTTGACTTGGCACTGAGTCATGTAGTTGACCTAGCATTGCATTATATCAGCACATTAATTAATGGCTAGAAAAGCTTATTGTCACGCCCCTTTGTCTTTGCCGGGTGCTTGTATTCTCTCTGTATTGCTGGCTTGTATTACTAACTTCTACTTGAAGACAGCCCCCCCTGCATGCTGTATTTGTTTGTAGCGTCCCAATAAAGGCATCCATTAGGGGTGGATACCTTTCATATTTGAACCTATACTGTACCAATTACTGATAACTGGGAATTTATACTGGTAATCAATGGTACACATATTCAATACTTTAGTGTTTGTTAATTAATGTTAAATGTTTAATAATAATTTTAAATGAGCTGATTATGATAACTGTGCTGTGCACTTCTTATATCTTGATTTCTTAATTAATTTCTGAGTCTCATTTGCAAGTATTATATAGTACACTTTGCATGCAGTTATAATTTGAAGACGTTAGATGGCAGTAGTGTATAGACTACTGTGTGTTGCCTAGCTAGGAAGTAGTCTTTGCCATGAAGCTGAATGTGCCAGTCTAGTCTTATATGGCGCCCCACAATGTGTTTATACTGTAAGTCTTGCACTTATCACACAGTTGCTGTTTGATTTTAATTTGCATTTTAGTTGTAGTTTTCATTACCAAATTTGGAGGTGTCGAAAAAGCTATGTAAAATTACTAATCAATTGCTTGTATATTACACAGCCAATGTAAATTAGCACCAAGTTAGCACATTTTGGAAAAGTGGAGCCTTACTTTCTGTTTGAGTGTTTTCTATCAGGCATACAATTTTAATATTACCAAGAAGCAGATTGGCTGAGTCCGCTCTAAGTACTGCTTGAGTAATTGTTTCCTCACCAAGTGATTGAGCCGATGTTTAGTCTGGCACCGAAAGTGATGTCCCAAGCAACAAAAGTATCGAAGTATGGCACCATTTGATTTGTGGTGACTCGATACCCGGTAGCATGGACATAATTTGGTCGGTGCCTATGAAAGCACTAAATTCGATGCTTCCCTGCATCCATTGCCTTGTTGAAGTCACAGCACCTGCTACGGATTGCAGAAATGGCTGCCCACCGCTGAGTGCTATCGGCTTTGCTTGTTTGACATTAAATAAGCGGTCCATATAATATCTATCTCCAACTCACTCTGTCCCTCCAGCGACTCGTCCTCCAGGCGGCTGCCATGTGGATGAGTTCCAGTGTCGTATGGACAGTTTGTGCATTCCCATGCGGTGGCGCTGTGACGGTGACACCGACTGCATGGACCAGAGTGATGAGAACAACTGCGAGGGTGTCACTCACATGTGCGACCCGACCGTCAAGTTTAGTTGCAAGGACTCGGGTGAGGAAGATCTCAAATGCTCTTAGAACGTCAGTCGCTTTGGATGATGTTTTGTATGCATCATCTCACAATATGACAGTATATACAGTATATTGTTATTTGCTGTTTGTAACGTTATTCATTGCTTCACCTTGTTTCCCTTTTCAAGGCATGCATTTAGATTTAATTAAAATGTTAATTTATTGTTCCTTTTAAAATCAGTTTCCATACATTTACCTGCCTAAAGTCTGTGACTCTGAGGTCAGTTGAGGACAGAAGCTAAATGATGTTGTGTTGATTTGATGTCATCAGCTCGCTGCATCAGCAAGGCCTGGGTGTGTGACGGTGACAGTGACTGTGAGGACAACTCGGATGAGGACAACTGCGACGCGCTGGTGTGCAAATTGTCTCACCACGTGTGCGCTACTAACGACTCCATCTGTCTTCCCGCTGAGAAGCTGTGTGACGGCACTGACGACTGTCCAGATGGTTCTGATGAAAAGCTTTGTGGTATGTTCTGCTTTACACACGTAATGAATGCCCTTCCACTCGTAGAGGAGAACATTATTATTCAGTTGGTGCTTCCTGATACCTTCCTCTGTCCTCTGTCAAACACTGCATTCCTGTTTGTGTCTTGCAGACTTGTGTTCGTTGGACAACGGTGGTTGTAGTCACAACTGCAGCATCATTCCCGGTGAAGGCTTCATGTGTTCGTGTCCCATGGGCATGGAGCTGGGAGCTGACAACAAAACCTGCAAGATCCAGAGCTTCTGTGCCAAACACCTCAAATGTAGCCAAAGGTGCGAGCAGGAGAAGTCCAGTGTCAAGTGCTCCTGCTACAAGGGCTGGGAGCTGGAGGCTGACATGGAGAGCTGCAAAAGCACTGGTGAGGAAAATAGCGTCCTTCAGAGTGAAAGCTAAATCTGCTGCATGTAAAAATGCACTAGATGCTTTCTAGACCCGAACGAGTCGTGTTACTGCTGTCTAAAAGGACAGATGCAGCTGTGTCAGGATGTGCTCCAAGACAAGCGGTGTATTTGATGGGACACTAATAGTTGACTCCCATTGCTGTCAGATCCCTTCAAGCCCTTCATCATATTTTCCAACCGCCATGAGATCAGAAGGATTGAACTTCACAAGGGCGAGTTCAGTGTCCTGGTACCAGGGCTAAGGAACACCATCGCTTTGGACTTCCACCTCAGTCAGAACACTTTGTACTGGACTGATGTAGTCGAGGACAAGATCTATCGTGGGAAACTGTCAGACAATGGAGGTGAGTTAACAACAAACACATCTCTGATTTATATTGAAATAAAAACATCAAAACAGGAGGGTGCTAGAATTTAAATGTTACCTTTTGTCACTGTCGTCTTTTTGTACAAAGTTGAAATACAAATAGTCAGTGTATGTTTTAGACATTGAATAGAATGGGACTCAAAAAACAAAAAACTATTGGTTCATTAAAATTTCATTTTGGAATTAAAAAAATTTTATTAAAAAAAACCCCGTTAGATTATATTTAATACAAACTTTTAAATCATCAGTCAGCAGAAGTAAAGAAAAAAAAAAAACGGGTCAAAAACAGTTATTTTTCAGTATTGACATCGAAACCAGAATTCGCTACTTAAAAACAAGACAGAGAATAGCCTGTAGGAAAGAAACACGTGGTGTTGTATCCTATATAAAAAAAATAAAACATTTAAAAAAAAAAATCTGTTTTTGGATCCGTTTTTTTCTGCTGACTCGTTTTTGCTATATATTATGAAAATAAAACACATTTTTAGATCTAGTATGGAAGTATTATTGTAGCAAACTTATTTGCAAACGTGTATCTCAATCTGTACGTGTGTGATTCAATTCACGTGCCTGTGTACTAATTTGTGTGTCTGTATATCAATCAGAGTGTGTGTTTTATATCCGAGTATGTGTGTTTTAAGTTGTCTGCCTTGCGTTGTTTCTGATTGGTTTAAATTGTGTAGTGTCGTCTGTGGTTGGTTAAATGTACGCACAGCGGATTGATGGCTTGGTCTTTGATTGGTTTTAGTTTTTGCTGTTTGACACGAAAGAAGAACACTTTTTTTTTTTTTTTTGAAAGAAAAACATTTAAAACTAAGTATTATTCTTTTTTGGTGTAAAAGAGCAATAACTACAACTAAAACAAAAAAATGGTTGGATTTTTATTTTATACTTCATTTAACAAAAATTTGAATCCTTAGTAAACAGAAATAGAAAAAACTGATGTTTTTTTCATATTCGGACACAGGACGTTTTTATTTTCAAAGTAAAAGTGGAGATAATTACAATACCTGTGTGCCTTTGACTCGGGCTAAAATGTCTTTGGAGCTCTACACAGAAAGACATGACACAACTCATTGTTGTCTAAAATCATTTCTGTGTACGGCTCCAAAGGCATATTAGCCACAGTCACAGGCACACATGTACCACAGTAATTATCTCCGCCATTAAAAACTTCTGGTTTATCAATATGAAAAAAAATGGTTTTCCCGTTTCTGTTTACTATGGATTTACACTTTTGTTAAATGAAATTTCAAAATGAAAATCAGATGTAGTTATTGCTCTTTGAAACCAAAGAAGAATAAAGCTTTGTTTGACATTTTATTTTGTTGTATTTTAAAATTATATTTAAAGAAAAAAACAACTGTATGTTTTTCAAATTTTATTCCTGAAAATAAAATTTAATGACCATAATATACACTGGCCCAATCGCTGGGAAGTTTTCAATTGGTAATTTTCATTTATGTATATTTTATGTTTAGGAGTTTGCAGTGTTAGAGTATATGGGTACATTTGCAAAAAGTGATACAGTATGAACAACAATAGTTTTTATAAAAAAGGAGATAAGGAAAAGTAAGTATTTAGATCAATTAGACTCGAATGAAAACTTCATGGCAAAAATTATTGCAATGTATTGAATATAAAGAAATACTTCGGCATAAATCAAATATAATCTATATATTATTTTGAAAAAAAATTAACAAGGGTCTTATATATTCATTGTAATATCCTCATGAGAACCAATGAGTCTGCAGTGGACATTTGTGTTTAGCCTTAAAGTGCTATTTTATTTACCAAAACGTGTAACGCTGACAAAATAAATGACCAAAAACAAATGTCCACTGGAAAGGAAGCTGCTTCTCAGGAGAATTTGGTCCAAAATCTCAGAATTTCCGTTTCTTTAAAGGCCTACTGAAATGCGATTTTCTTATTTAAACGGGGATAGCAGGTCCATTCTATGTGTCATACTTGTTCATTTCGCGATATTGCCATATTTTTGCTGAAAGGATTTAGTAGAGAACATCGACGATAAAGTTCGCAACTTTTGGTCGCTGATAAAAAAGCCTTGCCTCTACCGGAAGTAGCAGACGAGTAGCATGACGTCACAGGTTGTGGAGCTCCTCACATCTGCACATTGTTTACAATCATGGCCACCAGCAGCGAGAGCGATTCGGACCGAGAAAGCGACGATTTCCCCATTAATTTGAGCGAGGATGAAAGATTTGTGGATAAGGAAAGTGACAGTGCAGGACTAGAGGTCAGTGGGAGCGATTCAGATAGGGAAGATGCTGTGAGAGGCGGGTGGGACCTGATATTCAGCTGGGAATGACTAAAACAGTAAATAAACACAAGACATATAAATACTCTATTTGCCACAACACAACCAGGCTTATATTTAATATGCTACAAATTAATACCGCATAACAAACACCGGGAGAGTGGCCGTGCGCAACCCGAGGGTCCCTGGTTCAATCCCCACCTAGTACCAACCTCGTCATGTCCGTTGTGTCCTGAGCAAGACACTTCACCCTTGCTCCTGATGGGTGCTGGTTAGCGCCTTGCATGGCAGCTCCCTCCATCAGTGTGTGAATGTGTGTGTGAATGGGTAAATGTGGAAGTAGTGTCAAAGCGCTTTGAGTACCTTGAAGGTAGAAAAGCGCTATACAAGTACAACCCATTTATCATTATTTATCATTTACCTCCCCCCTCCCGTCCATATAACCCGCCACTACAACTCAAACACCTGCACAACACACTCAATCCCACAGCCCAAAGTACCGTCCACCTCCCTAAAGTTCATACAGCACATATATTTCCCCAAAGTCCCCAAAGTTACGTACGTGAGACTTTTTGAGACTTTTATTAGTAGGTTGCACAGTGAAGTACATATTCCGTACAATTGACCACTAAATGGTAACACCCGAATAAGTTTTTCAACTTGTTTAAGTCGGGGTCCACTTAAATTGATTCATGATACAGATATATACTATCATATATACTATCATCATAATACAGTCATCACACAAGATAATCATCAGGGTGTATACACTGAATTATTTACGTGACATGCACATAGCGGCACGCACGTACGGGCAAGCGATCAAAAAGCGTACTCACGGTACCGCGTCTGCGTATCCAACTCAAAGTCCTCCTGGTAAGAGTCTCTGTTGTCCCAGTTCTCCACAGGCCAATGGTAAAGATTGACTGTCATCTTTCGGGAATGTAAACAATGAAACACCGGCCATGTTTGTGTTGCTAAAGTCGGACGCAATACACCGCTTCCCTCTTACAGCTTTCTTCTTTGCTGTCTCCATTGTTCATTGAACAAATTGCAAAAGATTCACCAACAGAGATGTCCAGAATACTGCGGAATTTTGCGATGAAACAGACGACTTAATAGCTGGCCATCATGCTGTCTCAAAATGTCCTCCACAATCTGCTACGTCACGCGCTGACGTCATCATACCGAGACGTTTTCAGCAGGATATGTCGCGCGAAATTTAAAATTGCACTTTAGTAAACTAACCCGGCCGTATTGGCATGTGTTGCAATGTTAAGATTTCATCATTGATATATAAACTATCAGACTGCGTGGTCGGTAGTCGTGGGTTTCAGTAGGCCTTTAAGAGTAGAAATCTGAGACAAACACTTTTCAATAATTTTGTATTTTCTATATGACTATATGATTTGCCTGAGAAACTGGACAGGACAAAAAATAAAATAATAATTTGTATTTTCCCCCTGTATTTTTATGAATATCAGAAAAAGAGCCCCCCGCCCCCCGCCCCCCCCAGAAAAAGTTAAATACACAGTGTCAGCAGGGGTGATCTGTGACCCTGAATAAATCTGCCAAGTCACGGCTGGCCCTTCCTCCTCCAGAAGCGCAGGTCTCCTTGCCAATCAAGGTTGTGTTCCCGGCACAGCACTCAGGGGGCACACGGAAGGTTTTGTCTCATCCTATTTGTCTCAGCACTCGCTTGTGCGTGACTGCAGCCAGCAACACTGATCTAGCGTAGGAGGCACAACTCTTCTCAGTTCTCCCGGTTCCCAGCTCACCGACGTCACAGGTTCAGTTGCGCGTTTGAGCTTTGAGCTTTTATTGTCGCTCCTGCTGCTCAATACCGAAACCATTTCATAATCTTCACAGTTTTTGGTGTTGCTCTGCGGTGGCGCTACATAAACATTAAAACAAGTACAGAAAGCCAGCCACGACTGCAGCATTCCTTAAAACAAACCCGCTAGAGCTCTAATTCCAGCGCGCCACTTGAAGGGCCTGTGAAGAACTTCCCTAATCACCCTCAGCCAGAGATGATTACATATTCTGGCTTAGCACTTAGTTTGCATGAGAGACAGTTGTTTTGGGGAAATAATGAAAAGACAGGGCAGGCCAGCATTGGAGGCTTATTTTCTTAAAAGTTTGGCTATGTGGTGGGGAGGATATTGTGGGTCAAAGCCACACTGACAAACACAACAGTAGTGCTGCCTTTTTTTACTGATGGATTCCATAAGGGTTTGGAAAAAAAACAAGTCTTTGTGAAATAAAACCGAACATGGTTTAAATGAGCTTTAGTACAACCATAAAACACGACAATAAACTTTGAAATAAATATATACAAACGACAAAGAATCATTACCTTAAAACACTAAATTGTTTTTCCAAAAAACTAAAGACTGGGGTGCCGGACTTCTCCCTTCACTGTTATTTTGTGTATTCCGGAGAACCAGCGTCCTCTACTGTAGACATTTGATTTTGGTCTATTTATTTTGTCAGAGTTACAGGAGCGCTCTGCTGTGTTTAAGGACCTTCTGAAAAGAAGCGAGTTAAAGATAATCCTTTAGACAGCATTCTAGTGTTTTTAAGAATCTGCCAGAAAAATATGAGTCTCTCACAAGTTTTTTTGAACTGAACTTGGTGGGCCACCAGTTGAATAGCCCAAATGATGAAAACAAGAAGATCTAAAGTAAAACCACGAGGAACACTCCTAGTATGTTTGAAAAAGTTGAAATGACTAGTGACTGCATTTAGTGACGGCTTTTAAGGTAAACAAGCTACAGCAACACACTACAAAAAAATGTATAACTTCCAAAAAGGAGAGCTCTTAAAAGGACGGCTTGAGGAACACCTTGGTTATGTAAATCAAAGGTTTGGACCCCAGTGTTCTTTGTTTGCTTGGTTGCAAGGATCAGCCAATGTGTTTAAAGTGGACCAAGTTCTTCTACACAACAGGAGTACTCTTTGTTTTTAGGAATTTGCTGCAAAAGTCTCAAGTTTTGAACTTACCTCAGGGCCGGTATGATGTCATCCCCGGGCCTAATTTTCCCTAAAATGTCTGATTGTGTGCTATGTAGCTCTGACCAGTTTTGAGGTGGTGATCCAATATGGGCTGGCGACTCCCGAGGGCTTGGCAGTGGACTGGATAGCAGGAAATATCTACTGGGTGGAGAGCAATTTGGACCAGATTGAAGTGGCCAAACTGGATGGCACCATGAGAACAACCCTGCTGGCTGGAGAGGTGGAGCACCCCAGAGCTATCGCCTTAGACCCCCGTGATGGGTAAAGATGCTCATTCAGATTTCCACAACTGCATTTCGCCATATCGTTGACAATCCATCTTGTTTTTTGTGTTCAGTATTCTCTTTTGGACAGACTGGGATGCGAGTCTTCCCAGGATTGAGGCAGCATCAATGAGCGGCGAGGGCAGACGTACCATCCACAGGGAGACGGGCAACGGCGGATGGCCCAACGGACTCACTGTAGATTACATGGAACGACGCATTGTCTGGATTGATGCAAGGTAGTGTTTGCCTCTTGACTCTGAGTACAGTGCTCTCATTGCAGTGTGTTCACCCACGCCACGCACGCAACACCACCCACTGACTTAGTCTTTTTTCACTCCTTTGCTTGCCACCACGCATTTGTTTTGCAGAGAAGCAGATGTAGCTGTCATAGAATAACATACTGTACAGAGTCTTTAGACATCCAGTTTATACAACACTTGGATATGATCTACAACTGTTGTTTATGTAGGCCACATTTTTAGAAAAATCTTAGGACAGGGGGTGGTAAACATCTCTATACACTTGTTTTCATTTTATATTTAACGCCACTGAAAATACACTGACATACATTAAAATTGTGTTTTAAATAAAGTTGTAAGGTCATAAATTAAAGCACAAGTGATATAAATATTCTATGCTGATGTTTAATTGCCAACCGGCTGCCAATTGAATAGTCCTGCAATACACTGGTTCAAATCCGGCCTTTAGTGCCCCCTCATGTAATTTTTCATCTTTTTAGACAATTTTATGCTTCCAATATTAACAGCACAGTTTAGGATAGGCTCTTTTCTTTCGCCAATGCACAAAAGGCATGCTTGGATCCATTTAGTGTGGGAGAACTGGCCTTCAACCCCATCAAACAGCTTTGGAATGAAAAAGAATAGAGATTGAGACCCAGCAAAAGATAGTCTTCTAAATTAATGATCCAATACTTTTGTTCCTATGCATATAGGGCCTGATCTACTTGGAGCCCAAAAATAAATGCTAAATAGCATGGGTAAACTACAAAACAGCATTTACTAATAGTGGGCATGTTGCAATGAAAGTGCAGAAGTGGTGCAGACCGCCCTATTTAAATAAGGATTTGGCATGTACTACGTGACTTTAACCAAGGAGACACATTCATGTCATCATGAAGCACTCCTGCTGTGCGATCTACAACGGAACCCACCATTTTTGCACTGTAGGTGCGCCCTAGAATGTGCAGTGTAATTATCAAGTTGTATGAAAATGTATACTATTGCAAGAAGTTTTTTTATTTTATATCGAAGATATGTTATTAATATGTCACCTATATGAAACAATGAACACATAAACAAAACACCAGCAGGCACCAGGTCTGACATTGAATGGAATTGCTGGACAGATTATATGTCTAATATTATTATATAAAAAAAAAACAAATAAATAAAAATAAAAAATATTATTATTATATAACAATATATATGTATATGTATGTGTGTATATATATATATATATATATATATATATATATATATATATATATATATATATATATATATATATATATATATATATATATATATATCTGACAGAAATATGTTCATCGGCAACCCTTGAACATTAGATTTCTCTCTGTCGTCTGTTGTATTGCATTGATCGCCTCCTTCTGACCGCAGTGCAGTCATTTGTGTGCAACTTTGTACGCACATTTCAAACATGGTGAATATATATGCAAAACAGCCGTCATAAGAAGATTCATGCTTGATAAATCACATTGCGAGTGCTAGTTGATTATATTTGCATCTATTTTCTGCATATACATGACAGACACGCTAGATGGATTGTCCTTTCTATTTTACAAATCTAAGAGACACAATCCTCTGCACACAAGCTTAGTAGATCAGCTTTGCATGCTCTATCAAGTTTACACATGTTTTAATACATGCAAACATTCAGTAGATCAGGCCCATAATGTATGTGGTTTCACTAATGTAAATTTCTGCTTCCAGGTCTGATGCTATCTACTCTGCCATGTATGATGGCTCGGGACTGATCGAGGTCTTGCGGGGTCACGAGTACTTGTCCCACCCTTTTGCTGTCACAATGTACGGAGGCGAGGTCTACTGGACTGACTGGAGGACCAACACACTGGCCAAAGCCAACAAGTGGACTGGACACAATGTCACTGTAGTCCAGCGTACCAACACACAGCCTTTTGACTTGCAGGTCTATCACCCATCTAGACAACCACAAGGTAGGTTTGTTCACCAGATACTACTGTAGATTGTAAACACATATCTTATTTATCTCAATATTTTAGTGTCCTTAACAGTACCATTGACACAATGTGAGAGGTTCCCAACAATAATATAGACGACCTAAATAAATTCTTATTCTCATCATCGTAAAAATAAAAATAAGCTCATGGTTCATTTTAAGTTCATTCACTGGCTGTGTTGGTTGATAACACCTTATTCCCAAGAGAGATGTGGCCTTTTAAAGCTGTGACACAGGTGTTGACACATCACATGGACAGTGCTCAGGATACCTCCTGGAGTTTTGTGGAGTAGCAAAAAAAAATCATCACCTTGCCATTTGGCATTTTACACAGTCAGTCTATAAATAGCATCCTCCCAGTGCAACATCAATGTCTTGTATTGATATCGCACACATAAATGATTGACAACATGGCCAAAGGTTTGTCATATTTTACTGTCACTCAAGCGTTGAGACTTGAGTGATGGTCATAGGAAACTGCCAATTGTTGATTGACCGCTCCAACAAATTGCAATGACAGGATGAGATGAAAAGGTGACTTGCTCTTTTTTGACATTCCTTATGGATCAACTGATGAAGATAGGTTTCCATATGTTGTAGTATGTTGCTTCAAGCCATATTTTTGTCACCTACAAAGCTCCAAACCCGTGTGCCACCATTGATGGCAAAGGTCCTTGCTCCCATCTTTGTCTCATCAACTTCAACCAGAGCTTCTCCTGTGCCTGCCCTCACCTCATGAAGCTGCAAGCTGATAAACGCACATGCAAAGGTGAGCACAGCATACATGTCAACTTACTTTATCACAGTGGTTTTAATGCAAGTGATATTTTAATGTGCTTACAAGCGAGACCAAATCCATCCATGCAATATATACATACGTTGTACATGTGACAATTAAATTTATCTTCTTGTTCTTCTACATCGGTATAATATAGTCATGAATGTCTGCACCTCTGTGTTTATTTTTGTGTTTGCAGAATCCCGCAAGTTCCTTCTTTATGCTCGCCAAATTGAGATCCGAGGCGTTGACATCGACAACCCTTACTACAACTACATCATCTCCTTCACTGTGCCGGACATAGATAACGTGACAGCTGTGGACTACGATGCGGTGGAGCATCGAATCTACTGGTCAGACGTCCGAACGCAGACTATCAAAAGAGCTTTCATCAATGGCACAGGCGTGGAAACTGTTGTTTCTGCAGGTATGAAATACTCACTTTAATTGATTGTAATAGTTTATTTCTAAGAATGCATATGGGCCCGGATGTCTAAGGTTTAGTGATGTGATTGTAACCATCATTAGACCTTCCTAACGCTCATGGGCTGGCAGTGGACTGGGTGTCCAGAAACCTTTTCTGGACCAGCTATGATGCCAATAAGAAGCAGATTAATGTGGCCAGACTGGACGGCTCCTTTAAGAATGCTGTCATTCAAGGTTTAGACAAGCCTCATTGTCTGGTGGTGCATCCGCAGTTAGGGTGGGTGTTTTTATTGTAATTCTCCTCATTTGTATCTAGATTGTAAAAGTTTTAGCTAGAGCTCATCTCAGATTTGTAACACCGCAGGAAGCTGTACTGGACTGATGGTGACAACATAAGCATGGCAAACATGGATGGTACCAACCACACCACGCTCTTCTTCAACCAGAAAGGACCAGTTGGTGAGCAGTTGTCCAGCAGTGGATATGTATTACATTCTAAATGATGCATGGGTTAAGCATATTATTAATTTCCACTTAGGCCTTTCCATTGACTATGACAAAGAGCAGCTGTACTGGATCAGCTCAGGAAATGGCACCATTAATCGCTGTCAGCTGGACGGATCAAAACTAGAGATCTTGGAAGGCATTAAAGGCAAACTCACCAAGGCCACGGCGTTGGCTGTAATGGGTAAGATATTTTTCTCTCATAGTCCTAATCTCATCATTTTAAATGATAACATGCATTGTTATCAACTATGCATTCCCTTGCTGTAGGAGACAAGCTGTGGTGGGCGGACCAGGCATCTGATCACATAGGAACATGCGACAAGAAGGACGGCAGCAACTGGAAGGTTTTGAGGAACAACACTTCATCTATGATGCACATGACGATATATGATGAGGATGTACAGAAAGGTAAGACAAACAACCCACTTTTACATTTTGTAACAAGTCAAACAGCGTTACATAATGTAAATATAAATAATTAGAGATGTCTCATTTGCAAACACATGAAGTCACATGAAGAGAACCCTTTCTTAGTTGCGAGCTGTTTGTTTGTGAGCCGTTTTTATGCACATGACTATAAAATGAGTCAGCATCTAAGGAACTTATCAGCACTTGGATTCACTTATATAGTTTATTCTAATGAGGATATGTAAAATATTTCAAGCGTAAAAACACACCCGGTAGTGTAGTACAATTTTGTGATAACATTTTCATTATGTCCTAATTTTTGTTTTGGTTTTTAGTTATACTTCTTATATACATATGTATGTTTTATCCATATTTGTTGTGTATTGTTTTTTGTATTGTTAAAATATTTTTGTGCTACAAAGTTTTTTAGGTATAGGAACATTTTAAATACTGACGTCACTGTCAAAGCATTGGGATATGGCACCACCCTATGGTATGTTTACAATGAATACACAACAAAAATACAATTCTAGTCAATATATCTGATTAAGTAACACCAATAAAGTAATATAGGTGTAAATTAGAATTGTTATGATCCACATCTTATCTTATAACTACTACCAGTGATTGTTTACTTGATTTGGGGGAAAAAACACTTAAAAAAAGAACGACAATAACAAACCAGTCTTTTGAACGGCTCTTTGTAAATAATGACTCTTCAAAATCTGGCCTCCTTCAAAAGAGTCATGAACCTCATCTCTACTAATAACAGCTGAGGCATATTTATTAAACCACAAAGAGGATGAGGTATTAGTTGGACGCAAAACAATGCAAGAAGCTGTTATTTCTGAAATCTTAAAACTCAATATTTAGAACAACTTAATTGTTTAACTTCAATGATTTGGAGGGCATGAGAAAGTGGAAATGGAAACATGTGTTTTAATTACATTATGTATTCAACAAGTATATTGCACAACACAGCAGCAACAAAACCACTGTTCAGTCAGCATTAGTATCACTCTTGGGTTCATTGTAAACAGCAGTTTGGCAACTGGTGTTTTAACGTGTATTTAGAGGTAAATAAAGCTGCTGGATGCTGACTCATGATACTTTTGGCATGGTGCTACTTGGATACCTCAGTGCTTATTTTCCTTTGGAGACCATGTAGGAGACTGCAGTTTAGTCAATGGAAGCATTAGTTAGATCATAAATGTTCCATCTTCACTCATCATCATATCGAGAAATAGTTCTAATATTGTGGTTAACCTATGCAACCTATTTTTGGCAGCAAGTGTACCTCATGTTCTGGATTTTAATTTTAATTAGTTGGAAAAATAAGTGTAATATAATTTGACCTCGCTCTCTCTTTCCTTCAGCGAGTGTCAATCTGTGTAGTAACAATAATGGAGACTGCTCCCAGCTGTGTTTGCCCACCTCGCCAACCACCAGGGCCTGCATGTGCACTGCTGGTTACAGCCTCAAGACAGGACAGCAGTCCTGTGAAGGTAACACGGCGGCCCCTTAGCATTGGAGTGCAGTATGTCCTAGTGTTGAAATAAACATGGTGTTTCTACGAGCAGGTATGGGCTCTTTCTTGCTTTACTCTGTCCATGAGGGAATCAGAGGAATTCCGCTCGACCCGGCCGACAAATCTGACGCCTTGGTGCCAGTATCTGGCACCTCTCTGGCTGTGGGCATTGACTTCCATGCTGGTGAGTGACACTAGTGAGACACACCAAGACGGAATAGCGTGAAAGGGTAACATATTGGTCCTTTTTTTAGAGAATGACACCATCTATTGGGTGGACATGGGGCTGAGCACAATCAGCAGGGCCAAGAGAGATCAAACATGGAGAGAAGACGTGGTGACCAATGGCATCGGCAGAGTGGAGGGCATCACTGTTGACTGGATCGCAGGTCTGGTCATAGGCGCCATACAATTTCTCCCAAGAATCAGGGATAATAACATTCTTCTTTCTTCGGTTTTAGTTGTTTGGACAAGGTGGACTACCCCCAAATAATTTTAAACAGCTGAAGCTTATCAACACTGCTCATGAGTTTTATTCTAGACAAAGAGTACTAATTACTCCTGTTATAAAATCTCTATATTGGCTTCATGTTAGTTACAAAATCAATTTCAAAGTGCTGCTACTATTCAATAAATCACTGGATGAAGAGTTCATCACTGATTATAAACCAAACAAGACTCTTGGATACATCAACTCAAGTCAGTTAATGGTGTCCAGAGTGCTAAGTAAACATTTAGCTGGTTTGCTGCAAAGATACATTTAATGTAAGCTTACAGTTTTAATACAGATATTATTTTGCATTGTATATTTTTTTTTTGCCACAAACTTTATTATCTTTTATGGAATCATATTGTTTGTATTTTCTAATAATTGTGTGCACTTTCTTTTTGTGTAGGAAATATTTACTGGACTGACCAGGGTTTTGATGTGATTGAGGTGGCTAGGCTGAATGGCTCCTTCCGCTATGTGGTCGTATCCCAGGGCCTGGACAAGCCCAGAGCCATCACTGTCCACCCAGTGAAAGGGTAAAGCAGTTTATGATACTGTGGAGCAGGGGTCCAAAATGTTGACTGAAAGAGCGCGTACTTGCCACGCGCTCGCCCGTCACTGCGGCGTGAGAAAATGCATTTTTAGACAATATGATTTGCCTGAGTGGCTAGGACACACCGAGAGTAACAAGCACTAGAAAATGGATTAGAAAGGACAGATTAAAAAAAATTATAATAAAAAAATATATATACATACTGTGTATATGTATATATATATATATATATATATATATATATATATATATATATATATATATATATATATATATATATATATATATATTTTTTTTTTTTTAACTTGAGACTTCCCGCGGGCCGTAGTTTGGGGACCCCTGCTGTAGAGGTTCTTTGAGCAACTCGAAACAAACCTGTTACTGTTTTCTATAATTAGTGGAAGAACTTTCATAATCCCATGTGTGTTCTGTCAAGGTATTTGTTCTGGACAGAATGGGGTCAGTACCCTCGCATTGAACGCTCTCGACTGGATGGTTCTGAGAGGTTAGTCTTGGTCAACGTGAGCATCAGTTGGCCCAATGGGATCTCCATTGACTACACGGTACACACTGCAGCTTTTGTAACTTCACCCATTATTTTTACTTATGTTGGGTCTTGTTTGCACATCTTCTTGTAGCTGGGTGACGCGATGCTATATGTGGTTTATGTCTGTAGGAGGGGCTGTTGTATTGGTGCGATGCCAGAACAGACAAGATTGAGCGCATCAACTTGGAGACTGGAGAGAACCGAGAGTTGGTGCTGGCCAACAACAACATGGATATGTTTGCGGTCTCTGTGTTTGAGGATTACATCTACTGGAGCGACAGGTTAGCCTAATTAATTTATAACATTTATTTTTTTTCAAAAGTACCAAAGTTTATCAACTTAAAGGAAACAACCTATTTACAGTATATGAATGTTAATATAAAATAAATACCCTCATCAGTGAGACATAAGGGTTCACTAAGTTGTATTATATATTGCTGTATACTGTATACAGCAGGGGGAGGGAACCTATGGCTCTCGAGCCAGATGTGGCTCTTTTGATGACTGCATCTGGCTCTCAGATAAATCTTAGCTGACATTGCTTAACACGATAAGTAATGAATAATTCCGCTGGTAATCACAGCGTTAAAAATAACGTTCAAAATATAAAACATTCTCATGCATTTTAATCCATCCATCCACTTTCTACCACACCTGTTCAAAAAGTTGCATTAATGGTAAGAAGTATTTTATTTATTATTGGTTAGCTTCAGAATCACAATGTTATTAAAAAGAATAAGATACTTATTATAGTCTTAAAATGTTGGTCTTACTTAAAAATGCACGCATTTAGTTGTATTAAAGTTAAAGTTACAGTACCACTGATAGTCACACACACACTAGGTGTGGTGAAATTACTCTCTGCGTTTGACCCATCCCCTTGTTCCACACCCTGGGAGGTGAGGGGAGCAGTGAGCAGCAGCGGTGGCTGTGCTCGGGAATCATTTTTATTTAACACTTTATTCAGTGTTAAATAATATTACATTGCTCTAATGGAAATACATTTTAAAATATTTGGCTTTCATGGCTCTCTCAGCCCAAAATTTCCCCGACCCCTGTTATACAGTATACACTTAGGGCCTGATCTACTAAAGCAGTGGTTCTTAAACTTTTTTCACCAAGTACTGCCTCAGAAAACACATGGCTCTTCAATTACCACCACTATGTATATGTATATATGTATATATTTGATTGTATGTGTGTATATATGTGTATATGTATATTTATATATGTATATATGTATTAGGGTTGTACGGTATACCGGTACCGATAAAGTATCGCGATACTAATTAATTGAAATCGGTACTGTACTACCTTTGAAAAGTACCGGTACCGTTATTTCATCTGAATGCCGCTGTGCAGCGGTGACTACAGAGCTAGGGCACATGATGTTGAGTTTGTCAAAACGCACACACAAAGTGCGTACAAGCAATAACATCGTGGTGGGGAAGAATGGCAAAAAACAACAATTCTACTGGTTAATAAAGAGGGCGTGGGAAACGCAATATGGAGGTATTTGGGCTTCACAACTAACGATAAAGGTGACGCTTACAACAAGGAGTCGCAGCTCTGTAAGTGTTTTAAAACAAACCTTGCCAAATGTGGCGATTAGTATTACCACCTTTGCTTCAAACTTATGTCAACATTTAAATAATAAGCATTCAGATCTGCACAAGGAGTTTAAAGAGTGACAGGTAATATTGTAGTTGTTCCACCTGTACTACTGTTCGGCTCCGTTGCAGACCGTAGTAGAGGAGCGCAGGGCAGACGTTCCCTTTAGTTCACTTTACCCCGCAATGGGTCTGCTAAGATCCGCTTTTCGGTCAGAATTCGAGGCTGCCGATTTGTGACAATCTGGTTGCTTTATTATTAGTTTTGCAGGAAACAATCGGACCCATTCATCACTTTACTGCGCAGTGTGCGCGCTCCTCTCTCTGTGTACTCGCCCACTCACTCACTGACATCACTCAGACAACGCGTTGCCATTCTCACAAACACACATACTGTACGCTCATATATATATATGTGTATATATACATATGTATGTATATGTATATATGATTCAAAAGAGTAAAGTGTGTGTTTGTACATTGTTTGAGTATGGAGGTATTTCCTGTCTTCATCTTAGTTTTAATTTGGATGAATTATCATTTTGTTTTGCAAAGGACTCATGCAAATGGCTCCATTAAAAGAGGAAATAAAGACAACGCCACAGATGCAGTCCAGCTCAGGACTGGCATTGGTGTACAACTAAAAGATATTAAAGTGTTCAACAGGGCCAGGCAACAAGGTAGGAAAACACACTAATTTATGTTAAAATTTTGACATTTCTTATACATTCATCAACTCCCAGCAATTGATCAAATGGTTAACTTTCTTAATTTTTTTTTCTTTAGGCACCAACGTCTGCAAAGACAACGGCGGCTGTGAACAGCTTTGCCTTTACCGAGGCAATGGGAAACGCACGTGCGCCTGCGCCCACGGCATGTTGGCTGAGGACAACCGCAGTTGTCGCGATTACGACGGCTACCTTCTCTATTCGGAACGCACCATTCTAAAGAGCATCCACCTGTCGGACGAGACAAACCTAAATGCGCCAATAAAACCGTTTGAAGACCCTGACCACATGAAGAACGTCATTGCCCTGAGCTTTGACTACCACGGGGGCGGAGGGAGGGGAGCCAACCGCATCTTTTTCAGTGACATACACTTTGGCAACATCCAGCAGATCAACGATGACGGCACGGATCGCAAGATTGTGGTGGATAGTAAGTATGGAGTATTATTTCGCTACACAATGCAAGAGCTGTTTCAAAAAGCTGCCTTCATTGATGATAAAAAATGTACCCAACCCGACATCACATGGAGTTTTGAAAGTGGATCAATTATTGTAGTTAAGCGACCTTCTGGGGTTGTTGATGAACTAAAATATAATCATCATAAACATGTAAATAGGAATAAGGCTTATTTTTGCTTGACGCTGTCAGAGCAGGGTTTATTATTATACCTGCAGTAATTTATGGATAGCAGTAGCACACCACAGTGAGCGGTATTTCTAATATTTTATAGCTCTCTTTTATTGTAGTACCTCAACTTACTTATTGGTTCTGTGACAGAGCTCTTAACTCAAATCACATCTCAAATTAATTTCGCACATTCAAAATAATTAAAATCCATTTATTTGTTGCTTAGCGGCCCCAAAACAGCACAATTTTAACATGTAATATGCCTAATAAAAATTAAAACAAACTTTGAAGTATTGTATAAAAACAATACAATAGAAGGTACTGCTAAGAACTAAACTTTTTTTTTTAAAGTAATGTACTGTAATAATAATGTACAGCATCTCACTTGGAGAGTGAACTTCTACGGTATCTCCTTTGAGCTGCTTCTCCGTCAAACACCCCATCTCCATCAGCAGCATTTTCATATTTCCATTGATAAAAATTCACTGTTTAGACATTATTTTAGCATTGTTAGTGTGTAGCCTGTCTGCCTTACAGTCAGGAGAAATGAGGTAAAGTTGTTTTCCACTTCCTCTCACATTCTGAAAACAATCATGTTGGGCGAACTGCAGACTCCTGATTGTCCATAGGTGTCAATATGAGTGCAAATGTTTGTTTGTTTGATTGACTCGTGATCTGTCCTGGGTGTCGCATGAGTGCATGTCCTCCTGTGTATGGCCTTGTGGTATCTTTTTTATTCTCAGCCTTTCCATTAATTATATCACCAAGTGTTACTAAACATTTCTGTGACACTGTTGACAACTTTGATACAGTGAGGGCTGCATGAGACACTTAAACACACATACAAAGTTATTTTTTTACAGAAAGGACAGAAAACAGGTACATGAGATTGATGTGTTTAATAATGTTGCATCAAGATCATGAGTTTGAAAACTTTATGAAAAAGTAATTTCTGCAAGAGACGAACCTCAAGCTTGTTTGATTCTGTAGTTCCAGTAAAGGTTACAGAAGTTTATGTAGTCAATTATATTCATCCATCCATTTTCTACCGCTTGTCCCTCTCGGGGTACAGCATTTCTATTCATTACTGAAACAAATTACAGTATTTTCCGGACTATAGAGCGTACCTGTATACAAGCCGCACCTACTAAATTTGGAAGGAAAAAAATATTTTTCCATATTTTAGCCGCACTGGATTATAAGTTGCAGATATATACAATGTGAAATTAGTTATTTAGATGGAATTTAGCAAATGTATATTTTCATACCTTATTGTTTCCAAACGGTGTCTGTAACACCGCAGTAAAACGGCTGATCAAACAAAACAGACGTCATCATTATGTACCCACTAGCTGCGGAAGCTATTTTTCAATCAGCTAAACAGACTCAATAAATCCACAGTGATGCCTTGGTGAATTTACTGAGGAATTTGTGAAACTGGAACAACACAAAAAGGATGCCATTGTAAATTAATAATACCAAGACACTAGCTAACACTAATGCTAACAACACTAGCTTCATTACATTACTAAAGTACGTACAAATATGCATGAAAACACTCCTACAGACACAACACATGGGACGGTTTGGTAAGTAAATAGTTTTAGCTATATTGTAAAACTTACAAACATTGCTTGGAGTGATTAATAAAGAATCCATACAAGTAGAAACTTTATGGACGGTTAGAAGACAATATGGCACTTATACTTCCGGTTCAAAGCTTTAAACAGCAGGAATCACTGTAGACACTAGTCCAGCAGTATCAGCAGTGAGCGACTTTGTCCAAAAGATGGTGCCATAACACAAACAATCACACACCACTTCAGTATCTTTGCATGTGTTTTATGATAACTATTTGCATTATAGCTGTCTGCAAAGAAAAATCCATAAATTAGCCACACCTTTTTATGAGCCATTGGGTTCAAAGGCGTAGGAAAAATGTAGCAGTTTATAGTCCGGAATTTACGACAATATAAATGTTATTTTCTGTATATTTCTTGTGTTGTGTATAATACAGGGCTACACCTATCAATTATTTTAGTAATCGAGTAATTGATCAATAGATTTGTTAGAATTTTTTTTCTATCAATCAAGTACTCGGATAAAACACACTTTATAGCCTCAATGTGTATTTGAGGAAAAATAATTGAAATTCAATATACAATATTTGACATGCCATTACCCAGATTTAAAAAAAATAAATAAAATTTTTTACAATAAATGCACATCATTAACATTGAAATTGCACTTTTAACATGTGTGCATTAGGAAAATAAAAGAGCAACACAGATCACAGCACCCACACACCACCTCTCTCATGTGCGCTCTATTGCAACAGCCGTGTAGAAACTATGTCCGCATATTTAAAATTCCTGCCAATGCATGCGGTCTGATTTTTTATGTTTTTATTATACTCATTAAACGATGAATCATATCAACAGGTTATAAATCATAATGTTTTCTAATCGAATCATGGTACGCACCCAGATGTAAATAAGGTAGTGTGGCAGTTCAGGCTTCTGAGCTTGTGTCCAGCTCAAAGCTTTCTACCAGGTCCCCGCCCATCATCATGTGAGGACAAGCAGCCAGAGAGTTTTTGCAGAAGTTCCAGCGTTCTCTCCCCTGCTGAAGCAGCTCTCTTCTAAATTTCTGAGACATAAAGCCATAGAGCACGGGGTTAACCACTGCTACTGAGGACGCCAACAATCTGACCAAGATGGCGATAGTGTTGTACCCCGGTGAGCCTTGAATAGTTCCTCCAATGAAGGAGAACATGAGCGCATAGGAGGGCAACCAGAGTAGAGTGAAAACCAGGACTAAAAGAGCTGAGGTGTTGGTGACTTGACTCTGGTAGCGCTCCAGCTGAGGAGCATTCCCAAACAGCCGTGCATGTCGCAGGAAACAGTAGATCTTTGCGTACATCAGCACTATGATTCCCAGAGGTAGAGCAAAGCCAAAAAAGAAGAGGCTGATGCTGTAAACAAGTTGGCTGAAGTTTGAGAGAAAAGCAAAGCAGTATACAGCTCTGGACGTGGTTACGGTGCGGAAGGCAAACTGCGGTGCAGCTAATACTGATGCAGGGAGCCAAAGAAGAGCGACTGTCACTTTCACGCGTCTCTGCATTCTGGAGCGGTATGCCCAGGTTGGGTGGACCACTGTGAGGTAGCGAGTCACAGCCAGTGCAGCCAACGTAAAGACAGATGCAGATGAGCAGGCCACGCTTAGGAAGCTGACGGCTTTGCACAGGAAGCTGCCGAAAGGCCAAAATCCCAACGTGATGGCTGACGTGTGGAAGGGAAGGCAAAGCAACAATAGTAAATCAGCCGCACTCAGAGCAAGCAGGAGGGTGTCTGTACCATGTGGGGGGTGACCGTCACGTCTCCTCCTGCCTGTCAGAATTGTGATGACGAGGATTTGTCCTACCAGGCCAGTGACTAAGATCAATCCATCCAGAATAGGCACCAGAACCTTAATTACAGCCTGCTCTTCCCTGTTGCTGCTGTTTACATGCTGCCCTGACATTTCCATGTGTTCCCAATTAAAGTCAACTAACTCATTATTCTAATAGCCTCTTAATGTTGAGCATCAGAGTGGGATGTTCATGCCGTGTCAGGGGAATCACAGGCAATGACCACTCTCCATTAAGACAGCTCATCCTTTCATAATGATAGCAATTCGTAAAGCACATCTAATCACGTGTCTTGTTAAAATGTGTCATCTGTGAAGGAATCACAGTAAAAAAAAAAAAAGGAATGCCACTCATTCCGTCAAGTGTAGTTCAAATGTCCTTAATGAAAACAAAAAATGCTGAATGTCCAGTTTTGCTATGAAAAAATAACCTCAAAGAGCAGTCGTGGCATGCTGGTGCTGGCTTGCTGCATCAGCATGTTCTTCAATAATCCCTTGCAGCAGCTCGTGTCAAACCGAGAGAGATTTCAGCGCAGTAGTACTCCATGTCGGTATTGATTTCTTTGGCACCAGGCAACAATGGTCAGATTTACCTGGAGGGGGTTGCTAACAGTCATTCCACTTTAAAAGGCAGTCAGTTCTACTTGTCGCTAATTGATCGCCGAGACACGAGGGCAGCTTGTCCACTTAGAAGCTTCTTGCAGGCGTGTTGACTCGGCGATGAGAGCTTCTGTCGTCCTTAATAAAAATTTAAAAAAGCAATGGTGTAAGTCAGAGTAACAACAGCTAATAATTCTTCCTCCCTGCTTGTTAGAAATGATCTGTGCTAAATTGTAAGCAGCTTCTTCCACTGTTTAAACAGTAACCATGGGCTGAGCAAGGCAACACTTACATAACAGTCTGGAACTCACTTGATCTATTGCCCTTCTTGATTGTAAGCAATTGCCTAAGGGCACATCTTTTTTAGTTTTTCATCTTGAGCAGCAATGATATTAAGCACACATTAGGTTGATGATTGTCCTTGTTTGTGCATTCTGTCAACTATGGATTTGTGCTGCATTTAAATATAGTTTGGCTCTTTGTTATTCATTCACTGGAAATGTCTCAAAAGGCTCTGTTGACTTTCTGCAAAGTGCAAACAGCTGCCTGGAGTGTACATATTGTATTTATACGGCCGGGCATTAGTGTCATAAATGTGATTGCTGGCATGACTAACAGATGGATGCACACCTTGGAGCCTGTAAGACTTCATGGTAGAGCACATGTTCGTGTTTCGTGTTAGATGGATGACACGTTTCAAGAAGATGCCTTCTCAGGAAGAAGTAGACAGCTGCAGTGTGTCGGCCTCCCTCAAGGCTCACTTCTCAAGCTGTTCCGTGTCAGTTGTTTTCCCCGCTAAAGAATCGGCTATGAATGAGGGAATCCACAGGGAGCTGGATTTGTATGTGCAGGCAGCCAGCCATGAAGTGTCAGTACAACACACACACACATACACACTCTTTAAACACCCTCCAACAGTGCCCATTTGCTGTGTGATGCCAATTTTCTTTAAACTTGTCTCTCACCCTCATTGCATTGCACCATTCATAAAGCGATCAAGATGCAGCTTGTTAAATAAACCAGTCATTAACTAACACGCCACTTGAGAAAAAGCCCAGACCTCCACCAAGGCCATACAATTATAATTTTACACCTTCATAGACAGCCATCTCTTGCATATGTCAAGATTCAAGTTTAAAAAGAAACCTTTTAAAAGACTAATCAACAACTTTTGATATGAGTGCGGATTAAAACAAAGGTGAAATGAAAAAGATATTTACCAAAGTATTCTGCTGCTGTACTGGCCAAAAAATATATATACTTGTGTAACAATTCCATAACACATCGAAATACACAAAATTACATTTTAAAAATAGCTTTATTGAAGGAAAATGGCCCTTTTTTGGATGTTTTCCTATCATTCACAATCCCTTTGTTATAAGAACACAGATGTCTCTTTTCTATGCATTCTAAATTGTAAATAAACGTTATCAATAGGTAGCTAATTCATTCAGCATATAAAGCACTCTAAAAACATCCAAAACCCTCCATCAACATATATGTACACACTGTAAGGCACATTTATAATAATGTGTAATATTTACGGATTGTGGTCATTTTAAGCATTATGGCGCCGCATTAATTTCGCAGATGCATTACAACGTTCGCTATTTCCTTCAACAACAACAACAATTACCATTAATTAATGGCAGACTTAATGAGAGCCAACAGTGACTACTTTGGGACACATTATGATTCTGAACCTTGTGTTTTTTAACCTGAAAACACAGAAGATAAGCTATAAGTTTTAGAAGCTGTGTTTTAAGTAGATCCAGCAAGTAGCACTATTGAGTGTTGAACAAGAAATACAAACTACTAACAAAATAAAATAAAACAATCACTTAATTTACATTGTCTGCTCTCACTGGGATGCCGACTGATGTAAGTTAAAGTTAAAGTACCACTGATAGTCACACACACACACAAGGTGTGTGTGTGTGACTATCAGTGGTACTTTAACTTTAACTCTGCATTTCACCCAACCCCTTATTCCACCCCCTGGGAGGTGAGGGGAGCAGTGAGCAGCAGCAGTGGCCACACTCAGGAATAATTTTGGTGATTCCAACCCTTGATGCTGAGTGCCAAGCAGGGAGGTAATGGGACCCATTTTTATAGTCTTTGGTATGACTCAGCCGGGGTTTGAACACACGACCTACCGATCTTGTCTTTCAGCACAAGACATTTGTTCCCCTGTTTAGATGGTAAATTAATCATCATCTTTTCGTGTCTTCCTAGCGATGTCTTCGGGTCTAAATTGGATTTTAAAGTTGACCAGTCTTTTAGTTTATGGCCACAAACTTCTACTATACAAGTGAAAGGCATGATTTATAATCTAGAATTTACTTTTACCATCTCCAAGGGGATGCAGCAGCTCACCGGCTCAGTATGTTAATAGCTGCATTAATTAGTTAGCGCTCTGTGATAAAGGTGTCATGTTACTAAAAGTAGTTCCTCGGTGTTAGTTTTTTTAACTATTGACTACAATACTACAATTCATTCAAGTCATAGTTCTGTGTAAAGTAGTTAATACTTAATCCTGCTAACAAACAGATACAGTTAATAATACAGTGACTTTGCATTAAAGGGCCTTTTTTCAAATGCATAACAAAAAATGTTACATACATCTTTTTTAAAGATACACTTCCTCCTTCTCTGTTCTACAGATGTCGGTTCAGTGGAGGGCCTGGCGTACCACCGCGGGTGGGATACTCTCTACTGGACTAGTTACACTACCTCCACCATTACCCGCCACACTGTGGACCAGAGCCGCTCTGTGGCCTATAACCGCAACACTGTGGTCACCATGTCTGGAGAGGACCACCCCAGAGCCTTTGTGCTGGACGAGTGTCAGGAGTGAGTCATTCATAGCAAAACACGATGTTTGTGTACTGAGCCTGCTGCTTTCCCCCCCTGCTTTTCTTCTCACCAGCACATTTGTTTCAATGCGCTCAGCCGTGACTTTTATACCAAGACTTTGGCAAACCTTGCTGCGGATTAGATAATCAAGTCCTGTTTGTTTGTTCCTATCACAGTCTCATGTTCTGGACCAACTGGAACGAGCAGGCTCCCAGTATCATGAGGGCTTCCTTGAATGGGGCCAATGTGATCGCCATTATCGGCAGTGATATTAAAACTCCCAATGGCTTGGCTGTTGATCACCGTGCTGAGAAGCTCTACTTCTCTGATGCCACGCTGGACAAGATAGAACGCTGTGAATACGACGGAAGCAGCCGATATGTAAGACAATGTTTTTATTGATTAATTATATAATGTTTATATCCCTTTTCGTAATAAGAAGTGCATCAAGGTTTGTTTTTTTTTTATTGGCATTCTTGTGCGGAGTTCTCTTTGTGTCAACAAAATAGCAAAAAGCGCAAAATAATAAAAAGTTCAACAATCTAACATTAAATAAAACAAATAATTTAACAATAAATGGTTATATATAAACTACAAAAGCACTAAATATAGAGATGGGATTTTCACACAGTTTTAGATAAAAATGCTAAAAAATAAATGTGAAGAGGCAAGTGGAATTGCGTATATTGCACGTATTTACAAGTATTTACATCACTGTAAAGTAAATCAAAAATAAAGTATAGCTACACTCATTGTAAATTGCAGTATCATGCAACACAACACATCTAGAGCTTTGTGGTTTTGTAACAGATATAATAACCTTCTGAGAACAAGCGTCCTCTGCAGTGGACATTTCTTTTTTTTCATTCCTGTTATGCAAAACACAAATGTCCGCTACAGGGGACGCTGGTTCGCAGGAGGCTATTGTTCAGACCGTAGTAAGTTCCATATATGCTTCTGTAGTTATCATCACACTTTTCCTTTTTACTATGACTGGTACCCTTTTGAGGTGACATACTGAAGAACACAACAAAGTGTAAAGAAAAAGCAAAACAAAACTGTTAAAATCACTCTGTAGAACACAGGTGTCAAAAGCATGGCCATTGGTCCAAATCTGGCCCATAGCATCATTTTATGTGAAGCCTGTAAATAATGTGTGTCCATGAAGCACTTTATCGTTTTTGCTAAATGTATTTGTTCTTTAAATTTTGACAGAAAAACTGTGTTGGATGTAATAGCATATCTTCTAAACTTAATTGTTATCTGATTTTGTAACAAACTATCAAAAGCATGTTGTTGTCAAAATTCACTAAATATCTGCTTGTCAACTCTACTTATATTCTAAATGCAAAGCATCCATCAATTTGTGAGTAAAAAATATAATGAGTTCATAGGCAATAATATCATGAGGTGATTATACAGTTATATTCATCCATATTTACTGTTACAAATAACGATGTGGCCCTCAATTAAAATGAGTTTGACACCTCTGGTTTAGATGCTCACTCAGCTGAAGTCTGGCATCGTTTGTTGTCATATCATATGACATAATGTGTGACGAAATCTTGAGCCACATTTTGGTGCCATGTTACTCCTCAAGTGTTTCTCTAAATGCTCTTCCAACTATTTGCCATTTAGGTTTTGTTGAAGAATGAGCCTGTGCATCCGTTTGGCCTGGCCGTGTATGGAGACTACATCTTCTGGACAGACTGGGTGAGGAGGGCGGTCCTTCGAGCCGACAAGTACCCAGGTGGAGACATGAAAGTTCTGCGAGCTGACATCCCTCAGCAGCCCATGGGAATCGTTGCTGTGGCCAACGACACCAATAGCTGTAGGAAGCATTCATTTTCCGTAATTCTCCCATCTAGGTTACACTATTGTTGTTTTTCGCCCCACTTAGTCATTTGTTGCAAAGATGATGGAATTTTCAATCCAACAAAACTCCACTCTCATTCATTCGTCAGGTGAGTTTTCTCCTTGCCGGACAAATAACGGAGGCTGCCAAGACCTGTGCCTGCCCACATCTGATGGGAGAGTCAACTGCAGTTGCCGTGGAGACAGACAACTTCTGGAAGACAATACCTGCTCTTGTATGAAAAGATAAAACATAACATTTCTAATTTAGTGTTTGGTTTAGATGATAAAATCCCATGAACTTGTGTTACCTCACCAGCACTGAACATGTCTTGTGGGAGTGTGGATGACTTTGAGTGTGGAAATGGTGATTGCATCAACTACAGCCTGACCTGTGACGGCATGGCCCACTGCAAGGACAAGTCTGATGAGAAGCAGTCCTACTGTGGTGAGAATCTACGGAACAATCACATTTTATATCCTAATATGCCAAAAGGGCCCTATTCTCCCATGTGCTAAAGAGAAAACAGGTGTGCAACTGCATGGATTCTGGCCATGCCTTCATCCAAAATGCACACTTTGAGTACAGCAACCCTTAAATGTAGGAGTTCCCTGTCAAATCTGGCCTTCCGCGTATTCTCCCATTGACTAGAGTACTTATATTCTTCTGCGCTTCTAAGGCTGGATTAAGTCCAGCGCCTCAAAAAGGTGAAACGTCATATTACACTTGAAGTTTGGATGCAGTGTATACCACACATAATAAAATTATAAGAGACTTTCAGAAAACTATCAAATCTATTCCTATCACTCCAATTGAGACACCTGGAAACAGCCATTAAGATAAGGATAATGATTTGCAATGTTCGTAAAACTCCATGTTTCACAATTTTCACCTACAAAAAAAAAAGGCCCCAAAACGTTTGCCTCATTAGTAATGAACCTGCCTTCATTCACGACTTAAGCACTTTTGCCTAACTTACATGGGCAGGCGTGTCCGCAAGCTAGCTGGGAAAATATAAATAAGATAAATGTGTGTAACTTCAAGAATTTATGCGCAAATTAGAAAATTGAGACTTTAATCCTTAAAAGGGAACTTCACTTTTTGTAAAATGTTACCTACCATTCACAATAGTAATGCCAGACAAGAACACACATGGCCTTCTTGTTTATGCATTCTCACTCTAACTAAATAAGAGTCTGCTACAATGGCACTTTTAAAAAAATAACATCCAAATAGCTCCATCAACGTTTGATATACACAATGTAAGAATATATGTAACGTAGTAACAGGCAAACTAATAACAATTATGGTCATTTTAAGCATATAGTTGTGCATTAACTTCACAGATGCATCATAACGTTTGCTATTTCCTTCAACAACTACTAATCATGGCAGACTTCATGAAAGCCAACAACTACTATTTTGGGACTAAAGATAATCCAGAACCTTATATTTTTTTAGCCTAAATAAGAGGCTGAGCTATGAGTTTTAGAAGCTAAGAGATGAGCAGATCCAGCAAGTAGCACTATTCACTCACTCACTCACTTATCCTGGGACCAAAGGTCATAGGGGTACCATGCTGGCATTGACAGCCAGTGCTCCTCACCGCTCACGATCTTCGGCCAAGCTGCCGACGTCTGCATCAGGAAATGTCCTGGTCTCGGATTTGTTGATGCTGGACTTGAATCTTCTGGGAATGAGGATGAAATTGATTTGGTTGTGCGTCTCTCCGTTGTGTGAATGCCACCTTGTTCTTCGGGAGGTTTTGTGTGGATACAGCACATTGATCAGGTTTAGCTTATGACTGCTTGCAAACTCAAGGAGTCACAGGCCCCTGTCAAAGTTTCTCCTGAACCAAAGCGACCCACTGTCCCTGCCCACTGATCGTAAGCATATGGGCCAACTATGGCATTCCAGTTGCCCTGGACGATGATGAGAGCTCTCTTTCGAGTCTTTTTGTTGATGTTCTCCAGTTCCTCGTAGAATTCTTCAACTGCATCGTCGTCATAGTTTAGAGTTGTGTCAAAGACTTGAATGATGGTGATAGTCGTTGAGGTATGTGTAGTTGAACATGGCGATGAGCCTGATGCAAACTGGCGTGCAGCTAATGACAGTGTTTACTCCGTTCATGTTTCCTGAAGCCTACTCAATATTGGTGTTTAGAGTCATCACAGCTGTACCATATCTTGTGACTCTCGTCTGTGGTGGTTTCCCCGAAACCGGTCCAGCTCACTTCTACGATGGCCCAATTGTACTTGGCAAATTTGTGTGTCAGTTCTTTCACTTTTCCGCATGCATACAAAGTACAGACATTCCAGTTTCCAATGATAGTTTCCTCTTCGGGACGCTTGATGGATGCTGTTGATGACTTTACAGTCCTAGTAGCACACTTTCCAGTCCCACTCTGAGATGCTGCTGTGGGTAGCACGGTCTTTGTTAATTCGGGCCTTGACCAATCTGGCATGTTGTTGGCTGACTGTTTGTTCATCGTGTTATTTCAGTGGGCAGTGGTTTACTTAGTGGTGCCCTTCTCCTCTCCAGGTATCAAAACACAGCCGATTAACTCCAACTTGGTGGCTTGCCTTGGTCGTGAACACAAGGTCATTAAGCCCCTGTGAGCCCTTCCGTCAAGGCCGTTGATTTCTTTAGTGAAGGTCCTCTGCCCAGTGATGCCCTGTTGACATCACCCCTACTGTATATATCCATAGGATGGGAGACTCGTGATGGCGGGAGTGTCGAACTTCCCGAACAGGTCCACTGGACCTGCCACTGCCAGTAGCAAGCAGCACTATTGCTAAGTATTAAACAAGAAATACAAACTACGAACATAATCATACAATAACCTACTGTAAAATGTCTTCTCTCAGTGGGATGCCGACTAATAGGATGTTTATAGCTTCCTGTTTCGAAGAATAACATAATAATCATAATCCTCATTCAGATAAAACAAACTGTTTGAGTCTTTCTCAGAATCTCAGGGTCTAAATTAAATGTCAAAGCTGACCAATTTCTTGGTTTATGGCCACAACCTTCCACTATAAAAGTGAGAAGCATGATTTATAATCCAGCACAAACTTTCACCAACTCAGAAGCGATGCAGCAGCTCAACGGCTCAGTCGGTCAATAACTGCTTTTCTCTATGTTCCTCTATGTGATTACGGCACCGCTAAAAGTAGTTTCTCAGCGTTAGCGCTTATAACAACAATATCATTAATATTTGGCTAATATGCAGGTACGACATGTAAATGGAGTATTGTTGGATGTTTTTTAGAGGGCTTTATGGGCGAAATAGATTACTCCCATTAGCTAAATTGTTATTTATTATTTCCGTATATTAAAAAATTAGAATGCCTAAAAAAATAAATACTTATGTGTTCTTGTCTTACATAGTTATTGTGAATGATGGGCAAAATTTAAAAAAATGTGTAGTTCCCCTTTTTATGGAACACATTGTGTTAAAGATGGTATTTAAATAATTTACAGGTTTAGTTAAGTTTTGTAAAAAAAAGTGTGCTTTTAAAATGCTTGACATTTTAAAAGGATTACTTTCTTGACTGACAAGTGCACTTGTTAGATGCAGAAATAAAGTCAGGTGATGTAATTTGCAGCCTAAAAGATAAAAAATACTTTTTTAGGGTTCTTTAAACAGACATTTTAAAAGTTGTATGGACTCTGAATGTAATAAATTCTAGAAATTCTAGAAGAAATGCAAGCTATGGTCTTAATGTCGACTTAGTAGACCGAATCAATTAATGTGACCTTTCAGATGTTCTTGTAAAAAATGGTGCTTTCTTCCCATTGTTTTGCTTCTCTGTAGCCAATCGAATTTGTAAGAAAGGCTACAGACGCTGCATGAATGGTCGCTGCATCGGTCACCAGTTCTGGTGTGACGGTACAGACGACTGTGGCGACCACTCGGATGAACTTCCTTGCAACAGTAAGTGTCCGCCTGTCGCTTTATGTTATTGTATTGTTATTATGTGACTCCCTGATAGGTGCTTTCTGGTCCAATGCCTATCTCTGTGTGATAGCCATACTGATAAGGACTATGGATTAAAACATACATTTGTGTCAGTTATTTGTCTGCTCATTAATGTGATCTGTGCTTGCAGTGACTCTGTGCAAACTAGGCGAGTTCCAGTGCAAAGATGGCCGATGCATCTCCAACTTCAGCCGCTGTGACCAGGTGGTCAACTGCGAGGATGCAAGCGATGAGATGAACTGCCGTAAGAAATATTAAATAAATGTAGGGCAAATGAAGGTTTGTTAATAGCTTATTAACATATTTTGTCTGTTCGCAGAAACTACCGACTGCTCCCGTTTCTTCCGCTTGGGGGTAAAAGGCGCTTCCTTTCAGAGCTGTGAGAGGACCACTCTGTGTTACCTATCTTCATGGGTGTGTGACGGAAACAACGACTGTGGCGACTTCTCTGATGAGAGAAACTGCCCAGGTTGAAATCTTTGCCTGATTATTTGCTAAAAGGATTTCTACCTGCAAATGATTACCCTGCAATGTCCTTCTCTTCTCATACAGATAAACGCAAACTTAAATGTCCAGTCAACTTCTTTGCATGTCCCAGTGGTCGTTGCATCCCGATGAGTTGGACTTGCGATAAGGAGAATGACTGTGAGAATGGAGCTGACGAGACACACTGTGGTCAGTCTACTCTTACGCAAAGTCATGTATAAAATGAATGGGTCTTTGCAAATGCTCAGTTTTGAGTGACATCGTCACAGATGTGCAAGCAGTTACACCACAACACACTCCAGTGGAACTTCAGTTTACAAATGTAATTGTTTCTTGAGCAGGGTTCATAAATAGAAAAGTTTCTACATTGAATCAAATTTCTCCATAAGAAACAATGTAAATATGAATAATGGGTTCCAGCCTCAACAAAAGTCCATATTTTGATGAAGGTTTGTACAAATTGAACACAGTATTAAACAATATACATTACTGTATAACAAACACAAATAACAATAATGATCATCTTCCTATTTAATAAGAAAGCCAAAACAATCCCTCCCTGAACGGTCCTCATTTTCAGCCGCCCTGGCGACATGCACACACACTGTCACTAGCTCTGTGGTGCGCCCACAGTTTGAAATCACAAAACGTTTTAGCTTTAACAGCCAAGTCGCTGCAATAATTTGGAATAAAAAATAAAATCCGCTTTACTTTGTTGGTTAATCTTCTGGGTGTGCAGCAGAAGGGGGAGGGCAGCAGTGTCGACTAACCACACATCGCTTTCTTTAGACTCATATTATATTAGAAAAACTAGAAATATTTTGTAAAAAGGCTATAAAAATACATTTAAAAAAAACCACATTCAAAGTAAGGTTGTCCCGTTACCAATATTTTGGTACTAGTACCGAAATGTATTTTGATACTTTCGGATCCTTTTCGATACATTTTTAATTAAAGAGTACCACAAAAAATGGCATTATTGGCCTTATTTTAACAAAAAATCTTATGATACATTAAACATACGTTTTTTTAATTGCAATCAAAGAACAATTTGGGCATTAAATAACGTAGTGAACATACGAGAAAACTTAACTTTTAGTAATAGGTAAGCAAACGGGTTACAAAGGCTCCTAATTTGGCTGCTGACGTTTGCAGTAACATATTGTGTCTTTTCCCATTGTATTATTTTGTCATAAATATGAGGGACAAGCGGTAGAAAATGGATGGATTATTAATCCATTTATTCATTTACTGTGCATATCTAGTTATATTCTGTTTTAAAATTTTCTATACACACTTCTATTAAAATGAAATAAGCTCTAATTCTTCTGTTTGGATACTTTACATAAGTTTTGGGTGATACCACAAATTTGTAGTAGTTACATGTTCATACTGAAGCGTTGGATGGGTTTGACAAACGTCTTTGCTTGACAGTCAAAAATTGCTGACGCAATGTGCGATCGTTTTTACTTTTAATGATCACGTCAATTTCAAAGACGCACACACACAAGTGAACGCAATGCATACTTAGTCAACAGCCACACCTATCACACTGAGGGTGGCCCTATAAAACAACATCAACATTCACAAACATGCACCACACTGTGAATCCACACCAAACAAGAACGACAAACACATTTCTGGAGAACATCCGCACCGCAACACAACATAAACACAACAGAACCAATACCCACAATCCCTTGCAACACCAACTCTTCCGGGACGCTACAATACTTTGGTCATATTTTGAAGTCCTCATGTGTCCAGGGACGTATTTTATAAACATCATAAAATTAAAAAAGGAAAAAAGATTTTGTGATTATAAAAAATCTTGACGTAATTGTTGTAGTATCGATTAGATACTGCTCTTGTACTTGATATCGTTACAGTCAATATCTGTGTGGACCCACCGTTTTGTTTACATTCAGGAGGGCTAGCTTGCTGTTAACGGTGAGCTATTGTATCCTCCTACGGAGTGTAGTAAAGCATGTTTAGCTATTAATCGTCCTGCAGGAATAATATTTGTAAGAAACAAAGTTTGCCACCATGGAGGCGAGGATTAGTGATTTAGAATGATTTAAAACAGTACGGAGTCACTAGCTAGGTATTAGCTAGCTATGTTGCACTGTTTGCAAAGCAGCCCTTCGGTGTTTATAGGTCCACCTTAATCATTAGATTTAAAGCCAAAATGTTTCTATTTTTTTCAAGAGCAGTGTACAGTAATACCGTTTTTAATTTATTAGTACGCAGTACTTTATTAGTCCCGGTATACCGTAAAACCCTAAAACAAGGCAAACAAAGTAGCACAGTAGCTAACAGCAGCACTGCGCTCTGCTGACTGAATGACCACAATCGCTGCTGGGCACAAAATTGCTGCGGGACGAGAGACACAATGAGTGGATGAAACATTTGTAAACTAAGACAAGGTTTTTACATATTTTGTACTCTGCCTTTCGTTCGCAAATTGAAAAATTTGTAAAATAAGAGGTTAGTACATTGAGGTTCCACTATACAATGATTAACACACTGAGTTATTGTAAGAATGTTTGCATGGTTCCTATTGTCTTTATTCGTAGAAAAACATTGTTGTCCTTTGCAGACAAATTTTGCACTTCCACCCAGTTTGAATGTGGGAACCACCGCTGCATTTCCAGCCACTGGGTGTGCGATGGTTCTGATGACTGTGGTGACGGATCAGATGAAAATGAGAAATGCAGTAAGCAACAATTACAACACAGGCCTTTTTTTAACCCTTGAAAGTGTAAGGCAATATGTCATTTACCTCTCCCATCATCACAGAATCCAAAACCTGCAGTCCCGAGGCCTTCCAGTGTCCGGGCTCTCATATGTGTGTGCCGCAGCGCTGGAAGTGCGATGGAGAAAAGGACTGTCCTGATGGTGCTGATGAGAGTGTGAAGGCTGGCTGCTGTAAGTTGAGACACAAAGTGGATGTTTGTCTTTAGAAACTTGGATCAAATTCAGTGAGTCTTTGTGTTCTTTTTCCACTGTCAGTGTACACCAACAGCACTTGTGACGACAATGAGTTCATGTGTCAGAACAGACAGTGTATTCCCAAACACTTCGTGTGTGATCATGACATTGACTGCGGCGATGGCTCAGACGAGTCTCCAGAATGTGGTGGGTGTGTTGTCCTTTTAGAGAAACTGATTGATTAGGAAGATTACTCTATGGAAAAAAATGGGTACAGAAATTAAGGTAATAAGGTGACTGTGCTGTCATTTTGCAGAATATCCAACATGCGGTCCAGAAGAGTTCCGCTGTGCTAACGGGCGCTGCCTCAACCAGAAGAAATGGGAATGTGATGGAGAGTTTGACTGTCAGGATCGCTCTGATGAAGCTCCCAAGAACCCGCGATGCACTGACACAGGTTAGTTTGTGGTAGTTTACTGTAAAACAGCAACCAATACTGTTTAGGATTGGTCTCAGGTTGTCTTTCATGTCAGGGAACATGGAATCTGATTGTTTTGATGAACTTAAACAATACATATATCGTATTTTTCGGAGTATAAGTCGCTCCGGAGTATAAGTCGCACCTGCCGAAAATGCATAATAAAGAAGGAAAAAACATGTATAAGTCGCACTGGAGTATAAGTTGCATTTTTTGATAAAACCCAACACCAAGAGTAGACATTTGAAAGGCAATTTAAAATAAATAAAGAATAGTGAACAACAGGCTGAATAAGTGTACGTTATATGACGCATAAATAACCAACTGAGAACGTGCCTGGTATGTTAACGTAACATATTATGGTAAGAGTCATTCAAATAACTATAACATATAGAGCATGCTATACGTTTACCAAACAATCTGTCACTCCTAATCGCTAAATCCCATGAAATCTTATACGTCTAGTCTCTTACGTGAATGAGCTAAATAATATTATTTGATATTTTACAGTAATGTGTTAATAATTTCACACATAAGTCGCTCCTGAGTATAAGGCGCAACCCCGGCCAAACTATAAAAAAAACTGCGACTTGTAGTCCGAAAAATACGGTACTTTAACAACAGGGGGTGAGGCTAGTCTACCCTTGGAGACACTAAAAGAGTCAGGGGAGTCACAGCAGCTTGAGAAAAATAAAGAAAAGTGTGTTTTATAAAACTTGCCAAAATTAACTAGTGCTGTTAATCACTCTTTTGAATTTAGATTAATAACGATTAGTAAATAATTGCGTGCATAATTTAAATTAATTTTCTTTAAAAGACCCATTTTTTGACAAATGCAGTTTTATTGTCAAAATGTCATACTAGATCATTTTTAAAAACATTTTTACTTGATTGATTATTTCAATGACTGCGAATATATGAATATTTTTGAAACCGTTAATACACTAATTCTAAGATAACTTCAGTTATGTGAAAGACAAGAAAGATTAATTGATTTTTAGTTCCTACTGTGAGAGGGTAAACACTTACCAGAGTCTGCACGTGTGAGAAGAAAACAATCCAAAATGCTCCAATTTTATTTATTCTGTTGGGAGAATGGGAGACCCCGCCTGTATTATATTCTCTTAGAAGAGGCTCACTGTGCCACACTTCCCAGTATTCTAAACAAGGGGAGAATTTCTGATGGAATACATTGTGGACATCTACGGTCATCACACACTATCTTCTTCCAAAGTACCGCACTTCAATGTTTAATTTCAATCTTCTTTGTGACGATAGTATTGACACGGTCTTCGTGTGTGATTTCAGAGAGGTCGTGTAACGAGTCGGCCTTCATGTGTCGCAATGGAAACTGCCTGAACGAGACGCTGCTGTGTGACCGCAACGACGACTGCGGCGACGGCTCGGATGAACTCAACTGCTTCATCAATGAATGTCTCAATAGTAAGCTGAGTGGCTGCTCTCAGCTCTGTGACGACCTCAAGATTGGCTACAAGGTAGGTCATCTCAGTTTTTGTGTTGCTGTAATCCAGTTTCTTTCAAGTCAATCTAAAAAAACATGGACCTTCACTGCCCAAGCGTTTATATACTGTGCCTAATGGACACGGAAGCGGGTCTCAAAAGTTGTGAGCTGCTGACCTTAGGCATGCACTTATGTAGGACCAAAACGTGTTTTGGCTCTCCTTCTTGAAAGTAGGAGGCGTATCTTAAAACAGATTGAACTCTGCATGAACTCCCATGTTTGTATTCATGAGGCTGCAGTCAGAGCTTCTTTTAAAAATATTAGAAAGTGTCCCTGTACCAAACATTGTTTGACTTTGATAGCTGGCTTAAGTCATTCAGTGCAAATTCAGTGCTTCACACTACTGTTTGTTTACTGTTTCATATCTGAGTATTGGATAAAATGCTTCAAATGATCACTATTATAACAATAAATATATAATTGTTTGTCTTTTAGGTTTAGAGAATCATGTTTGCTATAGCATCCATTTTCTATACAGCTTATCTTCATTAGGATCACAGTTAAGCTGGAGCATATCCCGGCTGACTTCGGGCGAGAAGCGGGAGGCGCCTTAGACTGGTTGCCAGCCAATCACAGGGCACATATTGTATAGACAATAACAACAATTTGCACTCACATTCACACTTATGTACAATTTGGAGTCTCCAATTAACTATATAAAAGACCTCTATGGAAAGTCAGATTCAAGGATCCAGATTTACCTCGCCCGGACCCCCTCTGGAGCCAGTCCCAGAGGTGGGGCTCGATGGCGAGCGCCTGGTGGCCGGGCCTGTCCCCATGGGCCCGATATGGTAGCATGGTTACCCCCTCCAATGGGCTCACCACTCATGGGAGGGGGCATAGAGGTCGGGTGCAGTGTGAGCTGGGCGGCAGCCGAAGGCAGGGCTCTTGGCGGTCCGATCCTCGGCTACAGAAGCTAGTTCTAGGCACTCTCCAGTACTTCCTTCAGGGAAGTATTGGAGAGTGCTCCCTCAGGTGATTCCTTTGTTCTGCTGAGTAACTTCAACGCTCACAATGGCAATGACAGTGAAACCTGGAGAGGCGTGATTGGGAAAAACGGCCGGCCGGATCTGAACCCGAGTACTTTTGTGCTTGTCAAAGATTGTCCACAATCTGTGTATATATGTGATTAATCACATAAGCAAGACTAATTATTTTTGACATTCCTAAAAGGGACTTGTCTTATAATAGTCAGGGTGTAGAGCAGGGGTGCCCAAACCTTTTGCCTCAAAGGGCCAAAGTGAAAATGTGTCAAGGGGCTGCAGGCCAAACACAGCTGAAATCAGTCAATTAATTTATTATACTTAGAACATGTTGTTCAACCGTCCAAAGGGAGTGGGAAGAAGCGCAGCTTGTCTGGTGCCACCCCTGTGCCATAAGCAGCACTCAAATGTAAATAAAAAAGTTAACCTTGCATACATGCCATTCATGATTGCGGGACTTTAAAGGCGTCAGTATAAATATGTATGGAATTTGGAAAACCACCCTTTTGGGGGGCCAAATGAAACAAGCATGCGAGCTAAATTTGACGAACAAACCAATAAGTGACAACAAACGGCAACATGTGATGATAATTTAAAGATTATAGTGAATAATGAAGCGGAATTATCAAACAACTTAGTAACTGCATATTAATAATAACATAGATGAAATATGAGTTCACTGATATTTAAATACATGATTGTGTGTGTGTATTTTTTAATTTTTGTCTTTACAAATATTTTTTCAAAAAACTTTAAGAAAAAAAGGAAAAAAAAAAGGTGGTGAGTCATCTAATATTGAGCTCAATATACTTGTAGTACTGTATGTATGTATTTCTGTATATACCTTTGAAACCTAAAAATCTTTGAAATTGAGAGTGTTTACATTTTAGATTTTGTCAGGTTGTGTGTAGAAGGACAAAGCAACGAATGCGCTGAATCAGTTTTACTTGTAACGAGAAAAAGCTGCTACTTAAATACGCTACCTAACAGGAACACGAAATCAAACACATTAATGAAGGGTTATGAGTTTACTTGTACTGTCCACATTAATTTTACACATGAATTGTCACAACAGAATGTCTGACTTGTCGCCTGGTATAATGGTGTTCGTCTTAAAGATGCTGACGTCTCTTTGCTCTTGGTACATTCAGTGCAGGTGCCATCCTGGTTTCCAGCTGAAGCGGGATGGGAAGACATGTGTGGACGTGGACGAGTGCATCACCACCTACCCTTGTTCACAGCGCTGTATCAACACACACGGCAGCTTCCATTGTCTTTGCGTGGATGGCTTTGAACTCAGCCCTAATGACCCCACTGTCTGTAAATCCATATCAGGTACGACAGTGGTTCTCAACCTTTTTTCAGTGATGTACCCCCTTTGAACATTTTTTTAATTCAAGTACCCCCTAATCAGAGCAAAGCATTTTTGGTTGAAAAAAAGAGATAAAGAAGTAAAATACAGCACTATGTCATCAGTTTCTGATTTATTAAATTGTATAACAGTGCAAAATATTGCTCATTTGTAGTGTTCTTTCTTGAACTATTTGGAAAAAAAGATATAAAAATAACTAAAAACTTGTTGAAAAATAAACAAGTGATTCAATTATAAATAAAGATTTCTACACATAGAAGTAATCATCAATTTAAAGTGCCGTCTTTGGGGATTGTAATAGAGATCCATCTGGATTCATTAACTTAATTCTAAACATTTCTTCACAAAAAAAGAAATCTTTAACATCAATATTTATGGAACATGTCCACAAAAAATCTAGCTGTCAACACTGACTATTGCATTGTTGCATTGTTGCATTGTAATGAATGGAATAGCCTACTTGATTTGATGTTCAGTTTATGAACTTACATTCATATTTTGTTGAAGTATTATTCAATAAATATATTTATAAAGGATTTTTGAATTGTTACTATTTTTAGAATATTTTAAAAAAAATGTCACGTATCCCTTGGCATACCTTCAAGTACCCCCAGGGGTACACGTACCCCCATTTGAGAACCACTGAGGTACGACACTGCACTAAGATAATAATTGCAAATTTCAGCCTATTTGAGTGGTTTTACTTGTCCTGTAGCTCAGTGGTCCCCAACCTTTTTGTAACTGCGGGCCGGTCAACACTTGTTTTGTTTTTTTTTGTCATAAAAAAATACAATCATGTGTGCTTACGGACTGTATCCCTGCAGACTGTATTGATATATATTGATATATAATGTGGGAACCAGAAATATTAATAACAGAAAGAAACAACCCTTTTGTGCGAATTAGTGTGATTGAGTGTAAATGGGAGAGGGAGGTTTTCTGGGTTGGTGCACTAATTGTAAGTGTATCTTGTGTTTTTTATGTTAATTTAATTTAAAAAAAAAAAAAAAAAAAATTATATATTTTTTTTAATTTCTTGTGCGGCCCGGTACCAATCGATTCACGGCCCGGTGGTTGGGGACCACTGCTGTAGCTCATTCAATCCTGACAATATTGTTTTTGTGTGCAGAGGAGGAGCCCTTCTTGATCTTTGCTAATCGATACTACCTGCGGAAGCTCAACCTGGATGGCTCAAACTACACTCTTATCAAACAGGTGAGAGACACAAAAGGATAAGTTATTGTACCCAAGCCATACTTGTGCAAACACCATTATTTCCTCCGTTTCAGGGTCTGAATAACGCTGTGGCACTGGACTTCCACTATGCAGAGCAGATGATCTACTGGACTGACGTCACTACTCAGGGCAGCATGATCAGACGCATGCGGATGAATGGCAGCAACATTGAGGTCAACTCAGAAAATAAAACCGTGCATTTAAACTTTTACACATTACTTGCCTTCTTTTCGACTCAGCAGGTGTTGCACCGCACCTCTTTGAGTAACCCAGATGGTGTGGCTGTGGATTGGGTGGGGGGCAACTTGTATTGGTGCGACAAAGGCCGGGACACCATTGAAGTGTCCAAACTTGATGGAGCCTACCGGACTGTGCTGGTCAACAGCGGGCTGAGAGAACCTCGGGCTGTGGCAGTGGATGTGCGCTTCGGGTGAGAACTGACGAGTGGTGTAGAGAAAAAAGTATGCATTTATGATGCATTGCACTTTGCTGTCTAGGTACCTGTACTGGTCCGACTGGGGCGACAATCCCCATATTGGAAGAATTGGCATGGACGGCACCAACAGAAGCGTCATAGTCGAGGATAAGATCACATGGCCCAATGGTCTGACTTTGGACTTCATCAATGATCGCATATACTGGGCAGACGCCCGGGAGGATTACATTGAGTTCGCCAGTCTGGATGGCACCAGCAGGCACACAGGTAACAACAGGGTGGATAAGGCCAGACTAAAGGTCATCTCATTAAATCCAAGTTTTCGCAACAATTATGTGTATCTTCTATCAACATGTTTTATTATTGAACGCATGTTGGGTCATGACAGCTGGCAGACACACAGATTGATAAATGTGATGTATTTGGATTATTACCATAATATACAACATAAACTAGTTATGAGTAGGGACGAGCAGCAAAACCCAGTTCCATGTTGGCACAGGTCCAAGCGTAGGCGGTAGTACCCAGATCGAAAAAAGGAGTTGCTATTGGTGCTTCATTTTGGTGCTAAATGAATGCATTCTCAGCAACTTGCAACAAGTGGTTGGTTGTGATATTGTGAAAGTAATGTCTTATAAGTAACGTAGCGTCCCGACATGGGCACACAGAATCTGATGCTCTCTTTAAACTTATTAACACACCAACAGCAGCCCTCATAACACCGCTAGCACCACAGCGCTAGGCTAGCCAGTAGCCACAACAAAAACACAGCACTTCCTCATTATGCACCAATGACGGTTACGGCGAACGAGATTGTATTTGCGAACCCCCGTAATTATGAGTATCAATATCACAAAGTCGATTTTTGCAGGTTCTTTACAGTGTGTTCCAGGGCTGCCACATTTCAGAAAATGACAAGAGTGAGACTTTATTGGTCTTTTCTAACACCGATTTGGTCTGTTATAACATCAATTTATATTTAAGACTGATGTCCTCACCTCCAGCAGCTCTCCCTGCACTTCCGCCTCATAGTGCTTGTCTTAATTAACCAGAAATTAGAAATAAAAATCATCTCCACTGTATTCTCTGCTGGCTCTTCTATCTTATCCTCTGCATGTGTTATTAATTTGTATCTCTACTACATTTCCGTCCTCACTGTCCTCAAATATCTTCTAATCTCTCTTCACATTCCAGTGTTGCCAACTCCTCGTTAAGGAAAGTAGCTATTGATTGTTTTAAAAGTTGCTAGAGCTTGCCAGATGACATGAATTGCTAATTTGCATAATTGATTACAATGGACGCTGTAGGAGAGAGGAATAACATAGTAAGAGACATAAAAAGTGAGTTAAATAAAAACAAATTATGAGTAGAATTGTAAATGGATTTTCTTCTGTTGATTTTTAGTTTAGTTGTATTTTTCTTTGTTCTACATCGTTAAATGTATCAAATTTGATCAAAAGACTGAAAGGTTGTGATATTCATGAACACATCAAAAATATTGACTGGCTCATTAACATGAATGATACGTTTGTTTTTATTTTAAGCGTGACAGTGATGAAACATTTACATTAATGTCCCTTTGTAAACCAAGACAAAAACAGTAGCAGCTTTGCACAGAGTGGGTGTCCGTCTCCTCTCAACTCTGACTGGAATGGCATTTTATTGTCATTGAACTTAAAATGGGACATGAGATCAAACCAGGTACCCTCAGGTTGCTGGCAGTGCCGCTCTACCAACCGAGCCACACCGTCCCCACCACCCCAAGCGTGAGGCTTGGCAGCTCTGATGTTCTGTATAGCTGCAATAATTATGACACTTTGTTTTGGATTTTATTTCTTTTTTTTTTTTTATGTTCAGTCATCCCTCACCATGTCGTGCATCAACACATCGCAGATATAACAATTTAACAGCGATAAAAGAGGGATTACTGTATTACTTTGTTTTAATTTATATAGTTGAAGTATTTAAATTACTAGTGTGTCCAACTTGAATTCCGTACATATAAATAATATTTTTCAACAAAAATTTGCATATTTTGAATTTTATAAAGTACAGGTTCAGGCACTGTTTGAGCACCAGCACTATTTTTAAGTACCGATTTGGTACTATTACCGATTAAAATGTAAGCAATATTTATCCAACTCAAGTGTGTTGACATGCTTGTGCCAAACACAGAAACCAAACACACAATACGACAAGTATATGGGAGCAGAAAGAGCACATTTATGGAATAAAAGCTAATCAGGCGTGTGAAATATTACGTAACTCTTAGGAGACGCCATTAATGCTCTAATAGCATTGCACTCTGTAGCACTTTGAGATTGTAGAAATATAAAATGCGTTATAAATTAAATTTATTATTATTATTATAACCTCCCTTCAATTATTTCATGTTGTCAAGATTACAACTGCCTTGTAAATTTGAATAGTGTTCACTCTCCGGGCACTTTTTTGGGTACACCTGCACAATCTAACAGTAAGTTTTCATGTAACAGGAACATTTGAAATGATTGTGTTTTTGAATGCCAGTATTAGTCAACGCTGATATGTAAATGTATTGTCTCCTGACAGTACTTAGCCAAGATATTCCGCACATCTTCGCCATGACTCTCTTTGAGGAGTACATCTACTGGACAGACTGGGAGACCAAGTCCATCAACAGAGCTCACAAGACTCTGGGAACTAACAAGAGCACCCTGATCAGCACCTTGCATCGGCCCATGGACATTCACATTTTCCATCCCTATCGCCAACCTGAGGGTAGGTGAAATTGTTGATATTTAGGAAAAAAAAACCATCAAGGACAATGCAATATACTTTTTTAATTAAATGATCAATTACACAATTTAACAAGGTTTGTCATTGTGTATTGTTTGACTTTTTAAGTTTACATTTTGCCCTTGCTATTTTTCCCTGTCCAGTGCGTGACCACCCGTGCCAGACAAACAACGGTGGCTGCAGTAACCTCTGCCTCATCTCTCCTGGAGGGGGTTACAAATGTGCCTGCCCCACTAACTTCTACCTGGCCAGCGACCATCGTACTTGCATGTCCAACTGCACGGCCAGCCAGGTGCTAACATCCTCATCATGTAAACATGTAGCTGATGAAAATGTATTTATTCCTCTTTCCTGCCTTATAGTTTGTCTGCAAGAATGATAAGTGCATTCCTTTCTGGTGGAAATGCGACACAGAGGACGACTGCGGCGATCGCTCAGACGAGCCCGCGGATTGTCGTGAGTTAAAATTTCTTTGTAAGAGTTGCTAAGTTGTTCATTTTTAATTCTTCCTTGTGTGCCAGCTGAATTTAAGTGCAGACCGGGCCAGTTCCAGTGCGGCACGGGCATCTGCACCAACCCTGCGTACATATGTGATGGAGACAACGACTGTCAGGACAATTCAGACGAGGCCAACTGCGGTACAGCTCACATTCTTGCATTAGAACCGCTTATTTTGGATGATTATCCCCCATTCTTTGAAATGCAAATTAGTCTTCACATGTGCTGAATTGTTTATTATTACAACTCCACCGCAGATATTCACGTTTGCCTGCCCAGCCAGTTCAAATGTTCCCACCCAAGTCGCTGCATCCCAGGCATCTTCCGCTGTAACGGCCAAGACAATTGTGGAGAGGGAGAGGACGAGAAGGACTGCCGTGAGTGTTCCTCGCTTTTCATTCTCCTTGTACAGTGTGCTTCATTTCTCACTGTGGTAATAACATATCTTGTCCTCTGACCCTGCAGCCGAGGTCACATGCGCACCCACCCAGTTTCAGTGTGCCATCACCAAACGATGTATCCCTCGTGTTTGGGTGTGTGACCGTGACAACGACTGTGTTGACGGATCGGATGAACCCACTAACTGCAGTAAGATTGATAGTGTTTTTACATTTTGTGTTCATAACTGCGCTTAAATGTGTTGTTTGTAACTGATCTAAACTAGGGCTCTTAAAGATAACGTGGTAACTCATGTGATTAATCACAACAAATTATCGCATTAATCATGTATAATACAGATTCATCATGAAATGTATTTTGACCGTACATGCTAACAGTGGATGGTTTACTGAAAGGCGGCCCAGGTTGTTCAGTCAGTGATCAGGTCAATCCATATGCCAGTGCAAAGTTGAGTGAGGAGACTCCGACTGGTGTGCTGTCTGGCAAATTTCCATTTGAAACACACCTCGACGGGACATTAGCTAAAATTGTTGAGCAAATAAATGACTTGCATCCAAGTAAAACATTTAAACACGTTCCTGTATTACACTCTGACAATAAAATTGCATTATTGTCCAAATATTGGGGTCATTTTTAAGTTAAATTAAATTATGCATGCAAGTAATACATGATCGTGATAATCCAAATTCAAAAGTGTGATTATTCTGATAAAATAATCCTTTGACGGCACTACAAAAACATATTTTCACTCTTTCACAAATAAATGTACTTGAGGAATCAGTTGTTTAAGTAATGTAGTAAGTTTTAACATGTATTATTATTACGATTAGATGATAGTGTTGAACATTTTGGTAATTACAGATACTGCAATACTTTTTAAAATAAAGGGAACCACAAAAAAATAATTGTTCTCTTTATTTTAACAAAAAATCCTACGATACATTTAACACGTGGTTCTTATTGCACTCAAAGAACAATTTTAAAATACAAAATTAAAATACAAATTAAAAGGCATTTAACACAATGGGCTTTTCTTGTTGCACTCAAAAACTATTTACAATTGTATATATTACATAATCTAGGAATACCGTAGGTTAGAATATACAGTAATAGAAAGCTTTATTGACAGTATGCGTCATGATTTATGGTTGCTACTCTTGGTTTGTGCTTTAAGACAAAAACAATCATTCGCAAATACTAAAAACAATAATATGGCTAAAAGTATTGTACATAAATAACACATTTAGCAGATAAAACACACATTGTTAAAGATAAAATACAAATTGTAGAAATTTGTTACAAAATTAAGTCATCTATGTTGCATGGGCGGTTTGGACTGCGCTAATATTTGGCATCAAGCAAAACAGCTGTGTACACGTCTACGTAACTGTATGTGCACAAAAGAGGAGCTAGTTAACTTTTTTACCTGTCGATTTGATTATTTAATTGTTTGGCTAAATTTGAAGCAAAAGTGGTAATACTTTAATCATGTTACCTTTGGTGAGGCCTGTTTTAAAGCACTGCTTGCAACACTGCACTTCTGTGTTTAAAGCGTCATCTTTATCGATAGTTTTGAAGCCCAATAACCTTCATATTGCGCTTCACGCACCCTCTTTATTAACCAGTAGAATTGCTTTTATTTTCAAATTTTCCTCTCCTCAAGGTTTCCCCTTGTGCGCTCTGCTGAGTGTGTGCTGGCTTACACACTTGACATGCTCCTCCGCTCTGTACACCACAGTAGCACGGCAGCATGCAGATAAAAAAGTGTACCGGTATTTTTTAAAGGCATTATAGTAGCGTTTTGAATTTATTAGTACCAGTATATCGTACAACCTTATCCCACTGAAATCTGTATTGTATACAGTATCCATAATACAGTCTATCCTGCCACGTGTGCAGTATTCCAGTCCTATGAAAACCACCCTTAAAATGTTTTCACTTCCAGCCCAAATGACCTGCGGTGTTGATGAGTTCCGTTGTAAAGACTCCGGGCGCTGCATCCCGGCTCGCTGGAAGTGCGACGGAGAAGACGACTGTGGCGATGCATCCGATGAACCAAAAGAGGAGTGTGGTGAGAACATTGAAAAAATACATTTGTGGTCATGAAAGTAAAGTCGTTTTGCTGTGATTTAATAATCTCATGGTCATTATGTGCAGCTGAGAGGACATGTGAGCCGTATCAGTTCAGGTGCAAAAACAACCGCTGCGTGCCGGGCCGTTGGCAGTGTGACTACGACAACGACTGTGGCGACAACTCAGATGAAGACAAGTGTGGTTGGTGTCACTATTGCACTGCGGCCTGTTCTCGTCTGCTCTGGCTAACACTTTAGTGTCCTAAGACATTATTACTGCGTCAAAATTTCATTCACTCACTTCCATTTCTGATGCATTTCACCTCATGTGACGTCTGTTTCATTTCATACTGTCCTGTTGGCATGAGCTAGAGGTGAGTTTCTTCCACTTTCACATGTCAAACGTTGTCATGCTTCTGTCCACACTTAAGCCTCTCCCAGCTTTAAGAGTCTGCAAGCAGACTTTGAAATTGACTCATTTTGTGTCTAATCTGCAAAATATCACTGTGCAAGTGCTGAAAAGTATAATACACACTGGACACTTGATTAGATACACTTGCACAATTTAATGAGCCATGTCTCAAAAATTTTGTTTTTACAAAGATAATTATGCTCAGTTAAACCATATGACCTATAATTACAAAGGTAACCTTAATATAGGCCTGAGTCAGTAACACATTTAGCTGGATGATATATTATCCCACATATTATTGCCGATAAGAGACCAAAATTAAGTAAAACTAGGTCAAATTAAGTACTAATGTAATGATGATATGATATATAGTACTAATAAGGCTTTTATTTCTCATTAGCATTTTTTTACCATTGTAATTGTAAGGTCAATGACTTTTAAATGCCTCAAACAACTAAACAAACAAAAAAATAAAATGGAGTATTACATTTTATCCATCCATTTGTGTACCCCTTGTTTCCTTTAGCAATATTTTAACTTCAATAAATATTGAACATCTTAAAGTGCAGCTTTTTCCCCAGTTGAAAACACGGGGTGGGGTGGTTTGTTTAGTTGTCTATTTTGTTGGCAAAACTTTTTACAAAGTCATAAACTGGCTCCTTTGTCTGTGTTGATGGGCTCATTTTGCTCACTTGTTTCAAGTCAAAATATTCCAGCACAGGGACATTTGGCTTTGTAATCATCTTTTTTCCCTCTAATTTGCGTTTACTTGCGGTGATTCTCACTCGCGACTCTCTGTCCGTTCATCTTGTGTGTAAGCTAGTGGCCCCACCTCCGCCAATCGTAACAAACATTGTGAATGACTCACAAGAGGGTTCACTCTGTTAATTTAATTCTGCTATTACATAAACGGGATGCAGAGAGAGACAAAGAAAAACTCACACAAACACAGGAAAGTTATCGAGGCCATTTTCAATTATCGTTCGATTAATTTATTTATTTATCAGCACAGGCCTACCTTGATACATATAAAATATTAACATCAAAGCTAAGGATTATTATCTCTGTTAAGGTAGAATTTGTGATCATATGTTATTAGGTTGTGCAGGTGTACCTAATGTTGTGGCCTGTGCATGCAGAATTACAGCACTCCCTTTGTCCTCCCAAGACTTGATGTCCCACTATTCATGTCTTTTGTGTTGATGCGGAATATGAAAGGGAAAAGTAGCCTGCCACTAACATGAGCCACGCTTTGTCTTTTTCACACACAGTGCCTCGCCAGTGTTCCGAAAGCGAGTTTGCCTGCACAAATGGCCGCTGCATCGCTGGAAGGTGGAAATGCGATGGAGACCATGACTGCGCTGATGGTTCCGACGAGGTACAGAACCTATTTACCCCTTATGTGTTTCGTATTCATTCACTACAAAGAACTATAACCTTTACCTGCATATCCATTGCACTTTTCTTCAGCATGACTGTGTTCTCAAGTGTGACAACGACCAGTTTCAGTGTAAGAACGGACACTGTATTCCCATTGGCTGGAGGTGTGACGCTGACCCAGACTGCATGGATGGCAGCGATGAGGAGAACTGCCACATTGCTGGTGAGTATATAATTATTCATTTGTTACTATTTTATGATGTCTCGCTACTCATTTTGTATAACGCTTGACATGAACTCCCTGTTCTTTCAGCTGGACGTCTCTGTCATGTGGATGAGTTCCAGTGTAACAACACTCTGTGTAAACCTCTCGCCTGGAAGTGTGATGGAGAGGATGACTGCGGGGACAACTCTGATGAGAATCCGGAAGAGTGCAGTGAGTGTCAGCGTGTGAATCACACTCTTACTTAGTGGTGTTAATGTAATGGGGAAAATTAATGGTTGGGCACCAAGCAGTTTACGTATCAGGTTTTTTTTCCCAATTTGTCCTTTTAACAGAAAATATGAATAATCTATTGAGAAACATCACAGCTGAGATAGGCTCCTGTACCCCCCATGACCCCGAAAGGGACAAGCGGTAGAAAATGGATGGATGGACAAATGGATTAGAATTTGAATTAGTGTAGCGACATAATATTTATATTATTGTTTCTGGGCACATCACATATTTACACAGCTACTTGTTGCTATAGGCAGACTTCAGAGGGCTTATTCATAACTGCCCAATTGACCAATAAAAATATATATTTCTGTTAGAGGGGTGTCAGTAGGACACAAACTAAGGAAATTAAAAATATATATTACTGCTGTGTGTTATGTTAACTCTAAAATACCCTTAAAAAATTCCAGCAAGAATAATCTGAAAACAAGGTGAAAATACTTATTTTTGACTACCGGGATATTTAAAAAAAAATTATGTTAGACTAGTTTGCTTATCGTAACATGTACCAATTCTTAGAATAAGCATACTAAAAAAAAATACATTTTACCTCATCAAATTTTCTTGATTTTTCTCAGATTTTGGTTGATATTATTTAACATTAGGGAAGTAACGATATGAAAATGTCATATCACTGTTAATGTAACCAAAATGATTATGGTTATCATTATTATTATGGTATTGTTGAATGTGCTCAAAAAGTATTTACACACACTGAAATATTTTAACCACATTTTATTTTGAAAATAACTAGGCAAAAAAATATTATTATATACTATTCGGGTGTACTGGAGAGGAGGCTACGCCGGATAGTCGAACCTCGGATTCAGGAGGAACAGTGTGGTTTTCGTCCTGGTCGTGGAACTGTGAACCAGCTCTATACTCTCGGCAGGGTCCTTGAGGGTGCATGGGAGTTTGCCCAACCAGTCTACATGTGTTTTGTGGACTTGGAGAAGGCATTCGACCGTGTCCCTCGGGAAGACCTGTGGGGAGTGCTCAGGGAGTATGGGGTATCGGACTGTCTGATTGTGGCAGTCCGCTCCCTGTATGCTCAGTGCCAGAGCTTGGTCCGCATTGCCGGCAGTAAGTTCGACACGTTTCCAGTGAGGGTTGGACTCCGCCAAGGCTGCCCTTTGTCACCGATTCTGTTCATAACTTTTATGGACAGAATTTCTAGGCGCAGTCAAGGCGTTGAGGGGATCTGGTTTGGTGGCTGCAGGATTAGGTCTCTGCTTTTTGCAGATGATGTGGTCCTGATGGCTTCATCTGGCCAGGATCTTCAGCTCTCACTGGATCGGTTCGCAGCAGAGTGTGAAGCGACTGGGATGGGAATCAGCACCTCCAAGTCCGAGTCCATGGTTCTCGCCCGGAAAAGGGTGGAGTGCCATCTCCGGGTTGGGGAGGAGATCTTGCCCCAAGTGGAGGAGTTCAAGTACCTCGGAGTCTTGTTCACGAGTGAGGGAAGAGTGGATCGTGAGATCGACAGGCGGATCGGTGCGGCGTCTTCAGTAATGCGGACGCTGTATCGATCCGTTGTGGTGAAGAAGGAGCTGAGCCGGAAGGCAAAGCTCTCAATTTACCGGTCGATCTACGTTCCCATCCTCACCTATGGTCATGAGCTTTGGGTTATGACCGAAAGGACAAGATCACGGGTACAAGCGGCCGAAATGAGTTTCCTCCGCCGGGTGGCGGGGCTCACCCTTAGAGATAGGGTGAGAAGCTCTGCCATCCGGGGGGAGCTCAAAGTAAAGCCGCTGCTCCTCCACATCGAGAGGAGCCAGATGAGGTGGTTCGGGCATCTGGTCAGGATGCCACCCGAACGCCTCCCTAGGGAGGTGTTTAGGGTACGTCCGACCGGTAGGAGGCCGCGGAGAAGACCCAGAACACGTTGGGAAGACTATGTCTCCCGGCTGGCCTGGGAACGCCTCGGGGTCCCACAGGAAGACTTGGACGAAGTGGCTGGGGAGAGGGAAGTCTGGGCTTCCCTGCTTAGGCTGCTGCCCCCGCGACCCGACCTCGGATAAGCGGAAGAAGATGGATGGATGGATAGGCAAAAAAATAAACAGCACATACACAATATACGTTCTTGTCAGACAAAACTTCAAATATTGTTGTGGCTTTTTAAGAGCCGCATTATTGTTATTTGACTGTTTAGATATGTTTATCTTATTCTGTTTTAATTTGTAGAGGTTTTATAGTGTTTCCTAATGATACAGTTAAAGCACGGCAGGTGTTGCGTCCTACACTTCCTGTTTATGTGACATTACATGGGTTCACTTCCTGTTGGATCTTAACATCTGCTTTATCACTCTGGTCTAAGAGAGCACAGCCTCTAGGTTCAAAGTTCACAATTCAATCAATTAGTTGCTCAGCCAGCAATGTGTTTATACAAGTTTAGATTGGGGTATGATGTTTATAATGGGGAAAGACATAAATGTGTCTTGTATTCATGTAAGGATTTAAGCTCGCTAGCGAGTATCGCGCTAGCTGCAATTTTACAATATTTACAATTTGAAACGGTACTACTAACCTTTGGTCATTTGTATTACTAATCTTTGGTAATTTGATCCTCACATTAGTACTTAACATAAGCATATTGATTAAAATACAAAGTGCATGTTTAAAAAATAAGACGTTTTTTAATTCTTTCAATTAGATTTTTTGCAGTGACATTTTTATTTTCTTTCATCTGATATTGTTATTGTTGCTGTGTGATTTGTAGGGAAATTCCAGTGTCCTCCCACCAGAACTTTCCGCTGCCAGAATGACCGTGTGTGTCTGCAAGTGTCAAAGAGATGTGACGGCGTCAATCACTGCGGCGACAAATCGGATGAACTGAATTGTCGTAAGTAACTTTGAAGGCAACCTACTTATAGTAGATAGACTTCATCAGTCGCTGTTATGAAATAGTTTGCTGAGCTGTGTGTGTCTGTGTGTGTGCGTGCGTGTTCACTGTATTCCCACAGCAGCCCACCCAGCTGTTCCTACTTGTGAGAAAGACGAGTTCTTGTGTGCCAGCGGAAAATGCATCGGTGCCACTTTGCGATGTAATGTCTTTAATGACTGCGAGGACTATGGATCGGACGAAATCAACTGCAAGACAGGTTAATTTATGCGCTGTATGAACAAAAGTATTGGTAAACACAATTTACCCTTTTGATTTTAATTCTGAAACATTTTTGTCAATATAATGCTTTCAACTATGCATGGCTGTGAACCCTGGTTCCTTAAGTGAAGTTTATACATGTTTTGTGTGTCTGACCGCAATTTTGTATAAATGAACAATTCTCACAATCAAACATCACATTACGTCTTGAAAAGTGTTGTCACAGCTGCAAAGAGGTAAACTAAATATTTAGTCCTATATTTAACTTTCTGCAGATGAAATGGCCAAGTGCCCCTTTATTTTTGTCCTTACAAGGTACTATTATGCACCCAAGTTTGCTAACAATTGTTGTGTACGTTTCAGAAACCAAACTAAACGACTGCAGGAGTAACAGGACACACTGCGGTGACGGCGATGAGGCCCACTGTGTCACCAACGGCACAGATGCCTTCTGTTCTTGTAAACCTGGCTTCCACAAAATAGGATATCGCACCTGTGGAGGTAAACACACACAGATGCTTTTTACCCTTAAAAGCGATTTGTTCCAAACATATTTTGATTTAATCATGTTTGATATGTTTTTCCAGACAAGAATGAGTGCCTACAGTTTGGGGCATGCTCTCACATCTGCAACAACACTAAGGGCTCCTACAAATGCAGCTGCCATAAGTACTTCACTAGAATCAATGACACCTGCAAAGCTGACAGTGAGGACGAGCCTACATTTTACTTTTATGTTTCCACCGAGTCATGCAGTTCAGTTCAGTTCTGTTCTGCTTGCAAGAGGCAATAGCTACTGCGCATGACATCATGCCAATGCAACACAGGTTAACTCATCTATCAATTCAACATAGTGTGGTAGAGGGAGGAAACACAGTAAATGAAGCAAAAAAATGAAGGGAAACAGAAACACAACAAGGAAGACTTAAGTGCACAATGTATAGTTATCATAATGTCAATGTAATTATTCCACACTCAAATCATCAACGTATACTAAAAATATTGGTTAAGATACAACTCATTACAGTGCAGATTATGTTGCAGACCTCAGCTTGTTTCCCAGCAAGATAATCCTCTCTGGAGGGTGTTAACAGACACTAGCCACATCCAACCAAGCTGATTTACAACACCTAACTGTAAATATGAAAACATAAGAGAAGATATATTTCCTTTCTTTGATTGAGTAGGGATGTACCAATATTCAAATATTGCAATACGATATTGTGACTATACTAAAGCCAAGGTGCGGTATATTGCAGTATTGTTAAAAAAAACTAAAGAAGACTTGATACAAATGCCATTGTGTGTATTTTTAGTCCTTAGAAGGGTGAAGGTACATCCAGTGTTCTAAGTAACAAACAAATATAAAATACAATAAAACAAATCAGTTGAATATGTTTAAACTGACAATGTAAACATCCAGTATAACACGTGTAAAATAATGTTGAGATTAGTGTCGTTCAACTTTTAATTTCCTAAGAAGCAGAGTTCTCCGCAGTTGACATTTTCGTATTGGTTTGGAGAATGCTCATTCTCAGGAGGTTAACTGACAATTTAACTTAACAATGTAAAAACCTCACTGGCTTCTTGGTTTCACCTCAAGGATATTTTGAGGGTTATTTTAATGGTTCATCAAGTGGCTTCTTTACTAAATTACTCTTTTTTTGCATGTCTTCGCTCACACTAGAGGAGTTACGCCCAAAGGAAATAACTGATTGTCTACTCATTCATCAGGCCAACGAAAGACGCGCCGGGTATCATGGGAGGTGTAGTTTACTTCTCAGACCGGCCCACTCAATAGCTCCGGAAAAAAACCTACACTCACAAGAGTACACCAAGTTCTCTTTTCATACTGTCATATGCCATGGCATTATTGCTAGCATTTTTAAACCTAAATACCACAATATTTAAAATACCATTACATCCCTACAAATTAGTTGCCCCCCGCTACCCTGAAGGGAATAAGCGGTAGAAAATGGATGGATGGATGGATGTTAGAAATGCTTCCTAGTGGCATACATTGAGGGGGTTATAACCATGCATTTGTTCTTTTAAAAGTCCTCCTTTCACTTGCAGACTTGAACAGCACTCAGCAGGTTCTTTATATCGCTGATGACAACGAAATCCGCAGCCTGGATCCTGGAATGCCCAACTGGCGCTATGAACAAACCTTCCAAGGAGACGCTAGTGTGCGCATCGACGCGATGGACTTGCACGTTAAGACCAACCGTATCTTCTGGACCAATTGGCACAAGAATTGTATCTCTTCTTACGAACTTCCTGGACAGTCTACATTGTCGTCATCATCCAACTCCCACCGTAATCGAAGGCAAAGTCCGGGCAGGATCACCAACCTGCAGGTACAACTCTTGAGCAATACACAATATTCACTTCGTAATTTGCACTAATGCACTGCAAAAAGTCAGTGTTCAAAAACAAGAAAAAAAATATATAAAAATGAGGGGTATTTTATTTGAACTAAGCAAAATTATCTGCCAATAGAACAAGAAATTTGGCTTGTCAAGACTTTCCAAAACAAGTAAAATTAGCTAACTTCAATGAACCCAAAAATACCTTAAAATAAGAATATTCTCTCTAATAACAAGTGCACTTTTCTTGGTAGAAAAAAAAACAAGAGACCTTTTTGCTCAATATGTTGAAAAATATTCTTAAATTAAGTAAATGCTAGTGCCATTATCTTGACATAATGATAAGCGCTTGGCATTACATTTCTTGAAACCAGCAAACTTATACTAAAAACTAATTTATTGGTCTTAATGGAAAGGCAACCGCTTGTTACTCTCGGGGGTCTCCTAGCCGCTCAGGCAAATCATATGGTCTAAAAATGCATTTTTTCATCGATAACATGACATCATCGCGCCAAGTGCGTGCTCTTTCAGTCAATTAGTGCACATATATACAGCCTGGCCCCCGGCCAAAACATTTTTAATTGTAATTTTGAAGAATTTATCTGAATGTGCATGAACTATTTCTGTTCAAAATTGTTAGAAATGTCACATGTTAAATGTTTAAATATTAACTGTCAGTTTATTGTGCCAACTGTACTACTATGTGAGTACGTATTTTGTATGTTTCATTGAAAATAAAACAGCAAAGTCCATTTGGCCGTCATTCGTTTTAATTATGAGACACAATTGTGTCAAAGTCATGATTGTATTTTTTTCATGCTTGAAATAAGAAATTATTACTTTAAAAAAGTAGTTTTATACTTGTGAGTGTTGATGACATGGCTTTGCAACAGTTGATATTCTAGTTTCAAGCATGTTTTACTCAATATAGATCATAAAATCTCAGCAAAAAGCTGTAATATCTTATTGAGATAATTAAGGACCAAACCCTTAAAACAAGTAAAACACTCTAACATAAAATCTGCTTAGCGAGAAGAATTATCTTATCAGACAGAAAATAAGCAAATATCACCCTTATTTGAGAGATTTAATCTTACTTAGATTTCAGTTTTTGCACTGTGCTAACTGGAATAACTCTGTCTGATGTTATTCAGATTAAAGAACTGAAGATGCCTCGAGGGATTGCCGTGGACTGGGTTGCTGGTAACCTGTACTGGACCGACTCTGGTCAAGATGTCATTAAAGTGGCTCAAATGTCAGGTCAGCACAGCAAGACCCTCATCTCTGGCATGATAGACGAGCCTTACGCCATCGTGGTGGATCCGCAGAGGGGGTATGAAGTCCGATCCTACATGTTTTGTTTTTTGGTGATATTTAAAGTGTGTATTTTTGTTTCAGCACCATGTACTGGGCAGACTGGGGGAATCATCCCAAAATTGAGACAGCTGCCATGGATGGAACACTGAGGCAGACTCTTGTGCATGAAAACATCCAATGGCCAACAGGTCCGATTTATTGACATTATCTTAAAAGGCATGCTCTTTCTCCCCACTATAGACTACAATGTTCTTTCATTCTACAGGTTTGGCAGTGGACTACTTCAACGAGCGACTTTATTGGGCAGATGCAAAGCTGTCAGTCATAGGAAGTGTTCGACTGGATGGCTCGGATCCTGTCATTGCTGTCACCGGCATTAAAAACAGTTGAGTTATTTATTTATTTATTTGTGACTTACTGTACATACACCAATTAGAGCTGGGGTGTTTACCTAAACAAAGAAGATAGAGCCTTAATTGGAAGTTCAGATTTGATCAGATCTGTGGAAAATTATTTAAGAAGTAAGACTAACAATAAGTCAATCAGGTGATAATTGGAGAGAAAATTTGTAAACTAATTTGATCTAACAGTTTAACTCTAACAATATCATATAACGGAGTGCATGAGAAAGTGGAAAGAAAACATAGCTTCCCTACCATGTAGTTCATGAACATGCAGAGGTAGATAAAGCTGCTAAACTCTAATAACACTAAAATAATGCTACTGTCTTGTGCCGGTAGTAAAGATGACATCAGGGGGTTGCCTATAGCCATGCGATTAGTGACTCTGTTAGTTTTTGTAAATCACCCCCTTAATTGAACAGAAGTGTTTATTTGAGCGTTTAAAATAAATGCAAAATAGCAGTCAGATAAAATGTCACCTGTGGTGTTAACATTTTGCTCTTTGCTCTTTTCCAGATCTGGTCCATCCAATGAACATCGATATTTTTGAGGACTACATATATGGAGTCACGTTAGTCAATAACGTTGTCTTCCGGGTCAACAAGTTTGGAAAAGGCACCGTGGAGAATCTCACCACAGGCATAAACCATGCTACGGACATTGTCCTGTACCACCGATACAAGCAGCCGGAGAGTGAGTGTCATAGACATTCGATTTAAAGAATAATTATTTTTTTATATTATTCATTGTTGCTCTTTGGTATAAAGAGACAAATCGTGAAATGTTTTTCACTGCGTCTTTGTCCTATTATCCATCTAACATGCCAAAATACCCACCCTCCCTACCTACACTTAAAACCAGTGATTCAAACCTTGACAACATTTTTAAAGGGTGTTTTTTTTAATGGAGATGCAAGGCATATCAAAACTTGCGGATAATGCTCTAGTATGCTGCAAAATGTTTCTCAAAATTCTTTAAAGATTAGAGATATTAGTCCTTGTCAAAATGCAGTGACGTGCAGCCAAAGTAGGCTGGGGAAGCACAGCTTTACTTGTTTTGATGAAGAAAAAAATATATATATAAATTGGTAAAATAAATATTGTTTATAAAACTGTGTTATAAACATATAAAGCTCATATGAGGCTGCCACTATAGGCATTCATGTCTGCTTAGTGCATATGCAAATTTACCAGATTTTGTGCAATGTCCTGAGTGCACTGAATGATTACATCCTAGAAACCAGACAAGGCAGTGCACAGTTTTAGTTTTCTTCTTTATTGCATAGCCGAGTCAGCACTAGCTGAGGTAAAGGCTATTTTTGTTTGTCAGCAATGTCACGCTTCCAGAAACGTTTTTATACCATGACTTTAGATAGTAAAATCTGCAGCCTGTGTTATATATTTAATTTTAGTGTGGCATCATTATTCTTACTAATACGAATATAAATACAGAAAAATCTTACGTAGAAGCCCTGTAGTCATCCAAGTCGCCACACACTCACTGCATCAGTATGAATTGGGGTGGCGTAGGTGAGCTAGCAGGCGCTTGTTGCTACCACACCATCTTTTTCCACAGAAGTAGCCAAGTGGATTTTGTTCGAAAAACTTTATTTACACAAACAAAATGCAATAATTGAATGCTCTGCTGAATGAATGTGACTACTAAGGGGGTTAATACAAGCACACAAATGTCTCCAAACTAAACTTTTAGATAAAACAGAAGGTGATCAGACTTTTATAATCAATGTACCTGTGTAAGAGCTTTTCGTGGAAGATGATATGTGCATGCAGTTCAGATACAAACAAAATGTAAGACCCCAAATAGTAAAATACAATTCTTAAGGAAGTTAATTATTCTCTTATTTTTTGTGTTATCCCCGAATGAGCAGTCTGTATTAACATTGATGAAAGCATATTAAATTCAATTTTAAAATACATTTCAACCTCACCGCACGTCATTGTCAAAATGTAAGGAAAATATAAAATTTTATTATTTTTCCATTAATATCTGTCCATTACAACCTCCAACAGTCTTGCCACTTTCTTGTTATCTGCAGCTAAAAGATATTAATTGAACAAGTCAAAAATTCATTTTAATTTAAGGTTTGCCCAAAGAATTCATGATTTGGGATTAAGTATATAGAACATATAGTATATAAAACAACTAAATTGTTTTAGGAGCCACATCTCCAGAAGGCTGAGGACTCTGGGGCCTGACTTCTCCTTTCACTATTTAGTTTTATTTTGCATATTCCGGAGAGCCAGCATCCTCTACAGTAGATTAGATTTTGGTCTATTTATTTTGCCAGTTCAGGAGCGCTTTGCTGTTTTTAAGGTCTCCCTGTAAAAATTGAACTCACGGGCTCACCCATTGAATAGGCAAATGATGAAAAAGAGAGGACCAAAAGTGGAACCTTGAGGAACACTACTACCGGTAGTATAACTAAAGAAGTCGAACAAATGATTACTGACTGCATCTGAAGTAAACAAGCTACATCAACACCTTAGTTACATAAATCACATTATGAAAAAATGTGTTACTGCAAAAAAGGAGCGGACTTAAAGGGGTGCCTTGAGGAACGCCTCAGTTAAGTAAATCATACACTTGGACCCCAGTGTTTTATGTTTGCTAGCAAGGCTAAAGTGTCAACGCAAGAATCTGCCACTGTGTTTACACTGATCTATGTTCGTAACAAGAGTACTCTTGTGTTTTAGTAATTTGCTGCAAAACTGTTTGTCTCCCAAGTTTTGAACTGAACCTGTGGGCCGGTAGGGTGTCATTCCCGGGCCGGATTTGGCCCAAGGCCGCCAGTTAAATAATCCTGATGTAGACCATTACTTATATCAATCCAAAGTTTCAAGTCTTAACTTTAGTTTAAACTGTAAGACCATTCTGACTGGTTGTGTCTCTTTGCATTAGTGACTAACCCGTGTGACAGGAAGAAGTGTGAGTGGCTCTGTCTGCTCAGCCCCAGTGGACCCGTATGCACTTGCCCCAACAACTACGTGGCTGACAACGGCACATGCGTGGAGAGGTCAGCCCCGACCCAGTCGCCGTTCTGTAAGTTTGGATGCGCACACACGCATGCGTTTACAGAAATCTGTTTTGACAATTCGAATACTGTATGACCATCTTTTATCTTGTGATTTTTAAATGTGAATCCAACTATTGTTTCCACAGCTCCCCCTTCAGGCACCTGTGATATTCAGTGTCAGAACGGAGGGAGCTGCTTCCTCAATGCACGTCAGGTGTCCAAGTGTCGCTGCCAGCCCAGCTACACCGGAGAGAGATGCGAGATCAACCAGTGCAGGGTTTACTGCAAGAACGGCGGCACCTGCACCGCATCTCATACAGGTGGGACGCACCTGTGGCATCCTGTGCTGACAACGTTCTTACAAAACAATCATACACTTTTGCAAAATTAATTCATCGCTTTTGTGATTTGGCCACTAAAGGAATCTCGTCAGCTGTCGTAGTTAGTTGTATCATTTGTTGTAAACAAACCAAGCCCCATGTGTAAGTAAAATCATTTATTTATTGTTAGTCGTCATAACCTGTATGTTTTTCATAGGTGCTCCAACATGCAGGTGCCCCAAAGGCTTCACGGGGCCCACCTGCAACCGTCACACTTGTCAGGATTACTGCCAGAACGGAGGCAACTGCTCAGTCAACTCTGGTAACCAACCAACCTGCAGCTGCCCAACAGAGTACCAGGGAGACCAGTGCCAGTACAGTAAGTGAATATACTCTCACTGTAAACACTCCAACTTCACTATTATAATTAATAAGCATAACAATAAAGCTAATTTTCCACAAACAATACCCGCCTGTCCTCCAGGTAAATGTGAAGGCTTCTGTCAGAACAGCGGAACGTGCTTACAAACCTCCAACGGCACCAAGCTGTGCCAGTGCTCCAGTCAGTACATCGGGCACCAGTGTGAGCTGGATAAGTGTGTGTTCTGTGCCACTGGCCGATGTCTGACGTCATCCTCCGGGGAGGTGTCCTGCAGGTAAATACGTGGAAGCCCAGTCAAAACAAATTAGGTTAAATATTTGTTAAAAGTATCTATCGGGCTGGGCTGCCTGGCGCAATTTGACCCATCAAACTATATATATATTTTTTCCTAGCATTTGCCATTACCATTATAACTTCTGCGGTGACTTTAGTTTATATTTACTATTTTGTGGGGTTTTGGGAGGGATTTATTTACACACAAAAACATTTAATTGACCTAGAAATATTATCGTTTTTATTTTAATTTAATGAAATAAATGTAAAACATTTGCCCTCAAACTACAGCACTCCAGTGCCAGCAGCACTCATGCTACCCCAGATCATGACACTGCCACCACCATACTTGTTGGAAAGACACCATCATCTTACTCCCTTGTGTTGCCAAGTATTTAAACAATAATGGCTGTGTTTTGAATCCTTTCCATACAAGCTATACACTGACCACTCTGAAGTAGTCTTAAGATTTATGTCTATAGTATTAATATTTATTGATGTTGATATTGATTGAGTGGTTCTGTGACGGAGCTCTTAATTCAAAACACTGCTAATTATAATTAATTTGTTTGGTGCTTGCTATGGTAGTTAGTGTTCCTTCTAGTGGTATTGTCATAATATATTTAATAGGAGTACTTGCTCAAAATTGACGTCTGAATCTTGATTCTAAATTGCTTCATAATTTTCCAAAATCTATTAAAAAAAGTGTATATATAAAAAAAAAAATTTAAGAACCCATTTAAAAAACAAATAATACTATTAATTTCTCCGCACTTACTGTGTTTTTTCTGCATACATCAGTGGCCAAGAAACATTTTTTTTTTTTTACCAAATAATATATCGTGAGAATCTGTTTGTATCAAGAATCGATTCTGAATCAAATGGTCATCCCAAAAATCGGAAATTGAATCAAATCGGGAGTTGTTGTAAGATTCACATCCCAAATATTTAACTATTAGCTGCCCAAAGTGTGTGGGCTGCAATTACACTAAACTATGGGCCTGCAGGTTTGAGACCCCTGATTTACAGTTTCCAATTAGCCTAACATACATGATTTTGGGATGTGGGAAGAGGCAGAGTACTCGTAGAAAACCCACACATCCACAGAGAGAACCTGCAAACTCTACACAGAGATGCCCAGGCGTGGATTCAAACCCTCTAACGCCTCTTACCACATTTATAACATCTTGTGAAATGAATACCTAAGTATATGATTATTTGTGTAATATGTTGCTTTATGAGGAAACTAAAGTGAGATGTTGTGTGACTGTGTAGCTGCCCCAACGGTGAGACGCAGCCCAGCTGCTACACCTGCTTGGACTACTGCGCAAACGGCCAATGCACAGTCGAGACGCGCACACTGCTGCCTCAGTGCAGGTAAGACGTGACACTCTCTTCTGCCACCATCTTGTTTTTCCTCACAAACAATATTAATGTCATGTGTGTCCAGGTGTCCGCCTGCATGGCGGGGCTACAGGTGTGAAACTGCAGCTTCTTCAGTGGATTCCTCCACGTCCAGTGGAAGTGAGTCACACAGTTGCTGCTGATATCAGATGTGCACTTTGGATCTATTTGCTCAGCTTCTTTGTTCTCACACAGGCACAGCCTCCATTGTGCTCCCAGTGCTTCTTCTGCTCTTGCTAGCACTGCTGGTGGTTGGCGCCATCTTGTGGTATAAGCGGAGAATGCGAGGGTAAGCTATTTTTCAGGAAAAAATGTATAACATTTTTTAACTTTTCTTCCTCCAATTTCCATTCTTCATCAATGCCGCTCACCTTAGCTAGCTCACTTTCTCTCTTAACCATCTACTGTGTTTCCTGTCTCCCAGGTCTGTATGGCCGGGCAAATCTCGTTCTAAGTGCTCGCGGTAACTTCATCACCTGTTAACTCCTCTCCCTTATATCCAGTAGCAGGACATCCATCTCTCTTCCATTCGCTCATAAACATGCCCGTCTGTGCCTGCCCTCTAAGAATATATCGTCTCCTACCTGGAATGTTTTCTTTAATCTTTGCATCTCCATACTGTCCTCTGTTGTACGATGATGTATGCTGTGTGCTTGCTCAGTAAACCTGCATATATATATATATATATTTATATATACAGTAAGTGTGCGTCAAATAATAATTATGGCGTGTCCAGCATTCTCCACAAGAGACATGCTGCAGTCTTTTCTGAAGGTTTAATCACATGAGCCTTTTAGCTCATTTGATAAACTTCTTGTCCTAATTGTATGTTGCTGGTCTCTTCTTCTTCTTGTTTTTCCTGATCCATCGTCTCCACGGTGTTGCAGGGCCAAGGGCTTCCAGCATCACCGCATGACCAACGGCGCCATGAATGTGGAGATTGGCAATCCCGCCTACAAGATCTACGAGGGAGACCCTGATGACGACGCTGGGGAGCTCCTGGATTCGGACTTTGCTTTGGACCCTGAGAAGGTAACGTGATGGAAATAAATCCTGTGTTAAGGCCAGCATTTAAAACATACCTCAGCATGACTGAATAAGAAATGTCTGCATATGTTATATTATTATTTTATTTTTCCATATTTAACATTGTGTTGAAGTTTGGGGAAATGTTTATAGAACAAACATAGACCCAATAATTAAACTTCAAAAAAGGGTCATTAGTATAATACACAAAGCGTGCTACTATGAACATACCAATCCATTATTTATAAGTTTTAATGTGTTAAAATTTTCAGATATTGTGTTTTTAAAAACAATGGAAATTATGTTTCGAGTAAAGAAAAACAGCCTTCCAGCTTATTTCAATTAAGAGGAGAAAACTATAATTTACGGGGGATATTGATTTTTGAAATAGGTAAAGCAAGAACGAATATAAAATACAAATGTATTTCAGTTTTAGGAGTTAAATGGTGGAACAAGCTCAGTGATGAGCTGAAGACATGTAGTTCTTGGTTAAGGTTTAAGAAAACATTGAAAGGTGAAATAATTGAAAATTATATAAAATTGTAACAATTACTTTCATCCCATTGATTTATTTTTTTAACGTTGATGTTCCAGGCAATCTTATTTTCAGTGAATGTATAGGATAGGCAAATATAAGCTTTGGCTTCAGCTTTGGTCATTCTTTTTCTTTTCTTTTTGTGTGTAAATGTGTATGATTGTTAAATATGTATAATCTGTACTGTTAAACTGGTCACACAAAATGGTTAATGGTTGATGGTTGATTATATGACCAAAATAAACTTATTTCATTCATTCATTCATTCATATCAACACTTTGGCAAAAAAAATGGATTTGGGAAATGTTTCTAAATATTAGCCGACCCAGAAATAGCTGTTTCTGGAAAACTATTTTTAAAGACGAAATCCAAGATAAAAAAGTTAGTTTCATATCAGCGTAATAACGACTGATTGCAATAAAAAAAGGGGGTGTTTTTTTTGATGACTTGGCTTTACGACACTATTATTTTTTATTGTTTATTATCTCACTCTTTGCTAACTTGCCCAACCTTTAAAGGAGACCTTTGATGATTTTATGATTTTTTTCCTTGCGGTCTAGACCAGTGGTTCGCCAACTTTTTTCACCAAGTACCACCTCAGAAAAAACTTGGCTCTCTCAGTACCATCATAATGACCAACATAAAATACATTAGCGTAGTCGGCCCAAGTATTCATTAAAAACAAAGTTTTATACAACAAGTATATTTAATATTTGTATTCATATTCAGTTGCGTTGGTGATGTACATGCCAAGATTAGATGAAAATAATACTTTATCCTACCTTTTTTTTTCTCGTATTTCTTCAAACTCAGCTGGCCTCATACACAATTCTTGATGTCCAAATAAGTATGTCCACGTCGCTGTGATGTCACAACGTAGCCAGACTGCAAAACCACGCAAACAGCGGCATCCAAAACTGCGTGCAAGCTCACGCCAAAATGCATGCACTTTATGATTATTGTTTAGGACGAGTATCCAACATTGAAACAACATTTATAAGTCAGCAAAGACAAAAATCATCATATGTCCCCTTCGAGCCACTCTCTTGAGGTTTGAGTGTATAAATCGCTACATCTTAATGATAAAAGGAAACATCTTATATTCCGGCCATACAGGTATCAAATCAAACACCATAGTCTACTTATTATACCAAAACAAATAGCTTTTTTGGAAACTTCTTCACCTCTTCTTTTCAGTAACGTCAATCCACAAAATGAAATAATAATACTTAACACATAACTCAGGTATATTCGGTCTGTACTTTGCCTGGCCTAAATCGTAATTACTAACTGAACTCATATTCATATATTATGATTACATCTGTCTTATATTCATAGATAAACCATGGCTTCTATCAACACATCACTTGTTTCAATACTATATGAACTAAAGAGTGGGTCAACGTGAAAAGCACCATATTGACCTTGAATATGAGGCGTCATTTTTGCCTTAAAGTGTCAAAAAGACAGGTGATCTTATATGCAGGGTGAGGGTTATAAGCTGGCCAATGTATGACACCAGACCGGCACCCAAGTTTAGTTCAACACTTGGGTGAGACTTTAACATGTTTGCAGCAAATGAAATACAATAACAGATTAGAACTAACACTTAACCCTCTCATGGCCATGCAGTGTTCACTGCAGTAGACACTTCTGTTTTGCATAACAGAGATATTTATTCTGAGAATGTGACAAATGTCCACTACAGAGAATGCATGTTTTCAAAATAAGAATAATAGTGAAGGGAGAAATCAGACTAGTTAGTAGAAAACGATGGTCTAGAGTTCATACATGAAACCAGCAGGTGGCACAATGTGATTTCTTCCTAAGTGAGTCAGAGCTTTTCTTCTAAGAAATATGATACCCTATGACTAATCATTATTGGCATATTTGTGTCTACAACCAGTAAAGAAGACAATAACTGATCAAAACAAATGCACATTGACAAAAAGTGACATTATGAACTGGCAGTTTCGTTGACAGAAATGAAATCCAACTATATTTTGTCTGGTGGATGGCAGGAGAGACAAGTTATGAATATGTCCAAGCACAGATATTTCATCTGCATGTAAGAGAGGACTTATTTAGGGTTAGGGAGGAGATCCAATCAGAACTTCTGTCTTTGTGAGGTAGACATGTTGGAGTTCCCATGGTGACAAGCATACTGTGTACAATATATCTACACTAGGTCTGTACTGCGGAGGAAGAGTAGACATAAAGTTATGTTTTAATGTTGTTGAAGTTCAGGTAAACTAAGGTTGGTGTGAAATGACTGACTCATTAATCAATTCATGGAGAGTCGTTATTTCAAGCAGGATACACACATTAAAACATTCTCCTGATTTTCTACCTTCTATATATACATACACACACCCACATTAACATATATATATATATATATATATGCTGTATATATATATGTATGTATGTACTGTGTGTGTATATATGTATATACATGTGTATATATGTATACATATGTACAATATATATGTATACATATGTACAGTATATATATACATATGTATATGTATATATATACTGTATATGTATATATGTATCTATATATGTATGTATGTATGTATATATATATATATATATATATATATATATATATATATATATATATATATATATATGTATATATATGTATATATATGTCTTAATAAGGTTATCCAAAAAATAGTGCTCGATACCGTAGTAGAGCGCAATATATGTATGTGTGGGAAAAAAAATCACAAGACTATTTCATCTCTACAGGCCTGTTTCATGAGGGGGGGGGGTACCCTCAATCATCAGGAGATTTTAATGGGAGCATTCGCATACCATGGTTTATATAGGGCACAGAGTGGGTGGGTACAGGCTGGTGTAGGGGCGTGGTGATTGGCTCATGTGTTACCTAGGAGGTGTTTCCGTCTATGGCGGCATGCTGTTACAATTTCGCTGCACTTGTTGAGGGATGACAGGTCTGGACGGTAAATAATAAACAGTTTCTCTTTCAAGCATAGGTTGCATCTTTTATTACCACTATTGTAAGGTGTGCTGGATGCAAGAATTTGCCATGTTATTGAATATTCAACATTATTGTCTTTGAGGTCCCAAATGTGTTTGCTGAGTTCTGTGGTATTTCGCAGGTTTTGGTTCCTGAAAGAAGCCTTGTGGTTGTTCCATCTGGTTTTGAATTCTCCCTCGGTTAATCCTACATATGTGTCGGATGTGTTAATGTCCTTGCGTATTACCTTAGATTGGTAGACAACTGATGTTTGTAAGCACCCCCCGTTGAGAGGGCAATCAGGTTTCTTTCGACAGTTACAGCCTTTGTTGGTTTTGGAGTCGCTCTGTCCGGGGGCCGACGGCTCATTTGCAATTGTTTTGTTGTGGTTTGAGATGATTTGTCGTATATTGTTCATGCAGCTGTAGCTCAATTTAATGTTGTTCTTGTTGAATACTTTTCTTAGGGTGTTGTCACCCTAAGCTACAGCTTAGGGTGTTGTCACCCTAAGAAAAGTATATATAATGTTTGTAAGCACCCCCCGTTGAGAGGGCAATCAGGTTTCTTTCGACAGTTACAGCCTTTGTTGGTTTTGGAGTCGCTCTGTCCGGGGGCCGACGGCTCATTTGCAATTGTTTTGTTGTGGTTTGAGATGATTTGTCGTATATTGTTCATGCAGCTGTAGCTCAATTTAATGTTGTTCTTGTTGAATACTTTTCTTAGGGTGTTGTCACCCTAAGCTACAGCTTAGGGTGTTGTCACCCTAAGCTACAGCTTCACAAGTGTCTCAAAGGGCTGCACAAGCCACAACGACATCCTCGGTGCAGAGCCCACATATATACATACATATACACATATATATACATACATATACATATACTGTATATATAAAAACATACATACAGCATATGCATATATACATATATAAATATATACATACAGTATATACACACACATATATAAACATATAAACATATATATATATATATATATATATATATATATATATATATATATATATATATATATATAAGATTATTATTTTTATTTTTTTTTGGGAGTCCACTACAGGATTTGAGTTCATGTGTGACATGTGTTTGCAGCCCACCAACTTCACCAACCCGGTGTATGCCAGCCTGTACATGGGCGCCCACAACAGCAACAACTCTCTTGCCAGTACAGATGAAAAGAAGGAGCTCCTTTCCCAGGGCGACGAGAGCATGAGCGACCCTCTGGCGTAAAAGTCTCACCTTCGCTTTTTTTCACCACCCAAACCTTCCCCTGCCTGAACTGTGCCAGCGTGGCACATCATTATGCCTTTACCACCCGCAGAGAAAGAAAAGCAACACTCACACAAATCGGGAACACTGTAAAAATGTATAAAATGAAGGACTACTTTTTTAAGTGATTGCAGTATTATGTTTTGGTTTTTTTTTACAACAAAAACATCATCTAGAAGTTTATCCAACCATTTTATAAACATTTATTTACTTAGTCATTTTAAGATGTTGCTCACCTGCCCGCAGCGCCCCCTCATATGTGCAACATATACAGATACAAATTGCAGTGGAACAATTTTATTTTTGTCATTTTTATTTTTCTATGAATTGTAAATCGCAGGAAAAGTTGCTGCTGGAGGTCCAACTCGGAACAATGAGATGTTTTTTTGTTTTTTTTTACTGCACACAATGCATAGCATTGTCCTGCTACTTTCAACTGATTGTCTTTTACCTCCTTGCACAGACTAAAGTTACATATGTTTGCATATAGATGATATATATAAATATGAATATATACACAAGCCTATTAACAAAGTGTCTTGAAAGTATACCAGGAACATGAATAACAAATAGCAGTCTGTACTTTATAGCAGTTTGAAGTGTGTGAGCGCTGGATGATGATGATGATGATGATGAAGATGATGATTGTAACATAGTCCATATTCCAGGATGGACACATGTGGCCTTGGTTTACTGCGGGACACTCTTGGAAGGTTCTAGAATGTTCTGTGCAGGAGCTTCTATGAACTTAAGTGAGGACAAAACAAACAAAGTGTGACAAATAATTAGCTCAGAATTGTTGCATTCAATTTTTGTTTCTTCTCTTTTGACCGCAACTGTACTTTGAGGAAAGGCGATTGAATGGTACTTCTTTGGGGAAACATCCTTTTTTTTCATTATTATGTGTAATTATTGCAATTTAGGTTTGTGCTCACAGTTAAAAATGGAGGCTGATCATCTTCCTGATACACATGTTTCTGTTAAATCCTTGGCCTTGCTGCTAATGCTAACATCTGTTTGTCTTAAGAATGTTCTTGTGGCTGTGTTAGCAGCGTTAACATGTCGTGGGCCCTAACCTGCCATATAACTGCATGGTGCTCACGCACACACTTTATTTTAACCGTTTTAAACCATGTAAATTACAACAATCATCTTACCCTTGGAGACATGTATGTGTCAGCAAAAACCCCACATGGATATTTGTGGTTCTGATTGTTTTTATGATTCTTTTTCTTTTTGATATCAAAAAATTAAATGGATTTTTATAGTAGAAATGTACTGTGGCTCATGTGTGTCATTTAGAGAGGTGGCGAAAGGAGGCAAGGGTTTCATTTCTTGCTAAAAAAAAATGTGTTCCTCTACAATACAGGATTTTTTTTCTTTTTTCGTGTTAAATGTTCAAATGTTGATGTCCACTTCTATCACATGTGTACAATACACTGGCAGCTATTGCACAATACCCCAAAGCCAAACAGGACAAAAACATTTTAAAAATATATATATATATTTTTTCTTTTTTACTCAAATCTCTCAATCAAAAAAAACTAAACATACAATATTGTTGTTTTTTAACCATTTGAAGGCCTTTGATCAAATTATGTTTTCGATAAGTATACATTTGCATAACATTGAGTAATTTTACTACAGTAGGAAGGAAATTCATATAGCCCCATTCGTCGCGGTTTACCTGACACGTGAAACGTGACAAATTGTTGCGGTGCACTATCCACTGCCGTACAGTGTTGAATATCTTAAAGTACCCGTGTCCTTTTTTTTTTCAAACTGCTCAATTTTGTAGTTTTTACATAATTCCCCTGCTTTATTACACAGAAAACAATTGACACAAGATCATTTTTCTAGTGAATTTCTTGATTTGATTGTACAGTATATTTAATGTCGTCATAGGAAGAAGTAGTGTAACAAAAAGGTCCATCCTCATCGGCTGAGAGTCCATCAGCAAGTGGTAGAAAGTGTTCCAAAAGGCACACAAAGTCTGTAAAGTCTTTTTTTGCGCCCCTCTACATTCTTAAAAAAGTAACTTTTGCATAATGATATTGCTATCATAAAGGCCAATATTATAGTACAAGGCAATACATTCTTGAAAGGTGTTAAGTACAACACAAATATTAGGAAGACATAACACTGTTTACATCATCAAAGGCACATATGAGGCAAAAATATGAGACGTTTGGATTTTTTTTTTTGGGCTTATTGGAATGTCGAGTGGCAATATTGTGAAGACGTGAGGGATCCCCAAATGTCTCCCAAACATCCCAGAGGCAGCGTCTCCACTCGATTGCCTTGTAGTCCATGTCCTTGTGCAGCTGCGTGGGAATGAGACGCACACTTTGAGGTCCCTCCGCTCACCTGTCCTCCATGTGACGTCCTAAGAAGAATGATCCTTTGTGCTTCCCTCACTTTAAAGTGGCTGTAAAAAGGCCTCCATAAATAAATAAATTACCCGAGTAAAACAAGGCCTCTGTCCTGTTTTTTTACTTCTTTTTTTTTTTTCAGTCTTTGTGATGTGCAGCCTCGGGGTCAAGACTGACCATTGGGCAACACGGAGAGGTGGATTATGGTGGGGTTGGTGGTACGAGGGGTGAATAAGTGGTTTTTAGGGTCTCTTCCAACCGTTCCGGAGCAAGGCATCAGCTCGCAGATAAGGCTGGTTTCTCAGATCTGGGAGTAAGCATGAAGATGGGGGAGGGGATGAGGGGGACAAGTGTTAGCGGACCCACATCTATTCATTATTATTAAACAACATATTTCCTGCCCACAATAACCAGTGAGTAGCAGTAACATTGCCATAACTTTAGATTTCACCTCAATGTGAAATTCAAAGCATCAAGAAGCTGTCTTTGAATTCCACTTAAAATATATTTGGTCAACAAGCTCCTCAGTTTCTATAATCAAATGTATACTTTGTTATTCATTCCTACGTACAGCGCACAACATTATGAACACTTGAAACATGTATGATGATAATTGTCAGTTAACATTTTGTGTATTAACGTGCACATGAACCTCAAAATACAATCAAACCTTCCAAAGTTCAACCAAGATTTTGTGATAATTGTGACAAGAATCTCATTCAACATTTTTTACTGCACTAAAACTGGAGTTTGTACATTAACCCTCGGGGGATAAAAACAGACATTTGTATTGTTTCAGTAAATGTTTGCTTTATTTTTGTCTATTTTTTGTGTGTTCCTCTACAATATAGGATTTTTTTTTCTTTTTTCGTGTTAAATGTTCAAATGTTGATGTCCAGTTCTATCACAAGTGTACAGTACACTGGCAGCTATTGCACAATACCCCAAAGCCAAACAGGACAAAAACATTTTGAAAAAAAAAAAATATATATATATATATTTTTTTTTTTTTTTTTTTTTTTTACTCAAATCTCTTAATCAAAAAAAACTAAACATACAATGTTGTTGTTTTTTAACCATTTTTGAAGGCCTTTGATCAAATTATGTTTTCGATAAGTATACATTTGCATAACATTGAGTAATTTTACTACAGTAGGAAGGAAATTCATATAGCCCCATTCGTCGCGGTTTACCTGACACGTGAAACATGACGAATTGTTGCGGTGCACTATCCACTGCCGTACAGTGTTGAATATCGTAAAGTACCAGTAAAATGGAAATAATCTATATATTGAAGTTATTATCATATATATCTGATTTATGACACCAAAAGACTTACAAAGTTTGCAAAATAAATAGATATGATCAAAATAGTATCAATTTTGAGAGATAATGAGCAAGCCAATCACGTGATCCGTGACGTAGAGGTGGGAACCTCAGATCCCTTCTCCATCGACGACAATGCAAATCATGCAGACTTTGTGAGAGGCAACAACGATTACTTTTGGAAAAATGATGATGCAAAACAAAACATTTTTTAGCCTGACTATAAGGAGGGTGAGCTACAAGTTTTTTTAAAAAAATCAGATCCAGCTTTGGGTGCAAAGCATCATGTAGCAATATTACTAAGTGCTAAGCAAGAAATACAAACTACGAACATAATAAAACGATCACTTACTGTACAATGTCTGCTTTCACTGCTATGAGAACTGATAGGATGTTCATATTTTCCTGTTTAGATGAAGTATTAATCATGATGCACACGAAGGGTTAACAAGGAAGTCTCCCTGCAGACACTGTCTTCGGCTGTGTGTCCTTGTCTCCATCTCCGCGTATAAATTGAATGTCACAGATGAACAACTTCTAAATGTATGTATTAATTATCCTATTATCCAGATGAGAGGCATGATTTATAATCTGGAATAACTTTGATGAGCTGAGACGCGATGCAGCACGGCCAGCTCACAGTACAGCAGCAGAGGGTTAGTTAGCTGTCTGTTATCAAGCACCGCTAAAAATAGTTTGTCTTAGTTAGCACTTATAATAACAATATTGCTAACATTTGGTTGATATTCAGGTCATGATGTGTAAACACAGTAATGTTGACATGCTTTGGATGGTTAATTAGAGGACTTTGTGGGCGAAGTAGAGAGCCCCCATTGACTCAATTGTTAGCGGACTTTTTATTTATTTAGAATTTAGAATGCATAAAAAAAGAAAAACATTTGTGTTACATAGGGATTATGAAAAATAGACAGCACATCTTGCTCTAATTATTGCATATTTTCACTATGACTGATCTGGTCGGAGTGCAGAAGCGTTTCTCCAGTGACGTCATCCGACCCCGAATCTACGGAAAATTGCCGGAGACATTCGGAGTGGAATATTAAAAATGGCCGTCTGATATTTGGCATTTAGTGATGTTTAGACGGTATTTTTACATACTTTGCGGATTGTAAAAACAATTGGATATGATTTATTGGATTCAATGAGACAAAATTCAGCATATAAAGTCAACTTGTTTTTCCACTCTACTGGGACTTTAAAATGTGTTTTGCGGCAATTCTAACTTTGACCACAGCGTCAGTTGCTATGCAGAGTGGCGCTTTCCATCATTTTCAGCAGACTGCATTGCGAAAGGATTAACCCCCCACCTTCCTCTCACACGAAATTCCACAAAATGTGGCCACATGAATCCCTTCCCTCGTGTAATTTAAACCTGCGACATTATCAAATCAAAGTCCTTCAAAAGAGTTCAAATAAAAAACATTACATGTTTCCTATTTTTCTTTAGGATTTAAGTTATTTGAGAAAATTTTGCAAAACAAGTTTGAAAATATGTGAATCCAAATAAATTGAATAGATTGATTACAATTGAATGTCTCAAGAGGGTTCATTGTAAAAAAAAAAGTCACCAAAAATGCTCACTCTGATTAACTCCAGCAGTACCTATAAAACACCACTAGGTGGCAGTATAATCACCTAAACCACTGATTATTGTTTGGTGGATTGTTTCCAGTGGGTCAAGGTCTTTGCCTGGTAGAGATGTGGTGTTGGCGAACGAGTCGAGTCTTTCGAACGGCTCTTTGAAGTGAACAAACATTACCTAGATGTTCCAACTTCAGTTAATTGATTTCAGGGGTTGGGTTTAGACAAAGAAAGCAATTAAAGGCTCAGGAGGTTTTTGCAGTTAATTTTCTGATTAGAGCGTGAACTCATAGTTTATGTCATGATGTTTGACAATTTTATGAGCGAGTGAATTTGGTGGTTGTTTTTGTCTACTTGTAAACATAATCATTAAATTTGTTTTTGTTTACTTGTAAACTATAATCATTAAAAAAAACATTTTTTTTTAATTCAAATAGTTGACTGTGTGCTTGTCATTAAGAGGCGATGGTGGGTCCTGCAGTCAAACCACTTAAGAAACCAAAGTCGTAAACAACTACCGTATTTTTCGGACTATAAGTCGCAGTTTTTTTCATAGTTTGGCCAGGGGTGCGACTTATACTCAGGAGCGACTTATGTGTGAAATTAACACATTACCGTAAAATATCAAATAATATTATTTAGCTCATTCACGGTACTACCGCATTTTTCGGAGTATAAGTCGCACATGTCGAAAATGCATAATAAAGAAGGAAAAAAACATATATAAGTCGCACTGAAGTATAAATACGGTACTACCGTAATTTTCGGAGTATAAGTCGCACCGGCCGAAAATGCATAATAAAGAAGTAAAAAAACATATATAAGTCGCACTGCACTATAAGTCGCATTTTTTGGGGAAAATTATTTGATAAAACCCAACACCAAGAATAGACATTTGAAAAGCAATTTAAAATAAATAAAGAATAGTGAACAACAGGCTGAATAAGTGTACGTTATATGAGGCATAAATAACCAACTGAGAACGTGCCTGGTATGTTGACGTAACATATTATGGTAAGAGTCATTCAAATAACTATAACATATAGAACATGCTATACGTTTACCAAACAATCTGTCACTCCTAATCGCTAAATCCCATGAAATCTTATACGTCTAGTCTCTTACGTGAATGAGCTAAATAATATTATTTGATATTTTACGGTAATGTGTTAATAATTTCACACATAAGTCGCTCCTGAGTATAAGTCGCACCCCCGGCCAAACTATGAAAAAAACTGCGACTTATAGTCCGAAAAATACGGTACTTATTTATTTTGTATTATGAGGACAACCTTTCCGTATCTTCAAATGACAATTATGGATGATCACATTTGAGCTAAAACATGGCAGGTACGGCTAATAAAGGGTTTGGAATAGTTTGAGCCTGAACAACTTTTAGCTATCAGGAATTCAAACCAAACAACATATTTTATTCCATTGAAATTGAAACGTAAAAAATTCAGAGATTATTTTTTAAACTTCAACCACTAATAAACATATGCTAGTCAATTGTGGTGGCCTTTTACTTTGAGCCAGTGACGTACACTGCTAATGCATTTACTGTATTTTATTTTATTTTTTAAAGCGCGACAATTAGTCTGCAAATTAGAACAACTTGGAAGTTGAGGTTCTACTATATTGACAAGATAAACAATGCAGTTCTATAACACTGTATTGAAGACTATGAACTTTGGAAGAGATCCTTTTTCATCCAGCTCTTCTAGGATCTATTGTTAAACATGTTCATAATGTCTTATTACTGCATTATTCCTAGAGCCTGTTGACCAAACAGATTGTTGCGTACATCGCTAGCCACAGTTAGCACAGGACAAAACGTTGTTTGTTGAATAAACATTGGACAACATGCAGCATACAGGAGTGGGTGAGGGTGATGATGGTACAGGACAATACTAGTATGCTGTAGAAAGACATGGTTATGTGTTAAAATGGAATGATATTAATGGAAGTATTATTGTAGCAAAACAATTTGCAAACAAATGCGAATCTCAATCTGTGCGTGTCTATTCAGATCGTTATTTTGCACGAGTGACAAAACGATACACTGATTTCATGTAAAAAGTAACAATCTGATATCGACTATCAGTATCGCCTGCCATTCAGCCGTGGTTAACATCACTGGGTGGTGCTTCTGTAGACGCCCACTAGTGGTGAGTGTCGGCAAAGGAAAGGTCAGGTTACACACACCTTTTCTACACGTGCAGATTGCTGCACAAACTCACACATTACACGTATATCTGAACACAAACACACAAAATAGAACACGGACAGACAGATATTTTTTTTTACACACAAATATTTTAGCAACAAATAGTTGTTTTTACTTACACACAAATCTAAACAAACACAGACACACAGACCTAAACACAGATACACAGATTTTATTTACACACACACACACACACACACACACACACACACACACACACACACACACACACACACACACACACACACACACACACACACACACAATTTTAAACAAAGACACACAGATCTCAACACAAATGCACAGATTGTATTTACACACACAGAAATCTAAACACAGACACACAAATAGCAACAACAGAGACGCACAGCCTTGTTTTGCACACACACAAATCTAAACACAGACACACAAATTGCAACATGGACAGACAAATCTTTTTTTAACACGCAAACCAAATAGCAACAAAGACTTTTATACACGCACACAAATCTAAACAAACAGACACACACATCGCAACACGGACACACAGATTGTTTTATATATATATATATATATATACACACACACACACACACACACACACACACACACACACACACACACACACACACACACACACACACACACACACACACACATCTAAACACAGACATACAGATCTCAACACAGATGCACAGATTGTATTTACACACACAGAAATCTAAACACAGACACACAAATAGCAACAACAGAGACGCACAGCCTTGTTTTGCAAACACACAAATCCAAACACAGACACACAGATTGCAACATGGACATACAGATTGTTTTTACACACACTCAAATCCAAACACAGACACACAGATTAGAACACGGACAGACAAATCTTTTTTTAACACGCAAACCAAATAGCAACAAAGACTTTTATACACACAGACAAATCTAAACAAACACATGCACACACATCGCAACACGGACACACAGATTGTTTTATATATATATATATATATATATATATATATATATATATATATATATATATATATATATATATATATATATATATATATATATATATATACACAGTATATATATACACAGACACACACACATCTAAACACAGACATACAGATCTCAACACAGATACACAGATTTCATTTACACACATGCACACACACACAAATCTAAACACACGCACACAAATCTAAACACAGACACACAAATATCAACAGAGACACACAGACTTGGTTTACACACACACACACACACCTAAACACAGACACACACACACACACACACACACCCACACACACCTAAACACAGACACACAGATCACAACACGGACATGTAGAATGTTTTAACACACACATAATTAAAAAAACTGATATGCAGGGCTCAGATCACACACACACACACACACACGCACGCACGCACGCACGCACAAACACACACACACACACACACACACACACACACACACACACACACACACACACAGATTGAAATAGTTTTGCTACAAAAATACTTGCATCGTCACTGATCTGAAAATGATAGGAGTTGATTTGAGCTTTTGGGGCATGGACTAATAATAATAATAATAATAATAATAATAATAATAATATCATTAATAATCAGCCTATTTTTGCAGAGTAGAAGCAAAGTTTACACCCAAAGCTGAAGCGGCTGACGCGACTGAGCAGGACAAATTCTTCCAGCCTGGCTACCTTTCTTACCCGCTTTTTAGGAAATACTCTCAAAAATCTTCAGTTCAGCTGGCGGTTGAGAAAGAGTCACATATTAGCGGGAAACCAACACCAAACCAGTTAGTGTCACGGAACAAAGCATTGTGGGTAAAAGTAACAACTTTAAAGAATACTAATAATTCATGCACAGCCAGTGATATTGCAAGCACCAAACATTTCTCTTCTCTGCGCGTGAACGTGTGAGAAGACGCCACAAAGAGGTTTGTCTGACTCTTATCAGCAGATAGGAGTACTCTCAAGTCAAACACAAACAAAATGACGGCCTGAGTTAGTGCACACTAGTTGTGGTGGTGGAATCATGCTGCATGCAGAGTGGGTGGGGTTCTGGAGGAGGGGGCGGGGGGTGCATACAAGAAACACCTGGACAACCTTGGCGTTAAAGAGGGGGAGGGGCTAGCAGCTGGCGTCGTCGCAGAGGTTGGCTTCACAGAAGAACCGTGAGCCGCGTTTAGCCGTGCGGGCTGTGAAGGGCACGCTCTTCAGCACTGGGGGGAGGAGGGAGGGCAGAGAAAACATTGTCTTGGTCAGGAGGGGGAGGGGGAGGGGAGGGTAAAACCTGGAGCACATTCACACAGCATTAGGGAGGATGATGAGCTGTGTTCTATAGATTATCAACACAAACGTCAACAAAGTGACATTGAATGCGTTATCCCTAGGGCTGCTTCTTGTTGCACTTTAAGAGGACCTATGACGCTGGCACTTATTCCCTGTATTATTCTCCACTTTCATTGTTTTGTATACATTATGAAAAGGTAAAAAATGCACCATTCTAATCAACAATTACGTCACAACATTAGAGACTTTAGTGGTTAGAGTGTCCGCCCTGAGATCGGTAGGTTGTGAGTTCAAACCCCGGCTGAGTCATACCAAAGACAATAAAAATGGGACCCATTACCTCCCTGCTTGGCACTCAGCATCAAGGGTTGGAATCGGGGGTTAAATCACCAAAAATGATTCCCGGGCGCAGCCACCGCTGCTGCCCACTGCTCCCCTCACCTCCCAGGGGGTGTTCAAGGGTGATGGGTCAAATGCAGAGAATAATTTCGCCATACCTAGTGTGTGTGTGACAATCATTGGTACTTTAACTTTAACATACATGTGTTGAGAAAAATTAGGATTATTTTGGACAAATTTGCTACCATGTCACAATTCAAGAAAGATATATAATTAAAATAAATGGAAAAACACACTTCCACTGAAAATCTGGTCAGTGTATAAATTATCTTGTGCTTTACTGTAGTTTTGTCTTCAGGGGCCACCCCTGGCTAAATTGGGGCCCTAAGCAGAATTTTATGATTCCATGTTACACATTTTTTCCACACTTTTTTTATCTATGTGATTTTTAATCAAACTGTAATTTAACTTGAGGCATGTTTGTACCAAAATAAATTCATGGAAAATAAATGAAAAATGTTACCATTAGTAGGACACAAATGTGTGGGTGTTGCTACCAGAACTCTGACCGGGACTTTTAATCCGGTTATTTGTGCTTGGCAAAACAAGCGCCACGGCAGCAATTTGAGGGGCAATATGGCTCTGTAAACTTTTATGCACGTATTCCTTCCCAACACATTGTAGCCCAAAACACCATTTTTGTCAAGCATCTTTTATGTCTTCAGGACAATTATTAGAGTCGTAGCAGGCCTAATAATGTGTTAAAAACATGTTTTGTTGTTTTACATCACAGAAATATTGCAATACTACAAACAGTATAACACATATAAGGACATTGACCATAAATAGTCATGTTTAAACATTATTTTATTTCGCTACTTTTTGAAATAAGTGTGTACATTAAACCCTTATTTATCGCTGTTAATTCGTTCCAGGCCAGACAAGGGTCAATTAATTTCCATAAAGCAGGAATTAATAAATACAATTGTAATACTATGCCATAAACCGAGCTGTTTACAACCTTTCTAAATTTGGCTTTTAACATTATTAGAACCCTTTAGACATGAAATAACACCTACATAGTCACATTTACACTCCTCTCATGCAATATATTAGACATATTAATAGAAAATAAAATATAAATACTGCACTGACATTAGGAGCCATGGTTTCATCTAGTGGCCATTATTATTGTAGAAATAATAATTTTAGTTAATTTATCCCTTTTTATGGTTGAAAATGCCCAATTTAGGCCAAAAATACAAAGAATATGCTATAAAAAGAAATCCGCGATACTGTGAAGCCGCAAATTTTGAAGCGCGATGTATCGCGGGGTGACTTTTAATCATTTGAGTTGTATTTACAGAGTGATTGAAATGTAACACCCTATCTTAAAATACTTATCATTTATTTATGAACTGTTATTTCTTACATAAGACTGATATGAGATAGGGGCGTTAAGTTTTTGTTTAATTTTTTGTTCCATACAGGCACCAGAATTTGCTATAACAGGTTCCTGAGCTTGCAGGAATGGGGTCAGCTGATATTAAATTGAATATGAATTGTAAAACTAATTTATACATCTGAAAAAAAGTGGAAAAGATTACAATAAATACTGTAAATAACTTATTCAAATATGTATATGTTATAAAAATAAAACAATTAATAAAAATGATTATGAATAATAATTTTAGGAAAAAAATGTAGCAGTATAACATACCTTCCTTTCTTCATGAATTAAATTCTAACATGTTTACCAAATCACTGCCTTACTTGGTTTATTAGCAGGGAGCACTTTTCTAAATCTATATTTTAAATCGGAAGTCACAAATGAGCATAATAGGTCCTCTTTAGGTGAGTACAGTTAGTTGGAGAAGAAGCAATGGCCTCTACCAAGAACGTTTGGAGTCAAACTTTTGCGGCTCGCCCACATTGGACGCACATTTAAGAACTTATCTAGACAGTACGTCATGGAATAAAGTGATGCTACGTGCAGGATTCCAGATGTGACGGTGTGTGTACCACATAGCACAAGGTGCACTTTAAGGTAGCTGAACAGTGAATGACCACAGTCATCCTGGAACCGTGATGAGCGTGGTGGCCGGCGGGGCCCACACGGGACCTCAGAGAGGTGCTGTCTGTCCCACCTGTGATGATGTCCTCTATGGTGCCATCCTTGCCCTCGTACACGGGCCGATGGTCTTTGGCCTGTCGCCTGCGCAGCTCAGCGATCAGTTCCTGCTGTTGGTGCCTCTTTCTCTGGGCCTGAACCTGAAGGAGCAGCGGCAGAATGTTTTTTAGTCAGTGTGCTTTTTGGACAAAGCACAAAGCTTCATTGAGCAGCAGCGACTGGCTTGCACTTGGGCGATACCTTGGGGTCATGCTGTTTAGCCTCTTGGGCCAGTAACTTTTCCCTCCTTGCTTCTTCCTGCTTTTTTCTTTGTTCGTTTTCCCCCACAGCATCCTGTTGAGATGAGGCACAGGATCAAGTCAGCAACAAGAAAGTCAAATAAAAGGGGAGAGAGAAGAAAAAAACAAGAATCACACAACTATCAACAGAAATAATGATGTGATTATTCATCTAGAATGTTGGTCAGTGTAGGTTTTTGCTCAGTGAATTTACCTTTCACGAATGGAAAACAAAAAACATTTGGTTGATCTAAATTTCATTTTGAAATAAGAAAAATTACATTGACAAATAAAGTGTCTAGATTTGATAACGGGATTTAAAAAAATCATTTTTTATTTTCTATTACCGGTAAAAAAAATAAAAATCACCAGCCAGAAATAGATGTTTCTCTAATATTCTGACAACGGAACCGGCACTATTTTTTATACACTTTAAAAAACAATCCGTAGATTTTACAGTTAAAAACTGTCAACTCAGTTGCCAGAATTTCACGGTAAAATTACTAAAATTAACCACTTTTTTTTTTTCTACCGACTGAGCTACCAGTTGGTTTTTTTTCTGTGAAATCTACTGACTTTTTTATTGTGTACAAGTCTGTCTGCAGTCTTGTCTAAAATAGAAACATCCTGTTTTGGTCAGTTATTTTGTTTCTATGAAATGTAAAATGAAAATCAAACCATTTTTTGGATCAAGTTATTATATAGAATGCTTTGTATTTCAATTTAGTTTTTTGTATTTCAAAACAAAATTCCAAATAAACCAATTGTTTTTTGTTTTTCAATTACAGATTCATATAACCAAAAGTCCTTTGTGCGAGTATTAGTCAACAACATGACTACCTTTAAGTGGACCCCTCTGTTTTTTTTTCTTCAAATGTTTTCACTTGTTCGTGATTCAAATTTCCATGTAGAGGCCAACTCGCTCTTATCTCACTTCTGACTGCTGATTGGTCAGCTACTGTATGCTGTCAATCATCGTCACGTTGGCAAGAAGGCAGCCCAAGAAAGCCAACCAATGAGCTTGTGGGTGGTCTAATGGGACAAGCTTCAGCCTGAACAGCTGTTTTCAAACTGGCGCTGGTGTTTGACTTGCCTGCATTCAATAGTGTAACCATACTTTTGCACGTTAAAGATAAAATGCTTGCAACCCTCTGGACAGTAACTTAACTGTGACATACAACAACTCAAATAAATTCCTGTGTAACTACTCCTTGAGCAAAACCCAAAGTTACAGAGACACATGCACACAGAAGTTTTTGTGCTGCACATTTCCGTGAACCGATCCCATAAATCTGGAGTGAGAACAATCCCAGGAAGTGTGCTGTGTGGTAGGGCAGGGCGAGGCCGTCCACGACTAGAGGGGAGGACAGGACAAGAAGGGAAGAAGCCGTCTAAACACCCCAGCTGCAGCTCTACTGTCAGACACAGCTGGCCTTTCCTGTTATTTGGCCTCAGACTGAGCGCCACGTCCTGTGGCACCGGGGCGGACAAAACTCTACCCTGCTCTTCTTTTCTCTGCTCCGAGAGAGAGACGGACAGTATTCAAGTGTATTCAAGAAATGTCCTTAACTCTCCAACCTGTGTGAGTGAATGAGTGAGGACAAATCCTGCCTGGTGTGCTCACCTTGTAAGCCTTGATAAAGCGCACAAAAACAGGGAAGAATACGGAGGGTGGAGTTGTCTTGGCGCTCTCTCCAAAGTAGTTCACCACATTATTGAAGGCTTCCTAGAGTTGGGAGGAGAGAACCAAACATGAAGCAGTATTGCAAGCATGGCAGAAGTGAGTAAGCAGCATCCAGGACACATGTTTGCTTCATGTCTATTTTCTGTCCCTTGTCGTCAAGCCTCAAATACCTCTGCAGTCTTGGCGTCCCTCTGCAACTTGTCCAGCTGTGAGTCACTGGCCTGGACAAAACCTTTGAGGACCGAGTGGTCGTGAAGACTACATTCTCTTCGGATCAGCTCCATGCCCTTCCCAAGCTCTCGCACATCCAACAGAACATTTTCCAGTGAAACTTCGGGCACAATCAAGAAAAGATGTTATTGTTAAAGCATTGCAATATGACCGTTTGCAAAGCAGTTCACTTCATTCATAAAGTTCAATTAAGACAATCAAATCTGGTAAGGGTTTTTACACTCAGTGATATTTTCACACATTGATTGCCACACTTTGATTATCCCAACCTGGTCACTGACTAAAAACAATATAAAACCCATAGAAATTAAATTTTTAAAAATCTATAAAAATCCTTAATCAAAAGCCCCTGTCGTTCCATCAGTGTTACATTGGTAAAATAAAATGCTTAATTGTGTTCATTTTAAAAATATTTGTATGTTTATTTAATGATTTTTTTATTTTTCATTGTCCTCCTGTGTTCCTATTTTGGGACTACAGGTGTAAATGACTAACTATGGATATAATTTGACTCATTTAGAGTGTGTAAATCTGTATTTTTATTATTTTTTAAGTCCCTTAAATAAGCTATGCAAAATTCTGAGTCTTAAGTTTTGTCTCAAACAAATGTATGTCCAGGATTGTCCGTAACTTGACAGGTAAAATATATAAACATAATATATATAAATATATTAATAAAAAGGGCCAATATCCAAAATAAAATACAATTGTGATTCTATAGAGCAATGTAAATTAAGGATCTTTTATTAATAATTCCATTTGGCTTTACTTCATAATTCAGAGATTACTGTGCAAAAAGAGACCTGCTATTTCTGTGTGCATCATCACACTGCAACTGTCATAACTCAGAGAACGAGGACCCACCCGCTGCGGCTTTATCCACAAAGTGCAGTTCATTGTAGAAATTGGCCAGCTCGGAATATTTCTCCTTCACAATGAGAGCTATGTAATGGAGCAGCGTCATTTTCCTGTCCGTAGACTTGGTGTCCAGCAGCTGTGCAGCAAAACAAAGGAATCAAAGCAACATGGCGGCGGTAAACCGTGTACACTCTGAGGAATGTGTGCTGTGTTCCTCACCAGATCAAGACTTTGCAGCTTGAAGCCATAAACGCAGCCTCGCTTGCTGCTGTTCATGTAGTTGCCCAGTGCTAAGATGATCTACAAGGAGAACAGAAGAATCAACATTTGTACACACCGATCGCGATAAAAAAAACACGAAACAAACCTCGAGCATTCTTTTTAACTTGGGTGAGGATTTCACTGAGCCTGAGGCAGCGATGATAGCGTTGAGCTGAGGCGTGAGCATGTTGACGTTGTCAGCAAAGTTCCCGACAAAGGTGATGATGTTCATCCTCTGCGTGAGCCTCTCGATCTTGCTGAAGAGGAGCATAAAGCGGTCTTCCTCGGCCAGCTGGTCCAGTGGACGCCGCTCCCGTTCGTACTGACGCATCACCTTGACCTCTGCTTCCGTGGGCAGGAAGCGCATCAGACACTCCACGAAGTCAACTGGTAAGGCCTTCAGGTCAAACCTGGGCGGACGTGTATATTAGTTGAAGCTAGCTCAAGCTTATGTGGATGAAAGATGACGCGTGCATACTTCTCTATTGCTTTGCAGATCTCCTCTGCGGTCTTGTTCGCTTTTCTCAGTGTGATTGCTAAGTTCTTGGAGCGATTGGCATCCAGCAAGGTGACTTTGTTTACAGCCTTCTGGGCCACTTTGCTCTTTGTGCACAACAGATCCACAATTGGACCCTGGGCGCGCGTTTTAAAAAGCTCCTCAAACTTCTCCAAATCCAGTACCTGCAGAGAATTGACAGTGGAGAAACTGAAATATCTCTCTTAACTCATAGACGCTCATCTGTTTGATTTACCTCTAGCACCCGTTCATCATCGATCTCGTTAAAGACGGTGCCGTTGATCTGATTGGGCTTCAAAGCGGTCCAGTTAAACACAGGCAGGCGGAACTTGGTCTTGATTGGCTTCTTGATTCTAATAGCTGGAAGAAAGAATATATTGAGATTTGCTCCTCTAGCTGCAGGTATTCCAATTCATTAATGCAAAAAGGCTTCTTACCTGACAGACCCACACTCAGGATGACTGAGGGAGAAGGCAGAGGTGGAGCAAGCGGAGGAAGTGGCGGTGGTGGTGGGACTGGTGCACTGGGGCCTGTATTGAATGATGGAATATTAAACAAATAAAAACTATTCAAATAAGTAAGTGTGTATGAGATCCAATGCATTTGTTCAATAATTATAAAGATATTAATGCTTGACAATAGGCCTATTATTGTGGTTGTTGTTCACATGTGTGTAGAACTACCCTGCATCATACTAAGAGCTTTTTATAATATTTTTCCTTTTACAATTATATAAATTAGGAAGCACAAAACATTTTATACAACAAACCGCAAACAACACAGTAAATAACAGTGTATGATGATAGGGCGTGCTTAATGATTTGACCAGTGCATGATCAAGAAGGTAGAATTACTCAATTAAAAGGTTAGGAAAGCTATTACAGTTGTCCAGTCCGTTTTCTACGCCACACTTTTGTATGATTTTCTTTTTAACAGAAATGTTCGCCAAGTATAGGCTCCAGCACCCCCCGCGACCCCAAAAGGGACAAGCGGTAGAAAATGGATGGATGGATGGATGTTCGCCAAGTGTTTTCCAAGGTTTTTGTACGGCCAAACATTGCAGGAAACATACTAGTACGTATCATTGCGCTGAATCAATTACTCAAACAATTAGTCTGTGCTATTTTATTTATTAATTGAGTGTAACTGCAAAATAAGTTACTGTGAGGTCAAGGAACGTTGCAAGTGACAGCACTTTGTTAAATAAGGTTAGAAAAACTACTGAGTTGGATCACCATTTTCGTCAACATGAGTTGTCAATAAATTGGATTTGTGTTGTGTATTGTGTGGCATTTTAGAAGTCTTTACAGTACCAGCGTGAATAAAGGCATTTGGTTTTCGTACAATAGGGGCTTCATCAAAACGCACAAAAAACCGAGGTACCAATAATTTCAAGAACTAAAAACCTCTAAAAGTATATAAGTAAATAGTAAAGGTTTTGTTAGTGAAGCAATGAGTTTGTTGTAAAAAGTGCATGTTATAGTTGTGTGTACTGAAAAACCACCTACAGCACATTGGTCACGTTTACATGGTGTCTATACACAAAGGAAATACGATGTAGTTTTCCTTTCCTGTCTGCAGCAGAATGCCGCTATGACAACTTCTAATTGGTTCAGCATAAATAAGTAAGAGAGGTGAACTGAAACTAGACCTCTCTGAATTCCACCCCCTTCAAATGTCATGGCTGCTTACCTGCAGCACTTGGCAGAGGAGGAGGAGGCGGTGGCGGTGGAGGAGGTGGGGGTGGAGCTTCACTTGCTGGAGGCAAACTTGGGTCTGGTCCTCCCGGTTCCGTTAGGGACGCCGTCGAACACAAAGATAGCGCCCCAATGTCAGCCAGGGGGATGCCAAGGCCGCCGCTTCCTACCGCGCCAACCACCCCCCCGACTCCAAGCGGCTCGATGGCAATGTCTCCATCGGGTTTTTTGTGCAGTCGGATCGTGCCTTGCTGCTCCAGTTCCAGCAGCCGCCGCTCGATGTTGAAATGCCTTTGGAAGGCAGCGTCCTTCTCCTTGATCACCCTCCTCAGGGTGTTGACCTGCGTGTTGGTCGACTCATTCGTCTCCTGGGCGGTCACCAGGGGGCGATAAAAAGCGCATGACTTGACAAGCTGAAAAAACATCCTGCTTCCTGCTGATCTCATATGCTATCCCAATGATTTAGCTAAATGCTTCTGCTAACAGGGTAAAGCCTTTCTGCAATATTTCCATCAATATGACCGCTAGCTTACCCGTATTGCTTGAAGATCCTTATCCTTCTGGAGGACAACCTTCTCCAAGTCAGCCACCTTCATCATTGTTTCATTTTCAACCTCCAGAAGCTTCTCGGTCACCTGGGAAAGGTGACATTGAGAACAGCGGGACCAGAAGAGGTTAGTTCAAGATTCCAAACATCAGCATCTTTCCCAGTCCCCACCCTCCCACGCTCCTATTCACACTGAGCATAATCAATGAGAAATGTGATCTCAGCAGCAGCATGATGCACCGAGCACGTGATGCAGCTTTTATTTTGAAATAGAAAAGATGGCACATGCTGCAGTGGAATTCAGTCTCATCCTCCCTCATCATTCCTGACCCCTGAGAGCAGAGTTTGTTATGAAATTCCTCAATGATGTCAGGGCTGCCTACAACTTTTTCCATGTGAAGACGCTCTTTTCGTGGCAGCGTGGGATGCAAAGGCAATCGCCTCAGAAAAAAGGAGCCAGCATGAGAACAATATTAGGATTGTAACATGCTTCATGTTTTCCAAAGTTACCCAGCCTATGATTATCCCAAACATTGTAAATTGTAATTATGGTGTTGAAACAGCCTAGGTATATTTACATATATATGTAGCGGAGGGAACCACAGCATTGTCATAAATGGGCCCTGAGCAGCCTTGGTGGTCTAGGGTGGGTGGAGCACTTACATGAGACAGGTGCTCTTCCAGCTCCTCCACCTTCTCCAGTGCTGCATTCTTGGTCTCTGCGTCTTCCAGAAGACCACCCACATCAAACACGTTGTCCAGGTAGGCCTGGATCTGCACTGACAGCTTGTCACTCTCTGTGTGTTTATATTTCTGACACAAGGGAGGGAGAATCAGAATCAGTGATATGCAATACAACACATTAGAGATTGTTTTATTTAAAAAATGTTAATGTTTGACTGTTATCTCCTCTGATAGTTACCTCCAGGTAGTCATCCAGTCCCAGCTTGGTGAATTCATACTGCAGGTGGACTCTGAAGTTCATGTCTTCCACTGAATGGACCACAATGTTGACGAACTGCATGCAAGCAACCTGGACCCCGGACAAGGACAGATTTACATACAAACCTGCATTTCATTTTAGGAAAGATGTGTACACAGGAAAATAAACACCCACAATACAAAGCAGATCATACCATGAAGTCGATGTTTCCTTCTTCACTGCGAAAGTAATCCATCAGTCGCTCAAAACGATGCTTTTCTTTACAGACCTAAAAAAAATAGTTTTTTTGTCACGTCGACATTATATTTTATTTGGATGTGTTGCTTTAATTTGACACTGAACACAATTGTTTTGATTAATTCAAGGAAAATAAACCACATATGTCAAAGACTGTTTATCTTGCTTGAGCAACAATTTACTAAACATTTTAGGGTTTATTTCTCTTTATCAGCATATTATATTCATGTGTTTTGAGCGGTATTAGTTATTGGATTAAAGCAATAGAATGTATATACCTGTATATAAAACCATCAGGGATTTGCTAAATGCAGCTTAATGTCTACTGACTGTTGGTATATTCATTATTCCTACATTGTTGATACAAATTATTGTTACAGTGTAATAATTATTTTTACCTGTGGTAATGCCACTATGCTACAACATCTGTATTATAATCCTTGAACAAAGTAAGAGTGAAACTCATGTGAATAATCACTGAATGGAGAACTGGGGGTGGGATTAAATAAATTATCTTCTTCCCACTCCCTTTCAGGCAAAACTGGACAATCATGCATTACATACTATACATTACCTTTTGCACTATATTAATTTATATTATCATGTGTTGTCAACTTTATACTTTTTTATGTCATTGCCTGAAATAAATAAATAATCAATCAATCATTTATCCTAACAGCTACACAGTTTGTTTTCAACCTGGCGAGCCAATTGTATTTAATAAAATGAAGCAATTATTTAAGACCTAAAATAGTAAGAGAAGTGCAAACAACCACTGGCATGTTTTTCCAGTAAATTTTATGACTATTTTCATAGTAACAAAAAAAACAAGCATTATTAACTTATGTGCCACTGAACAATTTTTTGAAAATATTACTTTCAATATAACATCTTGTTTTGATGAGTGGACTCATATGCTCTTTGTGCTTTAATTCTTGTTTTGGTATTTACATGTATGCACAGGAAGAGGTTCAGCGAACATTTGCAGTCCTCTGGCTCCCATCAGGGCACTGATCCTTATCATTGTCCAAGGTTGGCTCACATCTGGTGTCCTAATGAGGCTAAAGACCTCTGACAGGGTCGCCTCAGAGCTTCCCTCACACCCTCTGTGGAGGTGAAAGCTCCCAGAAATCAACTTTCATCTCACCATGATGGCTCTGTAGGCCTCCATACGTCCCAGTAATGTGGGGTCATTTACTTGATGGATCTCATGGGTGTTATTTTTGAAGACTTGAGAATACACAAAGATTCACTTCGACTTCTTCTATCTCCTACAGAACTATGTTAAATCAACACAAACTTGCCACTGCTTTGATGGAGACAATAATGTTGTACAAGCATGTTAACTTGCACAAATGTTTCAATGTATGAGATTTGCTTCTTACCAGCTGAGACGACAGTCGTCCTTTGTTACCAGGAAAAAAATGTTGAGGCGATCGATAAAGCACAACCTCTGTTTTCCGGAAAAGGGTGAACTCTACTATGTAAACAACACAACGCTAATCCGGGTGCGACTCTATCTTCACCGTGACAATCTCAAATTGACCACCTTTTGGCAGAACAACTTTTTGATGGACTTCATTCTCAACTCCTGTCTTAACAACAACACATATAGACATTGGTGAGCCTTTGACTCGAGCGATTTCAGACAACCTCTGGACGTAGTATCAGACATTTGGAGCGGCACCTCAGGCTAACTGAAACTGCTATCAGCTATCAGCAGCTGTCTGGTCAAAGTGGAGATTAACTCTTTTGATGCACTTTATTTTCAACATCAATAACACAGCTGTGGCCTGAGCGATACGGAATAACAATGCAGACACGCAATGCTAATACAGAACGGTAATCACCATGGTTTCATACATGGAAGCCCAGTTCTAACTTCGAGGAATTACTTAGAATGTGACAACGTTTTTATTCGTCGTGGCTGTGTTGTAGTGGCTGGGCGACAACCACCATAGCAGTGATGCTTGGAGGATCCTTCGGTAAGTACTGTAATCTACAATAAAACACTCTCAAGGCTACTATTTTGGGTGAAACGAGTGTAAAGGTGACTATATGGGAGTTATTTTCTGTTTAGAAGTAACAGAAAATATTAGAGAAACATTGGTTTCGGTGAATGAAATGCACTCAGTGGTTATCTTTTGGCTGGAAATGACACAATAAAGAAGCAAAAAAATAAAGAAAGAAATTGGGCTAAATATATTAATGAAAACAACTTCATTTTTTATGCTTTAACATTTTTAAATATTTTTGTATCCTAGCAGTATTTATATGTAATTAATTACATGTTGTCATATTTAACGATGCATTTTTGTTTATTCTCATTTCTTGAACATGTCTTCAGAATGCAACTTTACACAAGCAATGGTGAGTACTAATGTTTAAAAGATGACGATAAGCATATTTAAAAAAAAAATTAAATTCAGGTATGACTTGAATAAAAATATGTGTGACGCAATGCTATTGAAATTGGTCAGTTTGTAGCCACTGATCGAGAACATTTGAATGTAATATAAATGTGAACAGGGGAAATATCTGTATTTCAAAACTATATGACATTTTGGACATTAAATGTTTTTGTCAAAACTATTTTTAAAATGTTTAAAATTATATGTTAAAAATATAGAATTTAGTTTTTTCAAATATACAGTGCTATTTCATGACACAACGTCTTACAGTTTCACAGATATGCATTCACCAAATAAAACGGAATAATTTTGGTCTTAAAATAATAAAAATTAATAAAAAAGCTCAAATTGTACGCTTTGGGAACCTCTTTGAAGTTGTCAAATGCTGACAGGATGATCTCGTGACCTCCTCGGACAAGGCAGACGGCAGCCAGCAGTTCAAGGACCAAGGCTTTTGTCCTGAAAGTGTGGGAGGCACTCATTAGCTGCACGGCACAGAAAGTTCCAAAAACAAAGAATATAAAATGGATATATGTAAATCTTAAATGTGGTTCATAGTTATTAATACTAAGGTCTAAGGCAAGGACTGGTCTTTATAGTTTTAAAGTGCCCCCCCCCCCCTCTTTGCCTTCATTATGAAGTGATCAGCCACTGAGTTTTAAGCACTAATCTCCTTTCAGTAAACATTCCTCTAACAGTCTTTATGGAGGCCTCTGATCCCTAACTTCAGAGAGAGAAGGAGTGAGCACCATGGAGAAAGAGAAGCATATCATATGAACAGGCTGCAGGGTGTCCCCTATTGTTCAACCAGGCCCTGCATCCATGGTGATGGCGAGGCCTCAGTTCTTACCGTGAGCTCTTATTGTTCAAGCTGAGGGCAATTTCATTGACAGCGTGCGCGTGAGACATGACCATATTGAAGCCATACTGCATGAAGAAGAGACACACACAGAAGGGGATGTGGTGAGACAAGAAGACATGAATAAATATAGCTATGCAGTACTTCACCATACAGGAAGCATACAAGTGTCCTGACAAATACATTCACTTAAATGTGTATGAGCTTGCGGTCGCCTTAGCAACACTGTTTGTTACCTGGTAGTTCATAATGGCTCTCAAGCACATGATGCACACATGCACATCATCCTTTTGGCTGACAAGTCGGGAGTTCTTGATGGTTTTGCTGCTGGAGACTGAGCCATAGCTGCAACATATGGTCAATGTTATGACTTGGTCACATGTCAACACTTGAAATGTGTTGCTTAAACGCACAGTTTGTTTGATTTATTTATCTGCCATTTACACAACTCTTTTTTTAAACGTATCACGTGGAGAATGGCCGTCTAAGTAAATATGAGAGGGAATGAGGTCTGGCTCAAAAAAAAAGCTTAGATGGTTTTGAGGTAACAGATGCATGATGGGAGATGTGTGGTTTTCTTCCCGCTGTCAACAGAAAGTCAGAAAAGAGAAATGACAATTATGTAACTGACGTGTGCTGTTAACACTGTTGTTTCTGTGCAGTATGAACAGTGCAATGCACATTTATAATGACCACTGCATATTTTAGACAACATAAACTCTAATATCCTTAATACTCCATTTTGAGTGTCACTGCAGGAGACATGTTGATAAATGCAGTACATCATATCAAGAGGGATTTCTGATATATGGATTACCTAATTGTAGGAGCAAAAACTTAAATAAATGATGGGAAGAAATAGAAAATAAAATCAGGAGCATTTAGCATTATTTGTTTTATTTTGTGAGATATATTTAAAAATACAATTAAATGAAATACAAACTTAAAGCTGACCTTTACATATGTTTGTTTGTGCTTTTTAAATTCTAAATATAATAAACTATTTATAAAAATCTAATCAAGACTTAATCGTAGCGAGTATCATACGAGTACTGTATATGCTGCTGAGTGAAATAAGGTGAATAATTAGACAATCAGAGTTGCGGCTATTTCCTGGCTTGGGTGCAAACACAGATGCATATTATGATCTGAGCAGAGTGTTGAAGTCATAACCTATTGACCATTCGGGCTCAAACAGCACCAGCACGACTGGCTTGCATGCTAATGCATGTTCACAGCTTTCATTGGGTTAGCAGGGCAGGTCAACAACAGGAACAAGCTAACAGCAGACAGAAGCGAGCTAGCGATACATACCGAAGGACAGACTGGCGGGCAGAGCGCACCAGTGTGTTGCAGAAGGGCTGAGTGCTCATATGATGCAAATCCTCTATGGACCTGCTCCAAGATTTAGCCTTGTCCAAGAAGCCATCCTCCCCGTTCTCCAGCCCCTCAAAATCCAACCTGGGCCATATACAGACATACGGGCAGACAAAGAGGCGCAGGGGTGGAAGTAGGTGAGATGCAGGAGAGGAGGTTAGGTGAGCGAGGCAGCAAGGGGGTTATCACAAGTACTGTCATCAAGCTAAGCAAAGAAAACTCATATTCAGGCAAAGTGTAAGCATTTCAGTACACAACACTATAAGGACAAAAGCTTTGACACACACCTCTTAAATATTTATTTTAATGAATCAGACATTGCGCTGGATCTTTCATCCCCCTGAACCTTATTTATTCATCTTACCAAGATATTTTAGACAATTGCAAATAGGGCTGCATAAATAATCACATTTTAATCACAACCACAATTTGTGCAGCCATGATTGAATGATTCAAGGGTTTAGAGGTGATCGTCAGCAATATTAACATTTAAAAAGCAAGCTCCGCTGCTTATAAAATCAAGCACTTTTACAGCCGTGTTGGCAAAACAACAACAGCGGCTGTACGTTTAAGACCGGACAGTTGTTAATAAATGGCGATTGGTGTGTACGCTTGCACAACACGCTGCTCCCTATTGGAATTCATGCCCCCCCTGCATCTGCACATGCATACGTTGTCAGGAAATGCTGAAATATTATTGTGCATTAAAGGACTCTTCCACGTGAGTACAATCCATCCATCCATTTCCTACCGATTATTCCCTTTGGGGTAACGGGGGACGCTGGAGCCTATCTCAGCTACAACCGGGCGAAAGGCGGGGTACATCCTGGACAAGTCGCCACCTCATCACAGGGCCAACACAGATAGACAGACAACATTCACACTCACATTCACACACTAGGGCCAATTTAGTGTTGCCAATCAACCTATCCCCAGGTGCATGTTTTTGGAGGTGGGAGGAAGGAACCCACGCAGTCACGGGGAGAACATGCAAACTCCACACAGAAAGATCCCGAGCCCGGGATTGAACCCAGGACGATCACAGTATTGTGAGGCAGATGCACTAACCCCTCTACCACCGTGAGTACAATCATTACACTAAATACCACTATATTTTTGTATTGTGTAATTTAATATACATGTTTCACACAACAAACAATAATTATTTTTTTTCTACTTTTTATTACCGATACTACAAACAATCAAATGTATGATAAGGTCAAGCGGGTGTGTCTAATTGATGAACACAGTACATGACTGTTTTTTTATGGCCCCGAAATGTTAATCTTGATAATGAACAAGATAAACAAAAGCACAAATAGTTTTTCTTTAAACATATGAATAACGTTCATTTTAGCCATTTTATTAGACTATTTCATTACAAATTACACGACGAAGTCACGCTCACGTTCCTCACACCTCCGGCACCCATTACCGCAAGTTGATTGCCAGCCTGCGGAAAACAGTATGTTTTACATTACACAATGAATAATTGTGATTCATTATCGCGATTTAAAAATTTATAAAAAATATTCCTGATTATAATTTTTGGCCATAATCGTGCAGCCCGATTTCCTTTTTTATGAGAAAGGTTTGGGTAGTTTGCTTCTGTTGCAGCATGACAGTGTCATATTTCTGAGTGCACAAAGCAAGGTCCATAAATTCAGACACTTTTGGTGAAGGAAGATGCACTAGAAAAGAGATTTTGAGTGGTCAGTGATCAGTGACCTGACAACACAAATGTCCTTTAGATCAATCAAACAACAAATCAATCGAAATCTATTTATATAGCCCTTAATCACAAGTGCCTAAAAGGGTAAATGGCCACACACTCCCAAATACCCAAATCTTCAAGAAAGTCGTACCAATGGGGTGGAAGCTATTGAAGACCAAGTCTCTATTTTATTTCGTTTTCCTGTAGGTGTAATGGGCAGGTGTCCAAATACTTGTGTCCACATAATGTACTGTATCGGTCCACATTCAGCTTGGCAAGTATGCAAATAGGTAAACAAACACATTCAAAGGAAGCAATGTTCCCACAGCACATGTTTTAATGCAATAGCAGCTCATTACGCTCTGCAGGACGCGGCGTGCTTAGTCAGCGACTGCTACCCAACCCAGTTCCTTTTAGGAAAAGTTCAGGGCAAAACTCACGAGGTGCGGCTGTGTGTAAAAATACTCACATGACAGCACACTGGGCGAAGGAGAGGTACTCCACCAGGACGTCAAGACCTCTGTTCTCATCGTTGAGGAACTCCCTGACCCAACTATGACGCAATGGGAAAACAGAGGTTCAGCAGGGCATCAAAATGAAAGCGCACACTCGTATCTTTAAGAGCATTGCTTTATAACTTGCGGGCCCGGAACCAAATTCGGCCCGGGAATAACATCATATTGGACCCCAAGTTCAGTTCAAAGCAGACAAAGATTATTGCAGCAAATAGAGCGCTCCTCTGTATAGAGGAACCTAACCACTGTAAGCACATTGGCAGATTCTTGCATTGACATTTTAACTTTGCTATCAAACATAGAACACTGTGGTCCAAACTTGTGATGTACATAACTGAGGCGTTCTTCAAAGCACCCCTGTAAGTCCTTTCCTTTTTGGCAGTTACACATGTTTTCATAATGGGATTTGTATAACTAAGATGCAGTCAAAAGTATTTTGTTCAACTTAATTAGTTATACTAGTAGTGTTCCTGAAGGTTCTATTTTGTGTCCTCTCTTTTTCATCATTTGAGCTACTCAACTGGTGGTCCGCGAGTTTAGTTAAAAAAAAAAACTGGTGAGGCAGTCACATTTTTGCAGAGGATCCTGAAAACAGCAGAACACTCCTGTAACGCTGACAAAATAGACCAAAATCCAATGTCTACTGTGGAGGACTCTGGTTCTCCGGAATATGCAAAATAAAAAAAACAGTGAAGGGAGAATTCGGCCACCATGGTCCTTAGCTTTCTGAAAATGTGGCCCCCAAAACAATTACGTTGAATACCCGAAGTAGCTCAAAGGGGACTCGTAGTTGCATAACTGTACTTTATTTATTTTTTCAATTATGAACTTATTGTTGAATGCGGTTGGTGTGTGGCTGATTGTGTTGTGTATCCTCACTGATGGGCTTAACAAAGTAAGCTCCAGTATTTTTGCTTTGACTCTGGTCTGAAGGAGGTCTTCCCTTCCTTGACAAGGAAAAACTTGGCAAAAGAAGGAACGGAATGCAAACTAGGACAGGCCTCAGATTTCCATCCAATTGAACTCCAGTTTCCTGGTCAGAGACACTAACAACGAAATCGAGGCTTGGTTTGGAATATCGTTAAACCCACCCACCCCCCACACCCCCCTTTCTCAAGTATTGGGGTAAAATCGGAAAAGATTCCTAAAACAGATTTAACATGTTAGTTATTGTACAGATGCTTGAGACAGACAGGAAAGCAAGCAGGAGTGTTGGATGGAAGGAGGGAGGGGAAAAAGGCAAGGGCGATGAGGAGAGGAACAGAGGAAGGCGAACAAAACAGTTTAGGCGAAGGGGAGAAAAAGGAGGGGGCGAACATCGAGGCGGGCAGCATGATCACTGGTTTCCTGTCTACAACCTCTCCCCCCCTTTGCCTCCAAACTTTTCCTCTCTCACCACCTCTCCCTCAACTCAGCTGCAAATAGCGCACATTTTCTTGGCAAAGTCAGGAATAAGAGTCAGACAGCAATAAAGCACACGACCCCATCCACACTCAAGTCTCTTGAAAATCATCCCGGCTTTCACCTCTTCTGGGAAATGCATTGAAATACTTTTTCTTTCTGGACTCAGACAGATTGCTTTGGAAATGTTGGAGCCTTCTCTATGCTCCTGGAATATCAGTGGACCCTTAAAAGGCACCCGATGGCACCATTTCCTAATTTGTATTTTATATTTAATACAGAGCCGTCTCAAAGGGTGTTTAGGGAGTACCTTCAGCCTTTAATTTACAATTAAATTTTTGATGGTGATGTTCTACTTACGAATTTTATGGCAACAGGTGGCCATACAATAATGCGATATATTCTGCTAATTGACACTGCTGTGTCTGCTAATTATTTTAGTTGTTTTATATTTCATAAGGAATCATGTTTGTTGTCTGTGTTATTTAGAACATTCTTGTTGGAACTCGATTGACAGGGACACCTCAGTTTCCGCACGCCGCGCTTTTCGTTTTTTTAAAGAAAAATCTGTTCAAAATGTTGCCCCAGTTTTTGTGTACTGTTTTAGGTACAGTATTGTAGGGCCAACCATTGCGTCTTAAAAACTAGTCCGCAGTGCACGAAAAGAGAATACCACACATTGGTGACTTCAGGACCAACACATCCCGATTTATAAACAGTTTCTTACCGTCTGCTGTCAATGTCCCTGCCCTCCCCCCCCCCACATAACTTGTATCAGTACTATCCATCTTCTACCGCTTGTCCCTTCGGGGTCGCGGGGGGTGCTGGAGCCTATCTCAGCTGCATTCGGGCGGAAGGCAGGGTACACCCTGGACAAGTCGCCACCTCATCGCAGGGCCAACACAGATAGACAGACAACATTTACACTCAGTACCACTGTCACAAAATATCACAAATATCACAACAATGCAAAAGCGGAAACTAATTTCTGTTTTCTTTATGTGCTACATTAACGCTCATTGGACTTACATATTTTTCATCCTGTGTACATGTGATTTTTGTTTTTGTAAATATGTATATATTTTTAATTCTTTTAATTCTACTTTATATATTGCCAGGGGCTCCTTACACCTATCTTATTTTATTGTATTTTATTTTACTTAAATATTGCCTTACTTTTTATTTTAGCTGTTTTTGCACCAACACACCAAGACAAATTCCTTGTATGTGTGAATATACTTGGCAATAAACACTATTCTGACTTATCTGATCAGTATTATACCACTATTATATACATACACATACATATATATATATATATATATATATATATATATATATATATATATATATATATATATATATATATATATATATATATATATATATATATATATATATATATATATATATATATATCAGTGACGTGCAGTCTCTAGAGGAAAGAAAAAAAATGTAAAAAGAAAAAAAATTAATTAAATTGTTATATGTATCCAGTGATTATACTATAAAGTTATTTTCCATTTAACTTCACCAGTTTTAGATTATTTTTATTCAAAATCGCTGAATTTTCACATTTGCCGTTCAGCAGCCAGTCGAGGCACGTCACTCAGTGCCTCAACATTGACGGACTCGGCTAACTGCTGGTCTGCTGTGCAGTGAGACCGTATTGCTATATGAATTATATTATACATTTCCATAGATTAGTTAGCTGAGGTATATAATGTACAGTGTATTTTGTCAACAACTGTGCTGAGCGATCATAAAACTGCTGCGAAGACGCACTTGCTGAGGCTCGCGTAACCCCGCCTCCTGGTGCTGGTTAAGGCACCTTCGCCGCAGACTGCACCTCCCGACGAGAGCGCCACACCAACCAAAGCCCACACCTAAACCCTCCACGTGCAAGACCGAATCCACCCAAAAAAAGTCACTTAACAAGAAGCCAAAAAGTGCAAAAACAACATTGCTCGCGCCGGAGGAGCCGTGAATGACTGCAAGGACACACCATTAGGTACACCTGCAGACTGCAGCACGGATTTCATATTTTCATATATTTCATATATTCATTCACAACTCCTCCAATACGAACACCACTGTTCCCGCACTTATAAGTAAAGGTAAGACCATAATAACGTTTTTTTTATTAAATGTGCTTTTTTGTGTGCTACAGTTTGTATGTGTAAAGTTAAAGTTAAGTTAAAGCAGGGGCGTCACTAGGTTTTAAGGACAGGGGGGGCTTTGCCCCCAGGAGATGCACAGGATGCGAGCGAATGTTACGCACGAGCACAAAACTTCACAAACTGCTGACAAAGACTTAGAAATTATTCATTGTTATTATTATTATTTTTTTTTAAATGCACGGGACGAAATGAAATGCTCCCCGGGACGATGGCTTTTAACCATATATTTTCTTTTTCTTTTTATGTATTTATTCATTTTACATTTTATATTAAATGTCTTGGTTTTTCCTCCCTCTGAAAATCCTATTAAATGTTTAACAAGCCATCCTATAATAATAAAACAGCTATTAATGTAACAATACAATAAAACAAATATATTTAATGATGTTTTTTTCATTATTTTAACAATAGGCTAATGTATATTACTTTATATAGATTCTACAAGAAACACAAAACTTAAAAAATAAATGATTTACAATTGCACACACAAGGTTTTGTGCAGCTTCACTCATTGTAAAGGAAGATAATGTGCTTCGTACACCTGCAGGACCGCAAGCAAGGTCGCAGAGAAAATGCGGGCTGGAATTTGAGTGATGTGGGCATTTTCTATATGAACAAGTGGAATGGATTGGATACCGACGCACGAAAGGGGCTCTCTACCTTACGCTACGAAGTGAGGGGAAACTGAGTGAATAATAACAGGTTATATGATTATTTATTTAAACTCATATTTGGGCCACTTTATAATGAATATGTCGGCATTTATTTGTAAAAACAACAACGAAAAAACAACAAATTATTTAGGGGGGCTTAAGAATATTTTAGGGGGGCTTGAGCCCCCCTAAAATAGGCCTAACAACGCCAATGAGTTAAAGTACCAATGATTGTCACACACACTAGGTGTGGTGAAATTTGTCCTCTGCATTTGACCCATCCCCTTGATCACCCCCTGGGATGTGAGGGGAGCAGTGGGCAGCAGCGGCGCCGCGCCCGGGAATAATTGTTGGTGATTTAACCCCCAATTCCAACCCTTGATGCTGTGTGCCAAGCAGGGAAGAATGCTGGTATGAGCTTTTAAACATAACCCGTTAACTGCTGCCAATCAAATGGTGAATAAGATACTCTTTAGGGTTCATATGTTTGTAAATCTGACTGTGATGAAGTCAGTGCCTCACCAGCCATGAACCTCACCGCACGTCACTGATATATATATATATATATATATATATATATATATATATATATATATATATATATATGTATATATATATATATATATATATATATATATATATATATATATATATATATATATTAGAGATGCGCGGTTTGCGGGCACAACCGCGGAGTCCGCGGATTATCCGCGGATCGGGCGGATGAAATTTTAAAAAATTAGATTTTATCCGCGGGTCGGGTCGGGCGGTTGAAAAAAATAAAAAATAGATTTTAAATAGATTCAGGCGGGTGGCAGTTAAACCAATTCGGAAATATATATACATAGTTAAATGTTGTTACCCACATATGAAAAACGAGCAGGCACCTGCAGCATATGCCACAACAGAAGAAAAAAAAAAGAAGAGATGGACACTTTTATGGAGCGGAGAAGGGACGCCTCGCCGGGGTCCGGGACCGAGGCCCCTTCCCCCGAGAGGGCCCCACCGGGAGCCGTAGCTGAGGCGATCCGCGAGAAGGGCCCGACGCACGTCCAGGGTCACCACCGCACCGACACCCCGCCTCGTCCGCCTTCGCCGCGGCCGGCGTCACGCGCAGCAGGTAAGCAGCTTACCTGCCCGCCACCCCCGTGGCCGGGGGCTCGTAACAAGGGTCACTCCGCGCGCTCCGCCCGCGCAGCTTACCTGCCCGCCACCCCTGTTGCCGGGGGCGCGTAACAGGGGTCACTCCGCGCGCAGTGCGCTCACGAAAGGGGTGGGGCTCACCCTGGTTGATATAGACAGCAGGACGGTGGCCATGTAAGTCGGAACCCGCTAAGGAGTGTGTAACAACCCACCTGCCGAATCAACTAGCCCTGAAAATGGATGGCGCTGGAGCCTCGGGCCCATACCCGGCCGTTGCCGGCAGCGAGACGCGCTTGGAGGTGCGCTCCCATATGATTGCGCACTGGTGTGCGTCTGGGCCGTGACAGCGTGGCACGCGAATGTCTGTGCTGCATTGGATCAGTCTCCTTTCTTTAACAGGCAAAAGCTTTATAACCTCACTAATACCTTGCATCGTCTATATTAGATATATAACAACGGGCGGGTGCGGGCGGATGCGGTTCTGGTCAAATGTTACATCGGGTGGATGGCGGATGGTTGACGACTTTCTGATGCGGTTGCGGATGAAATAATTGCCTATCCGCGCATCTCTAATATATATATATATATATATATATATATATATATATATATATATATATATATATCTTTTTTTTTTTTTTTATATGTTGAAAGGACTAGTTGGTACAATCCCTGGGGACTTTGCATGACAGGGGCGTCCTCCTCCCTGAGCCAGGCTTGCACCTGACCGCGATCGGTTTCACGTCTGGTGAAACCGATCGCTGTTAGTCCTCTTTTGCTAGCAGCTAACGGGCTAGGATAGACTGACCATACGTCCTCTTTTCCCCGGACATGTCCTGTTTTGCGCAGCTGTCAGGGCGGAGTTTCATAAATGCCTCATATGTCCGGCATTTTGAGTATTGTTTATACAACGTGCAGTACGCTACTTAATATGTCCGTGTGAAAACTTGTTCGGTACACTTCCGCACCAAAACGAAACCCCCGTACCGAAACGGTTCGATACAAATACACCCCTATTATTTAGATTATTGTTTCTCAGCTGTTTGTAAATGTTGCAGTTTATAAATAGAGGTTAAAAAAAAAAAAAACGTAGCCTCAGCGCATGCGCATAGCATAGATCCAACGAATCGATGACTAAATTAATCGCCAACTATTTTTATAATCGATTTATTCGATTAGTTGTTGCAGCCCTAATATATATATATATATATATATATATATATATATATATATATATATATATATATATATATATATATATACATACACATACAGTTGCGGTCAAAAGTTTACATCCACTTGTAAAGAACATAATGTCATGGCTGTCTTGAGTTTCCAATAATTTCTACAACTCTTATTTTTTTGTGATAGAGTGATTGGAGCACATACTTGTTTGTCACAAAAAATATTCCTGAAGTTTGGTTCTTTTATTAATTTATTATGGGTCTACTGAATATGTGACCAAATCTGCTTGGTCAAAAGTATACATACAGCAATGTTAATATTTGGTTACATGTTCCTTGGCAAGTTTCACTGCAATAAGGCGCTTTTGGTAGCCATCCACAAGCTTCTGGCAAGCTTCTGGTTGAATTTTTGACCACTCTCGACAAAATTGGTACACTTAAGCTAATTTTTTTGGTTTAAATCAGGACTTTGGGAAGGCCATTCTAAAACCTTAATTCTAGCCTGATTTAGCCATTCCTTTACCACTTTTGACGTATGTTTGGGGTCATTGTCCTGTTGGAACACCCAACTGCGCCCAAGACCCAACCTCCGGGCTGATGATTTTAAGGTTTTCTTGAAGAATTTGGAGGTAATCCCCCTTTTCGTTGTCCCATTTACTCTCTGTAAAGCACCAGTTCCATTGGCAGCAAAACAGGCCCAGCGCATAACACTACCACCACCAGGCTTGACGGTAGGTCTGGTGTTCTTGGGATTAAAGGCCTCACCTTTTCTCCTCCAAACATATTGCTGGGTATTGTGGCAAACAGCAAAATTTTTGTTTAATCTGACATCACATGGACAAGGATAAGACCTTCTGGAGGAATGTTCTGTGGTCAGATGAAACAAAAATTTAGCTTTTTGGCCACAATACCCAGCAATATGTTTGGAGGAGAGAAGGTGAGGCCTTTAATCCAAGGAACACCAACCTACCGTCAAGCATGGTGGTGGTAGTATTATGCTCTGGGCCTGTTTTGTTGCCAATGGAACTGGTGCTTTACAGAGAGTAAATGGGACAATGAAAAAGGAGGATTACCTCCAACTTCTTCAGGACAACCTAAAATCATCAGCCTGGAGGTTGGGTCTTGGGCGCAGTTGGGTGTTCCAACAGGACAATGACCTCAAACACACGTCAAAAGTGGTAAATGAATGGCTAAATCAGAATTAAGATTTTAGAATGACAATCCCAAAGTCCTGGCTTAAACCGCATTGAGAACATGTGGACAATGCTGAAGAAACAAGTCCATGTCAGAAAAACAACACATTTAGCTGAACTGCACCAATTTTGTCATGAGGAGTGGTCAAAAATTCAACCAGAAGCTTGCCAGAAGCTTGTGGATGGCTACCAAAAGCACCTTATTGCAGTGAAACTTGCCAAGGGACATGTAACCAAATTAGGGCTGGGCGATATATCGATATACGCGATATATCGCGGGTTTGTCTCTGTGCGATATAGAAAATGACTATATCGTGGTATCGGAGTATGCATTCTCAGCTGCTGGCATTACACGACAGGCTCTTCTCACTCTTTCTTGTGTCTCCTTCTCAGACAGCAAGCGCACCTTCTTACACACGTCACATACTGTCACGTCATACGTCACATACGTATACGCCCTGGCGGCGCATAGATGTAGCAGCATGGCTAAAGTTAGCTGTGGTGCGAGTGGGAAGACGAGAGAAAGAAGGTGCGAATCTGGTAACAAATGAAGGAATAATTAATTCCGAAGAAAAACAGCACGGGGTCCATCGTCTGACGGTGGTTTGGCTTCAAGTGGGAATATGTCGAACAGACAACAGTAATTCGTCAAGTGTGGGGCAAAAGCATTTCTACAAAAAGTAGCATTACTGCTAATATGTAGCATCATTTGAAAAGTCACCTGCTAGAGAATCAAGAGTGCTTACTCCGCATGTCAACATCTTTGTTCGGTGCCACACCATCAAAATGCCGAGGCAAACACTTTCACATCAACACCGTATGAAAAAAAGAGTCCACTACAAAAGGAGATAACGTCCGCAGGAACCTACCACATAGCGAAGGACATACATTTGATTTCCTATTATGCAGCTCGTTTTTATTTGACACTTATTGAAATATCTTGTGTGACATCATGTTTTTAAACTATTGTACTGGCGTTCTGTACAAAAAGTGCACTTTAATTTAGTGTTGTTTTGATAAGTCATCTTAGTGACGTAATGCACAAAAGTGCACTAATAGCTTGTTTTAAAATGTCTCTGACAATCTTGCACTTTCTGTTTTGGAAATTACATGAATGTTTGTGCCACTGCTTAATAACTGTTTAAAAAATACACTTTTGGTAAATTGACTTAGTTGTGATTTCCTTCTCTGCCTGAAAGTTAAAAATGAGCATACAGTATATTAATGCAGTATGAAGAAAAATGTTTTAATGTAGACACATAGAATCATCATACTGCTGTGATTATATGTATCAAGTGTTCATTCAAGGCTAAGGCAAAATATCGAGATATATATCGTGTATCGCGATATGGCCTAAAAATATCGAGATATTAAAAAAAGGCAATATCGCCCAGCCCTAAACCAAATATTAACATTGCTGTATGTATACTTTTGACCCAGCAGATTTGGTCACATTTTCAGTAGACCCATAATAAATTCATAAAAGAGCCAAACTTCATGAATGTTTTTTGTGACAAACAAGTATGTGCTCCAATCACTCTATCACAAAAAAATAAGAGTGGTAGAAATTATTGGAAACTCAAGACAGCCATGACATTATGTTCTTTACAAGTGTATGTAAACTTTTGACCACGAATGTATATACTTAGTTTAATTGTCTTGCCTTCTTAAACCATAGAATGTTCAGACACTTTATCCCCAATTGCCAAAAACCTGCGGCTCAATGAGGTGTGTTGTCTATCTAGTATCTACTATTCATATCTATTTCTGAAAGTGTTGGCTATGTGTGGCTATTATTGTCACTCCTGACTAATTAATCTACTTGCTAATTCCCTCTTCATAGCTGGTTACTCTCTGCTGTAACGCGGTTCCAGTTCAACTTTTGTTGAAATGTGCAAAGCATTTATTGTTTTCTTGTTTTACTATATCACATTCAGGCTAGCTTAGCACCAAGGTTAGCATGTTTTCCTCTCTTCCTGCCTCCTCCGTGTGTCTGCGCTAGATTTGCATTTTAGAACCACCTCTATTACTTATTTAATTTACGTAAATAATCGATACTTGGACATTTGTCTATCGAGTCAGCATCGTCCACGTACTAATCAAGCATTTTTCCCATCTCTAGGTACTACTATAAATAAAAGACACATCAAGCAGTAGAAACACTCCTGATGATATTCCTGTTTTTCCTATTTTTCCACTGGTGGCAAGTTAATGACTTTCTGAAAATGTTAAAAAAAAGTATGCCCCCGTCAAAATGAAGCAAAATTCCAGAAGGTGTAATTTCATCACATAAAGGATTACTGTAATAGGTGTCGACTAAAAGTAACCTTTTGTGAGTTTTTGTAGGTGTCACAAGGTTTGTCTGCCAGTCGTTCTGTCGTCCTGGCATTCACAACAAAGCTTCCTGCTTAACATTATATGGGGGAGTGGACGAAGCAGCTCAATGGCTACCATCTGGGCCTGATGAGTCTTAGTCCTATGAAGTGAAGCTGCAGAGCTTGGCAACTTAAAACAATGGAAGGGAGATCCGGGCACCGAATAGACCAAAGAAAGGACTATTCTTGCCAGGGAGGAGAATAATGGGGTTTTCTTCAGTTGATGTAGTGAAGGGAAATTAAACCTACCCAATGTGGTTTGTTCTCAGGGATATTTCCAGCTCCCTTAAGACTTTGGTAGACTCCTGTACCCTCCTGCGAAACTTCTGAAAAACAAAAAAAAGAAGAGTGTTCCAATTTATGCACACTGTCCACTTTTGGATGCTTTACGGGGAAAGTGTTCACCACCTTTCTGGTGACGCCGGGGTCTAAATATCCTCGTATTTTCTGGATGTATGTGTGAGGTGGATTCTTCACTTGGAACCTCTCCTGTTGCCCAAATAAAAAAAAGAAGTGAGATTACACATTAAGTAGTGGCAAATGTTTATGTTTTGTCCAGTGAGTTTAGTGCAAGTGTACAGTCTGGTAACCTAAAACTACCTGGTCACAAATCAGGTCCCACTTCTTCTCGTTGTCATACTGCCTGAGGAGCCGAGCTTTGTCTGGCGGTAAGTTCATAGAGTTCTGTAAAAAACAAAACAAAGCAAGATTTCTTTTTAAAACTTTTAGCACCATATGCAGTTTTGACTTTGATGACTTGCAGAGATATGGAAACACTTGCAAACAATAGAAATGAATGGATACCAACAAAAGTTGATACAGAGAACCAAAGAATTAAACAGATCGTCACAGTATAGCGCGGAAATCCTCATTTATATCACCATCAAACTGCAGACCTTCATTGAGACCAATTTTGTAACAATGTTTTATGGGGTCTTCCTTGCTTTGTGTCTCATGCCCTACCATGCTGTCTTTTGTGGAAATTGGTTAAGGAGTTTATGTGCAGACCAGAGCACAAAAAAAATAACAACATACTTCATGGAGGTCATTACTCTTAGCTAACATAACATAAAATAAAGTAGAATGAAGTGACTCTTTATAGAGCACAATCAGAAATGCTTTTAAAATTGTTTTTTTACTTGAATAACACTTTCAAAATGCTAAATCTTATCATATTTATTATATTGATGCTCACGTATTATATGCTTTCATTTGATGTCAGTATTACTTTTCAAGTTATTACTTTTTCCACTGACAGGTTCTGCTGTCTTATAATGACACATGTGGCATTGGTTTCTGTTCATTTTACTATTCGTCATAGTAGAGTGGGTGTGCAGCAACTGGAGCTTAATAGGTCTCTGCTACCGACGTTAGAGCACGGTTTAGATTTTGGGGACTTTCATGCTGATCTCACTTCCTGTGCTGACTTTCAACATCCTGCCACAGGGGATGATGCCTGTCTAGTGCATGTCTCAGTAATCACATTTAAGACCATGCTAACCCTTCAACCACAATCCAAACAGAGCAGTGTCATCTAATCTAAAAACAACACAAGAAACGCCACACGTCCTGAGCCAGACTCAAATTAAACACTGCTGTCATTTGTGTTGGCAGACCAATAAGTGTTTTATGTCCTCGTGATGAGGGTTTGGACTAATTAGGCCCACGACGGGGCGAAGCTTGTACTTTGTGAAATACCTTAAAAAGTGCAAAGGGGAGCTTGCCAATCCCTCAAACTATTCACCTCAACTTTAAAGAAACATGAAAGATTGTTTGCACAAGTCTCCTTCATTTACACCCATAATAACAGAGCCCTCCTAAGCCAGACCACAAACGACCTGTCAACTGGACCTCTAACCTGTGACTAGGTATATGATTTAGCCATGGTTTAAATTGCAACACCCTGATCAGTTAACTCCATCATAGACCAGACATGATGTCCATATAGTTGGGCCAAAATGTGTGTTTTTTTAAATGTATATGGAAAACATTTGTTCCCGTGACGACTACTGGCAGCAGTGGAATATCACATGAGTGCATTTTCAGCTGATTTTTCCACATTGAAACCACACATTGCCCGCTGCCTCAGTGCACCATGAATCATGTTGTCTGCAGAGAACTAAAAAGACATGTGTGCATCAGTTTGGCTTCCACATACACTCATAAGCCACTTCTTTATGTGTACATGCACAATGTAATGAACTCCTTTAGTAATATAATGGTCTTTTAAAAATGTGTATTATTGTAGTTGTAGTTTGCAGTGTAACTGCATTTCATCAGCTACTGGAAACTGTTGCTAAAGCTTCAGAGTGTAAATCATTTATTGGATCTCATTCAATAAAGTTGCCGCTGACTATATTTTGGCACACTGATCATTGTCTGATTAGATAGTTTAGTATCACATTTTTTGGAAAAGCTCTCACCTTCAATTGCTAATAATGCAACTCACACACATATAACGTCTTTTTATAAAAAGAAACAATTACTGTAGTTACCATTGGGAAGAATTAACCAAATGTAGGGCTGGGAATCGAAAACTGGTTCATGTTCAGAACCGGTTACCCGTGTATCAATTCTTTGAAATCGCTTGCAATTTTTCTAACGATTCTTGCGGGTGGAAATGACGTCATTGCGCGATGTGCGTAGTGACGTCAGACAGCAACATGGCGCCCGTGCAGTGTATACTCACCAATTTTTGGCTACATTTTACAAGAAAAGTTTGCAACAGCGCTAACTGTAATAACTGCAAGGTTGTTATTTCATCAAGAGAAGGACATACGAGCACATCTATGGTACCTCTCCCATTTAACCGCGACTCAGGTCATTGCACGAATGTCACCGAGCAGTGACTGAGGCCAAGTCCACACGAACACAAATATTTAATACATTTTAGAAATAATGTACACATCACTGCATATGTAATATGTAATTCCACGAGTGTTAGGTGTCAGCCGCACGTATGCGCACTTTAAACACTAAAAAAAGATTCATAATGTTCTAAGGCAGTGGTTGTCAAACTCATTTTAGCTCAGGGGCCGCATGAAGGAAAATCTATTACCACGTGGGCCGGACCGGTAAAATCATGGCATAATAACTTAAAAATATAACTACGAAAACTTCAGATTGTTTTCTTTGTTTTACTTCGGCCCAAAATAGAACAAGCACATTCTAAAAATGTACATAACACAAATAATCCTCTAGACAATACATTTCAAGTTAGTTGAAAATTCTGAGAAAAATTGGTACAGTTTCAAAAACACCACAAAGTGTCAGGAGTTGTAGGTGACGAACCCCAAGATGCAGAGATGGCGGCAGGCATTGAGCGGGAAAACATAATTTAATGTCCATGAAATAAAGACAAAAAACACAAACCAGGAACTAGGAGGACAAACTGGAAACAGGGAACAGGGATCCAGCAAACAGGGACTAGTAGTGAAGGGTCCGGCAACACCGATGCATCGGCGCATGCGTCGAGCTCATAGAGCGAAACCCTGTGTCGGTGCGCGTACCGCTTTTAGAAAATCACGTGACCGATCATGAGCTGTTTTGGTCACGTGACCGATACGCGAACTGTGTCGCACTGACGCCTCCTCTGTGCCCTGTGAGCGGCTCTTTTCTACAGCCGGAGAAATAATAACTAAGAAGAGAAAGCGTCTAAAATTGAATACGTTGGAAAAACTGTTTTTTTTTTTAAATAAAAATGTGTAAAAAAAAAATAATAATAATTTCCAGGTCCACAAGCATCCTCATTCACAACACGTTCTCTTAGATTTCCATGTTATGATACATGTTCACATTATTTATTGACTGTATCTAAAAAAGACAAAAAATATATTTTTATTTAAATGAAGTTATGAAATAATATAAATAACTCCTCTCTGAGCTGCCACCTTAACGTGGTAGAGGAGTTTGCGTGTCCCAATGATCCTAGGAGCTATGTTGTCCGGGGGCTTTATGCCCCCTGGTAGGGTCTCCCAAGACAAACTGGTCCTAGGTGAGGGATCAGACAAAGAGCAGCTCGAAGACCTCTATGAAGAAAACAAGCAAGGAACCCAGATTTCCCTTGCCCGGACGCGGGTCACCGGGGCCCCCCTCTGGAGCCAGGCCCGGAGGTGGGGCACGATGGCGAGCGCCTGGTGGCCGGGCCTGTCCCCATGGGGCCCGGCCGGGCACAGCCCGAAGAGGCAACGTGGGTCCCCCCTCCAATGGGCTCACCACCCATAGCAGGGGTCATAGAGGTCGGGTGCGATGTGAGCTGGGCGGCAGCCGAGGGCAGGGCACTTGGCGGTCCGATCCTCGGCTACAGAAGCTAGCTCTTGGGACGTGGAACGTCACCTCGCTGGGGGGGAAGGAGCCTGAGCTAGTGCGCGAGGTGGAGAAGTTCCGGCTAGATATAGTCGGACTCACTTCGACGCACAGCAAGGGCTCTGGAACCAGTTCTCTCGAGAGGGGCTGGACTCTCTTCCACTCTGGCGTTGCCGGCAGTGAGAGGCGACGGGCTGGGGTGGCAATTCTTGTTGCCCCCCGGCTCAGAGCCTGTACGTTGGAGTTCAACCCGGTGGACGAGAGGGTAGCTTCCCTCCGCCTTCGAGTGGGGGAACGGGTCCTGACTGTGGTTTGCGCTTACGCGCCAAACCGCAGCTCAGAGTACCCACCCTTTTTGGATTCACTCGAGGGAGTACTTGAGAGTGCTCCCCCGGGTGATTCCCTCGTTCTACTGGGGGACTTCAATGCTCATGTTGGCAGCGACAGTGAAACCTGGAGAGGCGTGATTGGGAAGAATGGCTGCCCGGATCTGAACCCGAGCGGTGTTATGTTATTGGACTTTTGTGCCCGTCACAGATTGTCCATAACGAACACCATGTTCAAACATAAGGGTGTCCATATGTGCACTTGGCACCAGGACACCCTAGGCCGCAGTTCCATGATCGACTTTGTAGTTGTGTCATCGGATTTGCGGCCTCATGTTTTGGACACTCGGGTGAAGAGAGGGGCGGAGCTTTCTACCGATCACCACCTGGTGGTGAGTTGGCTGCGATGGTGGGGGAGGATGCCGGACAGACCTGGCAGGCCCAAACGCATTGTAAGGGTTTGCTGGGAACGTCTGGCAGAGTCTCCTGTCAGAGAGAGTTTCAATTCCCACCTCCGGAAGAACTTTGAACATGTCACGAGGGAGGTGCTGGACATTGAGTCCGAATGGACCATGTTCCGCGCCTCTATTGTCGAGGCGGCTGATTGGAGCTGTGGCCGCAAGGTAGTTGGTGCTTGTCGTGGCGGTAATCCTAGAACCCGTTGGTGGACACCGGCGGTGAGGAATGCCGTCAAGCTGAAGAAGGAGTCCTATCGGGTTCTTTTGGCTCATAGGACTCCTGAGGCAGCGGACAAGTACCGACAGGCCAAGCGGTGTGCGGCTTCAGCGGTCGCAGAGGCAAAAACTCGGACATGGGAGGAGTTCGGTGAGGCCATGGAAAACGACTTCCGGATGGCTTCGAAGCAATTCTGGACCACCATCCTCCGCCTCAGGAAGGGGAAGCAGTGCACTATCAACACCGTGTATGGCGAGGATGGTGTTCTGCTGACCTCGACTGCGGATGTTGTGGATCGGTGGAGGGAATACTTCGAAGACCTCCTCAATCCCACCAACACGTCTTCCTATGAGGAAGCAGTGCCTGAGGAGTCTGTGGTGGGTTCTCCTATTTCTGGGGCTGAGGTTGCTGAGGTAGTTAATAAGCTCCTCGGTGGCAAGGCCCCGGGGGTAGATGAGATCCGCCCGGAGTTCCTTAAGGCTCTGGATGCTGTGGGGCTGTCTTGGTTGACAAGACTCTGCAGCATCGCGTGGACATCGGGGGCGGTGCCACTGGATTGGCAGACCGGGGTGGTGGTTCCTCTCTTTAAGAAGGGGAACCGGAGGGTGTGTTCTAACTATCGTGGGATCACACTCCTCAGCCTTCCCGGTAAGGTCTATTCAGGCGTACTGGAGAGGAGGCTACGCCGGATAGTCGAACCTCGGATTCAGGAGGAACAGTGTGGTTTTCGTCCTGGTCGTGGAACTGTGGACCAGCTCTATACTCTCCGCAGGGTCCTTGAGGGTGCATGGGAGTTTGCCCAACCAGTCTACATGTGTTTTGTGGACTTGGAGAAGGCATTCGACCGTGTCCCTCGGGAAGTCCTGTGGGGAGTGCTCAGAGAGTACGGGGTATCGGACTGTCTGATTGTGGCAGTCCGCTCCCTGTATGATCAGTGCCAGAGCCTGGTCCGCATTGCCGGTAGTAAGTCGGACACGTTTCCAGTGAGGGTTGGACTCCGCCAAGGCTGCCCTTTGTCACCGATTCTGTTCATAACTTTTATGGACAGAATTTCTAGGCGCAGTCAAGGCGTTGAGGGGATCTGGTTTGGTGGCTGCAGGATTAGGTCTCTGCTTTTTGCAGATGATGTGGTCCTGATGGCTTCATCTGGCCAGGATCTTCAGCTCTCACTGGATCGGTTCGCAGCCGAGTGTGAAGCGACTGGGATGAGAATCAGCACCTCCAAGTCCGAGTCCATGGTTCTCGCCCGGAAAAGGGTGGAGTGCCATCTCCGGGTTGGGGAGGAGATCTTGCCCCAAGTGGAGGAGTTCAAGTACCTCGGAGTCTTGTTCACGAGTGAGGGAAGAGTAAATCGTGAGATCGACAGGCGGATCGGTGCGGCGTCTTCAGTAATGCGGACGCTGTATCGATCCGTTGTGGTGAAGAAGGAGCTGAGCCGGAAGGCAAAGCTCTCAATTTACCGGTCGATCTACGTTCCCATCCTCACCTATGGTCATGAGCTTTGGGTTATGACTGAAAGGACAAGATCACGGGTACAAGCGGCCGAAATGAGTTTCCTCCGCCGGGTGGCGGGGCTCTCCCTTAGAGATAGGGTGAGAAGCTCTGCCATCCGGGAGGAGCTCAAAGTAAAGCCGCTGCTCCTCCACATCGAGAGGAGCCAGATGAGGTGGTTCGGGCATCTGGTTAGGATGCCACCCGAACGCCTCCCTAGGGAGGTGTTTAGGGCACGTCCGACCGGTAGGAGGCCGCGGGGAAGACCCAGGACACGTTGGGAAGACTATGTCTCTCGGCTGGCCTGGGAACGCCTCGGGGTCCCACAGGAAGAGCTGGACGAAGTGGCTGGGGAGAGGGAAGTCTGGGCTTCCCTGCTTAGGCTGCTGCCCCCGCGACCCGACCTCGGATAAGCGGAAGAAGATGGATGGATGGATGGTTATGAAATAATCCTAAATGAAATACAATGACTTGGTTTATATTATTGTATATACTAGGTCAGTGGTTCTCAACCTTTTTTCAGCAATGTACCCCCTGTGAATTTTTTTTTAATTCAAGTACCCCCTAATCAGAGCAAAGCATTTTTGGTTGAAAAAAAAAAGATGAAGTAAAATACAGCACTATGTCATCAGTTTCTGATTTATTAAATTGTATAACAGTGCAAAATATTGCTCATTTGTAGTGGTCTTTCTTGTACTATTTGGAAAAAAAGATATAAAAATAGCTAAAAACTTGTTGAAAAATAAACAAGTGATTCAAGTGATTCAATTATAAATAAAGATTTCTACACCTAGAAGTAATAATCAACTTAAAGTGCCCTCTTTGGGGATTGTATTAGAGCTCCATCTGGATTCATGAACTTAATTCTAAACATTTATTCACAAAAAAAAAAATCTTTAACATCAATATTTATGGAACATGTCCACAAAAAATCTAGCTGTCAACACTGAATATTGCCTTGTTGCATTTCTTTTCACAGTTCTTTTTGACAGACATTTTAGTGACAAACCTGAGCTTGTGCTTCACGGAGTTTATGAACTTACAGTCATATTTTGTTGAAGTATTATTCAATAAATATATTTATAAAGGATTTTTGAATTGTTGCTATTTTTAGAATATTTAAAAAAAATCTCACGTACCCCTTGGCATACCTTCAAGTACCCCCAGGGGTACGCGTACCCCCATTTGAGTACTAGGTCATAAAATCAGTGTCAGTTGAGTCGGTCCATAGGTTGCCTGTAGGGATTTTTAATGTCCAGCAGATGTCAGTATTTAGTGACACAGTATCGACACAGTATCAATACAGTTTTGCAATGTGTCGAAACGCTTCATGAGGCCTCATCAACCCATCACTAGGGACTAGGAACAAAAAGACAGTAAGCTACAAACAGCTACAGAATATAGCTTACCGCTACCGCATACAGCTACACTGACATCGACACGACAGGTAGGAACGACAATAATCCAGCAGTGACTGGAGGAGAAGGCAGGTTTAAATAGCAGCTGGCTGATTGACACCAGGTGTGGCCAGGTGCCACTCAGGGAGACAAGTAGGAAATAACCAAAATAAGAGCGCCGACAGGAAATAAAGACAAAGAGGAAAAACTCAAAACATAACTAAACTGTCAGTGACAAACCTGACACAAAGAACACAATGAACTTAGGCTTGATCTCAGTGTATCTACAAACCAATTCAACTTCAAGTCACAGCCCATCTTGGATTGAACAAAAAACAAAATAAAGCGTAAAAAACCCCTTCTATGTATCAACAACCTCATCTGTTATTTCCACTGTTTACTTTCTTTAAATTTGCATAGAAGACAATCATTTTAACAAAACTATATCTATGTGCAGTGTCTCATGCAGCATTTTCAGTGGGGTTACCAATTGTTTAATTTACTACTGTTTGTTTTACATTGAGTTGAGGGGAACTATATGTAAATACTATATGCTTGACTAACAGACTTGCTATTTCAACATCCAGTGGACACATTTAGAACAGTGATCTGTTGTTACACAAGGATTAAAACATGAGATAATGTTGCACCTTTCTTATGACGCAAAGCAAAAAATATTGATTGTCAAAGTTGTTCCATCAGCCGGAGGTCCGACAGTGATCGTATCCGAAAAAGCTGACTGTCATTGTCGGTGGCGGGAGTTTCGCTTTTGATGCGTCTTTTTTATCAATGTAGAGTGAAAATAGCAGGTTTACGTTCAAACATACAGTAAATCGTCTTATAGTGTGTTTAAAGTCAGAAAGGCAGCGTTTTTTAGCTTTTGTAATGACAGTGCACAACCGTGATGTAATCAGATGAGTACAAGTCTCTGTTTGAGCCGTGTGCACGCATACGCTGAGTGGAAAGTTTTGGAACTCTTTACCTTGGCCAGCGTTTGCAAAAATCTGCATTTTTAAAGACAAAAGTATGCGTTTGCGTGTAGACGAGAGGCCTAAACGCAGAGATAAGTATGCGTTTATTAAGTATCTGTGTTCGTGTGAACATGGCATAAAGGCTTGCACCCATTTGCCACAGTGCTCCTAACTTTTGTAGGTGAATGTTCAGTTGTAGTCAGAGAAAAGTTGCACGTTTTACTGCAACTAGATTTATTTTCAATCATTATAATTTGCATGGGGCAGCACGGTGGAACAGGGGTTAGTGCATGTGCCTCACAATACGAAGGTACCGAGTAGTCCTGAGTTCAATCCCGGGCTCGGGATCTTTCTGTGTGGAGTTTGCATGTTCTCCCCGTGACTGCGTGGGTTCCCTCCGGGTACTCCGGCTTCCTCCTACCTCCAAAAACATGAACCTGGGGATAGGTTGATTGGCAACACTAAATGGTCTCTCGTGTGAATGTTGTCTATCTGTGTTGGCCCTGTGATGAGGTGGCAACTTGTCCAGGGTGTACCCCGCCTTCCGTCCGAATGCAGCTGAGATAAGTTCCAGCACCCCCCGCGACCCCAAAAAAGGGACAAGCGGTAGAAATGGATGGATGGATAATTTGCATTTTCTCCCCGTGACTGCGTGGGTTCTCTCCGGGAACTCCCGCTTCCTCCCACCTCCAAAGACATGCACCTGGGGATAGGTTGATTGGCAACACTAAATTGGCCCTAGTGTGTGAATGTGAGTGTGAATGTTGTCTGTCTATCTGTGTTGGCCCTGTGATGAGATGGCGACTTGTCCAGGGTGTACCCCGCCTTCCGCCCAAATACAGCTGAGATAGGCTCTAGCACACCTAGCGACCCCGACAGGGACAAGCAGTAGAAAATGGATGGATGGGATGGGTGAAATTCATAAAAATAGAATATCGTGTAAGTCCATTTATGTCAGCAATTCAACTTCAAATGTGAAATTTATATGTGAGATTAACTCATGACATTCAAAGTGAGATATGTTAAGCCTTTATTTCCTATAATTTTGATCATCATAGCTTACAGTTTTTGAAGACCCCACATTTTCTGCGATTTCAATTTAAGGTTTTCAAAAGCTGTAAGCCATAGACATCAAAGTAGGGCTGAAATATTAGGAGTTGCATGTTATGAGCCCGTTATAATTTCACCTTGTAAATCTAAACAAACCTTTGCATGATTTAATTTTTTTAGAGAGATGATAAAGATTCTTAAAAGTTATAAAATGTTTACTATATAAATAAATGTTACATTCTTGTGTAATTTTCACATATGTTTTATTTAGTAAAATTCTTCAGAAGAACATTTATTTCTTATATTCATCCTCAAAAAAGTATTTTTTCTATGATACTTATGATCCTATTAAGACCTCACTGTTGGCTTTGTAAGGTCCACGTTACCTTTGAACTAAACAAAATTGATGCTAATTCACCTAAAATTGTCTTTTTTTAAAATAAGAATCGATAACCAATAAGGACCGGAATCGTTAAGCAGAAGCAAAAGTGGAATGGGAACTGGAAAAATCTTATCAATTCCCATTCCTACCCAAATGTTACATGCTGATAAATTGTGCTCAACCTAACCCACACAGGAGAGGAAGTAGAAGCAACATGCATGCCAGATGTCCAGAATTACAGGAGGAATGTGTGTTGTTTATAGAACTCAATTTGCTTTAGTCGGACCCTCTCCCAAATTGCACTTCTGCTTTGTCTCTTTCCGGGAAAATGTTTTCCTACATTCTCAACATCTTCCTTTATCACAATTTCTGAGAAGGGCTGCAACTATTTTGATAGTTGACGAATCATTGACTACTTTAACGATTAGTCAACTAATTGGATAAGGTGTACACCTACTCAGAGGCTCATTTAGCCCTCTGCTTGTAAACTCAGCTTGAAATATTTTTAGGCATATGATAACATTACGTAATTAGGAATATGTATTTATACCGTAAATATGCTGCTTATTAGGCTGCAACAAAAATGGAAATAATTTTTTTCTATTTTAAAGCAAGGATGGGGAAAGTGCTGAGAAAAAGAGTATATTTTTTAATGTAAATAAAGGACAGTGAAAATAGCAGCAATGAAAACAAACCTCAAAACACCAAAAGGTATCTAACATCCTCAAAAATAAAGTAATTTTTGAATGATGATGGGTTTAAAAACCTGAACAAAGGTGTAATGACACATCTTAACCAGCAGACTTCAGCTAAAATGATAGTTACAATTAAGGCTGGACGATATGACCTTTTATTAATATCTCGATATTTTTAGGCCATGTCACGATACACGATATATATCTCGATATTTTGCCTTAGCCTTGAATTAACACTTGATGCATATAACCACACCAGTATGATGATTCTATGTGTCTACATTTAAACATTGTTGTTCATATTGCATTAATGTATGCTCATTTTAAACTTTCATGCAGAGACAGAAATCACAACTAAGTCAATTTACCAAAAATGGATTTATTAAACAGTTATTAAGCACTGGCACAAACATTCATGTAATTTCAAAACAGAAAGTGCAAGATTGTCAGAGTATGAGTGCACTTTTGTGCATGATGTCAATAAGATGACGTATCAAAACAACACTAAATTAAAGTGCACTTTTTGTACAGAACGCCACTACAATATTTTAAAACAAATAAAGTGCACTTTTGTGCATGATGTCACACAAGATATTTCAAAAACGGTCAAATAAAAATTAGCTGCATAATAGGAAATCAAATAGTGTATGTCCTTCGCTATGTGGTAGGTTACTGCGGACGTTATCTCCTGTTTTTGACTATTTTTTTCATACGGTGTTGATGTGGAAACGGAAGACGCCAGGCTCAATTGGGTCAGTGCTGGTTGCTTCGGCATTTTGTTGGGTGTGGCACCAGCTGGAGATGTTGACATGCAGAGTTTCAAGCACTTCTTATTCTTTAGCGGGTGACTTTTCAAATGACGCTACAAATTAGTGGTGTTGCTACTTTTTGTAGCAACGCTTTTGCCGCATCCTTGACATATTACAGTTGTCTGTTCAACATCTTCCCGCTTGAAGTCAAACCACTTAATTCTTCCTAATATTTGTTACCAGATTTGCACGTTCTCTCTCTCGTAAAACCACTACGCTTGCAACACCTGCCACAGCTAACTTTACCCATGCCGCTACTTCTCTGCTCGGTGAGGGCATATGACGTTGCACGCGTGACAGTATGTGACGTATGTAAGAAGGTGCACTTGTTTTATCTCTCTGTGAGGAGGAGAGACAAGAAAGAGTGAGAAAAGCTTGAAGTGTAATGCTCGCAGCTAAAAGCAACTGCGTGAGAACGTATACTCGAATACTCACGAAATAGTCATTTTCTACATCACACAGAGACAAACCCACGATATATCGAGTATATTCGATATATCGCCAACCCTAGTTAAAATTATGTTTTACATAACTTCATCTTCCCGTTTGTTAGCCAGCTAGCTAACAAGCTCAGATTTCCACTTGCCTCTACTACAAATGCTCCCGCATCACAGACGTACTGCCATGAAAAGTGAAGTTTTCTTTGTAAATTGAGCAAATTAATTGTGTCTTTGATGTGTTTAGGGTGGAATGTTTCCATACTTTCCATGTTTTCGCTCGCGGTGTTGTTGCCAATGGCCGCTGCCATTTCTATCTTCCCGTTGCTTGCATGTTCCTTTCTGTACGGAAAAACACGAGTGATAACATTATCAATTAATTTAAAATGTTCTTATAGATTTTTATTGGTGTCGACGAATCATTGCCCACTTTTTCTGACCATGCTAAAAAGGAGGTGCTGTACAGCAGGGGTACCCTAACTTTTTGCCTCCAAAGGCCAAACTCAAAATATGCCAATCTATTCATGTTATTTGCACAAACTAAAGGAATGTTATTGTTTCCATTTAGGCTATTTGTGTTCCACACTTAAATTCGTTGTGTTTGGCGTGAAACACAAAAAGCCTAAATGTAAACAATAAAGTTGTCAGGTTTGTCACTGACAGTTTAGTTATGTTTTGGTTTTACCTCTGTCTTTATTTCCTGTAAGCGCTCTTATTTTGGTTCAGTTTCCTGCTAGTCTCCCTGAGCGCTGTTCCCCTCAGTTGCGGCTGATTGGCATCTGGCCACACCTGGTGTCAATCAGCCAGCTGCTATTTGGACCTGCTTTGACCTCCAGTCAGTGCTGGAATATTGTCGATGTGATTGTCGCTGTCGATGTGATTGTCAATGTCGTTACTACTTGATCTTTGTCGATGTCACTGATACTTGTCGATGTCTTTGTTTGCGGTAAGCTGTTCCTGTTTACTAGTTCCTATAGCTATTTACAGTTTGCTGTCTCCTAGCTTCTTGTTTTCCTGTTAGCTATATCCAGTTAGCCGTTAGTTATTCCTAATTCCTGTTTGCTCGTTCTTGTTCCCTGTTTCCAGTTCGTTCGTTCCTGGTTTGTGTTCTTTTCTTTATTTTGGACATTAAATGATGTTTTCCTGTACCAAGCCTGCCTTCTCTGCATCTTGGGGTTCGTCACCAACAACTTGTGACAAAAGTTCCTTTAATTAGTGCAAATAACATGGATGGATCGTAACCAATAAGCCCTGCGAACATGCCATGAATGATTGCGTGAGCATGAATAAAGTCAATATGAATATGTATTACATTTGGGAAGCCACTCTTTGGTGGGCCAGGCAAAATGACTCGGCCCACAGGCCGCACTTTGGGCACCTCTGTTGTAGAGTATGGCCATACAATCAATCTTTGAAAATGCAGGTTCATGGAGCATTCCTTTTTCTGCAAAAACATAAGCAAATAGATCTATGACAAAAAACGATTGTGGGTTTGTTTAATGCGCAGCAGATAATGTGGCATAGGCTTGATTGTGATGTAAACAAGGCACCAGTTATACTGCATTAGACCCAGACAGATATCAGCCACAGCATCTGTGCAGGCCTGCAGCCGAGCTTGTTCTCCTGTTTTCATAGTCAGCCATGCATACTAAACGCGCAGGCAAAGAGCAAGAGGCCCTTTTGTACTTATTTAATTCTGAATTACTGGTAAGCAGACACAAAGGCAAAGGCTCTTTCATTTGGCAAAACCAAATTAAGTGTACTCCTGCTGGCCATAGTGTGCTGTGGATGATATAAAGGAGTCGGCTCTTCATACTGTTTGCAAGTTGACGTCTGAGGAGCAAATGTGTGTCAGGTTTAACACTTAACATGGGCTTAAAAAAGCAGGAAGGTAAGATGAAGAGGTCAGAAATCACAGTAGATATTTCCTCTAGGGCTAAATTAGTAATTTGAGCTAGGTAAGTGAATTGAGTTAACTTAATTTCACTTTCTCCTGCAGTGATACAGCCATGCACTTCCTGTGTTTATTTATCGCTCGGCCCATTTTAGGGGTAAAATACTACAAAAATGTGAAAAATGTTTGGGGCTTGTAATGTGCTGCCCACGTATTTTCCTCCTTGTGTGTTGACCTGACTGGATTCAATGTGAAGCTTTGTTTTGGTTTGGTGCTGTGCCATTCCCATCCTTTGACATTTGAGATATTTTTACTTCTCCTTACAGAAAATGGCTAACAATGGCTGGTAGGCAGGGTCACAGTTTCTCCCATGGTCCTGTTAAATCCAGCTTATATGCAACAACAGTACAATACACAACCTGATGAACTGGTTCTATTACTGACACTATCTCTTCTATCACAGGGTCCACTGCATGTTGTGAGCCGTATAAGATGATACATTTACCAGCCACATACGACACACAAGTATGGTGCCCAATACCTGTGATCTATGACTTTTATGTTGAGAAAATGAAATAAACTTAGTTACCACTATTCAATGAGTTGGACTACAAATGTGCAATGGTCTTATAATATAATTGGTTGATTTAATTCAAAACAAACTTTTGTCACATGCTTAGTTTTGCTGGTATAGCATGCAGTGAGCAATACCTAACCATTTCCAATGGAATGGATGCCTAATCAATGTGATTAATTAGAATGAACTGGCCCTTCTATTTATTATTTTACTAAAACAATTGCTTCATAAAAGGTCAGTAGCCATTGAAAGGATAAGGCAGCACAATTGGTATATTAAATCCTAATTTTTGCTTCAGCTTGCTTCTACCCCTCCAAATCATCTTCCATAGTTTGAGGTACACCTCCAAAATAATCTAACCTTGCATCGATGGGCTGAGATGGATCAGCTTTTAGTACATGTTAGTAAATTGCTTCCTGTGTCTATACAGTACAACTCAGAGTGTGTACAATCTACCTACATGAATGCCTTCTCGATCAGCTTTCACAATAAAAGTTAGGGGTGTCCTGATCAGATATTAATATTGAATATTGGTTTGATATCAGCAGAAAAATAAGTATCAGATTTTATTGGCTACCATGTAAAATCTCTTATATAGGCGTTCGGATACATACAGTCCTGTAGCTTTTGGTAGGCTATAGGCTGCAAAGGGGACGGCGTGGCGCAGTGGAAGAATGGCCGTGCGCGACCCGAGGGTCTCTGGTTCAATCCCCACCTAGTACCAACCTCGTCATGTCCGTTGTGTCCTGAGCAAGACACTTCACCCTTGCTCCTGATGGGTGTTGGTTAGCGCCTTGCATGGCAGCTCCCTCCATCAGTGTGTGAATGGGTAAATGTGGAAGTAGTGTCAAAGCGCTTTGAGTACCTTGAAGGTAGAAAAGCGCTATACAAGTACAACCCATTTATCATTTATAAAGAGCTTGCAGCTACACAACCGCTAACCACACAATAGCACACTAGTCAATTATAAGTAAAAAGCGTCCTTAACTGAACAATATTGCAGTCTAAAGCATGACATATGTCAATATAAACAAGTAGCAAATATTTATAGTCATATGTTACTTACACATACAAAGTATCCAAGGCAAAAGCTTTTCAAAAGTATCCAGCAACAAACATGTCTGCATCATTCAACTTTTTGCATCATGATCTTAACTTAAACGGGTCATATCATGATTTTTTCTTCTACTTTGTTGTGGTCTACATAACATGTAATGGTGTTTTTTTGGTAAAAATGTTTGCATAGGATGTGTTTTACAGACTGATTTTCTGACCTCCTCTTCAGGATTCTTCTCCCCGTCCACTTTGTTGTAGTTTTTAGCGCTTTCATAGCGAGTCTATTGACAGATATAAGTGAGAGCTACATGTTACTTTGTATTAGAAATGGCAACAGCAGAGGATCCATGTGCATGTACGAGCCAGTCTGTCCCACAACATAAGGATAGATAAAAAGAAGGAGCTTATTGACTACAGTGCGGACTACAATGGCGGACGAGCGCAAGGCACTCTGGGTACATTTAAACCATATATGGATCATCTGCTGACAGTTTTTTCCAATTTGTGATGTCACTCATTATGCACATTTCAATCAGCTCATTTGGGGGAAGTAGGAAGGAAGGCAAGATCGGCCTCCACAGTTTGATTTCAAATTTTCAAGACTTTTGCCGTTCCCAAATACACCACAGCAGGTACTAATAGGTAAGAAACGTTGGATTTGCATAATAGGGCCCCTTTAACTTGATGAATTATTGTGGCCAATGTGTCACCAAATAAACAATTGCCACTCTACTTCAATTTAAAGACAGCATAAATACATTGCAGACAGTTAATAATAAATAGGTTAGCATTTTTATACCTACCATTACTGTCTGAGTAATATCACTTGATCAACTTTTTTTTTAACATTCCACACTTTAAAATAACACAAGTATGAACTATAATTTGTGCAGATATCGCATCGGATTAATATCTATATTGGCCAATAATCCGAACTCCAATATCGGTATTGTATCAGGAGTAAAAACGTTGTACAGGGACAACCCCTAAAAAAAGTAATTGTTGTAATTGATTAGTTCCAGCGACATTAGTGCTCTTTGTTTGTATTTAACTGCCATTGTTCACTAGCGATGAAAGAAGATAACAGGCAAAATAGTCAACGAGTGTCATAGATGCAGACTAAGTTGACTCATCGCAAAACAACTGCCCGTAACGTTCAACCGTGACACAGAAGCATAAACTACCCTTAAACTTGAGTCAAAATTGACGCCATTACTATAAGGCAGTAGGATCTTGTGATTTCTCTCAACAAAGACAGTCAGAGTTGTATTAATGGTTAATGAAAACATACCAGCGTTTACCTAAATGAAGATTGATGAGATATTTGGCAAACGAACAAAATAAAAAAAGCTCAATTTAAAAAAGTGTGACTGTTGAAGGGCTCAGGTTGTTGATTGGAGCGCTGGGAAAATCTGCAGGCAAACACACAGACCCCCACAACCTTGGGCTCGATGGGGGTGCTGCTGCAGCCAAACCAATACTGGCTGGAGGGGGCGAGTCCAAATACCCTGAACTGGACAGCTTCCTAATCCGAGCTGATTTACAACATCGCCTGAGCTAAGTTTATGACCTTCAACTCCCGCTGGAGATTCCCAGAGCGACTAATGGAAAAGAAGGATGTTTTTTTTTCATCATCTTTCTCTGCGATTCATATAGGATAGGACATGACCTGATGTCTAGGTAGAATATCAACATATGCCCAACTAATTTAAACTCACTTAAACAGTTGATCCAACGGACAGATAGCAGAGGTTTACTTTATACACTATGTGCCACATACATACAGTATGTGGCCTTCTTGCATAAAACATGAGTGTTGTTCTAAAACACAATGGTCAAACTCAAGACCTGGGGGCCACTTCAATTTAAGTGGCCTGTGAAACCCTGGAAACAATGTGTGTCAATAAGGCATTTCATCTTTCTTGATGAATGTATTTTAATTTTGACAGTAAATGATCATGCAAAGCATGCAAATGCAGTTCTTAATTTAATATTATTTAATGCAACAAGCTATTCCAAGCTTTTTTTGTCATTGAAACCTTTCAAATTAAGATTCTACACTAACTGAACTTAAAGGGGAACTGCACTTTTTTTGGAATTCTGCCTATCGTTCGCAATAAATGAAAGACAGGACGACAGATTCTAAATAGTAAATAAATGCGATCAAAAGTCTGCTTACAATGGAGCCAATGGGAGCCGCGCTATACTGCCTACAAAGCCCTTTAAAAAACATTCAAAGACCTCCATTAAGGTTTTATATACATGATGTAAGTATATATGTAATGTAGTAAAAGGCACATTTATAATAACATTTAATATTTAATAATATTTTACCATGTGGGATCTGAGCCGACGATGTCGTTGTGGCTTGTGCAGCCCTCTGAGACACTTGTCATTTAGGGCTATATAAATAAACTTTGATTGATTGATTTACCTATTTTGTTCATTTTAAGCATACGCGGCGCATTAATTTTAAAATGTAAACTTTTTTTTAACATCACTGATTATTACTCACTGCAGACTTCATGAGAGCCAACAAACATAATGAAACATCACTTACTGTACAATATCTGCTGTTATTATTATTATTGTCACAATTTTGTTATATTCTCGTTTAAATTAAGAATGACTCATAATAAAACTCGCAAAGAAAAGGGGGATGGAACCAAGCGTCTTTTCGTGTCGCTCTCGCCATTTCCGGGACTAAATTGGCTGACAAAGTGTACCACCTTGTCGGAATACGTCCTTGTTGTTTTACTATCAAGGTGAGAGGCATGATTTATGATCTTGAATAAAGTTGACGAGCAAGGAAGCGAGGAAGCAGCTCACAAGTCCATCATGTCAACATTGGCAGGCAAGCTCGTGATCACCGAGTCACTATAAATAGTTTGTCTACGTTACCGCTTATAAAACCAATATCACTACTACTTGGTTAATATTCAAGTCACAAAATGTAAATGGAGTATTGTTGAAACTTTTTGGATGTTTTTTATTAGGTGGAAGAGGCCCCCCAATTGGCTCCGGCTCCGCTATAAGTGGACATTTGTTTACGTTTATTATTATGTTTACGTTAGAATGCATTAAAAAAATACATCCGTCGTAATGTCTTACTTAATGATTGTGAACAATAGGCAAAATTCCAAAAAAGTGCAGTTCCCCTTTAAATGTCTGCTTGTCACATACTAACTTTTGATTTCAAAGCAAGTTTTCCATCAGTTTATTGGTAAACAACGATAATCAAATGAAAGGGCATTTGTGTAATAGGCCCTTTAAGGGGTGCCGTAACTGTGATTTGCCCACAATGGAAATTTGTTTCACGCACCTGTGTTGTTGTTTTTAAATGTACTAAACAGTATTTAGACCAAATAGCCTGTGTTTTTTTTTGTTTTTTTCAAAAAACCTCTGAAACATAACTCAGTAACATTACACATTTGCACAGCCAATTGTTGCAGTATCCAAAGGGGCACATTCTTTTGTGCCCCTTTGCTCATACACTAGTCACACTGATTTGACACTTTCCTGGTTTACACCTTTCTATGCCGTGATCAGTTACTCCAACATTTTAGTAATGATTTCAGTAAATTTGATCAAAATGTATTAATACACTCAATTGTGCATAAATAAGTACATATTGTTACTTATTACTGTATTTAAATATATATATATCAAACTCATCTATCTCAATAAGTAATACTACAGTGTTATTGTGCTGCTGCTTTATTAGAGTCAGAAACTCACTTTTTTTCCCTCCCTGGCGAGACTTGATTGTCGTCAGCTTAGAGGGAAAAGAGTGGGCGGTCGCAGTCCTCATTACAGAGCCGGTCACAGCTCAGAGACTGAGACCCAGACAGCCAGGTTTACTCCAAACAAATCTGAGTGTCTGCTGATCAGGGCGGGGTCACGGAAAGAGGTTCTCAACGAAAGATGGATCGAAAACCACAGCTGAAAACAACCATAAGCCAAGCGCATACTGTAGCTTCATTACTAAGGTATTGTCATTGTTCAACTGTAATATTACAAGAACATAATCATGACACAAGCGCTAGTTACAAATGAAAAACTAAAAGATTAAGATAATTGTGTTTGGATTGTAATTATTACACAAAGGATGCTTTGTTTGATGCTAAATGTGTGATCAAAAAATTGGAATTGTGATATAGCATGTGGCGTAATCATTATTATTATTCATATTCATATTAAAAACAACTAACAGATGTTCGTATTTGATGTTGTTGTCAAGCATTACAATCATGAGTGTTATCATAGTCTTAAGAAAATACACTATATGCTCAAAATTGTTTGGAGACCTGGCAATCACAGCCTGGAACAGGATTGAGCAAATATGGGGTTGGTTACAACTTCCACTGGTCTTGAAATTGTTTCTACAGGTGTGTCTGTAGGAAAATGTGTCCAATCATCCTGAAAACCATTTGTGAGGTCCAAGGTCACAGATTTTGGACTTGAGAGAAGGGCCTACTGGTTCTCCATCTGCCTTCTTGCTCATCCAAAAGGTGTTTGAGGCGCTGTTTGTTTGACTAATAGAACAACGTCTTTATAGCCATTGCTTTGTGCACCGGGGCAGTCTTGCTTCCGTAATGAGTGACCATTGGGCATCAATGGAAAACAGGTTTTGCATTCCAATTCTCCTGGAACTGTCCAAATTTTTAAATGTTGATTCCTATTTTCGATGCTCAGTCTGTGTACCAAAATAATTAGTTGCCACAGTAAAGGCTTAGCAGCTAACTGTATTGCCATACACAATGTGGAGTCACTCTCCAAAGTCAATAATCATCCATTGTGGCCAATAAAGTATACTTCTTAAAAATATTATTATCACTAGTGGAGGAGGCTGAACATGTTACACACACATGAAATGCGAGCAGGACCAGGTAAGCTAATCAGTAAATTTGCCACTAAACTAGCTTTAAACAACCTAAGAAATAAGTGCTTGGTAAACTTTAAGAAGTGTAGAAAGCGCGTTACATCAGAAAGTAAGCAGTTAATAACGGGAAATTAACAAGTAGATTAATAGTCTAGAGAGAGGATCAACATAGGGCTGGGCGATATATCGAATATACTCGATATAGTGCGGGTTTGTCTCTGTGCGATATAGAGAATGATTATATTGTGATATTCGAATATATGTTCTCACGCAGTTGCTTTTAGTTGAGGGAATTACACTACAGGCTCTTCTCACTCTTTCTTGCCTCTGATTCTCACAGAGAGATAAAACAAGCGCACCTTCTTACATACGTCACATACGTGCAACGTCATACGCCCTCACGGAGCAGACAGGTAGCGGAATGGCTAACGTTAGCTGTGATGCTAGTGGTGCGGTGCGAGTGGTAATACGAGAGAAAGAAGGTGCCAACCTGGTAACAAATGAAGGAAGAATAATTAATTCCCAAGAAAAACAGCACAGGGTCCATTGTCTGGCGGTGGTTTGGCTTCAAGCGGGGCAATGTTAAACAGACAACCGTAATATGTCAAGTATGCGGCTAAAGCGTTGCTACAAAAAGTAGCATTACTGCTAATTTGTAGCATCATTTGAAAAGTCACCCGCTAGAGGATGAAGAGTGTTTAAAACTCTGCATGTCAACATCTCTGGCCGGTGCCACACCAACAAAATGCCCAAGCAACCATTTCCACATCAACACCGTATGAAAAAAATAGTCAAGAACAGAAGGAGATAACGTCCGCAGGACCCTACCTCATAGCGAAGGACATACACTATTTGATTTCCTATTATGCAGCTCATTTTTATTTGACAGTTATTGAAATATCTTGTGTGACATCATGCACAATAGTGCACTTTATTTGTTTTAAACTATTGTAGTGGCGTTCTGTACAAAAAGTGCACTTTAATTTAGTGTTGTTTTGATATGTCATCTTAGTGACATCATGCACAAAAGTGCACTCATAGCTTGTTTTAAAATGTCTCTGACAATCTTGCACTTTCTGTTTTGAAATGACATGAATATTTGTGCCACTGCTTAATAACTGTTTAATAAATACAGTTTTGGTAAATTAACTTTCCCTCTCTGCATGAAAGTTTAAAATTAGCATATATTAATGCAGTATGAACAAGAATGTTTTAATGTAGACACATAAAATCATCATACTGGTGTGATTATATACATCAAGTGTTAATTCAAGGCTAAGGCAAAATATTGAGATATTTATCGTGTATCATGACATGGCCTAAAAATATCGAGATATTAATAAAAGGCCATATCGCCCAGCCCTAGATCAACATCTTTATTGTCCCAAAATCTTTTTTTGTCATTTGTGTAAATGTTAACAAATTCAGCGAATAATTTCCTGGACACAATAGAACTTTGAAGGTAAAAACCAAAGGATTCCATCCATCCATCCATTTTCTACCGCTTGTCCCTTTCGGGATTTCATTGTGTAATAGATAGTAGTTTTTGCTTCTGTTTAGTTATTGTGTACCATTGACCTTGTTTTAATTCAACAATTGTATCTAATAAAAGAAAATAATGAAATAGAAAGACACTTCATAACATTTATATTCAAGTTCAAAAGATTTATATTTATATGCTGGTTGAAAAGAGCCCCTTGAGAATTTCATAGTGCATTATTTGACCCTGTTTCTTAAGCAACCAGAATCTTAAAAATTCAAACAATCCCAAACCCTAGTCTTGCTGGAACAAAAAAGGGCATTTTTGTTTCCAAACTCTTCCTGCAAATTTGGAAGCATATAATTGTCCAACATCAATATAGTTTAATAGTACCAGGTTTGTCTTTACTTTTATTTATAAAGTGTATGTACAACATGCTTGTAATGAACTCAAAAATAACTCAAGCTCTTAAATGAAGGGTTGCAAAAAGCTGAGTAGATTCCTGTCAGGAAGTGGAAAGGGAAAATGGGGCCTGGGATGTTTTCCTAAAACATTAACTAGGCATATTTTGAGCTATCAAAATGAGAAAAAAATTGTGAAAGAGTTTTTCCAGAGTTCAACTTGTCTCAGGGAAGTAAAAGTAAAAAAAAAGAAGCAGAAATAAACAGCAGTCTACACCCACAAAAGTACCAAATCAACCCCCAGCATGACAAATTGCACGGTTGTGTGATGTGGGCGATAATGCCATTTGGTTATCATGTGACCTGTGACAATGACATCACATGAAGAACAGCGTACGTGACAATATCTAAAGATACATTCATCACACTGGCTTTTTATTAATGAATCTTGGAGATATTGTTCCTTTTCCTCTGTGTGGAAACACAATGAGAGGAGACAGGATGAGCTGTTGTCGTCATGGGGCTGATAGGACTTCCTGAATGTGTCGGCAAATGAAAAACTAGCCTGAGTAATGTCAGATTTGTTCTGAAGCCGCAGCATGGAATATGAGTGTTTGTTTCTTCGCGCATCACGGCAAACAATATGCGTATGTGTGGATGAATTGTGGGTGTTTTTTCCAGCTCGGGGGTAAAAGCTGAGAGTGTGAGAAAACACTGCCCCCCTTTCTCTTAACAGACATCCGATCAGACTATCGCTCATTGGACGAGTAATCTGAACTAGGAGGCCACAACAAAGCAGGAATTTTACACAAAGATTTTGGAAGACTGTAAGCAAACAAAGAAGATGCTCTTGAGACCGGCATAGATGTTGATGCTTGTTTGCAAACAAAACAGTGGCCTACTCAGTTACAGGCTTGTTAAGTCATCCATTTAACAGGTCAGATCACATCTGTCATTTGCATGCAAATGTATCACCAACCAGCAAACAGACTTTTTGACATTTTGATAAATTAGTCCAATACCAATTAAGAGTAAAGAGGTTTTGTAAGAGCTCAATAACTACAGTTGAAAATCTATAAAGCTAACAATATTCAAGTATCTTTTTCATATGCCATCTAGTTTCGACTAGAGTAATCCCTGTTTACTTTGCGCTTCAAATGTTGTGATTAAAAAAATAACATATATATATATATATATATATATATATATATATATATACAGTATATATATATATATATATACTGTATGTATATATATATATATATATATATATATATATATATATATATATATATATATATATATATATATATATATATATATATATATATATATATATTGTATATACCGGTACATCCTTTTTGTTTTGTTCGTTTTACTTTTTTATTTTTGGCCCAAACTAAGTGTTAAATTAGGTTTAATTTATGTTTTATATGTATTATTTAGTTGTGGAGATCAATAAATATTCACCATAAAGCACGACTTCCATTTTTGTTTTCAGGGTGAACCCTACTAAAGACAATATGACGCTAATCTATCATCTACCTAAATTGCCCACCTATTGGCAGAACAACGTTTTGATGGATTTGATCTTCAACTCCTGCCTCATCAATAACACATCTACATATTTGTGAGCTTATGACGCGAGCGATATCGAATGACAACAGCTGGCCGATGTAGCATCAGACGTTCGGAGCGGCACCTCAGGCTAACTGAGACAGCTATCAGCCATCAGCAACTGTCTGGCCAAAGTGGAGATAAACTCTGTTGATGCACTTGATCTTTGACATAAATAACACAGCTTTGGCCTGAGCGACGTGGAATGACAATACGGACATGCAATGCTAAAGTGGAATGTTGACGTCAAAGCTAACTATCATAGATTGGACAATAATAATAATAATAATGGATGAGATTTTATATCGCGCTTTTCTATTATTATATACCCAAAGCGCTCACAGAGAAGTGGGAACCCATCATTCATTCACACCTGGTGGTGGTAAGCTACATTTGTAGCCACAGCTGCCCTGGGGTAGACTGACGGAAGTGAGGCTGCCAGTTTGCGCCTACGGCCCCTCCAACCACCACCTATCATTCATTCATCATTCGTTCACCAGTGTGAGCGGCACCGGGGGCAAGGGTGAAGTGTCCTGCCCAAGGACACAACGGCAGCAATTTGGATGTCAAGAGGCGGGGGAGCGAACCTGCAACCCTCAGGTTTCTGGCACGGCTGCTCTACCCACTACGCCATACCGCCTCAAGTTGACCATGTTTTTGCAGAACAACACATGCCATGTTTTCACACATCGAAGCCCAGTTCTAACTACCCAGGATGTGACAAAGCATTTGCACGCCGTGTTATAGTGCCTGGATGAGGGTCATAGCAATGATGCTTGCAGGAGCCACCGGGCTACCTGTAAGTACTGTAATCTACAGTGAAACACTTTTAGGTGAAACGAGTGTAAGGGTGACTAGAAGAATGTTAGTTCCTCTTTAAAGGGCTCCAATAATGTATACTTTTTTTTACTTTTGTAAAAAAGTATTTAGAAGGTTGTAAACAGATTTTTTATGCTCAAACTATGAACAAATATTTGATTTGAATAATCATTCGCGAAAATCTGTTTATCGTGGCCATGTCTGGTATACCAATTAAAAGCAATTAACGAGGAATGACTGTATTATCATCCTATGCTAATGATCTATAGTGAGAGTTTTTATTAGGCAATTGTTCTGCTAATCAACTGGTGTAATACTTGACCTGTCCAACCCTGCCCAACAATGAACAAATGGTTCAAACAAGAGTTCCCTAGAAAGCGTTGCAACTGTGCAGTTAGGTAGTGTGAAATCCTCCTTGCAGTCAAAGACAACACCGTTTAATTATAGCTGTGCCTCCTTTCTCACCTTGCTCCCCTCTCATTTGAATTCACAGCTCTCCAAAGCGGTGAGAGCGAAACATTGCCCTTCTTAGTCATTTTTTAATTGACTTACCACTTAACTTGCTTCTCGTGGTGACAGGAAGTGGGTTGAACGTGATATTTCATCGTTCAGCCTCACAGCTAAAGCACTACCATTGATTTCCGTCTTTGAGGCTTTTTTGTAGGTAAAGAATCAAATATCCCGCAAAAAAGCCAGATGTTCATTCAGCTCCCGAGCGAGAACAAACTTGAAGGGCAGTATTGTTGGTGTCCCTTAATCAGCTTCCCAAACTTTGAAACTTTGTAGTATATCTAAGAGACATTAAGTTATAAATAACCGCAGGGATTGGTGATGAATCAAGGAAAAGGAAGTATTCTTTCTTTCCTGTGAGGCCGACATCCTGTTTGTTCTCCTCAGTGCGTCCATGCGGGGCTGAGGGAAGCCCCCGCCGACGGACGATATACAGGAGGAATGACAGGAATGCAGGTACATGAACGCCTCAATAACTCATGCTGGCCACGCTCTTTGACAGGCTGCCCAGTAAAAAAAAAAGGCAGAGGTCAGCCAGAAAGAAAGAGCAACAAATCTGATCTCATGCTGTCTTGAGATAGAACTTTTAAATCAACTAAAATGTCCGAGGATTTTTTTTCTGCATAGGGAAGGTTACAGCATGTAACAACCAAAACCAAAAGAGAGAACCATTTTTGCAAGAATCTCCCCAAATGAAGTTATCAGAAATCACATAAAAAATCAACACATTATACAAACAATTTAAACTTCTGTAAAGAGTTTGCACCTATTAATTTAAAAACAAGTGAATACCCAAAAGTTTATTTCAGCACAAAAGGCACCGGGGGGATGAGGCCCCCTTTCTAAAACAACACAGACTGACAGAGTCCCTATTGTACTGAGGAGGAAACCACTTCTCCAACCTCCTGCCTTGCAAAGTGCAGCTGCATTAGCATCTTGAAATCCCCCCACAGACAACACAACCTCCACAAGCATGCATCAGGTAGTGTGAACAAAGACTTAATCGTTTATGAAGCCAATGATGTGGGCTTGTGTGTAAGCATGCATCTGTGTTAGTGTGTGAACACAGGCGACGCTAACCCACACATGTTGTATGATAATTGCGGACGTGATGTATCTGCTCAGTCGTGCACTTTTACTTGACCCCTGCATTCCACATAACTGCGAGGACAGAATTACAGAAGCCCTAAAAGTGCCTATAAAACGTAGCCCACTTGGGGGAATTGTAGCTCGAGGGCGCTCAGGGCCAGGTGAACGGCTAAAACCCTGAGTTAACTGCATTCGCCCGACTCTCATAATCCCCCTCTTCCTCTGAGGTCGCAGTGGTGGGTGCCTGAGCCAGATGTACACACATCTTCCTTTTTTAGAAAAGGGGCTGGTGTGTAAGGAGAAGAAAAGTTGGGCGCACAAATGAAAGGCAATAAATAACGCTAATTTAGATTTTATGCTCAGTAAACACTTCTCACATCTTGACTCCATTAGTTCCACTTATCTTTCCACTTTCGTTGGACTTGAAGAAGCAGCTAGTCTGTCACACTGTCAACACTGAAACTCTTCATCTGTGTTTTGCATGATGCAACTGCATGTCAACGACTAAACCATTGCGGGATTGGATTAGTGTGACTGATCAGTTCGGATGCTAAAGCAGTCAGAAACTAAAACTGTTCCCATGTAGCCCCCCCTCAACCAACAATATGTCTGCTGTGTAAAAAAAATAAGTTGGTAAAGTCATTACCACTGAAAACAGTGGCAGGCAGCCACGCAGTTCAAAGGGAATTTTCCCTCCTCGAGTTCTCCTGCGGCTTCAGTGCGGACCAGACCGCAGGAATCCAGCAGTGGACTAGTGAAAGAAGATCCCATGCCAGACGTACACCTTTGAAAGTGCCACCCACTCCTTTTACATCGTTTTCATAAGGGCAGGCTCATATGGTGAAGGTTAGGTGCAAGACATAGTGGATTCTGGGAGCGGAGAGGTAGGAAACATTGACTGACTGACTGACTGACTGGGCAAATTAATTAGTTTGAGAGAGTAAGAGTTCCTAAGGATGGGCATAACAACTGATTAAACGATTGATCGCATTGTGTGGAATAGATTGTGGAATTATCAGATCTTGAAGAAACTAAGGCAAAATATGGTGCACTACTTGGCTGCAACCAGCAGAGGCACTGTTGATTCTGTCTCAACTAGTTTTGGGGCATGAAGAAGAATATTTTGCCATCAGCTATGTTACATGCTACATAGAATTTAATGTTTAATTTGGTGTAGGGATATAACGATTATCGGTACAATGATATACTGCGCTAAAATCCCGACAGTTAGTATTCCATCCATCCATCCATCCATTTCCTACTGCTTGTCCCTTTTGGGGTCGCGGGGGGTGCTGGAGTCTATCTCAGCTGCACACGGGCGGAAGGCGGGGTACACCCTGGACAAGTCGCCACCTCATCACAGGGCCAACCGTTTCAAATTGTAATTATCGTAAAACTGTGATTGAGTATCACATGTGGAAAAACTTAGCGATTCTGCTCATTTCATAAAAAAGCAGCTGGCTTAAATGCTAACATAAATACAAAACACATTAACGTTTTAAAAGTAAAACTTGGTTAAAAATGTTCAGTATAAGTACTTTATGAGCACATTTAACAATACCGTGATAATAATGATAACCGGGATAGTTTTGGTCACAATAACTGTGATATGAAATGTTCTTATTGTCATGTGAAGTGTGTGAAGTGAAAGCGGTTTTCTCTAGTGACTCAAAGCGCTTTACATAGTGAAACCCAATATCTAAATTACATTTAAACCAGTGTGGGTGGCACTGGGAGCAGGTAGGTAAAGTGTCTTGCCCAAGGACACAACGGCAGTGACTAGGATGGTGGAAGCGGGGATCGAACCTGCAACCTCAAGTTGCTGGCACGGCCGCTCTACCAACCGAGCGATACCGCCCCGTCCCTAAATTGATATGATATTTTGTAAAATAAAAGATAATGTGGAAAAACACTTTCCCAAGTATTCTACTTTTAGCATTGACACAGATAAAAGGTATTAGGTACACCGACACACTCGCCGATCAATTCAGTCTCTGCTGTTTTTAGCAGCACTTATATCCCTGCATGTTGTACATTGGTGTTATTAAAATAAATAATATTTGATGCTATCTTTTTTGTGTTTTCTCATTGTTCCTCACCCGAGCTCATCCCCTCTGGCTGAGAGCTTGACTTAATTTCCAAATAAGTACGTCCACCTCGCTGTGACATCACGGAGTAGCGAGACAGCAAACCCCACAAACAGAAAACTGCGTGCAAGTCAATATGCATGAACCTGATGATTTGATGCTTTGGCATAGTTTACCACGAGTATCCAACAACATTGTAACAACACTTATGAGACAAGACAAAATTCATCCCTCAATTCTCCTAGTGTTTTTTCCCTAATGATATGTTTAATGGGTTGGTGAAATTGCTCTCTGTGAATGTTCTGAACTTCCGTTTCCATGCATTATCGGGCAGAATCATGCTACCCAGTGGGCATTTTTGTTGATGCAGCACAATTCCCTACTAAGTACTGGTAACTGTAAAATTGTCCTTATTCAGACAACATACATGTTGAGAATAAATCAACAGTGTCATTCTTATTATGCTCTACTTGAATCTAAATTGTTCCATACAATTACTGTTGTGCCAAATAGGGCTAAGCATATAGACAAGACTTTACGTCCCAATCAGACCAGCTGGCATGTTATGGGTCCAAATAATCCTGTTCCTTCAGATGCAAGCAGTTGCTATAGCCACAGCAAATAAAACTGAAGAAAATCAAAGAGAAGACAATGTGTTCTTGCAATTCATTTGCAGGAATCAAACTCCTCCTCCTCCATCATCTACAGTGGAGAGGTCCTGTTAGAGTCATTAGGCCAGCAATGTTACTACAAGGGGCGAAGGCTGCTGCACACATGACATCATTCTGGGCCGCTGTCATCCCGCTGGGACGTCTGTGTGCTTTTGTCTGGGAGGATGGGCAATTGCTACACGCACATGCATCCACGTTTATTTACACACATTTTTACACCAGTGGTCCAACAGAGAGGGGAAATAGCCCATGTAAAAAATACATTTTCATGGAAAGTAATCTGATTGATGCCAGCTACAAAAACACACCAAAGCAATCAGCTTAATTTAGACATACCTATTTTGGTCCAAAGTATGAAAAAAATCACCAGACTCATTGCCAGATGAAAGAACCACCTGAAGAGACTCTAGTGATGTAGCTTTATCTCTCCGGCCAGGGAGAGGGACCATTGTCTGATTAGAAAACTAAAATATACAAGCTTGTCATGCTCTTGCACAAAGTGAAGGAAATGTGTAGCTACTTGGGAGCAGGGTGGAGAGCCTGTGAAAGAAACAACATGAATGTTGAGTCTACTGCCCTCTTGCCTAGAAATCTTCTCTGCATGGCTGCACATAATAACAGTGAATGAGTTGCAGTTGAGTTGCAAAGATGCAGAGTATGGTGACATGAGAAAGGAGTTATTTAGAGGAGGTTCCTAGGCTACAGATGCACTGGAGGCATCAGTCACATCCACCAACGTCTAGTAATAGAATTAAGTCCAGCAGGGAGCTGTGCTGTATTGTACTGTGCTGTGTCTAATTGTCATGCAAGCTTTAGAGGGGATTCTTGCTGAGCTCATGTCTTTTGAAGGGATGATATTATGATTGTTTTTGGGGACGGCGTGGCGCAGTTGGGAGAGTGGCTGTGCCAGCAACCTGAGGGTTCCTGGTTCAATCCCCACCTTCTACCAACCTCGTCACGTCCGTTGTGTCCTTAAGCAAGACACTTCACCTTTGCTCCTGATGGGTCGTGGTGGGTGCCTTGCATGTCAGCTCCCACCATCAGTGTGTGAATGGGTGAATGTGGAAATAGTGTCAAAGCGCTTTGAGTACATTGAAGGTAGAAAAGCGCTATACAAGTATAAACCATAGTTTTATACATTTAAAACACTTATGGTCTACATAACATGTGATGGTCAAAATGTTGCAAATATTATGATTTACAGACCATCCTCAAGTCGCTTTCTGACGGTCTCTTCAGGATGCCCCGTTTTGTGGGTGCGCTTTTTTACATGCCGAAACCCTTCTTCAGGACAAGCCCCCTTCGACTGTGTCTCCACCCCGTCAGCCATGTTGTAGTTTTTAGCGCTTCCATATAGATATAAGTTTGAAGTAGGTACTGAACCGGTACTTTTCAGAGGCGGGATAGTACCGAGTATGATTCATTAGTATCGCGGTACTATACTAATACCGGTATACCGTACAACCCTAGTTTGAACTATACACTACTTTTTTTTTTAATGGTAAAGGAGGAGGATTTTAGCATGCATGTGCATATACGAAACAGTCTGCCCCACAACAAGAGGATAGTGAAAAATAAAAAACTTACGGACTACAACTTTAAAAGTGGTGGCTTATATTCACTGTTACAAGCCGGCTTCTGATGGCAGCCGTAACTGAAAACAAGTTTTAAACCCCTGCGCTAGAAAATGAGCTGATAGCTTATGCTTTAAGCTTGTCGTCTAATAATAAAAATAATGGATTAGATTTATATAGCGCTTTTCTAGACACTCAAAGCGCTTCACAGAGAAGTGAGAACCAATCATTCATTCACACCTAGTGGTGGTAAGCTACATTTGTAGCCACAGCTGCCCTTGGGTAGACTGACGGAAGCGTGGCTGCCAGTTTGCGCCTACGACCCCTCCGACCCCTCCGACCCCTCCGACCACCACCCCATCATTCATTCACCAGTGTGAGCGGAACTGGGGGAAAGGGTGACACCCCACAACTAGCACTCTCGCCTCCCAATCAGCGGATCCTGGTCCAAGGACCAACGTGTGGTAGATCACAGCGGGTTGTGCATTTTTCCCCAATGGAGACTAAATCTGTATAGTCATGAATTATAAGGGGAAGTTGCTAAAATAACCAAAATAAGCGTAAAGTCCCCTTATGTTGGAAGGTCCCAAAAAGTTCACATTGGATGACAGTAGTGTCACTTGACAGAAAAAGTGGGTGTTGACTGAGAGCTCATCAGTACAAGAGCTCAACTTCATTCTGAGGAGGGTGGGTGTGGGTGTGTGTATGTGTGTGTGCGTGGGAGTTTAAGGGGGATTCAGAGAATGTCTTCACATGTTTAGCCAACTTTTAAACAACCTTTACAGTAATCACAATGGAGTGATGAGATGTGTTGAATGATATACAATACATACATACATACATACATACATACATACATACACACACACATACACAACACACATTTGTCCCGTGTTGCGTTCGCTGCCCTGCAGCCAAATGCTCAGTTGCCTGACTTTTGAGGAGACAAAAGAACCACAGGACAGGAGGGGTTGGGGGAGTAAAAGCAGGCAGGGTAAGGGGCGGGACAGGTCTCCAAATAGTCCAAAATAAACGATTAAAAAACGATTAAATCGAAATGACCAGTGTTGGTTTTAAATTCCACTATTTCCAACCTTGAGACTTTCAAGGCAACCGTTCAGTTTGATTTTAATATTAGCACCATCATCATAACAATGTGAGATGATAATAATAATAATAATAATCATAACTTACCAAAACAATGGCAAACTTCTCCTCCAGCTCGGTCGGGTCCGGCATTGGCACCTTTAGAGGCATAATGTGATGCTTCATCTCCGACTGACCGTCCACACTTTCTATATTACCCATTTCTGTATCCTCTTAATACACTACTTTTGTAGTTAAATCCAAATCAGGTAAATAAAAAAATAAAAAATCTCCTTCGTATTCCAGCGATGTGATTAGCGTAACAATCCAAACGATCCACTTCTCCAGTATAAAAATTGACAGTCCAGTAGAGTCGCTGTACTGACCCCAAATGCCATTTAATCACGTTTACAGCTCACTTTCCTTTCGTAGTCTGTACAAGTTTGTAAGTCAAAAAGTCCAAATTTTCCCGTATCCCTCCGCAAACCATGACTGACGCGACTATTTCGCTTCTAACTTTCAAAATCGCGACCAAGCGGTTATGAAGTTGCTGCTGGACTTTCTTGGCCACGACGTGTTTCCATTCATTATTGTTGTGTGAGCCGAGTGGGCGGGGCTTATTGCTATCAAACACACCCCCTTGCGGAGAGGCGGCAACGCTATTAGTCCATGCGCCTGTCAATCAATTCTGAACCTCTGCCCCAACGCTGACATCTGTCGCCAAGCAGCTGGACGGAGGTTAATTGAGGATTACTACCATCTGGTGGCGATAAAAGGTAATTACATCTAGACCTTTAGAAAAATGAAGTGGATTTAAACCTAATGACAATATATAGATAGATAATACTTTATTGATTCCTTCAGGAGAGTTCCCTCAGGAAAATTAAAACATGTCTTACTTTTTAATTATTCTCTAATTTAATGTAATTTACAGCGCCAACTAGTGCACTGTTTTGACGAGAGAAACAATACTCTACACTAGGGGCTTTTTGCCAATATCCGATGTTCCGATATTGTCCAACTCTTTAATGACCGATACCGATATCAACCGATACCGATATCAACCGATATATACAGTCGTGGAATTAACACAATACTATGCCTAATTTGGACAACCATGGTGAAGATAAGGTAATAAGATAAATAAATTAAAAACATTTTCTTGAATAAAAAAGAAAGTAAAACAATATAAACAGTTACATAGAAACTAGTAATTAATGAAAATGAGTAAAATTAACTGTTAAAGGTTAGTACTATTAGTGGACCAGCAGCACATGTGCTTGCGAACTGTATCCCTTGCGGACTGTATTGATCTATATTGATATATAATGTAGGAACCAGAATATTAATAACAGAAAGAAACAACCCTTGTGTGTGAATGAGTGTGAATGAGTGTAAATGGGGGAGGGAGGTTTTTTGGGTTGGTGCACTAATTGTAAGTGCATCTTGTGTTTTTTATGTTGATTTTACAAACATTTAAAAAAAAAAAAAAAAAAAAAAAAAAAAAAAAAAATTAACGATACCGATTATTAAAAACCGATACCGATAATTTTCGATATTACATTTTAACGCATGGACATCTCTGTCCTACACCAGTGGTTCTCAAACTTTGTTCACCAAGTACCACCACAGAAAACACTTGGCTCTCCAAGTACCACCATAATGATCAGACATTAAATACAGTAAAGTAGTAAGCTTAAATGTTCATTAAAACAAGCATAAGTTTAATTTAACAAGTATATAAAATATTGTAGACCACTGTAACATTAAACACCGTTTGAACAGTAACATTGTGTTTAAATATTTAATGAAGCGATTATTTGGCGTACCACAAGATGGGGCTCGTGTACCACTAGTTTGAGAATCACTGCTCTGCACACAATATACTACTATACCATGATTTTATTTTAGTTATACAATGGTACCTTAACGTAAGAGTATTTTGAGATAAGAGTTGTCTCTGGACTAATTTATATGCTTTAAGTTGCAACCAAAAAATGTGAGTTACAAGCCTTTAGTTGGCGTAGCAAAGATCAAAGTGAACCCATAAGATCCGACCAAAACATCTGGTCGTACTAGCATTAACTTTTAGCAAGAGATCTACATAACTTTTCCAAGCATGAGAGGGAAGAAAGTGAGTGTGAAGTAGCTGAGAAGTAGATGTGGATGATATTCATTGAATTAAAGAAATCATCAAAAACATGACCCGAGTGTGTTGCCAATTTTGCAAAGTATTTTGAGCGTATCACTGCTAGTCTGCGTCATACTGAAGCAGAATGAGTCGAATGTTAGTTAAGAATGTTAAAATAATATCCAAACAGCGGACATTTATCCATGGAATTATGGAAAAGCTGCTGATGGTGTGTTTGATGGAGAAGCAGCTGAAAGGAGATACCATAGAAGTTCACTCTCCATTATGTTACTTCATAAAACTACTGTAGTTGTTTGTAGTAAATGCTATTGTGTTGTTTTTATACATTATTTCTTAACCCAAAATGTGCTTTTCTTTTTAAAAGGCATGCTGCATGGTAAAATTGTGCTGTTTTTTGGGCGCCAAGCAGCAATTGAATTGATTTCAGTGGGAGACGTTTGAGATACAAGTGTTTCAAGTTAAGAACCAATTAAACTTTTTTAAGTTGAGTTATTATTATATTGACGTTGACCATGACAACGAATGGATTAATGTAAAAAAAAAAATAAAAAATAAAAAAACATTGAAAATTCAAGCTTTTCGTTGTTTCGTAAATTTCATGCCATACCTCTTTAATGATTTTATGGATGATACCGCAAAAAAAATAGTTTCTTATTGGTAACACATATCAAACATTTTCATTTTATATGAAAAAGTAATAGCAGTGAGTCCTCATGTCCACCACACAGGACACTGGAAAAATATGTTCCTTTCAGTATCATAAAAATGACATACTAAAACTTACTTACCGGTAAACCTTTAAAAACACAATAAGTGGATATATTGAATATTTGACTTCTTTTGTGCCCATAAAAGCCTTTTGGGAAGACAGATCTTCTTATTGGACAACAAATCACTAAAAAGCCCATGATGTCCTCTTTACAACACAACAGGTTTTAGTCTTGCAGATTGTTTTGAAGTAGAACTAAGGCTACAAAACTCTTGTCTCTTACTTCAAAAGAGGACAAAAATGCATTGCTGGGTACCAGGTTGTGCAACACGTGGGAATTACATCTCCAGAAAAATATTGTAGTGTAATATGAGACGGCTTCTATAAAACGCTTCTTTATTAAGTCTAAAATATTATTATCATATATTACATTTATAGTTACATTTACCATTATATTAATACAAGTAAGAATACTATATTTTTAAACTTTTATGTTTTCATTACTACCAAGACCTATCACATTTACAGTAATAGATTCTTGTCTATGAAGGTTTAAAATGATTATCCGTACAAAACAGATTCTCAAGTCGTTTTGGTTGATGGGAGTGCAAACTTTAATTAACAACTTCAAAGCTGATGTATACGATGTCAAAAACAGCAGTTTTATCTTGAACATTTTTCAAATACACAAGTGATGAAGTGATGACAGTCGTGCAACACAAAGTCCCCAGCACTTGTGTACTATTTACTCATTTCTTGTAATGGAAAGAGCTGCTTTGCATGGGAAAACCTACTTATAGAAGCTTGCGTTTAGCACTACGTATGCAAGAAAGCGTGCGTTCCATGTGTACCATCGAAGTCTTGGTAAAAGCACAGTGATTAGGACTGCTTGGAGTTTCATAGCTCTGATCACTTTGTAATACTTTCAGTTATAAAAGTAACATTTAGTCATAAATCTCTGGTTCAAACATATAAAACGTTGTCTGGAACATAACCCAATAACACTGTTCAAAGTTTTGTTGATACTTAAGGCAATAATAAAACGCACACAAAGCAATATTAAGAATTGGTTTTAAGACTGTAAAAAACAAAGCTCTAATCTCTTTCAGTCGAGTCGGAGGGTACAAATTTACACAGCATTGTCATAGCTTTGAATATTAACCACAGAATATAACTTTTATAGCCTTTTATAATATCACCTCTTATAATTGTATATACAAATGTTGTATTCTGTGCAACATAGTCGCATTAATAAATATCTATTCAGCCGCAATATTCTACTGAAGAATGTGTCTTAAGGATGCATCACAGGTAACGTTTCAGAGATGACAAGCTAGCTTCCTCGAATAAATACTGATGGACTGCTGTTTTGTGGAGCAGATGCTTTGTCTTAGTTTTTTTGGTTTCTTCAGCATAGATGGAAATTGCCATAAAGCTGAATATACAAACGCAAAAATCACAGGTCACAGAAGCAACACTACATGTTAAATAGTACGGGCGATCAGTGTTCATTCCTCTAGACGGACTCTGGTATCAAATCGTACCTGCAGAGAGGAAATAGAAAAGTTGTTATTCCGACGAACTTTGTGGCTAACAGAATTTTGGATCTTTACCACAGAGTGACGCCAGTCTTCAGGTCTATTTGGTCCAGGTCCAGCTGCAGCTGGAAGAAGGGAAGAATTATAAGCACTTGTGTGTGACTGTGTACTTTCAAACATAGCTAAAAATGCACGGTCGTAGACAACCATAATGTATCGCACATGCCATTTTTTTTTGCCCTTTATGTGAACACACAGAAGCACAATTACACCGTATTTGCTCTACACAGTGGAGAAGTTAGTCAATTCCACGTGATCGAAAGTAGTGATTCTCAACTGTTGCGTCACGGCTTTTTATTTGGTAGAATATGAACGAGTAGAGTTGTTTGTACGACTCTTTTATTTGAACAATTAAAACATATAGTTCCATAACAGCACTGGTGCCAAGTTCAGGGTAATAACCAGACCGAAAAAGCAAGAAGCTATCAGTGCTTTAATGGGTGCTTAATGAATGGAAACTCAGCCACCTGCAACAAGTGCTTGGTGGTGATATTGGGCAAGTTTGGTAATGTAGCGTCCTGACAGAAGCAAACAAAGTCTGACGCTCGTTTTAAACTTGCACGCCAACAGCAGCCCTTATGAGCCAAGCGGCGTGGCTCGGTTTGTAGAGCGGCTGTGCCAGCAACTTGAGGGTTCCAGGTTCTATTTCCGCTTCCGCTATCCTAGTCACTGCCATTGTGTCCTTGGGCAAGACATTGTGCCACCCACACTGGTTTAAATGTAGCTTAAATATCTAGATAATGGGTTCCACTATGTAAAGCACTTTGAGTCTCTAGTGAAAAAAGCCCTAAATATATATAATTCACTTGATAAACACTGTTAGTGTCGCAGTGCTAAGCAAGCCAGTACCAGTGATGGTGACAGCAAGCGAGGTTGCATTCAGGAGCACTCAGAATTATGAGCATCAAACACCTCAAGTAAGTTATTTTTTGCACGTTCTCTACGTTCTGAATTGCTGCAATAATGATGATAATTAGTTGTATTTCAAATTTTTTAATGTATTCCTTAGTTATCGTTGTATTCATAGAATTAAAATATTTAAAGGGGAACATTATCACAATTTCAGAATTGTTAAAACCATTAAAAATCAGTTCCCAGTGGCTTATTATATTTTTCGAAGTTTTTTTCAAAATTTTACCCATCACGCAATATCCCTAAAAAAAGCTTCAAAGTGCCTGATTTTAACCATCGTTATAAACACCCGTCCATTTTCCTGTGACGTCACATAGTGAAGCCAACACAAACAAACATGGCGGAAAGAACAGCAAGCTATAGCGACATTAGCTCGGATTCAGACTCGGATTTCAGCGGCTTAAGCGATTCAACAGATTATGAATGTATTGAAACGGATGGTTGTAGTGTGGAGGTTTAGCTCGCTCGTCTGCGGGAACAAACTGCCGCCATTGCTTGCCGTGCTACCGAGGTCCTTTGTCCCTGAATTGCTCACACACTCCGGCAGATTTGACTTTATCGTTGGAAATGCATCTGCTTTGAGTGTCGCAGGATATCCACACATTCTTGCCATCTCTGTCGTAGCATAGCTTTCGTCGGTAAAGTGTGCGGAACAAACGTCCAATTTCTTGCCACTTTCGCATCTTTGGGCCACTGGTGCAACTTGAATCCGTCCCTGTTCGTGTTGTTACACCCTCCGACAACACACCGACGAGGCATGATGTCTCCAAGGTACGGAAAACAGTCGAAAAAACGGAAAATAACAGAGCTGATTTGACTCGGTGTTTGAGAAAATGGCGGATTGCTTCCCGATGTGACGCCACGTTGTGACGTCATCGCTCCGAGAGCGAATATTAGAAAGGCGTTTAATTCGCCAAAATTCACCCATTTAGAGTTCGGAAATCGGTTAAAAAAATATATGGTCTTTTTTCTGCAACATCAAGGTATATATTGACGCTTACATAGGTCTGGTGATAATGTTCCCCTTTAAATTACTTGTCTGTTCAACTTGAATGTCATGGGAAAAAAAAGGCATTGTTGTGGGTTCTTTTTCCCGTTTGTTTTCCATTTTTTTTGGTCACTGCTCAAGCACCAGCCCTGTTTTTTAAGTACTGATTTGGTACTACTATTGGTTCAAATGTAAACAATATACATCATTGACAATGAGAACCGATTCGCAGTTGCAAGCTCTTTTTTAATCACTCATTTCAATAAACGAGAGAATTGTGCAAAATTTAGTTGATTTCAATTCAGACAAGGCAAAAACCTAATTTTACTTAATGGCTGGGCTACTTTTTTCAACAATGATATTTATTTTACTGCTCTTTTATATATCGCTATTGTTCACTCTATAATCTATTTACTACTGTTTTAGGAAGACAGTTTTAAGATATGTCCAGGGAAAACAGATACAAAACTTATGTTAAATAATGTGCACCGTCCCTGTAAAAGAAACCAATAAATAAAAAGATAACTACAATATTTTCAGCCTTTTATTAAACTAAATGAGCTAACAAAAATATTAGAAACCGCTTGCTGTAAGACACACAACAGTTCTGCGCCACGTTGATTTAATGCTTTGTTAAATGAATAAACCTGTTACAGTGTTAAAGGGGAACATTATCACAATTTCAGAAGGGTTAAAACCATTAAAAATCAGTTCCCAGTGGCTTGTTTTATTTTTCGAAGTTTTTTTCAAAATTTTACCCATCACGTAATATCCCTAAAAAAAGCTTCAAAGTGCCTGATTTTAACCATCGTTATATACACTCGTCCATTTTCCTGTGACGTCACATAGTGATGCCGATACATACAAACATGGCGGATAGAACAGCAAGTTATAGCGACATTAGCTCGGATTCAGACTCGGATTTCAGCGGCTTAAGCGATTCAACAGATTAGGCATGTATTGAAACGGATGGTTGTAGTGTGGAGGCAGGTAGCGAAAACGAAATTGAAGAAGAAACTGAAGCTATTGAGCCATATCGGTTCAAACCGTATGCCAGCAAAACCGACGAAAACGACACGAAAGCCAGCGACACGGGAGAAAGCGAGGACGAATTCGGCGATCGCCTTCTAACCAACGATTGATATGTGTTTGTTTGGCATTAAAGGAAACTAACAACTATGAACTAGGTTTACAGAATATGAAATACATTTGGCAACAACATGCACTTTGAGAGTGCAGACAGCCCAGTTTTCATCAATTAAAATATTCTGTAGACATACCCTGATCCGCTCTATTTTCCTGAAAGCTGATCTGTCCAGTCCAGTTGGAAATGCATCTGCTTTGAGTGTCGCAGGATATCCACACATTCTTGCCATCTCTGTCTTGGCATAGCTTTCGTCGGTAAAGTGTGCGGAACAAACGTCCAATTTCTTGCCACTTTCGCATCTTTGGGCCACTGGTGCAACTTGAATCCGTCCCTGTTCGTGTTGTTACACCCTCCGACAACACACCGACGAGGCATGATGTCTCCAAGGTACGGAAAACAGTCGAAAAAACGGAAAATAACAGAGCTGATTTGACTGTGTGTTTGTAATGTGTTTGAGAAAATGGCGGATTGCTTCCCGATGTGACGTCACGTTGTGACGTAATCGCTCCGAGAGCGAATATTAGAAAGGCGTTTAATTCGCCAAAATTCACCCATTTAGAGTTCGGAAATCGGTAAAAAAAATATATGGTCTTTTTTCTGCAACATCAAGGTATATATTGACGCTTACATAGGTCTGGTGATAATGTTCCCCTTTAATGAAACATGAGCATTATTGTATGCAGCAGAGTATATGTTGGATTCATACATTAGATTGTGCTGTTGTCACCAATGTTATGACCAGAGTGTACATGTTACATAACCGTACTTACTTTGCCAATGAGCTCCCTCTCTCTGCTCATGAAGGAGACGCTGTTCTTCACAGACAGATCCAGCCTCCTCTGTGTCGCCTCCTCCAGAGAAAAGTCAAAGTCAAACCTACAGAAAAGGAGAGTTTAGTGAGTCCTACATGTGTCGTGGCGCCTCTTTGACCGTCAATTGATGGCACATTTGACCGTCAATTGATGGCACATTTGTCTCACCTCTCGTTGAATTCTGGGTTGAGGTCTCTCTTCTTGGTGGCGGTTCTCCTCTTGGTGGTCGCTTTCTTGTCGGGCAGCAGGATGAGAGTAACGTAAGGGTCAGCCCCGTCCTTGGAGCATGCTGTCAGGCCTCTGCACACACGTACATGTCATGTTTACTATTTACTGTAATTATAATATCAAGTGACACATAAATATCATGCCACGTGATACCTGCACGCATGGACGGTGATGAAAAGCCTGCTTTCTTCTGTGGAGTACCCAATGGTGAGCTTCACCTGGCCAGATGCACTTGACGTATCACTGGCCCTAAAAGGAAATTAAATGTATGAAATGTAATGTATGTAGTGGCAGGCAATTGATTATCAAATAGACCGGCAGACAGCTGCTATCTTATCTCCGTGGAGAATTAATGACTCACATGGCGAATCTGTGCCTGAGGTCCAGATGGGAGGGATCCCACCTGGGAATGACTGTCTCTCCACTTCCGTCATCCCTGCGGCATACTGCCAACTGAGTGTCCAGGATCTGCAAGGCATATGGACACACATAATAATCAACAACTTTTGCTATGTTATGCTTTAAAGGGCCACACAATAACAAAATGTTTATTTTTGTGTTTGTAGTTTGCACTATATCAGATGTTTCTTTTATTTTCTTGTGTACTGAATAAAACAATTATTAGAAACCCCTCTCTGTATGATGTGGTAAAGTTTTGCACTACTTTCAAATAATACTGTATACATATTGTTAAATAATTAGCAATTCTGATAAAAGATCTTTATCAGCAGCTCTTGTTTTGGATTACACATATAGAGCTTGATTTACTTACACTTTGCGTGTATTAAAACACCTGCAAACTTGATAGTGTCTAAGTCTGTGCGCAGAAGATTGTGTCTCTTAAAGGGGAACTGCACTTTTTGGGGAATTTTGTTCATAATCCTTATGAAAGACATGACAACGGATGGATTCTTTTTAATGCATTCTAAATAATAAATAAACGTAAAGCCAATGGGAGCTCTCACCTGAAAAGAAGATGGCTGAGGATATAATTCGACAAGTAGGGACTGGAACTGGCGAGAACGACACGAAAAGCGCTTGTTCTCTCCCGGTCCCTCACCACATTTCTTCGCGAGGATTATGTGACATTTTTCACCTAAATGAGAAAAATGAACATCCCAGCAGTCGGCATCCTAATGACAGCAGACCTTGTACAGTACGTGATGTTTTATTGTGTTTGTTGGCTCTCAAAAAGTCTGCAGTGAGTAATAATCAGTGATGAAGAAAAAAAAGCCAATTTTGTGATGCGTTTTTTTAATTAATGTGCTGTGTATGCTTAAAATGAACAAAATACGTAAATAATAAATGTTATTATAAATGTGCCTGTTACTACATTACGTGTATACTTACATCATGTATATAAAACCCTAATGGTGTTTGGACATATTTTCAGGGGCTCTATTGGCAGAATTGAACGGCTTCCATAGGCTTCATTGTAAGCGGACATTTGATCGAATGTATTTAATATTTAGAATGCATTAAAAAAAAATCAATACATCCCCATATCTTTCATAATGATTGTGAACGATAGGCAAAAAAAACCGCAGTTGCCCTTTAAATGAGGAAAATAGCGTGCACAATCCATTTAGCCTCTCTGTCCTCATGTATATGCAGATTATTAGAAGACCCACAATACTGGGAGGAGAAGATGCAAATATAATCAATGTGATCAATGTCAAATGTGATCTATCAAGATTAAAACTTTTTTGCTTCTCTGTTTTGCACATCTAAAATGTTTGTGCAAACTAGCACAGGTATGCACAAATGGTTGTGAGAAAGGAGGCGATCTGGCTGCTGATTGACAGAGAGAATATTACATCTGTGTGCTTGTCAACATATTTATACTATCGGAAATAAAAATATTAGACATATTGTTGATTTAGCAATTATATTTTATCATTTTAAAGCTGCTGTATGACTTAAGAGACTGATTGAAACAAATTCAATTAATTTGTTTTGGTTTCTGCTGTTTTTTTAACGGTGTTCAATGGTGTCTTGAAATATGCATTTTCTTGCAACTGGATCATTCCAGATGCACCTTCAGCGTGCTAAAAATAGGTTACGTTGTCTAGATCACACTTCAAAAGATGGTTCATAATATATTTGTGAGCTACATGTCAACAACATTACAAAACACCACAGGTTGGAAACTATTCTGCAATAAATGTGGATGGAAAATTGTGTTTTTTTAGTCACAGCTGGTATAAATCCTCATTTAAATAGGGTGGTCTGCACCACGTTATGCTTGTTATCAATTGCACATGCAGTAGATCACCCGCAACACGCCCACTAATAGTAAACACAATTTTATAGTTTGCACGCACTATTTAGCACTTTTTATTTGGGATATCAGAAGATCAGGCCCACAGTGTAATAATTCTGTATGTTCATTTTAATATGCTCCTTTAAGTGATTGTTCATACTAGCATCTATGAAGTAACTATTAATACGTACAATATTGATTTCGATAGCATAAGATAAAAACAAATGGTGGCGTTGACATCCCTTTTAACGTTCATCCCTGCTTGGATATGCAAATATGCTGACCCTTGCCTTGTGTAGGTCAAACCTTCCAGCGTTAAATTATACAGCAAAAATAAGTATCTCATAACAACATTAATAATAATAATAATAACTGGGATTTATATAGCGCTTTTCTAAGTACCCAAAGTCGCTTTACATGTAGAACCCATCAATAATTCACACCTGGTGGTGGTAAGCTACTTTCATAGCCACAGCTGCCCTGGGGTAGACTGACGGAAGCGTGGCTGCAATTTGCGCCGACGGCCCCTCCGACCAACACCTATCATTCAATTCACCGGTGTGAGCAGCACCGGGGGCAAAGGGTGAAGTGTCCCGCCCAAGGACACAACGGCAGCGATTTTTTTTTTTTTTTTTTGGATGGTAAGAGGCGGCATTAGGTGCTGTGCGTATTTAACAGACTAAATATGCAGGCGGCACCTTGAGTGTCACCCTCAATAGGATCTGGCTCTCTGGCAGAGCTCCGTCCAGGGCGAGCCACCGGTCCAGCACCAAGTTCGGCTCAGCCATCACTTCCCTGAGGGGGAGAGTCAAGGACCCAAGAACCTGACCCCAGCTGTGGGACAGCTGGTGGAAGATACACATGCTTAGTTACGCTTCGACTGAATTACGCCATGTCTGTGCACCGTCACTCTGACTCTCACTTTCACTGTGAGCGTTTCATCTCTGGGATCTCGAACCAAGTAATGAAACGCTTCATCCCATCTCGGAGATGTGGATCGCTCGCAGACCTGATGGACAACAAGTTGATGGACATCAGTGGTCGAGTAGTGCGAGTCAAACATCTTTGCCTTACCTTAGTTTTGTGTGAGACATTTTTTAAGATAACCTCTGCTCCAACTTTGGGCTCCTTTCCATTTTTCTTCAACTGGAATCAACAATAAACGCCTAGATGTAGTTTTTTATTGGTCATGTGATAAGAGATGGGATCTTACCGATATGCCATGAGCACGCTCGGCATACACGAAGAGCACAGCTGCGGAAGGAAGAACTTTGTTTTGGAAGGACTGCTGGGATTGGTACTGCAGGATCTGTAGGAGCAGTAAAATGAGTTTTAATTAGAAGATCAGGAACGTAAATGCTATCAAATTATTATTATTTTAATCAGATTAAACACACTTTTGAAATTGGATTATTTAAGATTAATCACAGGTTATTACTCGCTTGCGTAATTTAAATTATTTAAAAAAAAAACTTATATGGACATGTTATACAAAAACATTTTATTTTAATTTTTTTAATTGAATACATGTCATTTATTTTCTCAAAACGTGCTAACAGTTTTGGCTAAAGTATCTTCAGGTTTTATTTTGAAGTTTAATTTGCCAGTGAGTACACCCATCCGAGTCTCCTCACTCATCTTTGGACTGACGTATGCATTGACCTGATCACTGACCGTATAACAACCGATGCCGCATTTCAAGTCACCATCCGCGGTTAGGGTGGTCAAAATAAAATTGCGTGATTAATCTGCATATAAAAATAATAAATGCGATCATTTTTCGTGCTTAATCACATGAGTTAACTTGTTATTTTTGAAATGCTCACTAACAAAGATTTTGACAGATTTGTGAACAACAATTGAGAGGAATAGGTATTTTGTGTGTATAGTAAAAGTAAAAGTCAACTCATGAAAAATAGGAGCAAAAACAAAAGTGTTGCATTTAGCGAGTAGTATAGTGATGACATAATAGCAACGTGTGCACAGGTTCTGGCATTTTTGCATTACTTTGAGCTGCATGAACTTGCCACATTTTGAAGAAAAAAGTCCTTACGAGCCACAGAAACATAGTAATGAATGATGATGCAGAAAGCAAACCTGCTCCATCCTCATTAGGTCAGACGCCCTGGGCAACCATTCTAGCAACAGGTGAACTCGGCCTGACTTGACATCGTTCAAAGTGTACCACTGTAACAAAAGCATTGTATGAATGGTCAAGATTCAGACAAAACGTGATTCGAATAAACATTCCACACACCGTATCGATGAATTGTGCGCTGATGATATCCCGCAAGCTCAGCTTGAATCTGCAAAAACAGGTTTGATTTACTAGTGTTAGGGCGTTATCAGAAAGGAAGTGAGGATGCACCTTCCCAGGAAGTCGTCTTGATCGATGTCCTTGTCAAACAATTCAAATTGGATCTCTTGACCAGGAAGTTGAGTCAAAATCACCTACAAATCACATGACTTTTGTGTAACATTTGATGATACACAATGTTTGTGTCAGAAAACAGGGTAAAACCTCATAAAGCTCATTCCAAATTGGATTGAGGTTCTCTTTGATGGTGTGGCTGCGGAAGGTGATGCCAGCCACACGGATCTTGACGTAAGGGTCACTCTTTCCTTTGACCATGCCCCCCATGAAGTTGTCCTTAGCGATCAGGTTTTGGGCCTCCAACAGATGAATTCGCAACACTCCCTGCAAAATGAAAATAGGAATTGCATTTTGCCAATGGTTGCAATTATTATATTTTTTTTAATTTTTTACCTCAGATGCAAACTCAGGGTCGGGTGTGGTGTGCTGCGGCCGTGAGGGTGGAGGTTTAGATAACCCACCAGAACCCATCGGGTTGAGCTCTGCTGTGATCCCCCCTTGACCCGGGCCTAACTCTGAGGCTAATGGGCGAGGAGAGGGTGTGGTGGGTGTGGCATCGTCACTTAGCCATAAAACCTAGAGAAAAACATTTGAATTATTTCGTTACCATTATTGTCCCATCACTAATATTTGAGTTACTTGTTACTAACGTATACAGTTGTTAATATTATTAGAGTGGTACCTCAACTTAAAAGTGCCCCAATGTGAGAGTGTGATAAGAGCTGTTTCTCAGATAATTGTTACGTTTAAAGTTGCAAGCAAAAAATGTAGTTTCAAACATCTCGCCATTAGTTGGCGTAGCAAATGTCACAGTGAACCCTGTAACATCCGCCCAAAACATCTGGTTTTACTCACTAGCATTAGCATTGTTTTTCTAAGCATGTGATGGAAGAAAGTGAGTGTGAAGGACAGTGCTCAGAAGAAGTGGACGATAGTCATTAAATTATAGAATAAAATCCTCAAACACATGACCGAGGGTGTCGCCAAGTTGGCGAAGCAATTCGAGCGTATCACTGCTAGTCTGCACCGTACTGAAGCAGAATGAGTCTAACACCAGCCACAATTGTTCAAGTAATATCTAAACGGCAAATATTTAACAATGAAAATACGGAGAAGCTGCTGATGGTGTGTTTGAAGGAACAGAAGCTGGAATGAGATACCAAAGAAGGTTAATGCTGTACATTACATTCATTCTTAAAACTACTGTAGATGTTCTATTTTATTGTTTTTATTCAATGTTTTTTTTATTTTTATTGAAAATTATTTTTTTTGTTTTAAAAGGCATTATACATGTTAAAATTGCACTGTTTTGGGGGAGCAGGGCAACCACCAATTGATTTCAATTAATTTAAAGGGGAACTGCACTTTTTTGGATTTTTGCCTACCGTTCACAATCTTTATGAAAGACAAAAGTTGTTTTGTGTTTTTTTTGCTTTTTAACATATGAAAATTGTCTCGTTCTTGGTGGCTAGCAATGCAGCTAATGCGAGCAAACAGTTCTACCACTAAATATTTTTTAAAATGCTATCAAAACCCGTCAACAATAATTCATTTGTTTCGTTCCGTAACCTGTATAATAACCAAACTGTAGCGACATTGTTATTGTAAGAGTGAACACTGAGTAATTATTTTTCTAGCGTAGTAACACATTAGCCGTAGAAGCTAACTACGGAGAGACATACGTAAACTTTTACGTCAACACAAAATGCGTTTGAGTTTTAATGCACAACACAATCTATACACTATATTGTCAAACTCAGTTTGTGCTCTACTTAAAAAAGTAACTGCAAAAATGTACTGAGCCTTTAATTGCTCTCTTTGTCATAGTTGATCTTCTGAAATATATATATTAATGTATATGTATATATATGTACGTATGTATGTGTATATATGTATATATATATATATCCATCCATCCATTTTCTACCGCATGTCCGGTTAGGGGTCGCAGGGGTGCTGGAGCCTATCTCAGCTGCATTCGGGCAAAATATATATTTATATACATATTAGGGGTGTGGGGAAAAATCGATTTGAATTCGAATTGCGATTCTCATGTTGTGCGATTCAGAATCGATTCTCATTTTTAAAATATCGATTTTTTTTTTTTTTTTTAATTCATTTTTACATTTTGTTTTATTTTATTTTATTTATTTATTTAATTAATCAATCCAACAAAACAATACACAGCAATACCATAATAATGCAATCCAATTCCAAAACCAAACCCGACCCTGCAACACTCAAAACTGCAATAAACGGAGCAATTGAGAGGAGACACAAACACGACACAGAACAAACCAAAAGTAGTGAAACAAAAATTAATATTATCAACAACAGTATCAATATTAGTTACAATTTCAACATAGCACCGATTAATAATCCCTCATTGACATTATCATTAGACATTTATAAAAAAAAATGAAAAAATTAACAATAGTGTCACAGTGGCTTACACTTGCATCGCATCTCATAAGCTTGACAACACACTGTGTCCAATATTTTCACAAAGATAAAATAAGTCATATTTTTGGTTCATTTAATAGTTAAAACAAATAGTTGTTAAAACATTGTCCTTTACAATTATAAAAGCTTTTTACAAAAATCTACTACTCTGCTTGCATGTCAGCAGACTGGGATAGATCCTGACATATGTATTGAATGAATAGAGAATCATTTTCAATCGGGAAAAAAATCGTTTTTGAATCGAGAATCGTGTTGAATTGAAAAAAAAACAAAAAAAGATTTTGAATCGAATCGTGACTCCAAGAATCGATATTGAATCGAATCGTGGGACACCCAAAGATTCACAGCCCTAATATATATATATATATATATATATATATATATATATATGTATGTATGTGTGGGAAAAAATCACAAGACTATTTCATCTCTACAGGCCTGTTTCATGAGGGGGGGTTCCCTCAATCATCAGGAGATTTTAATGGGATCATTCACATACCATGGTTTGTATAGGGCACAGAGTGGGTGGGTACAGGCTGGCGTAGGGGCGTGGTGATTGGCTCATGTGTTACCTAGGAGGTGTTTCCGTCTGTTGCGGCATGCTGTTACAATTTCGCTGCGCTTGTTGAGGGATGACAGGTCTGGACGGTAAATAATAAACAGTTTCTCTTTCAAGCATAGTTTGCATCTTTTATTACCACTATTGTAAGGTGTGCTGGATGCAAGAATTTGCCATGTTATTGAATATTCAACATTATTGTCTTTGAGGTCCCAAATGTGTTTGCTGAGTTCTGTGGTATTCCGCAGGTTTTGGTTCCTGAAAGAAGAATGGTTGGTAGATGTTATTTCTCAGGTTGAGAGTGACGTCAAGGAAGTTGACGGTTTGCTTGTTGGCTTCAATCGTGATCCGTAGGCCGTTCTCTTTGACATTGAGGACAGGGTGGACGCCACAGCCAACAAGGAAGCCTTCATCACATTGAAGGACCACAAACCCAACTTCGCAAATAACCCAACATGCCGACTAATAAACCCAACTAAATCTGAAATAGGAAAAATCAGCAAAATAATCCTGGACAGAGTCAACACAAAAATCAAGGACAAAACACCACTCAACCAATGGAGAAATACAGCAGCAGTAATCAAATGGTTCAACAACATCCAAGACAAACAACAGCACAACTTTATCTCCTTTGATATCGAAGAATTTTATCCTTCCATCACGCAAGACCTACTGACTCAAGCACTAGACTTCGCCTCAGACTACGACTCAATCACAGGCAACGAAAGAAACATCATCATCCACGCAAAAAAACTCCATTCTCATCCACAACAGTACACCATGGCAAAAAAAGAACAATGCAATATTTGACGTCACTATGGGAAGTTTTGACGGAGCAGAAACGTGTGAACTCGTTGGGAGTTTCCTCCTCTCCCAGCTCGCTAGCCTCAATCTGAACTTTGGTATTTACCGTGATGACGGACTGGCAGTGTGCCGCGCCTCGCCAAGGAGCAGCGAGAATACCAAGAAGCGCATATGCCAAATTTTCAAAGAGAACGGCCTACGGATCACGATTGAAGCCAACAAGCAAACCGTCAACCTCCTTGACGTCACTTTCAACCTGAGAAATAACAGCTACCAACCATTCACGAAACCCAACACAACACTCCAATACGTGCACCATGACAGCAACCACCCACCCACCACCACGAAAAGAATACCTACCGGAATTAATAAAAGGCTATCGATGCTGTCATCTAGCAAAGCTGAATTTGACCAAGCAACCCCCCCGTACCAAAAAGCCCTTGATGAAAGCGGATACAATTTCACCCTCACCTATGAACCCACGCCAGGAAACCAACCAAAAAAGAACAGAAAACGAAACGACATCATCTGGTACAACCCCCCATACAGCAAAAACGTCTCAACTAACATTGGACACAAATTCCTCAATCTGATTGACAAACACTTTCCCAAAGACAACACCCTAAGAAAAGTATTCAACAAGAACAACATTAAATTGAGCTACAGCTGTATGAACAATATACGACAAATTATCTCAAACCACAACAAAACAATTGCAAATGAGCCGTCGGCCCCCGGACAGAGCGACTCCAAAACCAACAAAGGCTGCAACTGTCGAAAGAAACCTGATTGCCCTCTCAACGGGGGGTGCTTACAAACATCAGTTGTCTACCAATCTAAGGTAACACGCAAGGACATTAACACATCCGACACATATGTAGGATTAACCGAGGGAGAGTTCAAAACCAGATGGAACAATCACAAGGCTTCTTTCAGGAACCAAAACCTGCGGAATACCACAGAACTCAGCAAACACATTTGGGACCTCAAAGACAATAATGTTGAATATTCAATAACATGGCAAATTCTTGCATCCAGCACACCTTACAATAGTGGTAATAAAAGATGCAACCTATGCTTGAAAGAGAAACTGTTTATTATTTACCGTCCAGACCTGTCATCCCTCAACAAGCGCAGCGAAATTGTAACAGCATGCCGCCACAGACGGAAACACCTCCTAGGTAACACATGAGCCAATCACCACGCCCCTACGCCAGCCTGTACCCACCCACTCTGTGCCCTATATAAACCATGGTATGTGAATGATCCCATTAAAATCTCCTGATGATTGAGGGAACCCCCCCTCATGAAACAGGCCTGTAGAGATGAAATAGTCTTGTGATTTTTTCCCACACATACATATATTGCGCTCTACTACGGTATCGAGCACTATTTTTTGGATAACCTTATTAAGACATATATATATATATATATATATATATATATATATATATATATATATATATATATATATATATATATATATATATATATATATATATATATATATATATGTATATATATATATATATATATATATATATATATATATATATATATATATATACATACATACATACAAATATATACATATGTATGTATATATAGACAGTCAAAAATAAAAATATTATACATCGCTACTTAACAGAGTTATTTTCTAATTTTATAGCTGCTGGATTACTTAAACGGGTCATAGTATGATTTTTTTTATACATTTAAAACACTTCCTTGGGGTCTCACAACATGTAACGGTGGTTCTTTGATCAAGATTTTAACAGAAAATAATTGAGATGGAGATATCCCCTGACGTTACCAATTGGAAAAAAGTCCCAAATGGGGCAAATTCCAAACAGATCATTTGGATTAAGTATGAAGGAAGGCAAGATAGTTTTATAAATATTTTTGCAATGCCTCTATGGTTTGAGTTTTCGGGACTTATACAGATCCCAAATATACAAAACCAGGTTCCAATAGATAAGAAAAGTTGGTTTTGCATAATAGGTCCACTTTAAGGGACTGATTAAAACAAGTTCCATTGATTTGTTTTGCTGGCATATTTCTAAAATGCTGTTTTTTTCATATATAGAAGGAAAACTTCTTGCAATATGTATTTTCTTAAACCAGGAACATTCCAGCGCAAGCCCGCAGTTAGTATCAGCATCTCCTGGGGCGCATCTTCAGTGCGCTAAAAAAGTGGATTTCGTTGGAGATGCACTGCAGGCCTGCTTCTAAAATGCCCATAAAAAGTGGTACATGTCTGCTGCATATTTTAAAACATAGCAAAACGCCACAGGTAGGAGCATGATAACATAAATGTGCAGTAAATGAGTGTGTCGATGTTGAAAGCCGCGTAGTACACGCAAAGTCCTTATTTAAATAAGGCGGTTTGCACAAGTTTTGTACTTTGTATCAATTGAACATGCAGTCTTGGTAGATCATTAGTAGATCAAAAGTGTTTATAAGGACTACAAACCCGTAGAACAATTTTGATGGCGATGCGGCTAGCAGAACCAGAATTCTCTAACTGGAACCACTGGTCCATGGTGAGTTCAGGGGTCCCCAGAAGGCGAGCAAGAGGGATGGTCAGGCTACCCAGGGAAAGAGATCGGTCATCATCCTTCACCTGATTGACACACACAGCAAGAACAGGAGGGGGAGAGGAAAACAATCCTTATGCTCCAAATTGAAAAAGCTAACAAAAACATGTTTTAAAAATCAAATCTCTTACTTGAATGTCAATGTCTTGTTTGCGAGGATCCTGAATGAAGAAGGTAAAGGCATCCTCCCACACTGGGTTGTTGGTCCCATAACAAGTCTGCAAAATCACTTTGTTAGCTAACAGTTTTATTTATTGCAAGGATAAATAGTTACTATTACCTTGCTTTCTCTGGTGGTATCCTGAATGGAAATTTGCGCCATAGGGCTTGGGTCCTTATTGGCTTTTCTCATCTACAACATAATAACATAAATTAGCGCTGTCAAACGATACATTTTTTTAATCAAATAAATCATACTTGTGAATTTTGGTTCATCATGATAAATCACAGTAAATTATTCGCTTGCATAAATTAAATCATTTCATTCATATGTATGTTCATAATATTTGGACAAATATGCAATTTTGTTGTCAGAATGTCATACAGGAACTTGAATGTACATCAACAACAGTTTTGTTTTAAGTGCCAGTTTATTTTGAAGGGAAATTTGCCAGCGAGCACAGCAGTCGGAGTATCTTCAGTAATTTTTTTAACCGGTGTATGGGGATGCAACAATTATAGATTTTTACTGTACAAATATAGTCCGAGTAATAATCACGGTTTTCTCGATCATCAGGCATCGATTATTTCACAACAAAAAATGTATAAAACCACGTAGATGTTCATTAGGGGCTCATAGAGTGGCCGTCTTGTGACCGGACGGTTACCGGTTCAATGCCAGCCCAGCGAGTTCATGTTGAGGTGTCCTTGAGCAAGACACTGAACCTTTAACTGCTCCTAACGGATTGTGGTTAGTATCTTGCATGGCAGCTTCCGCCATCAGTATTCCACAATTCCTCGGTTCTTAATGACAATAAAAACGCTATTCAATTAGAGATTTTGATGATTTATTTATTGCTGTCGGATATAAAGGTAATCAAATAATAGCTTTATAATAACAGTACAAAATAATAAATATAAACAACAATTATTATTAATATAATACATTAAAAATGAATAATTGTATAATTAATATACGACTAAGATTAACTTTATTGATCCCCCGGCGGTGAATGTTACTCATGTGGGTAATAAACTCAAGCGTAATTATCATCTGCGATGAGGTGGCGACTTGTCCAGGGTGTACCCTGCCTTCCACCCGAATGCAGCTGAGATAGGCTCCAGCACCCCCCGTGACCCCGAAAGGGACAAGCGCAGAGAATGGATAGATGGGGATGGATGTTATTGTCGTCAACTGTCATCCATGTCTATTTATTCACTTTCAAAAATTGTATGCTGTGATAATAACAATAATAAATAACTGGAATGCACATAATTAGATCCCATGGTATGGTGTTATTATATAAGTTGTGTTATGTTAGTGTTCTTCACATGCTACATTTACTTACAATTCCAATAGTTTATTCAACACAGACAGGAAGGAGCAATCTCTAACGTTAAATGGTCACTTAATGAAGCCCTTACCTGTTGCTGTTTGTTTACACCAGAGGTCCCCAAACTACGGCCTGCGGGCCGAATCCGGCCCCCAGCATCCAAAATCCAGCCCACAGGAAGTCCCAAGTAATTCTTTCAATTTATTTTTTTAATCTTTCCTTTCTAATCCATTTTCTACCGCTTGTTACTCTTGGTGTCTCCTAGCCGCTCAGGCAAATCAAATTGTCTAAAAATGAATTTTCCCATCGATAACGTGACAATGTTAAATGTTGATGAACATCAATGTTAATTGATGTTAAATGACAAAACGGATTATAAAGACAATGTATATATATATATATATATATATATATATATATAAAATAAAACATTTGGCCGGGGGCCAGGCTGTATATATATATATATATATATATATATATATATATATATATATATATATATATATATATCTTAAGTGCTGGTATATATATATATATATATATATATATTAAATTGAAGCGTGTCACCTACAATCAGTAGTTTAGCGTTGAGTCCGTTCAGTGTAAACCAGGGGTCCCCAAACTTTTTGACTCAGGGGCCGCATTGAGTTAAAAAAATTTGGCCGGGGGCCAGGCTGTATATATATATATATATATATATATATATATATATATATATATATATATATATATATATATATATATATATATATAGAACAAGGCTGTATATGTATATATATATATATATACATATATATATATATATATATATATATATATATATATATATATATATATATATATATATATATATACAGCCTGGCCCCCGGTCAAATTTTTTTAACCCAATGCGGCCCCTGAGTCAAAAAGTTTGGGGACCCCTGGTTTACACTGAACGGACTCAACGCTAAACTACTGATTGTAGGTGACACGCTTCAATTTAACTCAATAACGCAACTTTCATTTAGCAGATTTTCCAAATGGGTGAGCCATCGTTTGCAATGAATCCCTGGTCATTTTTAAGAAACAGTTTGCTGCTTTGTCCTGCTGCCATTTTTAAGCTAATGTAGCATACTCGCATGTCTTTCAATAGGTGCATAAAAGCATGTGTACCGATGGTGTAACTTTGTTTTTGTTCGGCACCAGCATCATATCTGTTTATAGCGAGTGAGGAGGACTGAAACACACGATCGAGTGGAGTCTTTGCCATCAAATAACCTTGACGTTTTCAATCACGGTTACCGTATGCATTGACCTGATCACTGACCATATAACAACTTGATCCGTCTTTAAGGTAACCATAATGGTTAAGCTAAAGGAGTGGTCAAAATAAATTGTGTGATTAATCCAACTATATGATTAGGATATTTAAGTATAAATGATGTAAATACAGTATATTCTGCTTACAGGGAGCTCATCAGCCTGATCGAGGTAGATGGCCAAAATGGCGGCAGATGGAGGATCGGCGGTCTTAGTGGTCAAGTTCTGGTTTCTCTGGATCACCTGTGAGCAGAGATGATCCATATTTCTACTTGTGATTATTTTAGCAGAATTTGTTCTTGACAGCATAGAACAAAATGACAAATAGGATAATCATTATAATGTCTTCATTGACTCGCCTCAGTCAGCCGGTCAGCAGAGGACAGCAGAGAAAGCCACTCCAGGCGGAGGTGGACTCTACCGGATGGGACGTCCTTCAGATTGAACCACTGTACACAAAAACACATTTTCCCCTTCTTTATCACATATTTCAATCCCAAAGGGGGTGGAAGGAATGAAGTTGCAGAGATCAAAGTTGGTCACAAGGAGTCACATGCGAGCCCAGTCTGTTGTCACATGCTAACAGGATTACAACAGTCAGCTTTAGTTTGTGCTTAATCGTTTGAGTAAGAGGTGGAACAGAAACAAACCTTGATATTGTTTGCTGTGACAAAGCACAGTAGCGTACTTACATCATCCACCACTCTAGCTTGTTTGACAATATGAAGATCCACCTTCAGCCTGAAAAAGAGACGGAAGAAGTGCAATGAAATCTTCATTGTCTTGCAGAATTGTGTTTTAACATGGTGGCGTGATGCGTGAGATGCACAAATAACAACATGAGAACAAGTAAACTACCTGCCCAGGAAATCGTCCTGGTCTGGGTCTTTGTCAAATACTTCCACTTCCAACTCCTGACCAGGTACTTCATGGACAATCACCTGACATACGCATAAGTGAACAACAAACATAGCAAATATACAAATAGACTGTATATAGAGCCACGTACGACACAATATGACAACACAATCACAATGGGAAGAAAGGATTTCACTGTATTGTGCTCAAGAGGTTGAGTATTTAAGATCGTCTTGGGATCTGTTTTGGTTTGACTTTCAAATGTGTGCCTCCCCCCCAAAAGAAAAAAAGAGAGCAAAGTTTCTGAAAGATTTGCTTATCACACAAGTTGCAGCTTCCTGCTTCCTAAGAATGCAGAGTACAAGATGCAATCGTCACACAACGTTCAAGTCAGTGAGCAAAGTGTTCCATCTCAGACACGTACTGCATCACGGAAAAGTCAAAAGGATGCAAGGGCCATTTTGTTATTTTTCATTTTCAAAACCAATACAGTATATAGATTTTTTTCTAAAGAAAACACAAAGCCTGCATTTGGGTTATTAGCGTCGACATCTCAAGTTTTTCTCGTTACATTACACATGTTTTTATGTTTTTTTTTAGTGTTAGTTTTAGAATGCGCTTGTGCAATTCACTTTGAACTCCCCTGCATGGAATAAACTATTACTGTTAACTTGGTTGTTACAGTAACACCATACATTGTCATTCGATAGACAAGGGGCAGTACTCCAGGCAGTCCAGCAGGGAAAGCTGTGTTGAATTATATATATTTTTTTTTCTAAGACACATTATTCCATCAGTGCAGAGTCTATACTACTTGTCCTCATTAGGGTTGCAGGTGAGCTGGAGCCTATTTCAGTTGATTTTGGGCAAGAGGCAGAGTAGTCACAGGTGAAATTCAGAGCACAAATAAACCAAGGGTGTCTCGATCCGATATTGATATCAGTCCGATAGAAAAAAAAACATGTATTGGATTATATCTGATCTTTTCTTGTATTTTTGTGAAATCATTTACAAAGGGTAAACATGGGAGGCTATAGGGTAGTCAAAGCTAGTAGCAGTTACACAACAGATAAGCACACAATAGCATATAAGCTAGACAAATTACTGTATTTAAAAAGTGTTCTTAATTGAACAATATTGCAGTCTAAATAAAACATGACATTTGTCAATATAAACAAGTATCAAATAACTACAGTTACATATTATTTAAAGCAGAAGCTTATTAGGAGTGTCCAGTAACAAACGTGCCTGCATCATTCAACTTACTGTCGTGAGCTTTACCTGATTAATTATTGTGACTACGAGATGTCGCTAAAAAAACAACTCCACTTCAACTTAAAGACAGTATAACTCTATTCCAGATGGTTTATAATAAATAGGTTAGTGTTTTTCATACTCACTGTTGTTTTATGTTGGAATAATTTCCCTTGATCAATCCTTTTCTAACATTCCACACTACAATTGTATGATTTGTGCTGACATCGCAATCCTCCAATAGGAGGATTGCATCGTATCGGAAGTGAAAAAGTTGTCTCGTAACAGTAATATTTTTAGGATGCTGGAGGAAGCTGCAGTACCTGGAGAAAACCTACACGAGTTGGGAAAACATTTAAATTTAAAGACCGTAGATCTCCCAACAGATAATGTGGATGAATAAATCTGTCTAAGCATACATTTAGTGCTGATTTTGGAATCTTTTGTCTTAATGTGTGTCTGATTTCTGTTCCTGCCGACTATGCCCGACCTTACTCTGCTTTATGTTGCCAAGAAAACAACACACAGTACAAGGTCAATTTAGGAACACCTCACTCTGTGAACTTTTCGATTTACAAACTATTAGATCGAGCCAAGTATGCTTCTGTGTGTGAACCATGTTTCTGTGTACGAACTCTTCAGTCATTTATTTTGTGCTTGCTCGCATTGAAGAGATTGACAAAGATGGCTTCGGACCACAGCAAGATTGTATTTGTGATGAGAACGGACCTTTTTGTAAAAAGATGCCAAAGCGGACTTATATCACAGCGGAGGGAAAGACACAATATTTCGTTCAGCGATGTCTCTTCCAAGAGCGTGCACACACACACACACACGCATGAACGCACGCACACACACACACACACACACACACACACACACACACACACACACACACACACACACACACACACACACACACACACACACACACACACACACACACACACACACACAATCACACACACACACAGACAGACATCAAACCACCTCCTTTGTCTCCTCTCGTCATGTTGCTGTGTTCACGGCATTTTCACACCGGTAAGTTAGAATCAAAGCCTGTTTTATTAAGTTAGACACATAGCATTTAGAGGTGGCGACTTGTCCAGGGTGTACCCCACCTTCCGCCTGAATGCAGCTGAGATAGGCTCCAGTGACCCCAAAAGGGACAAGCGGTAGAAAATGGATGGATGGATGGACGTAGCATTTAGTAGGATGATAGCGTTAGCTAAAATAAGATAAGATAGCTGTGGGTTACGAACAATGTACAGTATTTGGGAAAAAAGCAATACACCTAGTCATAGGTCAATAACTGAGAATACTTTAAATATTTACCACATCAATGCACAGTGTATTTCAGACTTGAAATATATTTAGTTTGAAACACATTCCTCCAGGGGACAACACAGTGACAAGTCATGTTGCATTACTTCTGAAAGGACAACAATCTTCTCTTTCTGATGTAAACGCCCAAAGTCTTGCACACACCCAAAGTCAGTTTGTCCGTGAGCCTTTACCGAATTTGCGTTCCAAAATATTTGGCCTGTATATAAATTGACTGTGTTGACAATCGAGATACAGGACATGTTCGGCAGATTGCTCAAATTTTGTCTGCTGGATGTGCTCGTATGGATCAATTCCACCAATTTTACTTATCTTTAAAGGTGGCAAGCCTCTGCAACAGGGTCCAGGTTTGTTTCGATACAGTCCCTTGATTTTTTTTATTTCGTATAATCCATTTTAATCTAGTTTGTTGGTGCTTCACACAATACCGCTGGTTTAGTGCAGTCATGTAAACAAAAACTTCGTCCAGCAACAAAGGTTACCCAGGCCCACAATGCATTGTGAAATCACGTGCCCTTTCGAGCCCGAAACAAACTTTTCGATTTAAGAACCCTGTTCAGAAACCAGATAAGTTTGTAGATCGAGGTTACACTGTAGTGTGTAACACAAATTATTTCTATCAACAACACAATGTTTATTTACATTAATCTGTCAACTTGGCAGCTTAAGTTATTCTCTCAGTCGTAATGTTAATCATAGCGACCCCTGCTCCCATCCACACTCACCTCATACATCTCCCTCCACTGCGGGTTCAGATTGCTGTCCACGTGATGCGAGGTAAAGATCTGCGTTCCCACGCGAAGCACAGCGTACGGGTCAGACTTGCCATCAATCAGACCCTTGATGACGGTGTCCTTGGCGGTCAAATCTTCGGCTTCCAGCAGGTGAATACGCACGACTCCCTATGATATATGCAGAAAGACATTGATTTAAGTGGGCTGTGAGACGTTTAGGTGATGCATTTGCTGCCAATGTGTATTCTACAGTTCCCAGGCCATAAATTTACAGAGACAGTTACCCTTGGGAGAGGGGAGCGGAGCTGCGCAACCTGCAGGTCGGCCACCAGGGGGATGGTGAGACGGTTGGGGAGGACCAGTTGGGAGGCTATTGCATCCATTATCATAGTGTCCGACATGGCACTGCAATGAATGCAAGGATGATGGGGACACACAAGACAAACAGAAAGCGGCTACTGCTGACAATGAGAACATAAATAACACACCCAACACCCATTGGCTGTCATGTTGTGGGAATACGTTTTAAAACATGACGAATTGCCATTGTCAGAGGAATGACACCCATGACAACATCTAAACTTATTTTTACTAGAACATTGAAGAATCACTTCATTTTTTACTGAAGCTGTTTCTCCATCGTTTACATTCTGACAATGAATAATGACTTTTAAAAATGACATGTTTAATAAATACAAAAACACAAAGCAGTAGTTCACAAAAGTGAGTACACCCCACAGCTTGTATAGCAATATAGATTTTCTATCCACTGAAAATGTCATCTTCGTGAACCGCAGCTCCCCTGTACTGAAGGCACTCATGCACCCCCAGAACATGGTACAACCACCACCATGCTTGACTTCAATGAATATACTATCATATTAGTATGCACTTGTGTTGCCAGCAATTTACACTAGGATGGCTTGTCTGTCATGATCTGGCAGCTCTGTCTGCTTTGTGTTGCAGTGCCTGATTTTCGGGCTACAAGGCGGAGCCACCTCCGCACACACCTGATACCCATTTCCTCTTGACTACTTAAGAGCTCCAGTCCATTCACTCAGCGCCAGTCGATAGGAATCTATGGTTCACCCATCTAGTCGTGTTCATGTACTCTGCTGTGGCTCCGCTCAAGGTCCTCGTTCCTGTGGCTCTGACCTGGCGTGGCCATGTAGTGTTTATTTATTCCTCTCCAAACTTTTGTGTACAATTTCTGTTTTCTCCACACATTTTGTGTGCATCCCAAGTTATTTTTCTCACTTCTTTTTGAGTGCACTTTTTGTTAGTATCTTAATTGTTTCGTCTCTGCATTGGGGTCCTACTCCAGCGAAGGCCGATCGTGACATTGTCAGTTTACAGAAAATCTATACTGCTATACAAGCTATACACTGACTACTCCAAAGTATATTCAAGTTTCAGATCCACATTATTGCCACTTTAGAAGAAATGTACGGTATGTACTCACTTTTGTACTACTGTAATTCTGTATTTTTCTTGTTATTAAACAAACAGGAACTGGGATTCTGGCACCAAAATACAGCGACTAACATATTCACTTGAATATGTCGCATTGTATACACCCTAATCCAATGATACTCAATACAAAAACTTTTATGAAAAAATACGCCTTCACAAATATAGTAATAATGCTCAGAGAGGTATGCACTAACCAATATTTGTTATTGTGGTTGTAATTTGGACTGCAGCTATCAATTATTAAATCTAATGTAATCTAAATGGTTGAACAGTATTTAGTGCTCTTGCTTTACAATAAGAAGGTCCTGGGTTCGATTTACCAGGCTCGGGGTCTTTCTGTGTGGAGTTTGCATGTTCTCCCCGTGACTGCGTGGGTTCCCTCCGGGTACTCCGGCTTCCTCCCACCTCCAAAGACATAGATTGATTGGCAACACTAAATTGGCCCTGGTGTGTGAATGTGAATGTTAATGTTGTCTGTTACCATCAATTGATTAACGTGGACCCCGACTTAAACATGTTGAAAAACGTATTCGGGTGTTACCATTTAGTGGTCAATTGTACAGAATATGTACTGTACTGTGCAATCTACTAATAAAAGTTTCAATCAATCAATCAAAGTCTGTCTTTGCCCCCCCCCCCCCCCCCCCCCCCACACACACACACACACACACACACACACACACACACACCACCACCACCACTCTCATGTGCGCTCTATTGCAGTGGTGAAAGTTACGTGCACTCCATGCGGTCAAATTTGATCTATTTTTATTAGTGACACTCATTAAATTATTAATCAAAGCGACTGAAGATAAATCCAAAGTGTTTTCTCATCGAATTAATCGATTAACCGTCGCATTATTGAACAGTGTTTGTAAAGACATGTTTGCATTCGGACTAATTTTATTGTGCATCTTGTGTTGTGCCTTCTTATGTAGCATACTTACAAAGATCAGTAATCCACCATTATACATCACAATATAGACAATACAATACAATTAAAGCCAAAATAACTGATCCGGGAAGATCATTATCAACTCACTTTAGTCCAGGGATATCCAACAAGTTGGTCAGACCAGTCCAGTTAATGTCCAGTTTCTATCACACAGTTCAAAGTGAGAGATGCGGCACAGTAATTAGAAGAAATAATATGGAGTTCAACTTACAGGTCGGCGGATGAAGAACATGGTGATGGCCCCAACCAGCGGAACGTCTCCAATCAGAGGCTCGAGGATCACACGCAGCTTCCCATTGAGCTATAGAGTTTATTATGTATGTAAGTGTACTGTACATCTGTCAAATATCTGTCATTATCTTCATACCTGAATCCCTTTAACCCCAGCTTTGCAAAAGTACTTCTTGATTTCTACGTTGATCTCGACATCGCCGGCATAGCTGCAGGAAGAGGCATGTTTATTTAAGCAAAGTGGCTGTTATGATGAGTTTGTGATGAAAACCTGTTTTGAGTTAAGTAAACATACTGTACACGGACACACTCTCAAAATGCCTAACCTGACTGGTTTCTTACACTCGGTCAACAATGTCATACAAAAAAAAAAATCCACTAATAATTATGATATTTACCTGAGGTATAAATCCAACATGACCTGTCTCCTGTCATGTTCTGTGTGAGCTTTCACGCCAGATACTTTTAAAGCCTGTGAACACGGCGGGATTTAAGCTAGCAAACAAGGCAGACATTAACAATATGCTATTGTTATATTGCTATAGATTTTAAAAGACCCAGAGAGATGCTGTGAGTGAGATACCTTGTCTCCTAGGTTGACCTTGGTGAAGCTCAGGGTCTGCAGATGAATGCTGGAAGCTCGGATGGTTGGAGCGATGGTCTCCAGGAGTAACTTCTCCAGAAACTGCCCGATGAAAGGCCACGCTTGCTGTAAGAGCTACACAGGGGAACATACAACATCACTAGAGTACATTGTTAACTGTAGGTTCCATAGTTTTGTAGTTATCATGTCGGCCATATGCAGAATGCTCTGGGTTCAATCCCCAGTGGAAACAAAACCTCTCCCATCCTTCCCTTATAGGTTTAAAGAAGTTTAACTCGAAAATGTTATTCGGCTGTCATGCACTTTTAGAAATGTCTGAGCTATAGATTATTGTCCCTATGTACTTTTTAATAGTTTTGTTTTTAGTAGGTATATTCAACTTAATTGTTTTAAGGGCCACATTTCTAGAAAACTAAAGAGAGGGGGCCCAGACTTCTCCCTTCACTATTAGTCTTATTTTATATATTCTGAAGACCCAGGGTCCTCTATAGTTGATTTTGGTCTATTTATTTTGTCAGAGTTACATGAGCGCTCTGCTGTTTTTAAGGATTTGAGTTTAAGTTTGAGTTTATTTCGAACATGCATACAATTACAACATGGTACATCACAATTACCAGTTTCTCTTTTCAACATGTTTGAAAAGGAGTAGTAAGAAGCAGAGCTTATTAGTCCTACCTCTTTTCCATTACAAAGCATTTTCTAACACTTTTGTTCACGTCTTGTTCTCAATGTATTCACAATATACTCAATAAATAATACAATTAAAGAATAAAAAAATAATAATTATTGAAGCAAGTTGTATTTCATATGGTGAAATAAATAAGATTATAAATAAATTCAGAATGTTAATCATGTTTTTTCTTCTTTGTACTTTGTAAAAACTTTGAGTTTGAAGAGTTTCTTAAATTAGATCATATTAGTACACTGTTTGAGTTCTTTACCTAACCCATTCCATCATTTAATTCCACATACACGTGCATACAAATGTTTTAAATTAAATTTTTCTCTAAGGTTATATTTCTCCTCTTTTGTTGAGAGGAATTGTTGTACGTTCTTGGGCAGCAGATCGTAGTTTGCTTTGTGCATAATATTCTGCAAACAAGCTAGTCAAAGATCATTTCTATGACAGCACTCTCAGGACCTTCTGCAAAAATGTGCGTCTCTCACAAGTTCTTTGACCTGAACTTGCGGGCCACTAGTTGAATAGCCCAAATAATGAAAAAGAGAGGACCGTAAATTAAACCTTGAGGTACACTACTAGTATAACTAAAGAAGTTGGACAAATGACTACAGACTGAATCTGAAGTAAACCAGCTACAGTAACACCTTTGTTACATAAATCACATTACGTAAAATTTCCATTCATTTCCTACCGATTGTCCCTTTCGGGGCTGCGGGGGGTGCTGGAGCCTATCCCAGCTGCACTCGGGCGGCCCTGACAAAAAGGAGAGGACTTGAAATTGGGTCTTGAGAAACACCTCAATTATGTAAATCACAAATTTGGACCCCAGTCAAGGCCGCCTTAATGCACAAGCTTACCTGGGCTGAAGCCCAGGGGCCCCACCCAATCAGGGGCCCCAAATTTTGACGGGCAAATGTGAAGTGAAGTGAAGTGAATTACATTTATATAGCGCTTTTTCTCAAGTGACTCAAAGCGCTTTTACATTGTGAAACCCAATATCTAAGTTACATTTAAACCAGTGTGGGTGGCACTGGGAGCAGGTGGGTAAAGTGTCTTGCCCAAGGACACAATGGCAGTGACTAGGCTGGCGGAAGCGGGGATCGAACCTGCAACCCTCAAGTTGCTGGCACGGCCGCTCTACCAACCGAGCTATACCGCGAGAGTGGCCGTGCCAGCAACCCGAGGGTTCCTGGTTCGATCCCCAGCTTCTACCAACCCAGTCACGTCCGTTGTGTCCTTGAGCAAGACACTTCACCCTTGCTCCTGATGGGTCGTGGTTAGGGCCTTGCATGGCAGCTCCCGCCATCAGTGTGTGAATGTGTGTGTGAAAGGGTGAATGTGGAAATAGTGCCAAAGCGCTTTGAGTACCTTGAAGGTAGAAAAGCGCTATACAAGTATAACCCATTTTACCATTTTTTTTGTTCATATCCGTCAATCACAAACAGCTCAGTTGTGTCTTCTGATCATGTAATCTCTCTCTCTCTCTCTATCTCTCTTTCTCTTGGCTGCATCGCCTGTGTAAGAGACCAGCGTACAACTATTGAGTTAAAATATAGGTAGTCTCCCAGATCGCCAGCACTGTGTTTGAAGTTGTCGGGCTTCTACTACGCTCGCACAGATGTGCATTCGCTTGTCGAGAAGGTGATATATTCTTGAACGAAATTATTTTTAAAATGTTGCTGTTTGGTTGAGTGAATAAGGATTTTTATTTTAAACTGTGTTTTCGAGCGGGGGGCATAGTGAAGTGGGGGGTTTGAAGCTTGGGTGTGGGGGGCAAAACCCCCTCAGCTGCAGGTCCCCAAGATGTACTCGGCCCTGATCCCAATGTTCTATGTCTGCAAGCAAGGTTAAAATGTAAATGCAAGGATCTGCCAATCTGTTTACAGTGGTCTCAGTTCCTCGGTACAACAGGTGCACTCTTGTGTTTGACTCCCAAGTTTTGAACTGAACTTCTGCAATTTTTGTCATGGTGGGAATTTTTGTCAATTCTTCTCAACAAAAGAGGAGAAATATAACCTCAGAGAAAATGTACCTTAAAACATTTGTATGCACGTTCAACATTTAAAACCGTTATTATATCAGTATGTGGAATTCAATTATGGAATGGATTAAGTCAAGAACTCAAACGGTGTACTAATATGATCCAATTTAAGAAACTGTTCAAACTCAAAGTGTATACAAAGTACAAAGAAGAAGAACCATGATAAACAACTTATTGAACTTATGAAATACAACTTACCTCACCATTTATTATAATTATTTTTCCAAACGTTATTATTTATGGAGTACATTGTGAATAAATTGAAAACAGAAAGTGAACATAAGTGTTGCTATGTAATGAAAAGGGGGTAGGATTAAATAAGTGCTGCTTCTTTCTACTCCTTTTCAAACATGTTGAAAAGAGAAACTGTTCATGTTGTAATTGTATGCATGTTCGAAATAAACTCATAACATAACAATAACCATATATGATAATCGCATCAATATAGAGGCAACTTGTTTTTCCATTCTACTGGTTCTTGAGACTTTGCACTGGCTCCCTGTTCATTTTAGAATTGATTTTAAAACCTTGCTGTTTGTTTTTAAAGCTTTACATGGACTGGCACCTCATTATATCTCGGACCTCATCCAAATTTACAATCCTGCGCGCGCTCTGAGGTCCGAGAGCCAGCTCCAGCTCGTGGTGCCCAAGACCAGACTTAAAACCAGGGGATACAGGGCCTTCTCTGTGGTCGGCCCTAAGCTCTGGAACACTCTGCCCCTCCATGTTCGAACTGCTCCCACAGTGGAGTGTTTTAAGTCTCGTCTTAAGACCCACTTTTATTCTCTGGCTTTTAACACTACGTGAGTTGTGTGGTCCTCTGTTGTCCTCTGTGTTTTTAAAATGTTGATTTCTATTTACTGTTTTAATTGGTTTTACCCTTTAAAATCGTTTTCAGTCATATTTATTTTATATTGTTTTTAATTGTGTTTAATATTGTTGTGCAGCACTTTGGAAACATTTTGTTGTTTAAATGTGCTATATAAATAAAGTGGATTGGATTGGATTGGTACTTTAAGAGAATAAGGTTGGTTTTCATGGTAGAATAAAGGAAAAACTGAAAGACTAATCTAAATTGTACAGTAAATTAAATATAACATGGGATCTTGACAGTAACTGCACAAAATACTTACAAAAATGAAGAGAAAAAAACACTTCAATTTTATTAGGTTTCACATAAACATAAACTAAAGTACACTGTTTCGGCCTGTTCAGGTTGCTTCAGACATTTGTTTATAGCGACATTTGGAACCTGAGAATAAAACCACTTCATAATCAGTCAATTTTCAGTGAAAAATGATCTACTGTGAGTGGCTGTTAAATTTTGATGAGTCATTCCTGGTTAAATAAAGGAAAAATAAAAACAAGCAACAAAACAGTAGGAGGATGTGGGTACAGCCACACATGACAATGGAGGACATCATGGCATTGCACACACAATGCACATTAAAGCCACTATCACTACCTGTTTCCATTGTGGCTGACTAACTAAAACTCACAGAGGAAATGAATCATTGACAATTCAATGTTGTAATATGAATGATTAAGTTAAGAACCCCCCCCAAAAAATAACAAATAAATAGCAGTAACAACAGAGAAGCTTCAAAGGATACATATTTGAAAAAAGCTCCGCAGAGCGTCAAAGTGCTTTTAGCTTCAGCAATTGGGTGTGAGGTGCAGCATGAGGCCCCAGTGACCTCTATCTGCACACTCCTCATGAAACTAGTCGTGCTTTCAGGCTTACATTGTGCTACACGGCCCACGTTTAGTCCTGCAGCAACCATGCAGTCAATTCACGCTACTTTGTGTCGACTCCGACCACTGCTTAGTGAAGAAAATCTGCACTGTCGCAAGTTGAACTCAGCAAATTACTTTCACTCAATGTGGACCTCTGACATTAGAGTTAAACAGAATTGTCCCCCTCCAGAAGGACACTTTACAGTATTAGTATTCACATCCACATTTTGCCTGCAGTCTATGTTCCTGCATTGACAGAGAGGCAGAGATATCGTCTCACCGCAGCTGAATTACACGAGCAAATAGAGTCTGCACTGGATGGAGAGGCTGCAAACAAAGTCGGGTCATCTAAAGTCCGGGGAAAACAAGTTCTTTATCTTAATAATTGGTGTAGGGCACTTCCTCTCCTAGTTTCTCATATTTTGTTGGAATTGCATGCTGTTTAAGTGGCTTCAACACAGGATAAAAAAAAAATACAACTGACCTTGTTCACCCAATCCACTTTTTCCACATCTGGGAAGTTGACCTGTGGAGAAAAGGAAGACAAAGTTGACACCAGAATGTGAAATAACCTTAAGCCCTTAGCAGAGTACTTAGGAAGAGCACTTAAACTGTAGGTTCACAGTTTTCAAATTATTCAACGCTCCCCTTCTAAATTGCAGCGCACCAATAAAAAAAGTGGCAGAAATGGAACTTGCCGCGGCTACAAATGACGACAGTTCAACGAGTTGTTGTCTTGACTTATGAAATAAATAGTTGATCCATCGACATCTTGTTGTGTTTGTTTGATATACAGTAGGGATCGACCAATTATCTGCACAGATTTTTTACGTATATCGATATAGGCGTTTTTTGTTTTTTCCGTTTCAACTACAGCCGGTTTGCCGTGCATAAGAAAAGAGACCTTTTTGCCAAAGCCCATTATTTAATTTCAATTCATTTAAGTAAAAAAAAATACTGCCATTGTCAATAATTCTCCCCAAATATGTTGTAATATCTGACAGGGCATTTATTTGATTTCCTGTAAGAATTTTTACCCGATCTCTTTGTCTTTCTCTTTCTCTCCTTCTAATGCAGTGCTGATCACCTACAGTACGTCTCCTCTGCTGAAATGAACTTGTCGAAACGTCCATTTTTTGGCAGGAATTCCAGTGTTTGTTTTTCTTTCCTGGCACCTTTCTCCCATTTGTTTTCGCTCCTGCAGCGATCGTGTGGCATGACAAGCCTCCGGTTGCAATACTTGGAGCGTGGGCTCATTAAACGGAGCGTGGCGAGACCAATTAACGCGACTGAGGGGTAGAAAATGGATGGATGGACAGAGATGGCTGGACATAAGGACCACAGAAAAGATATCGCTGCCAAAAATCCAAACATTGTGTAAATTGACAAATAAGAGACTTATTGTATAAGTAAAGAAAAGCAGGCATCAGCTCACACATTCTCTTACTTTCTAAAACATCCAGGAAGAAATTATATCAGCCATCTTGAAAAATGTCTCAACTATAAGCGACCTGACGGAGCCCAGAATAGTTTTTATTCAAATGTTTTAAAGTTCCTGACTAGGGAACCTTACAATGTATTAAATACATAAACTGTTACAAAATTGTATAAAATTAAGTAGATGGTGAGTAAAGAAATCAGGAGACCCAGGAGATATTACGATATTTTGAAATGCAAATGCTGATCCTCTTAGACACACGTAACAAATGTGTTATTTGACCACAACATTAGCGCCGCATAAAACATTATGCTGTTTCCTAAAAAAATTTTTTTTTAAAACAAAAAACCTTAAAGCCTTGTCCAACTGTTTATTGACATACTATATACTATCCATGTTGAAATAACTGTTACTGCAAATGAATATCGACTCTAAATATCGGTAACGGCCTCCTTGACTACTAATAATCAGTATCGGAAAAAACTATATCGGTCGATCTCTAATATACAGTACTGTATAGCGCTTTATATTGGGTTCAAAGTATACAAACCTTTACTAAAATATGGACTTTTGTTGAAGTTGGAAATCCATTATTCATGTTTATATTGTTTCTTATTGAGAATTTTGCTTCATAAAAACTTTTCTATTTTTGAACCCTGTTCAAAAACCAATTAAGTTTGGAAATTTAGGTTACACCGTAAACTACTTTGTGATGTAATAATAATAAAACCTTTTCAAAACAGGTTACTGGTTACACAAGCTCCTTTTGTTTGCTGACGTATGACGTATACGCACAGTGAGTAAGCGAAAAGATGCCTAAAAAATATATATTTAAAAAAAATTGATTCTTGAAAATGTTGATTCGATTCAGAATTGTAATAAATACGTGAATCGACTTTGATTTTTGAGTATGCAGCCCATGGTGGGAAATGTTTGGACACCCCCGATGCAGGGATGGGTACTAAATTTGGTACTTTTGTAGGGACTAACTAACTAACTAACACAGTTTGACTCTGGAACATATTATTTTCATGTCCTTTATGTACATCCAATGGGAAAAAGAGTTTTGAAATAAAAAACAAAAAATAATCAGCATTACGCCTAACAGGTTGTGTGAACATGGCAGTTTTAACTCTTTAACTAATTTATTCCTGAGCTTAAATGTGAACACTTTCATGAGAGCAGCCGTCATGAATATTTATTGTGATGCAATAAATCAGACAGAAATGGGACAGACTAATGTTCTTAAAGGCAAGACTTGGAGCCAACGACACACTCTGAAAAAGTACATCATTGCACATTGACAGTGACAATGGCTTTCGTACCGTTCCATCTTGGGGACCTTTTTGGTCCTGGGACAAGTCCAAACAGCTACCTCAGATTGTGTTAGTGTACGTACAGTAGATCAGCGGTCTCCAACCTTTTTTCTTCTGAGAGCTACTTTTACAAAATGAAAAAGGCAGAGGATACTCTTTTTTGTGACGTTTATTTTCATAGTTTATTTCAACACAAACAAAGGAAATCAGCATTTTTGGTAGAACATTAACACTATGTTGTTGTACAAAACTCACATTTTGTAATAAAAATGTAACAATCGAAAATTACTGTTCATCTGCATCTTGTATTTCAATTTGTATTTCTTTTTAGTTGTTTATTTTAAATCACTTTTAGAGCTACTTTGGCTAAAGGAAAGGATGTTGTTTTTTATTTACACAACCCAAAATCAGTGAAGTTGGGACGTTGTGTAAATCGTAAATAAAAACAGAATACAATGATTTGCAAATCCTTTTGAACTTATTCTCAATTGAATACACGGCAAAGACAAGATATTTAATGTCCGAACTGAGAAACTTAATTTTTTTTGTTGAAAAATAATCATTAACTTAGAATTTAATTGCAGCAACACATTGCAAAAAAGTTGGCACAGGGGCATTTTTACCCCTGCGTTACATGGCCTTTCCTTTTAACAACTCTCAGTAAACGTTTGGGAACTGAAGAGACCAATTTTTGAAGCTTTTCAGGTGGAAATATTTCCCATTCTTGCTTGATGTACAGCTTAAGTTGTTCGACAGTCCGGGGTCTCCGTTGTGGTATTTTAGGCTTCATAATACGCCACACATTTTCAATGGGAGACAGGTCTGGACTACAGGCAAGCCAGTCTAGTACCCGCACTCTTTTACTACGAAGCCATGCTGTTGTAACACGTGGCTTGGCATTGTCTTGCTGAAATAAGCAGGGGCGTCCATGATAACTTTGCTTGGATGGCAACATATGTTGCTCCAAAACCTGTATGTAGGTTTCAGCATTAATGGTGCATTCACAGATGTGTAAGTTACCCATGCCTTGGGCACTAATACACCCCCATACCATCACAGATGCTGGCTTTTGAAATTTGCGCCTAGAACAATCCGGATGGTTCTTTTCCTCTTTGTTCCGGAGTACACGAGGTCCACAGTTTCCAAAAATAATTTGAAATGTGGACTCGTCAGACCACAGAACACTTTTAAACTTTGCCTAAGTCCATCTTAGATGAGCTCGGGCCCAGCGAAACCAGTGGCGTTTCTGGGTGTTGTTGATAAATGGCTTTCGCTTTGCATAGTAGAGTTTTAACTTGCACATACAGATGTAGCGACAAACTGTAGTTACTGAAAGTGGTTTTCTGAAGTGTTCCTGAGCCCATGTGGTGATATTCTTTACACACCGATGTCAGTTTTTGATGCAGTACCACCTGAGGGATCAAAGGTCACAGGCATTCAATGTTGGTTTTCAGGCTTGCTGCTTACGTGCAGTAATTTCTCCAGATTCTCTGAACCTTTTGATGGTATTACGGACCGTAGATGGTGAAATTCCTAAAATAGCTCGTTGAGAAATGTTGTTCTTAAACTGTTCGACAAAGTGGTGACCCTCGCCTCATCCTTGTTTGTGATCGACTGAGCATTACATGGAAGCTACTTTTATTCCCAATCATGGCACACACCTGTTCCTAATTAGCCTGTTCACCTGCAGGATTTTCCAAATAAGTGTTTGATGAGCATGAGTCTTTTTTGCTACTTGAGCCAGTTTTTTTGAAAGATGTTGCAGGCATTAAGTTCCAAATGAGCTAATATTTGCAAAAAATAACAAAGTTTTCCAGTTTGAATGAATATAGGCTGAAAAGGATTTGCAATTCATTGTATTGTGTTTTTATTTACGATTTACACAACGTGCCAACTTCACTGTTTTTGAGTTTTGTGTATGACTGGCAACATTTAAATAAGGAAGCTGATCTGTTTGTGCTATTTGTGGTAATTTGTCATTAAATAGAGGCACAATGTCTGCATTGAAAAGTTATACATATACGTAGTACCTAAACTTACAAGCTTAAACTGGTTCTGTGGCGTAACTCTTAACTGAAAACACTTGTATCTCAAATTAACGTCTCCCATTGAAATTAGTTGATGCTCGGGCCCCCCAAAACAACACCATGTAACATGCCTTTTAAAAAGGAGTACACAAACTTCTAGAAAATAATATTGTATAAAAACTATACAATAACATTTACTACTAACAACTGCCGTAGTTTTATGAAGTAAGGAAATATTATTGTACAGCATTTACCTGGAAGAGTGGACTTGTACGATATCTTATTAGAGCTACTTCTCTGTCAAACACACCATCAGCAGCTTTTCCGTGTGTTCATGGAAAAATGTCCGACATTTAGATATTATTTTAACATCCTTAGACTCATTCTGCTTCAGTATGGTGCAGACTGGCAGTGATTCGCTCAAATTGCTTCACCAAGTTGTCCACACTCTCTGTCATGTTTTTTTTTTTTTATCATTTTCTTTTTTTCAATTTAATGAATATCATCCACTTCTTCTTCTCAGCACTGTCTTTCAAATTCACTTTCTTCCAAACAAAGTTATGTCCATCTTTCGCTACACACTAACGCTAGCGAGTAAGACCAGATGTTTTGGACGGATCTTACGGGGTTCACTGTGACATTTGCTACACCAACTAATGGCGGGGATGCTTGTAACTCAAATTTGTACTTGCAACTCGAAGCATAGCAATTAGCAGAGAGACAGCTCTTATCTCAAAACACTCTTAAGTTGAGGTACCACTGTATTAAGATTTTAAGCAAATAGTCTTTGACCGTTTGGTGAGCTACTCAAAATCCACTAGCGAGCTAAACGGTAGCTCATGTGCTGTTAGTTGGATACCTCTGATGTTGATCCTACCTTATGGCAATAAGCGGTGTCCTATTATTTCTCACAATGTGTATTTTAGATCATTTGATCGAGCTTCATGCATGCATGCACACACTGCTTGCTCTCACATGCTTTCTTATATCCAGATATGGTGATCCATGTCTTGTGTTTATGAGTCAGTGTTTGAAAGCCACATAAGGTCAAGAACTGCTCCACTGAAGTGAAAAGAGCAAATATTTTCTCACGAAAATGTCTATTGTGTGTAAAATCCTTTTTAGCACAGATGCATTTTTGGAAAGTGCTGATGATAGGAAAAGGCTTACTTAAAAATTAAACTTGCCAATGGGCACTTATGTACTATATGTAGGGGTGTCCTGATCTAATATTGATATCAGATATCGGTCCGATATCAGCAAAAAACAAGTATCGGATGATATCGGCTTGCGTGTAAAATCCTTGATATAAGCTCCATTACCAGCAGTCCTGCAGTGTGTTTACTTGTGCAAAGCTGGACAGCCAGTTAACATCTAAATGTCCACCAATAAGCACACAAAGTTGGTCCTTTCTTGTATTTTAGTGGTCAATTACAAAATGCTACTGGAGGAGTTAGCAGCTACACAACAGCCAAGCCCACAATAGCACACAAGCTAGACATACGTAATAGATGTCCTTGATTGAACAATACTGCAGTCTAAAACACAATATTTGTCAATATAAACAAGTGTCAAATAATTAACTTAGATATAAAGTCTCCAAGGCAAAAGCATATTAGATAGGATCCAGTAACACATGTATCCGCATCATTCAACTTCCTGCGTCATGAGCTTAGATTAATGAATTAATGAGACCATTACGTGTCACCAAAAAACAAATTAAATAATAAAAGCATGAGAGCATATGTATGTCATAAGGTTAGTATTTTTCATACCTACCATTGTTCTTTGAGAAATTTCACTTGATCAAACCTTATCTGACATTCAAAATAACAAAAACCCTTATCTCCCCCTTATTGCTTTTAATTGGCCGACATGACAGGGATAACTGAATTCCTGCGAAGTAGAAATTATTCATTATAAATCACATTATTGCCTCACAATACGAAGGTCCTGAGTAGTCGTGAGTTCAATCCCGGCCTCGGGATCTTTCTGTGTGGAATTTGCATGTTCTCCCCCTGACTGCGTGGGTTCCCTCCGGGTACTGCGGCTTCCTCCCACCTCCAAAGACATGCACCTGGGAATAGGTTGATTGGCAACACTAAATGGTCCCTTGTGTGTGAATGTGAGTGTGAATGTTGTCTGTCTATCTGTGTTTGCCCTGCGATGAGGTGGCGACTTGTCCAGGGTGTACCCCGCCTTCCGCCCGATTGTAGCTGAGATAGGCTCCAGCACCCCCCGCGACCCCGAAGGGAATAAGCGGTAGAAAATGGATGGATACTTTCATAGCTAGAGCATTATTAAAAACACATTTTTTAACATCATGAGAGCCCTCTCAACGTGAAATAAGAGTATTATTAATATTGGTAGTTTACTGTTAATATCTGGTTACTTTCTGTTGTAACATGGTTCTACCTACACTTATTCTTCTGTTGTTTGAATACTTTACATTAGTTTTGGGCGATACCACAAATATGGGCATTGATCCAAAACCAAGTAGTAACAGGTGCAGTATTGGTCATATCAATGCTGATACTGACACTTCAATTTTCAAGATCATTGAATGATTCATATTTGGAATATTAAAATTAGGACTGGGCGATATGGCCTTTTATTAATATCTCGATATTTTTAGGCCATGTCACGATACACGATATATATCTAGATATTTTGCCTTAGCCTTGAATTAACACTTGATGCATATAATCACAGCAGTATGATGATTCTATGTGTCAACATTAAAACATTATTGTTCATACTGCATTAATATATGCTCATTTTAAACTTTCATGCAGAGAGGGAAATCACAACTAAGTAAATTCACCAAAACTGTATTTATTAAACAGTTATTAAGCAGTGGCACAAACATTCATGTCATTTCCAAAACAGAAAGTGCAAGATTGTCAGAGACATTTTAAAACAAGCTATTAGTGCACTTTTGTGCATGATGTCACTAAGATGACATATCAAAACAACACTAAATTAAAATGTACTTTTTGTACAGAACGCCACTACAATAGTTCAAAATAAATAAAGTGCACTTTTGTGCATGATGTCACACAAAATATTTAAATAACTGTCAAATAAAAATGAGCTGCATAATAGGAAATCAAATAGTGTATGTCCTTCGCTATTTGGTAGGTTACTGCGGACATTATCTCCTTCTGTTGTTGACTATTTTTTTCAGACGGTGTTGATCTGGAAATGGTTGCTCGGGCATTTTGTGGCTGTAGCACCGGCCGGAGATGTTGACATGCGGAGTTTCAAGCACTCCTCATTCTCCAGCGGGTGACTTTTCAAATTATGCTACAAATTAGCAGTAATGCTACTTTTTGTAGCAACGCTTTTGCCGCATACACATACTTAACATACTACGGTTATCAGTTCGACATCTTCGCGCTTGAAGCCAAACCACCGCGACGATGAACTCCCAGCTATTTTTCTTGGGAATTCATTCTTCCTTCATTTGTTACCAGATTCGCACCTTCTCTCTCTCTCGTTTTACCACTCGCACCTCTCCGCTAGCATCACAGCTAACGTTACCCATGCCGCTACCTCTCTGCTCGGCGAGGGCGTATGACGTTGCACACGTGCCAGTATGTGACATATGTAAGAAGGTGCGCTTGTTTTATGTCTCTGTGAGAAGGAGAGACAAGAAAGAGTGAGAAGAGCCTGTAGTGTAATGCCCGCAGCTAAAAGCAACTGCGTGACGACGTATGCTCGAATATCACGATATAGTCATTTTCTATATCGCACAGAGACAAACCTGCGATATATCGAGTATATTCGATATATCGCCGAGCCCTAATAAAAATAATTTCTTACTATTGGTTCTGATTTAAATTCTTTAGTTTTGGCCTTAAAGCCTTCCTCTGTCCAGGAATGTATTTCCTGAGTTTGTAAACAATACCAAAAACGACCAAATATATTTTGATAACAAAAAAATATTGCTCTAACCACTTTGGTATCGCACTGATACTATACTACTTGGTATCGTTATTGTCGATATTTGTATCGATCTCGGCCACTTTTGTTTAAATTCAAGAGCTGTAGCTTAGGGGTTAGCATATCCTCCTACTGTGTGTAATGTAGCATGTTTATTTAGTCCTCGATCTCCAGTGATAATGCTACTTGTAATAAACGTAGTTTAAATGCTGCCATGGAGGCAAGGATTGTTGACTTAAAAGTGACTTCACACTGTGGAGGGACGTTAGCCGCTAGCCAGAATGCTAAATTAGATTGAGGACAACTTTGTTTGTTGTTGAGAAATTTTCAGAACACCGCGAGAATGTGTCATCAACATGCATCATCATGATATATAACCGTAATATTAAAAGCTCTATCGTCTGTCAATTATACATCATTTATGTTGTATATCATCTGTATTGTGCAACCCTAATTCATCTTTTTAGTTGATTGAGCCATTTCATGCTCCAAAATTGCAAACACAAAGAATGTGATTTAAAAAAAAATGTCTGTGAAATTTGAAGCTGATGTGGTGTGGCACGACTAAAACAAGGCAGGGGTTTTATTGAACAAGTATATTTCATATGTTTGGCCACTGTAACATTAAACACAGTTTGAACAGCAACATTGTGTTTGAAAACTTAATCAATAGATTTTTGTTGTTGTACCACTATGGAGCCCGCCTATCGAATCACAGTTTGAGAATCCCTGAATTAGGGCAATCATTTTATAGAATGTGCTTTAAAAAATCTTTATGTGCAATATTTGAAGCTGATGTGGTGCGGGACGACTGCACTATGATTCCTGCTGGTATCATATCAGATAAATATCGGTATAGGCAATGCTCAAAACTCTAATACTGGTATCGGAAGTGGAAAACATGAATCGGGACACCCCTACTATATCATCTAATGCAGTGGTTTTCAAACTTTTTTCACCAAGTACCACCTAAGAAAGCACTTGGCTGACCAACATTAAAATACAGTAGCGTACTAGGCATTCATTAAAAACAAGGCAGAGGTTTTTTTTAACAAGTGTATTGAATATTTTTGGCCACTGTAACTTTAAACACAGATTGAACAGTAACATTGTGTTCGAATACTTAATTAAGTGATTCTTTGTCGTACCACTACGAAGCATGCATACCGAACCACAGTTTGAGAATCGCTGAATGAGGGCGATCATTTTGTACAATGTACTTGATAAAATCTTTATGTGCAATATTTGAAACTGATGTGGTGAGGGACGACTGTGCTGGTATCCATCCATTTATTCATTTTCTACCGCTTGTCCCTCTCGGGGTCGTGCTGGTATCGTATCGGATAATAATCAGTATTGGAAATTCTCAAAGCTCTAATATCAGTATGGGAAGTGGAGCACTTGTATCAGACACCCCAGCCCCCGCAGACACAAGACGTTGATACAACGTTGATTATACATACATGTCTTTAAAAACTGATTTTAAAACAACGTCGCAAAATAGTTGCATTTGTAAATTGAGACAGCGTTTATGTCCAAAGTTGGATCCATGTTGTTGGTTAGGAAAAAGACCAGATTTCAAAGGTCAAATCAACGTCACAACCTGACATTGAATAAACGTCGTCCAAAAGCATGTTGTTTCAACGTTATATTTATGTTGTAAAATATTGGTTGGGAAATGACCAAAATTCAATGGTCAAATCAACGTCCGAGCCCAACATTGATACAACGTTGTTATGTTTGACGCTAGGACCTCATTCAGCAAGTTCTCAACGTTGTTTTAATGGCTTGTGCCTGCTGGGCTATATCATCTAATGCAGTGGTTTTCAAACTTTTTTCACCAAGTACCACCTCAGAAAACACTTGGATCCCCCCCCAAGTACCACCATAATGACCAACATTAAAATACAGTAGCGTAGTAGTCCTAAATATTCATTAAGAACAAGAAAGTTTGATACTGGCATACCTGCACTGGCTTCCTGTGCACTTAAGATGTGACTTTAAGGTTTTACTACTTACGTATAAAATACTACACGGTCTAGCTCCAGCCTATCTTGCCGATTGTATTGTACCATATGTCCCGGCAAGAAATCTGTGTTCAAAGAACTCCGGCTTATTAGTGATTCCCAGAGCCAAAACAAAGTCTGCGGGCTATAGAGCGTTTTCTATTCGGGCTCCAGTACTATGGAACGCCCTCCCGGTAACAGTTAGAGATGCTATCTCAGTAGAAGCATTTAAGTCCCATCTTAAAACTCATTTGTATACTCTAGCCTTTAAATAGCCCCCCTTTTTAGACCAGTTGATCTGCCGTTTCTTTTCTTTTCTACTCTGCCCCCCTCTCCTGCGTGGAGGGGGAGTTACACAGGTCCGGTGGCCATGGATGAAGTGCTGGCTGTCCAGAGTCGGGACCCAGGGTGGACCGCTCGCCTGTGCATCGGTTGGGAACATCTCTGCGCTGCTGACATGTCTCTGCTCGGGATGGTTTCCTGCTGGCTCCACTAAGGACTGGACTCTCACTATTATGTTGGATCCACTATGGAATGGAATTTCGCTGATATGTTGGATCCACTATGGACTGGACTTTCACAATATTATGTCAGACCCACTCGACATCCATGTTTTATTTCTTAATATTTTCACGTTTAATGTTTTTTGGCTATTTTAATTTTGACAGTACCACATTAGATATGTTTTAATTGCTGATGCGGGTTTATTGATTTTTAAATGCGCCAGAAAATAACCCGTTTTGTATACTGTCGAGGTGATTTAATGCCCAGTAGGGCGTAAATGTGTTCCTGTATAGTATTTCTCCAGCAATGGTCAAGTGGTGACATAAATGATGGTATTTTGAGAGGTAATCATTGAAGTCGGACATCACTGAAGGCCTAGGTGGGAAACGCATGGCCCGCCACTGATTCATACTAACCACTTTCAAGCTCACACAATCTTTCAATGCATGTCTGCAAGGCCCCTGGCTAAATTGGGGCCTGAAGCAGTATTTTATTTGGCGGCACCCCAAACCCCTACAAAAATAATTCACTCTTTGTTTATGTAAAAACGATTTTCCTATTTAAAAATTAACTTAATGCATGTTTTCTTCTTAACCACATTCATGGAAATTGTTCAATATATTTCAAAACAATATTATGTCAGACCCATTCGACATCCATTGCATTTGGTCTCCCCTAGGGGGGTTACCCACATATGCGGTCCTCTCCAAGGTTTCTCATAGTCATTCACATCGACGTCCCACTGGGGTGAGTTTTTCCTTGCCCTTATGTGGGCTCTGTACCGAGGATGTCGTTGTGGCTTGTGCAGCCCTTTGAGACACTTGTGATTTAGGGCTATATAAATAAACATTGATTGATTGATTGATTAAAAACAAGGCCAAGGTTTTATTTAGCAAGTGTATTTAATATGTTTACCCACTGTAACATTACACATATGAATATTTAAGTGTCTTTTTAGGGGTTTGAGAATCAAATCTAATGAGTGGAGAAGGGTTAGTTATAAGGAAAACTTGCCGAAGGGACTTACTTATTGGTAAATAAAGAGCAAATCATGAGTAGTTTAAACTGTGAGGACTGGAGGACCTCGGCTCTTAACTAGACAGAAAGAATGAGCATCATGGCGGTGAATGAGCAGATAAGGACTCTCCTTACCCAGGGTGGCAGGTCCCGTTTGGCGGTGGTGAATTCCCTCTCGTTCTCCAGGAGGTACATGGCCGCGTTGAGCCGCCTCACTTTGTCCAGCCTGGCGTGCTTCCAGCCCATGTAGACCAGTAGCCCCAGGAGCACCACGGTGATGCTGAAGCCGTAGTACCCGGCCAGGTACACCGGCAGCAGCGCGCCCAGGCATTTAGCGAAGGACCACAGGGCGCCCACCGCGCGCTCTGCCGCGGGGGCTTCGTCCAGCGAGCTTGGGGCTGCGACCGCGGAGGGCATCGCAAGAGCCGTTACTTTTCCCCCCCTTCTCTCTCTCTCTCTCTCTGCCTCGCAGCGAAGTCCTCAAGCTTGACAGCTGGCGCGGTTTAAAGCATCATGAGACCCTGCACTCTTCGCTCAGTTCCGCAGAGCCCCCCACCCCCTCCACCAACAAATTCTCTGTTTGGTGGACGTGTCTTCTTCTTCTTCTTCCTCCTCCTCTTCTTCTCAGCGGCAGCAGTGAGCTGTAAGGGGCGGGCTCTCCGCCTCCAATCCTCTTCCACGTCAAATCCAGCGAGCTAAAACGCAGAGTTAACTCGCACGCGCACGGGAGCAACTTAAATGGCGACTAGGCGTGAAACGCAAAGACACGGTGCAGACATGCATGATGGTTGCGGGAGCTGCGTGCGGACTGCGTGCGGCCTGCGTGCGCCAGAAGTCCGCCTCTCCACTGCGGCATCCTGCTGAGCACGACAACAGGTTTAATGCAAGGGAGGTGTTCGTGCTCAGTGAGGGGGAGTCCTTCCTGCACGTCATGAGGTACGACAAAGCATCATTAAAAAAAATAGAAACAATATCAAAACGTTTTATGTTTGTTATTGTGGCTTGAAATGCACACAGTAAAAAAATGAAAGAAAAAAAAAAATAGTGTAAATTCACACCAAAAAAAATACTGATGGATAGTTGCATGGCTTTCACATTTACAGTAATTTGTTGTGAAATATCTTTACAGCAATTTGCTGTATATGGAGAGAGGACATAATGATAAACGGCTAACAATGTGCGGATGGAAACTGAAAAAGCGCTATACAAGTACAACCCATTTATCATTTATCATTTATATATCGATACCAGATCTGTACGCGCTAATATCGATTCTCAAATCAAAATATCTACACCAGAGGTCCCCAAACTACGGCCCGACAGCGTCCAAAATCCGCCCCAAGTAAAAAATAAATAAATATCCTTTTTTTTCTTTTTTTTTAATTATTATTTTTTAATCTGTCCTTAGTAATGTCCTTAGTACGTGGACCCCGACTTAAACAAGTTGAAAAACGTATTCGGGTGTTACCATTTAGTGGTCAATTGTACGGAATATGTACTGTACTAGGGTGAGAAGCTCTGTCATCCGGGGGGAGCTCAAAGTAAAGCCGCTGCTCCTCCACATCGAGAGGAGCCAGATGAGGTGGTTCGGGCATCTGGTCAGGATGCCACCCGATCGCCTCCCTCGGGAGATGTTTAGGGCACGTCCGACCGGTAGGAGGCCACGGGGAAGACCCAGGACACGTTGGGAAGACTATGTCTCCCGGCTGGCCTGGGAACGCCTCGGGATCCCCCGGGAGGAGCTGGACGAAGTGGCTGGGGAGAGGGAAGTCTGGGCTTCCCTGCTTAGGCTGCTGCCCCCGCGACCCGACCTCGGATAAGCGGAAGAAGATGGATGGATGGATGGATGTACTGTACTGTGCAATCTACTAATAAAAGTTTCAATCAATCAATCAATCAATCAATCAATCAATAATCCATTTTCTACTGCTTGTTACTCTTGGTGTCTCCTAGCCCAGGGGTAGGGAACCTATGGCTCTCGAGCCAGATCTGGCTCTCAGATAAATCTTAGCTGACATTGCTTAACACGATAAGTAATGAATAATCCCGCTGGTAATCACAGTGTTAAAAATAACGTTCAAAATATAAAACATTCTCATGCATTTTAAACCATCCGTCCATTTTCTACCGCACCTGTTCAAGAAGTCGCAAAAATGGTAAGAAGTGTTTTATTTATTATTGGCTAGCTTCAGAATAACAATGTTATTAAAAAGAATAAGAGACTTATTATACTCTAAAAATGTTGGTCTTACTTAAAAATGCATGCGATTAGTTGTATTCAGTGTGAAAAAATATGATATGGCTCTCACGGAAATACATTTTAAAATATTTGGCTTTCATGGCTCTCTCAGCCAAAAAGGTTCCCGACCCCTGTCCTAGCCATTCAGGCAAATCATATTGTCCAAAAATGCATTTTTACATCGATAACGTGACATCACGGCAAGTACGCGCTCTTTCGGTCCATCCATCCATCGGGTCGCGGGTGCAGCAGCCTAAGCAGGGAAGCCCAGACTTCCCTCTCCCCAGCCACTTCATCCAGCTCCTCCCGGGGGATCCCGAGGCGTTACCAGGCCATATGAGGTTTCTGTAGTTTATCCGTTATACAGTGCTTAACACCGAGGTAGAGCGGAATATACGTTAGGTGAGGAAAAAAACATAAGAGGCTCTATCATCCCTACAAGCCTGTTTCGCAGGTTTCCGTGCTTGTCAGGAATCAAATCCCCTGACGAGCAGGGAAACCTGCGAAACAGGCTTATAGGGATGATATAGCCTCTTGTGTTTTTTCCTCACCTAACAAATATATATACTGTACATACATATATATGTATATATATATATATTGAGAAAATGGATGGATGGATATATATGCAGCCAAATTATTTTAACCCAATGCGGCCCCCCGAGTCCAAAAGTTTGTCATGAAAACAGTATTAATGATGACCGCGGCAAAAGTGTTACCGTTTATAAAACGTGATTGATAACTGCACTTTGATGAACTCATGGACCGACTGGCACTCGCTCAAATGCTAACATTAAAACAAGAGACATAACATTGTTCCCCATTAAGAAATGACAGATGCCGATCTACAGTAAACTTATATAAACACATGGCTGCCTGAGCAACTAAGGCAGGGGTGTCAAACTCACAGTTATGACTGCCCTCAGAGGGCCGCTTGTAATCGTGAATAATTTATGAATGAAAATGCATAGGGATTCACCTTATGATGATTGTACAATTGCCTGAGCGTTTGATTATTAAAAAATTGTTAGATTTTGCAGCAAAAAACTGGCAGCTCAGTCGCTATAATTTTACAGTAAAATTTACAACGGTTTTACAGCATATTGCTGTAAATGGAAAAACGGTACTATAGTTTTTTTACGGTAAAATTATGGCAACTGAGCTGCCAGTTTTTACTGTAAAACCTAGTCATTTTTACAGTGATGGAAAATTTGCTGTGTAATCATAAGTCTAGCAGATATTTATCATCCTTTTTATTTTAACAAAAAAGTTTCTTATGTATAATAGTGTTATATTTGTTGCATTATTAGATAATAGTAACATTTAAAAGTTATGCAATACATATATTTTTTCCCCGTCAAAATGGAAAGAATAAAGACATTTTGTAAGAAAAGATAAAGTACTTTATAAACGCATAGTATGTCAAAGCTTTCACAGGTCACATTGAATGTGGTGGGCCAGATCTGTATGAAAGTAGAATTGTCTCACATAAACTTATATATATCAATATGATATTAATACATATGCATATATTAATAAATATACAAATACAAATGTGATATACAAATAAATAAATAATTTGTATAAATAATCGCGTATTTGTAAATATATTTTTGAGATTTGAAAATATATACAAATACAATTTATAAATATAAAAATGTGACTTACAAATAAATCAAGAATTTGTATAAATAAACGTTTATTTGTAAATATATTTTTGAGATGTGAATATAAATATGCTTGATTTTGTATTTGTATTTGTTTTGAATTTGCGTATGTGGATCACTTTTTTGCTTTTGTGTCAATGAGACATTCCTACCACAAACCAGATGCACAAATAAATGTGACCTACACACTGCAGCCAGAGCGGTCTGGGTCACAGACATGGTCAGACACTGGCGAGCCAATGAGAGGCACACTAGGGAGGGTCATATGATGATTGATATATGATGATGATTTGATACACATTGCACTGATAAGAGATCAGTATCTACATCGGGACAAGGTCATTAAACGGCATTGATACAATAAAATAAGCCGCTAGCATAGTCTTTCAGATTAACTGGATAAATTAGCATTAGCTAATACAATGCTAACGTTAGCTAGCTCAGGCCCGTTGTGCGTTCTCTCTGTAAAGACGTGGATTGTTTTTGTGCGAGAACTCCGGGCATTTTGCATATAATGCATATAATGCTCTGTGACCCAGACCGCTCTGGCTGCAGTGCCCTCTGCTGGTTGTTCAGGGGAGTGTGTAGGTCACATTTATTTGTGCATCTGGTTTGTGGTAGGAATGTCTCATCGACACAAAAGCAAAAAAGCCATCCACATATGCAAATTCAATACAAATACAAATACAAAATCAAGCATATTTATATACAAATCTCAAAAATATATTTACAAATACATATTTATACAAATTCTTGATTTATTTGTATGTCACATTTTTATATTTATAAATTTTATTTGTATATATTTTCAAATCTCAAAAATATATTTACAAATACGCGTTTATTTATACAAATTATTTATTTATTTGTATATCACATTTGTATTTGTATATGTATTAATATATGCATATGTATAATATCATATTGATATGTATAAGTTGATGTGAGACAATTCTACTTCCATAGATCTGGCCCCCGGGCCTAGAGTTTGTACACTGAACCTCCGAGCTGTGCACTTTTAACCCACTTGGTTCAGTCCCTGCTATTTTCTGTACTTCCCGTAATTAGAACATGGGTTGTCTGCATGAGAGACAAGTGTGCTGGCTACCGAGCTAAAAGCCTGGGCTATCAACCCATTAGCCAGCACTGCTCTTAAGGTCGTCAGGGAGTGAGGATTTACCAACGTACACATGGCCCAGCCACACAGGCTGGCCTCCGTAACTCTCTCTTAAAGAGAGTGATTGACACTTTGAGGAATACCAGACGGCTGTGTTTTTAAGGTGCGTTTAAGGACCACTGAACAGAGTGGGAGGCCACAACGCCCGCCAGAACATAATCAGTGACGCATAAGAAACACAAAGCATACACAATAGTGGGATTTCTAACAGTGGGCCTATTTATTTTAGTTATTTAAAAACAAAAACTTGGTCAAAATATTGGAGTGTGTGTATAAGTACTTTTTGAGCACATTCAACAATACCATGATAACAATTATAACCGTGATAATTTTGTTCACAACAACTAATATAAAATGTTCCCGAAGCTAGAACTAAATGCTGTAACCTCACAGTTGTAATGTCATACTCTCTTGTTTTAACAGCATACTGTTACTATTACAGAGGACTATCTGATTACAGTATTTTACTGTGAAATCAACAGTTCATCCCTGTGAAATATAAGGGTATCGCAATTTTTTTTACAGTCATGTGTTGTAATGTTACAGTACATTTTGCTGACAGAATGATACTGTGAAACAATACTGTTTAATTCTGTGAAATCCTGGTACATATTGACAGTGTTACAGCTCTTATTTATAATGCATTATCACTAATGCAATGTTTATGCACCAGTCCCAGCTGCACTACCGTCACTTGAGGCAGTGAAAGAGTTGCGTCTGAAAAGCCAAATTAGCCGTATTTGCTCAAAGGGTGTAAAGTTTGTTGGTCTTTTACTCTGCAAACATGGCGATCTCCTCACACAGACCATGACACTATTTACAGGATTTGTTTTGGAGTCAGTCAATCATAAATAAGCCACCTGCTCACTAGAAAGACAAAAGGAAATACTTCTGAAATGTATTACATATTCATACCAGTGGTGTGCCGTCAGGGCCAGCAAGGCCTTCTCTGCTGGCCTAACATAACCAGAAATCATGACCATAATTAAAGATAAAAGTAATTTTTAATTTACTTTCCCTAAATATCTAAAATTATTCATATTCTCTTAATGTCATATTATGCTCTTTCCAGTGCTGTTGTTTTTAGTTTAGAGTTTGTATCCAATCAGAATTCAGCTAGCTTATGTTGCCATGCTGTATGAAATCTGCCAGAGGCCTTCAGAATCAACAATGCGGGCGTCTGTGCACTGTAAGTGAACAGGGACGTACAGTTGACAGACACGAGTTGTTGTCAGTAAGGCCTTCAAGCTCAGTGTTTTTCAACCACTGGGAGATACAGTCTGGTGTTCCGTGGGAGATTATGTAATTTCACCTAATTGAGTTAAAATATTTTTTGCAAACCAGTAATTATAATCCGCAAATGTGCCGTTGTTGAGTGTCGGTGCTGTCTAGAGCTCGAGAAACTGTGAAATACTCTTCCATATCAGTAGGTGGCAGCCGGTAGCTAATTGCTTTGTAGATGTCGGAAACAGCGGGAGGCAGTGTGCAGGTAATAAAGTGTCTAATGCTTAAATAAAAAATAAACAAAAGGTGAGTCCCCCTAAGAAAAGGCATTGAAGCTTAGGGATGGCTATGCAGAACTAAAACTGAACTGGCTACAAAGTAAACAAAAACAGAATGCTAGACGACAGCAAAGACATAAGGCGTGTGGAGCAGACGGTGTCCACAAAGTACATCCGTACATGACATGACAATCAACAATGTCCACACAAAGAAGGATAGCGTCCGCACAACTTAAATATTTTTGATTGCTAAAACAAAGCAGGTGTTGGGAATAGCGTTCATGGAAGACATGAAACTGCTACAGGAAAATACCAACAAAAGAGGAAAAGCCACCAAAATAGGAGCGCAAGACAAGAACTAAAACACTAAACACAGGAAAACACCCAAAAACTCAAAATAAGTCACGCCGTGATGTGACAGGTCGTGACCTTACACCTACTTTGAGACAAGAGCTATAGTGATGCATGCTTAGTTTTGGTTTAAAGTCATATCCAACAATTGCGAGAATAACTTTTTATTGTCAATATCGGCTAATGAGTTTAATTTGTTTGTTTTCTGCTGGTGGTGTGCCTCCAGATTTTTTCAATGAAAAAAATGTGCCTTGGCTCAGAAAAGGTTGAAAAACACTGCTCTAGCTGGCCTAAGGTTGAACGTGACATGTACGCGTCATGTGATTGGATATTCACCGGGACCGTTAGCGGATGAATTTGAGAACACAGAGTTGAGAGACAGTTGTGATAGCCAATCAGATCACAGGTTGTTGACAGTAGCCTATCTAGGTAGCCTGATGTTAACGAGACTGTGATTGGATACTCACTTGTCATTCCAAAGTGAGTATCCATTCACAAGTTGCAATTTAGCAGGAAGCGGGAAGTGTTGACCCACAAAGAAGGAGAACATAACGTTGATTTAGTGGCAGATACATATTTGCAAGGTCACTTTCAAGTATATTTAAAGAAAAACTACATCTTGTGAGACGATGTCGGCGATGAAATGGGGAAATGCCCACCATTTCCACTCGAATCAACCGACTAAGAGGGGCTATACGGCGTAGAATGGGTGCTACAAATTGTGAGTTCAAATGTTTTATTTCTTAATTTTTTCACGTTTAATGTTTTTTGGCAATTTTAATTTTGACAGTACCACATTAGATATGTTTTAATTGCTGATGCGGGTTTATTGATTTTTAAATGCGCCAGAAAATAACCCGTTTTGTATACTGTCGAAGTGATTTAATGGCCAGTAGGGCGTAAATGTGTTCCTGTATAGTGTTTCTCCAGCAATGGTCATGTGGTGACATAAATGATGGTATTTTGAGAGGTAATCATTGAAGTCGGACATCACTGAAGGCCTAGGTGGGAAGCGCACGGCCCGCCACTGATTCATACTAACCACTTTCAAGCTCACACAATCTTTCATGGCATGTCTGCAAGGCCCCTGGCTAAATTGGGGCCTGAAGCAGTATTTTATTTGGCGGCACCCCAAACCCCTACAAAAATAATTCACTCTTTGTTTATGTAAAAACGATTTTCCTATTTAAAAATTAACTTAATGCATGTTTTCTTCTTAACCACATTCATGGAAATTGTTCAATATATTTCAAAACAATATTATGTCAGACCCATTCGACATCCATTGCATTTGGTCTCCCCTAGGGGGGTTACCCACATATGCGGTCCTCTCCAAGGTTTCTCATAGTCATTCACATCGACGTCCCACTGGGGTGAGTTTTTCCTTGCCCTTATGAGGGCTCTGTACCGAGGATGTCGTTGTGGCTTGTGCAGCCCTTTGAGACACTTGTGATTTAGGGCTATATAAATAAACATTGATTGATTGATTGAAAAAATTAATTTGCAATCCTTCCTGAGCTTGCACCAAGTACATACACCGGCACTAAGTGACATTTTATAAGTGACAGAGCAGGAAGAGGCTAGGAATATGTTTAGGGTAAAATTTCATATGACACCTTGTCATCCATTGACTTCACACAAAATGGGGCCCATTGGCACATTTCATTTTGGCCATTGGAGGCAAAACATTTGGGCACCCCTGGTTTAGTGTTTTGGTACCTGCCAAGTACACAACATGTACAGGTGAAAGTCACATTTGAATATTGTGTAAACTTATATTCAGCAATTCCAACTTCAAATGTGAAACTAATATGTGATATAATCTTATTACATCCATCCATCCATCCATTTTCTACCGCTTATTCCCTTCGGGGTTGCGGGGGGCGCTGGAGCCTATCTCAGCTACAATCGGGCGGAAGGCGGCGTACACCCTGGACAAGTCGCCACCTCATCGCAGGGCCAACACTGATATACAGACAACATTCACACTCACATTCACACACAAGGGCCAATTTAGTGTTACATACCAAGTGAAATATGTCAACCTTTGATTTGTTATCATTTTGATGATCATGGGTTACCGTTTTTGAAAACCTAAAATGCTCTAATCAAAGTTATTTATAAGGTATAGGTCTGGGTTTGGAGGTTGCCAGGAGAACGCTACATTTCGGACTGCATTGTGCCGAGTGTGAAATTTTGTGGAGGACAAATTATGGTGTGGGGTTGTTCTTCAGGAGTTGGGCTTGGCCCCTTAGTTCCAGCGAAAGGAACTTTGAATGCTCCAGGATACCAAAACATTTTGGACAATTCCATGGGATGGCACTTCAAGTTCATATGTGAGTAAAGGCAGGTGGCCAAATACTTTTGGCAATATAGTGTATATTTATTTTGGGGCGGTATAGCTCGGTTGGTAGAGCGGCCGTGCCAGCAACTTGAGGGTTCCAGGTTCCATCCCCGCTTCCGCCATCCTAGTCACTGCCGTTGTGTCCTTGGGCAAGACACTTTACCCACCTGCTCCCAGTGCCACGCACACTGGTTTAAATGTAACTTAGATATTGGGTTTCACAATGTAAAGCGCTTTGAGTCACTTGAGAAAAAGCGCTATATAAATGTAATTCACTTCACTTATGTATTTTCTACCATCTAAAATTGATATAACGTAACTCCTTAATTGGTGTTTTTATTCCATAGCAGTGCGTTATACACCAGTGTCACTTCTATCTCTATGCACAGTAAATATGACCAAAAGAAAATTAGTAGTCTTCTTGTAGCTGTTATGTAGAAACCCAAATTAAAAGACTGTAAAGACAAGTCAGGTTTAAGGAAGGAAGCTGCAGATATGTTGGCAGATTAATTTAAATTCTGTGTCCAGAAGGTCTGTAGTGACTTGCACAAGTGAAACAGCGCACATGGTGACCATGCCTGTCAGCTGAGAAGCAGCAACTATGCCAAAACACAAGGAGAAAGCAGAAGCAGAATTCAGTCTTAAGTGCTATGATGAGGAAATGAAAACAAGTCATGTTTGAAAGGTCAAACTCATGACATGTAACATTTAATAGGCCTCATTTCAGTATTTTTGCACACTATGATCATGACTGTGGGGGAGGCCTTTCTTTTTTTTTTAAGTTTGTGGCGCAGTGAGATAAGGTTGTGGCCTCCCCAAATCCCCATAATTTTGATTAAATATTGCATCATTCTTGCAGTTTTCAAGGTGCGGTGCACTAACATGAAGTCTTCTAGCACCTCACCTTTGAAATCCTCTGCCTTCAAAGTTTCAGGAGTTCCTTTAAGCACCTTCAGATACTACATAGTTCTGATAGAAACTATAGTTATATTGAAGTGCAGTGTCCACCTTGAGGGAAAGCATAAATCGATTTGGGGTCAAACTAAATTAGAGTTTCCTTCTACAGGGGACACAGGTTGTGTTGAATGAGCTCTGAACTAAGGTTACAACATTCCCACAGCAATTCAAGTCATGAGATGTTTTGAGGAATTTACCAGTACTAAATTTGTACATTGCTTACATACAAGCAAGACTGACAGAGTTTCTGCTAAAAAAACAAAAAAAACAACCCCCGAAAACATTTGTTTTGTTTTCCTCCCAATGTTCCCATGAGCGATAGACGCCTTGCCTAAAAATGACTGAAAAGCGCTTGCTTGCTGCAAGTTATTGGGGATGCTTGTATGTTTGACATTTGACACAAACATTCATCCATCCATCCATCCATCTTCTTCCGCTTATCCGAGGTCGGGTCGCGGGGGCAGCAGCCTAAGCAGGGAAGCCCAGACTTCCCTCTCCCCAGCCACTTCGTCCAGCTCCTCCCGGGGGATCCCGAGGCGTTCCCAGGCCAGCCGGGAGACATAGTCTTCCCAACGTGTCCTGGGTCTTCCTCGTGGCCTCCTACCGGTCGGACGTGCCCTAAACACCTCCTTAGGGAGGCGCTCGGGTGGCATCCTGACCAGATGCCCGAACCACCTCATCTGGCTCCTCTCGATGTGGAGGAGCAGCGGCTTTACTTTGAGCTCCCCCCGGATGACAGAGCTTCTCACCCTATCTCTAAGGGAGAGCCCCGCCACCCGGCGGAGGAAACTCATTTCGGCCGCTTGTACCCGTGATCTTGTCCTTTCGGTCATAACCCAAAGCTCATGACCATAGGTGAGGATGGGAACGTAGATCGACCGGTAAATTGAGAGCTTTGCCTTCCGGCTCAGCTCCTTCTTCACCACAACAGATCGATACAGCGTCTGCATTACTGAAGACGCCGCACCGACCCGCCTGTCGATCTCACGATCCACTCTTCCCTCACTCGTGAACAAGACTCCGAGGTACTTGAACTACTCCACTTGGGGCAAGATCTCCTCCCCAACCCGGAGATGGCACTCCACCCTTTTCCGGACGAGAACCATGGACTCGGACTTGGAGGTGCTGATTCTCATCCCAGTCGCTTCACACTCAGCTGCGAACCAATCCAGTGAGAGCTGAAGATCCTGGCCAGATGAAGCCATCAGGACCAAATCATCTGCAAAAAGCAGAGACCTAATCCTGCAGCCACCAAACCGGATCCCCTCAACACCTTGACTGCGCCTAGAAATTCTGTCCATAAAAGTTATGAACAGAATCGGTGACAAAGGGCAGCCTTGGCGGAGTCCAACCCTCACCGGAAACGTGTCCGACTTACTGCCGGCAATGCGAACCAAGCTCTGACACTGATCATACAGGGAGCGGACCGCCACAATCAGACAGTCCGAAACCCCATACTCTCTGAGCACTCCCCACAGGACTTCCCGAGGGACACGGTCGAATGCCTTCTCCAAGTCCACAAAGCACATGTAGACTGGTTGGGCAAACTCCCATGCACCCTCAAGGACCCTGCCGAGAGTATAGAGCTGGTCCACAGTTCCACGACCAGGACGAAAACCACACTGTTCCTCCTGAATCCGAGGTTCGACTATCCGGCGTAGCCTCCTCTCCAGTACACCTGAATAGACCTTACCGGGAAGGCTGAGGAGTGTGATCCCACGATAGACTGTTAGACCAGTTGATCTGCCGTTTCTTTTCTTTTCTCCTCTGCTCCCCTTTTCCTTGAGGGGGAGGGGGGGGGGGGGGGGGGCACAGGTCCGGTGGCCATGGATGAAGTGCTGGCTGTCCAGAGTCGGGAGCCGGGGTGGACCGCTCGCCTGTGCATCGGCTGGGAACATCTCTGCGCTGCTGACCCGTCTCCGCTCGGGATGGTGTCCTGCTGGCCCCACTATGGACTGGACTCTTACTATTATGTTGGATCCACTATGGACTGGACTCTCACAATATTATGTCAGACCCACTCGACATCCATTGCTTTCGGTCTCCCCTAGAGGGGGGGGGGTTACCCACATATAGGGGGCGGTATAGCTCGGTTGGTAGAGCGGCCGTGCCAGCAACTTGAGGGTTGCAGGTTCAATCCCCGCTTCCGCCATCCTAGTCACTGCCGTTGTGTCTTTGGGCAAGACACTTTACCCACCTGCTCCCAGTGCCACCCACACTGGTTTAAATGTAACTTAGATATATTGGGTTTTACTATGTAAAGCGCTTTGAGTCATTAGAGAAAAGCGCTATATAAATATAATTCACTTCACTTCACACTTCACATATGCGGTCCTCTCCAAGGTTTCTCATAGTCATTCACATCGACGTCCCACTGGGGTGAGTTTTTCCTTGCCCGTATGTGGGCTTTGTACCGAGGATGTCGTTGTGGCTTGTGCAGCCCTTTGAGACACTTGTGATTTAGGGCTATATAAATAAAGATTGATTGATTGATTGATTGATAGTTAGAACACACCCTCCGGTTCCCCTTTTTAAAGAGAGGAACCACCACCCCGGTCTGCCAATCCAGAGGTACTGCCCCCGATGTCCACGCGATGCTGCAGAGTCTTGTCAACCAAGACAGCCCTACAGCATCCAGAGCCTTAAGGAACTCCGGGCGGATCTCATCCACCCCCGGGGCCTTGCCACCGAGGAGCTTTTTAACTACCTCAGCAACCTCAGCCCCAGAAATAGGAGAGCCCACCACAGATTCCCCAGGCACTGCTTCCTCATAGGAAGACGTGTTGGTGGGATTGAGGAGGTCTTCGAAGTATTCCCTCCACCGATCCACAACTTCCGCAGTCGAGGTCAGCAGAACACCATCCGCACCATACACGGTGTTGACATTGCACTGCTTCCCCTTCCTGAGGCGGCGGATGGTGGTCCAGAATCGCTTCGAAGCCGTCCGGAAGTCGTTTTCCATGGCTTCCCCGAACTCCTCCCATGTCCGAGTTTTTGCCTCCGCGACCGCTGAAGCCGCACACCGCTTGGCCTGTCGGTACCTGTCCGCTGCCTCAGGAGTCCCATGAGCCAAAAGAACCCGATAGGACTCCTTCTTCAGCTTGACGGCATCCCTCACCGCCGGTGTCCACCAACGGGTTCTAGGATTACCGCCACGACAGGCACCAACTACCTTGCGGCCACAGCTCCAATCAGCCGCCTCGACAATAGAGGTGCGGAACATGGTCCACTCAGACTCAATGTCCAGCACCTCCCTCGTGACATGTTCAAAGTTCTTCCGGAGGTGGGAATTGAAACTCTCTCTGACAGGAGACTCTGCCAGACGTTCCCAGCAAACCCTCACAATGCGTTTGGGCCTGCCAGGTCTGTCCGGCATACATTCATAATTTACAAAATATTACCATATTTTAGCATTAGACACCATATACTTGAGGGGAAAACGGTTTGACATGTTTGGCTTCTGACTGTATGAAGTACCTGTTATTAAATGTAATGCATAGATTACACTAAACCTCAAAATGTAACTAATTCAATATTTTTAGATTACCTAATTCAAGGTTGTCAAACGACTCAAACCTGTTTTCCTTGTGGGCTGCATCGCAGTTATGGCTTTTCTCAGAGGGCTGCTTGTAACAGTGAGTAACATATGAATATAAATATGTAAGGAATTACCTATATATATATATATATATATATATATATATATATATATATATATACACATACATACATACACATATATATACATACACACACACACATTTTTAATTTATTTTTACATATGCCCTAAAAAAATCTGTAGCCTGGCTGCTAAGTCGCCAGAAATTTATAAAATAATGTTTTTTTAATTTATTTTTAAAACAGCATATTACTGTAAAATGATGCCACTTCACGTTTCAACCATATTGACGGTGTATTAAAAACTGTGTTTTTTTATGGCGGAATTCTGGTGAGATCTGATTTTTTTATTTGCAAATTCTATGGTGGTTGTTTTTGTGGTTTATTACTGTAAATAGAAAACGGCACCAGTTCTTTTTTTCTTTCTTCAGTAAAATCAATTGTCCTTTACAATATACAATTTAATGGACACCTTTCTTTGAAATAATAAGTCACATATTTTTAACAGAAAGTTTGCAATTTTAGTATATTTTACAATACTAGGAAACACGAAAAAACTAGTTCATTGGATTGCTTCATTCCAACTTAAATTCAAACAAATATAACTAAAGTTACATAAACATAATATTATTACAGATTTATACATAAGCTAAGCATGTGTTTGTGTATTTTTTTATTTCGGTAAAGAAAATGTATATGTTATATTAGATATTGAATACAAATATATACAATTGTATGTAGTACATGTATATTTTACAGTCAGAAAACAAACTACATTTAGTGTATTACAAGGCTTGTGGGCCACCTAAAATAATGTGGTGGGCCAGATATGGCCCCCAGGTCTTGAGTTGGACAACTGTACACTAAACAGTCAATCGGGGACTCAAAAGTCTATGTGTACACTACAGAAAGTATAAATAGCAGTGGTGTGCAGTCAGGGCCAGCACGGCCTTCTCTGCTGGCCTAACAACCAGAAATCATCATCATAATTAAAGATAAAAAATAATTAATTTACTTTCCCTAAATAACTAAAAGTATTCATACTCTGTCATATGCTCATTCCAGTGCTGTTGTTTTTAGTTTTAGTTTGTATCCAATCAAAATTCAGCTAGCTTATGTTGCCATGCTGTACCAAATCTGCCAGACGCCTTCAGAATCAACAATGCAGGCGTCAGTGCACTGTATGTGATCGGGGACGTACAGTGATGGACAGTTACGATAGCCAATCAGATCATGAGTTGTTGTCAGTAAGGCCTTCTAGCTGGCCTAAGGTTGAACATGACATTTACGCGTCCTGTGATTGGATACTCATCGGACCGTTAGCGGATAAATTTGAGAACACATACTTGAGACAGTTGCGATAGCCAATCAGATTGCAAGTTGTTGGCAGTAGCTGTTCTGTTACAACTAAAAGTAGTCAACTCTTGTTAAAGTGTGTCATGCTTGTCATTTAATTAACATTGTTACACGTGTATTTGCCACCATCATGTGGTCAGGGCAGAGAAGTGTGTACTGTGAATCAAACTTTATTGACCGGAAGAGTCATAAGGCAAGCAGAGAAATTTACGGTATGTTTTAATTGATCAGAAAATAACCCGTTTTGTATACAGCTGTGATTCAATGCCCAGTGGGACGTAAATGTGTTCCTGTCAAGTATTTCTCCAGCAATGATCATGTGGTGACATCAATTATGGTATTTTGAGAGGTAATTATTGAAGTCGGACATCACTTGCACTGAGCCTGGTCTACAAAATCCGCTACACCTCCCTGATACCGAAGTACATTTCAAACTACTTCCTTAATGTAAATGACCGCCATAACCACAACACCAGGGGGAGCTCCACGAACCACGTTAAACCCAGATTCCGATCTAACAAAGGTCTTAACTCATTCTCTTTCTATGCCACATCAATATGGAATGCGCTCCCAACAGGTGTAAAAGAAAGGGCATCTCTATCCTCTTTCAAAACCGCAATAAAAGTACACCTCCAGGTAACTTCAACCCTAAATTAACACCCTCACCGGATTGTTAATAATCAAACGTAAATCAAATGTAGATACTTTTTCTTATGCCTTCTGATCTCAATGTATACACCCTGATGATTACCTTGTGTGATGACTGTATTATTATGATAGTATATATCTGATAGTATATATCTGTATCATGAATTAATTTAAGTGGACCCCGACTTAAACAAGTTGTAAAACTTATTCAGGTGTTACCATTTAGTGGTCAATTGTACGGAATATGTACTTCACTGTGCAACCTACTAATAAAAGTCTCAATCAAAAACTGAAGGTGGGAAACGCACGGGCCCACTCAATAGTAAACACTCAACCAATTGCTATTGATTTAAAAACACCCAAACCTTTAATCAAAGCATAAAAAAAGTTTGAACATTGAAAAGAAGTCAAAAGGAACAACCAGAGTCCAGAATATCACCAAAAACAGTCCTCCGACCTGCAGACATTGGTGAGCAACTCGCGCCTCATGCGGGCATGATGATGGAAGGACTCCAACATGAAGGCCGCCCTGGCCCTCCAGCTGCACTCTCTTCTCTCCGGGTACGGACTAACATCACAGCCACGACCCCCAGAAGACAGCTTACTTGGACCTCTGCCTCATCTTTCTCCTTTTGCGCTTCAGCCTATGTAATGACATTAAAAGGTTAATTTGGATTGAAATAAAACATCCGGCAGTGTGGCTAAGCGTGACTTCTTACCTGCGCATGCGCTTCTTTCTCCACTGAGCAAGATGAAAACCAAACATGTTAAAAAAATGTATATAAACGTTTAATTCGTTACCATCTACGTACATTTCGAATTAAAACACGACCAATCATTACACAGCACTAAAAGGTGGACACACTAATCGAGTTAGCAAGCTAGCTACTAGCAAGCAAACGTAAGCGTCAAATAAGAGTCATTTTTGTCACAAAGGGAAATGTATTTACATACCTTGGCTCTCATGGCGAAGTGTCAGTCTTAAAAGAGTAAAATAAGGATGCAAGTTTAGTAAGATTACTCAAACAAGAGAAGGATTACCTCGGATAGTAGTAGAGACACATTAAAGCACGTACGTACCAACTGCATGGAAGCCGTTTTATGCCTGACGTCATAAAAGCGCGACGCTTCAAACGTCACAGTCGCAGTGCAACGTGGGGAATTGATTCCATCCATCCATCCATCCATTTTTTTACCGCTTATTCCCTTTGGGGTCGCGGGGGGCGCTAGAGCCTATCTCAGCTACAATCCATGCTTTTGGACTGCGTTACTGATGAAATAATGCCGAGTCACACTACTGCTTCTATATAGGTAAAGGTTAATATTTTATTGCCAATAAAATGTCAAATTACACCAGGGAAGTTGTTTCCCTATTTATCAGTTATATTGGGTAATTGCTGTTATTTATTGTAGTGTGCTACTAGTGATGGGTTGATGAGGCGTCATGAATCGTTTCGACACATTGCAAAACTGTATTGATACTGTGTCACTAAATACTGACATCTGCTGGACATTAAAAATCCCTACAGGCAACCTATGGACCGACTCAACTGACACTGATTTTATGACCTAGTATATACAATAATATAAACCAAGTCATTGTATTTCATTTAGGATTATTTCATATCTTTATTTAAATAAAAATATATTTTTATCTTTTTTAGATACAGTCAATAAATAATGTGAACATATATCATAACTTGGAAATCTAAGAGAACGTGTTGTGAATGAGGATGCTTGTGGACTGGGAATTTATTTATTTATTTATTTTACACATTTTTATTAAAAAAAACAGTTTTTCCAACGTATTACATTTTAGACGATTTCTCTTCTAAGTTATTATTTCTCCGGCTGTAGAAAAGACCCGCTCACAGGGCACAGAGGAGGCGTCAGTGCGACACAGTTCGCGTATCGATCACGTGACCGACACAGGTCATGATCGGTCACGTGACTTTCTAAAAGCGGTACGCGCGCCGACACATGGTTTTTCTGTATGAGCTCGACGCATGCGCCGATGCATCGATGTTGCCGGACCCATCACTATGTGCTACACTACAGTGTAATGGACTTGGAAAACATGTCAGCTCTTTAAAAATGTAATAAAGCTTACAGCATGTAAGCAGGGCCAAAGGCCGTTACATCAACTACCGTAACTTAATTCCCGTGTGAGCCAAACGGGCATTGTGATACGCCTTACAGTTAAACATACTCAATGTACGGGATTATATATTTATGTCCAATACAACCTAATTATGATATAAATTTTTTTTATTTTGCTGCTACAGCACAGATCAAAATCAAGACATATTTAAATGTTGAATCAAATGACACAAATGAAAAACAAGCACAAATTATGTCAGGCAGCTTTTTAATTATTCCAAAAATAGTCTCTGAAACTATGGTTTGTTTTACAAAATGACCCATTTGAGGACTTATGTAAACACATACTATCAGACCTGGTGCAGAAACAAGGCTAAATGCACACAACCCATGCAAGGTTGTTGCTTCCACAGCTCATCTGTGAATTTCTCATCCAGTATATCTTGTCATATTGTCAGTATCTATAATGCCTAGCAGTATACACAGTACAAAGTACCAGTATATAAACCAAACAAAGATCTGTATTTTGCTTACTGTGTCAAACCTATACCTTGTGTGAAAGTAGTTACATGGACGTATCAGGGCACACAAGAAGCTAAAGTACCATAGTTGCCTTGGCATCAGGTGAAGGAAGCCATCTGTGAGCGCCACACAATTACACTGACAGTTCTGACCATTATTTGACAATATTGTTTCAATGCATTTACTGTGGGATGAAGGTTCAGGGTCAAATGGTAATAATACCCGTGTGAATTTACCGTATTAATACACACATTAAAAAAAACTCCCGATTAGTTGTATTCACTGTTGTAGAGACAAAGGCTGCTTCAAGGACAACGAGATTTACTTGAGATGTGTCAAGAGTTTTTTTTAGATGCAGTGAAATCGTTTAGTAGCAGCTTCATCCCAGACTGACATGTTAGATTTTGGAAGTGTTGGGAGCAGCTGTGCACAGAGTGCCTCAGACAGCCGGGACAGAAGCGTTTCTGACGTCTGTTCTTGGGGTGCATCACAAATTGCTGGATGTGGCAATTTATTCTGCAGCTTCAGTCTCCATAGCCTGTCCCGTTGCACTCTCCACAGTCTTTGAGGCCTTAATGAAAGGAAGGAAATTTATTATTAATCCAAACGAGGAGCACCAATGACCTGTATCAAGCTACTTTATTACTCACCTTCTTTTTCTTTTTCTTTTGTGTCTTGCGGCTGGCTGAGCTTTGAAGCAAAGCCTAAATAGACAGAAAAAGAAAGAAAATGAATTCCATAACCTCATGAGGACACAGTCCATCAACACTTAATGGCTTTGAAAATGCTGACTCAGTCCCAAATGGCAACCCGTTAGTCAGGCATCATCTTCACAAGCAAAGGATGAGATGTCCCATTCTTCAAACACTTCTTACCTTTAAATCTGGGTCTTCCACTTCGAGCTCCGACTTATAGAACTCAGGTTCATGGAGACTGTTTGTAATTCGCAGTGGTCCGTTGGCCATGAGCAGTACAGTGAACTTGAACTGAGCTACAAACTCACCTGAGCACAAAGAGGGTTAGTTAGCAGGGAGAGAATGATTTATCAAGACTGAAAAAAGCAAGATGGCTGCTTACCCTCTTTCTCCTGCAGAACATTGAAAGGCTGTATCAAATCATGCTTTGCACACTCCACCACACCCAGCCTGGCCTTGACCTCATCCTCAAATGCTCTGAGGCAAAAATGAAGTGGAGAAGAATCAGAGGGACCAAATGTGAAATATGGAAACAACTCAGTGAGGGGGAAAAAAGAAGAGGAATTGAAAAATATCAGCAGAGGTTCAAGGGGGCCCTTTTGATGATGCCCTTTGAAGTTGGAAAATATTTTACCATTTTTAAAATGTTTTGGAAGGCATTTCCTACATAGAAATTCTGTAAAAATGCAAGAAAAAAAACTTAGAAATGACTTCTATTAGATGCTATTAACTGAAAGCCACACCTTTTTCATGACAGTACCACATTATCAAGAGTTCATTGTTTTCGTTGACAAAATATCTTTACCATTCAAAAACATCCAAAGTTTATGTCAGGCCCATTTAACTACCGTATTTTCCGCACCATTAGCCGCACCTAAAAACCACAAATTTACTCAAAAGCTGACAGTGCGGCTTTTAACCCGGTGCGCTTTATATATGGATAAATATTAAGATTCATTTTCATAAAGTTTCAGTCTCGTAACTACGGTAAACAGCCGCCATCTTTTTTCCCGGTAGAACAGGAAGCGCTTCTTCTTCTACGCAAGCAACCGCCAAGGTAAGCACCCGCCCCCATAGAACAGGAAGCGCTTCTTCTTCTACTGTAAGCAACCACCCGCCCGCGTAGAAGAAGAAAAAGCGCGCGGATATTACCGTACGTTTCATTTCCTGTTTACATCTGTAAAGACCACAAAATGGCTCCTACTAAGCGACAAGGATCCGGTTCATGAAAAGACGCAATCTCTCCATCCTCACACGGATTACTATTTCACAGCAACTGATATTCCTGTGAACCGCACTGTGGATACTGTGGATACAACGGGAGCACGTACGGTGAATATTCGCACCACAGGGAATGAGAAGTCGTCCTTCACTGTGGTTCTAGCTTGCCATGCTAATGGCCTGAAACTTCCACCCATGGTGATATTCAAAAGGAAGACCTTGCCAAAAGAGACCTTTCCAGCCGCCGTCATCATAAAAGCTAACTCGAAGGGATGGATGGATGAAGAAAAGATGAGCGAGTGGTTAAGGGAAGTTTACGCGAAGAGGCCGGGTGGCTTTTTTCACACAGCTCCGTCCATGTTGATATACGACTCTATGCGCGCCCACATCACAGATGGTGTCAAAAAACAAGTGAAGCACACAAATACAACACTCGCCGTCATTCCGGGTGGATTAACCAAAGAACTCCAACCGCTGGATATTGGTGTCAACAGGGCATTCAAATCACGACTGCGAACGGCGTGGGAACAATGGATGACCGAAGGCGAACACACCTTCACTAAGACAGGCAGACAGCGCCGGACGACATACGCCAACATTTGCCAGTGGATCGTAAATGCCTGGGCAGATATTTCGGTCACAACTGTGGTCCGAGCTTTCCGGAAGGCAGGATTCACAGAACTGCTGAACAGTGACACTGACTCCGATGACTTCGACGAGACGGAACCGGCCATTTTGGATCCCACATTCGCCCAACTTTTCAATTCGGACACCGAAGACGAAGAATTCGAAGGATTTACGAATGAAGAATAACTTCAGAAGGTGAGCGCTATGTTTATTTTGTGTGTTGTGACATTAACGTTCGAGCAACATTATGTTGCTATTGCTCTGCACTATTTTGAATTTTACTATGTTTGTGATTGCACATTTGCGTACATTTTGGGACAGAGTTGTTAGAACGCTGGTTTTTAATATATTATTAAAGTTTGACTGACCTATCTGACTGTTTTTTTGACATTCCCTTTAGCGCAGCGTAGGCGCGGCTTATAGTCCGGGGCGGCTTATAGGTGGACAAAGTTTTGAAATATGCCATTCATTGAAGGTGCGGCTAATAATCCGGTGCGCCTTATAGTGCGGAAAATACGGTACATGATAAAGAGGGCCGCAGTTTCAAAAGCCCAAGGGCTCAGGCGCCGGGCATCGAAATGTGGATGTTTCGTTGGAAAGTGCCTCCGCAAGTTATATTTCTTTGAAACTGTGTTTACTTAATTGCAAAGTAAACACATCGGCTTTCACACTGCACTGTTAATAAATTCATTGTTCTGCCCTTGCTACTAGTTGAAAGCTGCACACGGCTTCAGAAGTTTTGTTGAGGATTGATGTTCCTTCTTTTGAATTATTTTCCTAGGTTTTTAAGGATGAAAATATAAACATAAAATAAACATTAAAAAAGTATAACATCCATTGTGTATTTTCCATAATTAATGTCCATTAGATATTTTACTTAAATAAAATAGAAGGTTTAGTGTTAATACATTCACACAATAAACTAAAAATATTTACACATGTAAAAATTACACAACATTCACACACCAAACACTGCACACAATGCATATCACTAATCACACGATTTAAACCTAAGATGGAGCGTTATCACCCTCTACTGGTCAAATTTAGAGTTACATGTATTAAACGGGCTATGATAGGCCAGTTTTGCTACTCTCAGACAAATAACCACGAATACCAATACATTTGGGGGGCGGCATGGCGTAGTGGGTAGAGCAACCGTGCCAGAAACCTGAAGGTTGCAGGTTCGCTCCCCGCCTCTTACCATCCAAAAATCGCTGCCGTTGTGTCCTTGGGCGGGACACTTCACCCTTTGCCCCCGGTGCCACTCACACCGGTGAATTGAATGATGAATGATAGGTGGTGGTCGGAGGGGCCGTTGGCGCAAATTGCAGCCACGCTTCCGTCAGTTTACCCCAGGGCAGCTGTGGCTATGAAAGTAGCTTACCACCACCAGGTGTGAATGAATGATGGGTTCTACATGTAAAGCGACTTTGGGTACCGGTACTTAGAAAAGCGCTATATAAATCCCAGGTATTATTATTATTATTAAATCATGAAGTAAGCAATTTAAATACAAAACAAACTAAATATCTTTATGCACAATATCTACTTACAAATGTTTGACCAAGTTTCATGATTAAGCTTACACGCTGGATCAATGTGTCTCCGCTTAAAAGGTCCACCAGGAAATAATGATTCGAGCACTTGCTCAACATTCATACTTTGTTGTCCAGTCGTTGATAAAAGTCAGATTTTTGCAATTTAGATTTTCTTTCAGGGTTGAGTGAGTAGCCTTCTTCTACACACTCACTGCTGCTTCATTGTGACACATGCCTCGCTGTTGGCCCCCAGTTGGCCAGTTAGCACAGGCTGCACTCGGCTTACTTGACTATACAGCTAGCCACAGTGCGCTGGAAAGCGTGAACAAGTCAGTTAGTGTAGACTGCACTTGGCTGTACTCTCGGGTGTACTCGGCCTGCTAGCGTGGTTAGCTCTAAGCAGCCAGCTAACCGCGGTGCGCCAGAGCGTGGCCGAGTTAGAGGTTTTATAGGGAAATCTAAAAATACCACTTTGGGTAGAAAAACAGCGAAATTCAGCTAAATAGCGGACATCTGGGATGCCTGAGTACAAAAAACCCCTCAGGTCAAAGTCAAGCGTATTAAAGGCTGTACAAAAATCTAGAAATGCAAATGTTGGCACGAGTGATGTATGCGAGACATAAGCCTATTTCCTGATAGCGAACATCTAAATTATCTGGTGTTTTTTATTTTATTTAATGTGCTTGTGTTTTTTTAATTTAATTTTAAATCTGTGAGGCGGCATGGCTGAGCGGGTAGAGTGGCCATCTTGTAACCAAAGGGTTACTAGTTCGAGCTCATGTAGAGGTGTCCTTGTCAAGACACTGAACCTCAAACTTTTTTCTGATGGGCCGTGGTTAGCACCTTTCATGGCAGCTTCCGCTCGTTAGGAGTAGAATAAATCGTATTCATACTTAAAAGGGGTTCATACTAGGATTTGTTTTCCTATAACTAAAATACTTCCTTGTGGTCTACATAACATGTAATGTTGGTGATCTGGTAAAATGTTTGCAAAGATTTAGTTTTACAGACCATTTTCAAACCGTTTTATGACCTACTCTTTAGAGTGCGCTGCTTTGAGGGCAATTTACGAGCCAAAGCTCCTTTCAGGCCAAGCCCCATTTGACTGCATCGCCACTTTGTCAGCCATGTTGTAGGTTTTAGCGCTTCTATATTGAGTCTAAAGAAAGATATAAGTTAGAACTTATATCTTGTTGCCCTTTTATGAGAAAGGGTAACAGTGGAGGATTTTAGCATGCGTGTGCATGTACGAGCCAGTCTGCCCCACAAGAAGAGGACAGGAAAAAAGGTAAACCTTTACCGTATATGGAGATATCTGTTGGCCTAGTTAGGCAAAATATGCCATTAAAGTCTCACCTTCCAAACAGCTCATTTGGAGCAAGTTTGAAAGAAGGCAAGTTTGTTTTATAAATATCTTCGCTATGCCTCCATGGTTTGATTTAAAATTTTTGGGACTTATGGGGATCCCAAATACACAAAAACAAGTAACATCATTTTAAGAAAAGTTGGTTTTGCACAATAGGACTCCTATAGTTGGGCACTGCACTTTTTTGGAACTTTGCCTATTATCCACAATCATTATGTGAAACAAGAGGAACACAAGTCTTTTTTTAGGATTTTATAACTGATTAAAAAAAACGCTTGGAAGATGGGGCTAATGGGAGTCACCGTTAAAACAACTTCAAAAACCCTCCATCAACATTTTATGTAACCACTGCAAGTCTATACATAATGTAGTAACACACATTCACAACAATAAGTAATATGTACAATATTTACCATACTTTGGTCATTTTAGGCATTCCCGGAACTAATTTCCTCGGCGCATTTATTTCCGTTTCCATAGCAGCGCACTTGCGACTTCCGGCAACAACTGCGTGTTCTTACTTCCGGATACAAAATAATGGCAGACTTGGTAAAAGACAACGAAGACGACTATTTTTGGACAAATGAGGATTCACAACCCTATCTTTTTGAAGCTGAATATATACAGACAATGAACTGCTGCAAGTAGAAACGGGCACAAAGAGAGGGTGAAATATTGGAGCAGATGAAGGCAGAGAGAGAGTGAGGTCAGTGTGACTTTGACGCTGTAAATGTGCAGTTTGGAGCCAAGCTATGCCGACAGAAATGGATTGCTTACCCAAAGTCAACTAGAAATGTCCTCGACCAGCTGGACCAAACGGACAACTGTCTATCGAGTAAGTCACTATAATATTGATTATGATACATGCAGCACACCAGGCTTGTTAGTACAACTACAGTACATATGCTGTCGAGCTAGCTGTATACAAACAAAACATGACATGTGGGCTAATACTTTAGAGACACTGTAATATGATTATTCATGTTTTTCAGTCAGTACAGATTGTGAGCGTTACAATGCTATATGTCCTATCGCATTGTGTTGTGCATTACAAACTTAAACGCTATTTGTGTGCTGACGTAGAGGTTACCTTATCTCTCGCCTTAGCTAGCTTACAGCTAATAACGTAGCACACCGATGTGTTAGTACGCTAAAAAACAAGTTCCTCAGTGTTCGCTCTTACAGTAACAATGTCGCGTGGTTATTATACAGGGTACAAAACGTAAATTAAGTATTAATAGTTGGCGGTTTTTGGATGCATTTTTAAAGTGATTTAGAGGCAGAATGGATTGCTACCTTCAGTTGCATTGCTAGCCACCTACAACTAACTGATTTTTACAAGTTAGAATGCAAAGGAAAAAAATAAACTTTTGTCTTCTTGTTTCTCATAAGTATTGTGAACAATAGGCAAAATAAAAAAAAGTGCAGTTCCCCTTTCAGACAACCACTCGCTTTTAACTGTTTTGGAAACAGGCTGTCACATCCCTGCAGGTCAGGAATGTTGCAATCGGTTTGGTCTCATGCAAATATGCCGCGTGGTCAGTCGTCTAGTCCATTCATCTCTGTCCCCGGCACAATATGGATAATTTATCAAAAAAGTTGACAGTATTGAAATTTACGCAACAAAGTCAGCTCCATGTTTAATCCTCCTCTCTTCCGCACACGATTCGACTTTGTCTGGGTTATTATTTTACTTAGTTATTCCTTAGAACAAATCAAAAGTCGACCATCGTCATGTAAGAATTGTGGTCAACTGGCGTTTTGTCTGTAGTAAAAACAATGGCATATTTAAATGTCAGGGTGCACGATAAATATCAGACAGATAATTATAGGCCAATTTAAAAATATTATGATGTCATGAGGCCAGATCATCTGTAGTTTGCTCTAGGTGTGTTAAGGTGAGGAAATCAAGCGCTTATTTTCTCTTGCCATGCTGTAAGTAAGCCTGATGTAAACTTTCCCAGAGCTCATCGCAAACAAACATGGCATCAACTGTGTGGGACTTCTTCACTGTTTCAGAGAACGACTTTTTGCCCTAAATGATCTGCAAACACTCTGCGAAGAGGGAAACATTACGGTTTAACACATCAAACCATATCAGCCACCTGAAACACAATTATCACTATAAAGGTTATTTAAAAGCCTACGAGGACACCTTACTAGAGAAGCTGCCTCAACGCCAGCCGCAAAAAAAGGCCCGGAGCTTGCTACTATCGCCGCAACATTTGAAAGGTGAAAAAAGATGAGGTCTAAGGAGATCTGTGTTTTTATCATGGAAATGATGGAGCTCAACGACAAACCCTTGTTGAAGGTACTGGGGTTTGTCAGGAAAAATCTGCAGGCTCAGTTTGTCAATTCCTTTTCTTACCCCCAGGTGTACACAAACTACAGTTACATATAAAAAATATCTGCCATTTTGTTACCGGTATCTGTCTTGAGAAGCATGTCGGCTTGGAAAAAAAACACATCATCAACAAGTGTTACCTCAGAGTGAATGCCATTTTATCAAAGCGTCTCTCCATCTCACTGAAGAACATCCGGGAGGTCTTCATCTTTAATCCGTACACCTTGTTGGGGTCTCGTTTGTATACAGTGGTCCTTAGACCGCCGTCCTTTGCCTGAATTTAAAATATAGCATTTTTTAAAAAACATTCTGGTTCTTTAAAAAGGTTCTTTTAGGAATGTATGTAAAAAGATTGACTAACCTTGCCCTCTCCAGTGCTGACAAGTACATCCACTGCATACACTTCATGCACCTCAAACTCAGCCTTCTCATGGTCCTTCCTACAAGAAAACACAAAGTAATCTACTAGTGGATACATACCTTCCAAACATATTAGTAATTAAGGGTGGGACTCTTTGGACATCTCACAATTCAATTACGATTCAGCGACTGCGATTCACTTAAAATTGATTAGGTAGATCTTAATTCATAAAGAGCATATTATTATCATACATTAATTATATTTAAATATAATGTATATAAAGCTCCTCCTTTGGTTGCTGACAGATGAATTATTGCGTCGTTTTTGGAAGTGACTGCGCACATATCTATATATATATATTAGGGGTGTGGGAAAAAATTGATTCAAATTCGAATCGCATGATTCAGAATCGATTCTCATTTTAAAAAAAATCGATTTTTATTTATTTATTTATTAAATTATTTTTGTTAATTTTTTTAAATTAATCAATCCAAAAAAACAATACACAGCAAGACCATAACAATGCAATCCAATTCCAAAACCCAATCTGACCCAGCAACACTCAGAACTGCAATAAACAGCAATTGAGAGGAGACACAAACACGACACAGAACAAACCAAAAGTACCGTATTTTTCGGACTATAAGTCGCAGTTTTTTTCATAGTTTGGCCGGGGGTGCGACTTATACTCAGGAGCGACTTATGTGTGAAATTATTAACACATTACCGTAAAATATCAAATAATATAATTTAGCTCATTCACGTAAGAGACTAGACGTAAAAGATTTCACGGGATTTAGCGATTAGGAGTGACAGAATGTTTGGTAAACGTATAACATGTTCTATATGTTATAGTTATTTGAATGACTCTTACCACAATATGTTACGTTAACATACCAGGCACATTCTCAGTTGGTTATTTATGCCTCATAAAACGTACACTTATTCAGCCTGTTGTTCACTATTCTTTATTTATTTTAAATTGCCTTTCAAATGTCTATTGTTGGTGTTGGGTTTTATCAAATACATTTCCCCCAAAAATGCGACTTATACTCCAGTGCAAATTATATATGTTTTTTCCTTCTTTATTATGCATTTTCAGCCGGTGCGACTTACACTCCGGAGCGACTTATACTCCGAAAAATGCGGTAGTGAAACAAAAATGAATATTATCAACAACAGTATCAATGTTAGTTACAATCTTCAACATAGCAGGTGATTAAAAATCCCTCATTGACATTATCATTAGACATTTATAAAAAAAATTAAAAAAGAACAATAGTGTCACAGTGGCTTACACTTGCGTCGCATCTCATAAGCTTGACAACACACTGTGTCCAATATTGTCACAAAGATAAAATAAGTTATATTTTTGGTTCAATTAATAGTTAAAACAAATTTACATTATTGCAATCAGTTGATAAAACATTGTCCTTTACAATTATAAAACCTTTTAACAAAAATCTACTACTCTGCTTGCATGTCAGCAGACTGGGGTAGATCCTGCTGAAATCCAATGTATTGAATGAAAAAAAAAAATCGTTTTTGAATCGGGAAAAAAAATCGTTTTTGAATCGGGAAAAAAAATCGTTTTTGAATCGAGAATCGTGTTGAATTGAAAAAAAAAAATGAAAAAAAAAGAAAAAGATTTTGAATCGAATCGTGGGACACCCAAAGATTCACAGCCCTAATATATATATATATATATATATATATATATATATATATATATATATATATATATATATATATATATATATATATATATATATATATATATATATATCCAGATAGACAGATCTATATATCTATCTATATATACAGTCGTGGTCAAAAGTTTACATACACTTGTAAAGAACATGTCATGGCTGTCTTGAGTTTCCAATCATTTCTAGAGAGAGAGAAAGCGCGAGAGAGATGGGAATTTTTGGGCACCTAACAATTCGATTACGATTCGGTTAAAAATCGATTATTGATGAATCTATAATTTATATATATATTGATGCAGTTTTACATTTGTTTTCATTTCACTAAATATGCGTTTATCACTTGCAACTTTAAAAAACAGAGCATTAGTAATAAGAAATACTGTAGTTACATTCATTCTCACATTTACTAAATAAATGAAAATGTGTGCAAAAATGGAACATAAGTGCCCTAAAATAAATAAACTGGTCGGATCTTTCACTAAGGTGGCTTGCTGCAGTCAGCCAAATTCAAAAACTTTTTGCATTACTTTATTTACAATAAATAAACCGATTATTGATGTTTACTAATCGGTTTAATAATTTTCTATGTCCGAATTGCGATGCAACAGCGTTTTGTTCAGGAGAGAGCACACACAAGCTGATAGAAATAACAGAAGAACTGAACAAATACAAATATGGTTTGACAAAAAAAAGACTATCCTTAAACCTCAGTAAAACTACAATAATGTTATTCGGTAAGGTCAAACACAATTACAAATAGACGGAATAGAAATTGAAAGAGTAAATGAAACCAAATTTCTATATGTAATAATTGATGATAAAATGAACTGGAAATCTCATAAAATATACACAACATAAGGTGGCAAGAAACACATCAATAATGAATAAAGCTAAATATGCATTGGACCAAAAATCACTCTATATTCTCTACTGCTCGCTAGTGTTACCATATCTGAGTTATTGTGCAGAAATATGTGGAAATAACTACAAAAGTACACTTCATTCATTAACCGTGTTACAAAAAAGATCAGTTAGAATAATACATAATGTTGAATATAGAGAACATTCAAACCCTTTATTTATTGAAGCGAAAATATTGAAATTCCACGACAGTGAATTTGCAAACAGCTAAAATTATGCACAAAGCAAACTATAACCTGCTACCAAAGAACGTACAACAATTCCCACCATCCATCCATTTTCTACCGCTTGTCCCTTTCGGGTTGGCGAGGGTTTGCTGGAGCCTATCTCAGCTGCACACGGACGGAAGGCGGTGTACACCCTGGACAAGTCGCTACCTCATCGCAGCGTACAACAATTCTTCTCAACAAAAGAAAAATGGAATTTAAAACATTTGTATGCATGCACAACACTAAAGACCTTTAGTATATTCGTATGTGGAATTAAATTATGGAATAGATTGAGCAAAGAAATCAATTATTATTTATTTATTTTATTTTTCACAATTTCATTATTAACACTCAAACAAGGTTAAAGTTAAAGTATTAATGATTGTCACACACACACACACACTAGGTGTGGCGAAATTATTCTCTGCATTTGACCCATCACCCTTGATCACCCCCTGGGAGGTGAGGGGAACAGTGGGCAGCAGAAGGTGGCCGCGCCCGGGAATCATTTTTGGTGATTAAACCCCAAATTCCAACCTTTGATGCTGAGTGCCAAGCAGGGAGGTAATGGGTCCCATACACATGTGCCCTCACACATATAAACACATTGCCATCATAAGGCCTACTGTAATGCTCAATTAAACATAGAAACATCCCTAAACATTTCTAAACTGTCGCTAACACAAGTCTCGGGCTGTGCGATATGGACCAAAACCAATATCCCGATACACAAAGCCCTCAGCGCTAATGATTAATAATTTGGGTAAGGTTTAAATTTATTTCAAACATACTGTACAGACGGGGGAAAATTTTACTGTAGTTTTATCAAATTTGGATGGATTTACTTTAGCACAAAACGCGATAAAAGGGTTGAAATCCCTTTTCGCACATGTACATCATTTTTATTTTTATTTATTTATTTTAAAGTTGCACGGTCCATTTTTAGGGGCGTTTGCGAGTAAATTTGTTGCACCGTACAGCACTGAATAGGGACTTTTGTCAAGGCGAGAACATGTTAACATTGCTTTTTATGGGGAAATGCGTTTTACTATATTAAGAACTAATGAGGTTCCACAATATAAGCAATATTTTGACTTTTGTACGTCGATTTAGAATAATTTCCTCCACCTTTATTAGTAACACATAGAAAAAACATGAGCCGAACAACACACACACTAACTGTCAGGCCAACCCAACAGTTCAGGAATTTTTTCATAAACCGTTTCATCACCCTGACGAAACTTGAGATCAAACTGTTAAGTTTGAGCAAATAAATGAAGTAAATATTTTAAAAATATTTGCATATGACATTCACAGCACTAGTAAGAATACACTAAGCATTTTCCCAAACAAAGCTTCATTGTGCTCCTTTGCGTACTGTGTCCTTTTTGTTGAAGTCATTGTCATTTTTATGTGTTGTACTGATGTGATGTGATGTTCCTGTGATGCCAGTTACATTGCTGACACAGGTATCACCATACAACCTGCACAACCTGTCCAGATGCAAGCCAAACTCTAATGTGGCGATGCTGAAGTGCAGTCTGACTACGGTAAACTGCTTAATGGAAATTAATGGCTTCACTGAACTCACTTTTGCTGGTCCGTTGGATTCTGGATAATAGTTTTCTCTCCATCTATGACGTGCTGTTTGAGCTGATGGGATAGCAGGCCTGAAAACAAACATATCAAATTAAAATTGTCTCATGCACGCTTTTAGACATGCAATTTGCAGACACCCACCTTCGATTGGTGAGCAGTTGAATGACTTTGCAATCTTGTTCCACGCCTCAGTGACCTGTGTGTTCTAAAAGGAGAAAAAGAATGATTAGATGAGGTGGAAACTGCAAGATTATGACTATATCAGATTTGATCGGGGGAGAACGTCACCTGGTTTCCTGGCTTGACAAGACGCAGAGCAGCCTCGGCGCACAGATGAGCTGCTGTGATGACGTCAGCCTTGCGGCCTGTCAGTGGTTTATCCTGCAAAGACATAAAAACATTACATACACGGAAGACAAACTGGCTGTAAAAAAATACTGCTTTTAAGTCAGTTCCTTGCTGTTTTACCTTGGTAACGCCAACTACAAAGCTGTGAGCCACGTTGGAGATGAAGCCATCAACATGCACACCCAGATCCCTGAACACACACAGGAGGAAAACAAACTATTACTAAAAATTAGGGCTGCAACGATTCGTTTTAACAATTCCATTTGATTCATGATTTGAGGTTGCCGATATGATTCAGGGACAATAGTTTATTTAGAAGGTAGAACGATACGATCCGAAATTATTCAATGAGTTGAAACAGATTCAGTAACTTTTTAGCTAAAAATTCAACCAGTGTGACTGTAAAATAAATACAGGATGCTGGACACTGCATATTCCTATCATTTCTTGTAAAGGGAATTACCATAGATTATTGTGGTTCAAATCACCCAAGATAATTACAGCGGCGCCCAGATATGTATTTTAATGCTCATTAATCAAGTCAAGTACTTCAGTGCAGCCTCCTCCTTAGCGGGGGGGGGGGGGGGTATAAACAACACTCACAAAAATCATTGCAGTTCACTTGGCAGATAAAATGGCCTTCACTTCAAAGTCAGATATTCCACATTTTCAGAGCAGTAGTTTGTACTGTGAGATTGATATTTATCTTCTAGAAAGCTAATTAGCCCAGCACATATCAATAATCTTGAATTTTAGGAATATAAATCAAGGGGTTTCCCCTGGATTGCCAAGATACCTGAGGCAGTGGGGGCGTGGTCACCACGACATCTTTGTTTAATTTGCTATAATGATATGATTTTTCCATTAAAATGGCTCAAAAAATGTACCGGTATACAGTACATACATTTAAAATAAGCGGTAGAAAATAGATGGATGGATAGATGGATGTGTTAATTAATATTAACATATATTTTTATGTTACATTGTTTTGCTCTATTTTCAATTGTTGCTGCTTACTGTACAATGTACTCTGTTGAATTTTTTTTTAGTGTCTAGAGACTTTCAGTGACTTTTTCTTTATTAAAACCGACTAGCAAGAAATCTAGCATATTTTTCTGGTGTTATTATAGAATGTACTTGTGTTTAGAAACTACTTCTGTCCCTTGATATCCCTGATGAAACGCCAGCTGCAGCAAGCCTGACGTCACACTTGCTTCGTGCTGCTGCTCCTTTTGGACATTCTCTCCTTAAAAGTCCACTTAATATTTGCACATTTTGTAGATCGCTGTCTGCGGGTATATCTGGGATATATTTAAGTTACATTTGAATCGCAGACATGATGACCACACTCCAATCGTGTGCGTCTTGTTTATATCACAACATCCGCTTTCAGCAGCGCTGTGTTTGGTGATCAAAGTATTTTTTCTGAAAGCGTATTGACGGAAAACCAAGAAGTGTTGGTGTGTGTCTGGGGAAGCACAGAGACAAAAGTGTCTGCACCGGAGGTAAAACCTGTTATCATGAGATTCTAAATAAAAGTTAAAAATAGCGAGTGTCAGACTTTTGACTTATTGTGGAGGCTGTAATGCATTATCCATCCATCCATTTTCTACTGCTTGTTATATTAAATTTAATTAGTTTTCACATAAAAAAATATTTTTTAAGTTGTGGCGGCCATGATTTTGCCGTGGCAGTGCGCCATATTTAGTTAAATTAAGAAGAAACCCTGAAATCAATCTATCGATCAATCGTTACATCCCTACTAAAAATGAATGTCAACATTTCTAAAATAATAAACATCAGCTGTTTCAGCAGCTTACACTTTGACCAAGTCGTCGTCCTTAAGAATGACATCAGGGTCGCTCTTGAGTGGGGAGTGGTGGCACACGCAATTATTAACCGACACGCACGTCGGAAAGGCGATACCTGAAAAGGAGAGATAATACAGTATCTTAGGGAAACGTGTGATACCACCTGAATATACGAACATTCATCGACACATACCTTTCTTCATGTCTTTTTCCCTCTTGAAGATTTTCCCAGTTTCTGTCAGGATGAACGCATCTCCCTTTTCACACAGGCTGACCACAGAGACACCAGCCGTGGCAGCCGCAACCACCATCTTTAGGACATCTGCAATATGGGGAAAAAATATTTAACAACAAAATGGATTGCTCACCTGAATACAAAATACTAGCTAATAGTTGAACTTGTCCTTTTGAATTGCTGGTGGAAAGAATTAGGATCTCTCTTGCTTTGTTGCTTTCTTTGCTGACTTTATAAAGACATTTTACTTGTCCTCGTACTGGTAAACAAAACAATGAAATCAAATAAATTTTTACCAAGTCTTATAAATGAAACCATTAGAAAAGTGTACAAATGACAACAGTGATCTAAATAACTTCAGAGTAAAACCTAAGATATCATTCCGAATGTGCAGGTCAAAAAATGGTGTGCAGGTAAATATGGTTAAAGGAAAACAGCCTATATCTCAAAATGTAGTTAATAAATGTTAAATTCTGATATTCTGTAAAGATTAAGAATAGGCTTTGAGCCCAAATTTCCCCTGAACCGGACTTTGGTCACGCCTGATTTAGTTTGTTACATTGTTTTTGATTGATTGAAACTTTTATTAGTAGATTGCACAGTACAGTACATATTCCGTACAATTGACCACTAAATGGTAACACCCGAATAAGTTTTTGAACTTGTTTAAGTCGAAGCCCACGTTAATCAATTCATGGTACAAATATATACTATCAGCATAATACAGTCATCACACAAGTTAATCATCAGAGTATATACATTGAATTGTTTACATTATTTACAATCCGGAGGTGGGATGTGGAGGGGCTTGGGGGGTTAGGTTTGGTTGATATCAGCACTTCTATCATCAACAATTATATAATCTGAGAAATGGACATTGAAACAGTGTAGGTCTGACTTCGTAGGATATGTACAGCGAGCAGTGAACATAGTGAGCTCAGAAAGCATAAGAACAAGTATATACATTTGATTACTGTATTTTTCGGACTATAAGTCGCAGTTTTTTTTCATAGTTTGGCCAGGGGTGCGACTTATTCTCTGGAGCGACTTATGTGTGAAATTATTAACACATTACCGTAAAATATCAAATAATATTATTTAGCTCATTCACGTAAGAGATTAGACGTATAAGATTTCATGGGATTTAGCGATTAGGAGTGACAGATTGTTTGGTAAACGTAAAGCATGTTCTATATGTTATAGTTATTTGAATGACTCTTACCATGATATGTTACGTTAACATACCAGGCACGTTCTCAGTTGGTTATTTATGCGTCATATAACGTACACTTATTCAGCCTGTTGTTCACTATTCTTTATTCATTTTAAATTGCCTTTCAAATGTCTATTCTTGGTGTTGGGTTTTATCAAACAAATTTCACCAAAAAATGCGACTTATACTCCAGTGTGACTTATATATGTTTTTTCCCTTCTTTATTATGCATTTTCGGTCGGTGCGGCTTATACTCCAGAGCGACTCATATTCCAAAAATACGGTATTTACAATCCGGGGAGGTGGGATGCGACTCATAAATAAACAAAGCACATGAAATATCAAAAATTGTTGAAAAAAACCCAGAGACATGATCAAATTGAGTTCCACACTAGGTAGAACATTTACATCTATTTATGTTCTATCATTCACTAGATTGTGCTTAAAAATGCATGTGAACATCCTTAAGTTAAATGAGGGGCCAACAATTTCTAGTAGCAATATCACAATAGCCAATGTTGACTTACAACAAGCAATTAACCTATTTAAAGAATACATGCCATTCATTTAAATTTCACATATCATAAACAAAGCTATATTATATTGTAATGTAATTTGTGTAATATGACCTAGTTTGACATTAAATGTGAACTACTCACCAAAAAAGTAAGGTAAGACGACAGCTTAAGTGCAAGATTCGACGCTATGATATTAGCTGATCCTACGCCTTCGTTCTAATCTATATTTTAATCAAGGTCCCAGGCCTTAGCGTATACATTTTACTTGCCAGTATCTGTTAGCACTTGGAGCTAAAAGACGCTTGCCATTACTCAGCCACTTAGCTGCCGAGCTAGCTAGTGCTAATGTGGCAATAACGTGACAATAAACGACTGGTCGGATTTTACAGAAACCGCTTCTTGATGGTGTAGCTTTGTCCAAATAATGCTTGGTTTTGACGGGAGGATAACTTAGTGAAAATGAAGGTGTTTGTCTGCGCTGTGGCACATGGCACAGCAGCTGCTAGGCTAGCTAACATGAGCAGGATGCTGACATTTAACTCTACAACTACTTACGGTTAGCTATCTCGGCTCCCATCTTGTACTTGGTTACCACCAAGTCGTCGGCGACGGTCTGCTCCTCAGTTTCTTCATCACCAGACATGTTGGCAGTATATTCGAATAACTTTCTCCAATCCTAGCCGGTGACAGTGAGCGTCAGTAAGGATGAACCACGCCGCTCTCTCTCGTCGCCCGCCAGGGCTTCAGCACTAGCTAGCCTACAACCACGAGGCCCCGCCTTCTGACAAAGATGCACAGTCAAGTTAAGATAGTTCACCTTTTCGTCTTTGTAGGTTATTTGCTCGTATGTACAGATTGTAAAACATCCACGATCTACATAGATCCATTGTTATGGTGGGAGCTATTGTTCCATGCTTATTCAAATATTTTGCTTTAGACCGGTGTTTCTTAACCATTGTTAGGCCGCGAGGGCCTCCTGGAGGGCCGCCAAAAATATCTGTTTCCTTAGCTGTTTAGGGCAGTGGTACCCAACCACCGGGCCGCGGCCCGGTACCGGTCCGTGGATTGATTGGTACCGGGCCGAACAAGAAATAAAAAAATAATAAATATATATATATATATATATATATATATATATATATATATATATATATACATATATATATATATATATATATATATATATATATATATATATATGTATATATATATATATATATATATATATATATATATATATATATATATATATATATATATATATATATATATATATTTGTTTTTTTGTTTTTTATTAAATCAACATAAAAAACACAAGATAGACTTACAATTAGTGCACCAACCCAAAAAATCTCCCTCCCCTATTTACACTCATTCACACTCATTCGCACAAAAGGGTTGTTTTTTTCTGTTATTAATATTTCTGGATCCTACATTATATATCAATATAGATCAATACAGTCTGCAGGGATACAGTCCGGAAGCACACATGATTGTATTTTTTTATGACCAAAAAAATAAAAATAAAATAAAAATACAATACCCCCCCCCCCCCCCCCCCCCCCCGGTCCGTGGGGCACATTTTCAGTTTTGAAGATCCATCCATCCATTTTCTACCGCTTATTCCCTTTGGGGTCGCGGGGGGGCGCTGGAGCCTAGTTACAAAAAGGTTTGGGACCACTGGTCTAGGGTGTACCCCGCCTTCAGCCCGAATGCAGCTGTGATAGGCTCCAGCCCCGCGACCTCGAGAGGGACAAGAGGTAGACGATGGTCCGTTTGGGTCGCAGCAATACTCAGTTGTAATACACATTTTCCACCACTTGTGGCAGTAATGACACACAGACAGAAGAAGTCTGGTGCTCAAGTTATAGAGAAGTTTCTAAAGCGCAAAAATTATGACTAAAGTGGTAAATCATTAATTAAGTTAGAATTTAATTTTTTTTTAAACTGTGTAATTAAATGTAAATGTCCCTTCTTTTGCAGATTGATATCCCATCTGCATTCGGGCAGAAGGCTGAGTACACCCTGGACCAGTCGCCACCTCATCTCAGGGCCAACACAGACAACATTGACACTTTCACACAATAGGGCCTATTTAGTGTTGCCAATCAACCTATCCCCTTTGGAGGTGGGAGGAAGCTGGAGTACCCGGAAGGAACCCAAGCAGTCACAGGAGAACATTCAAACTCCACACAGAAAGACCCCGAGCCAGGGGATCGAATCCAGGACCTTCTTATTGTGAGGCACACACACTAACCCCTGTTTCACCGTGCTGCCCTGTTTTTTACAATATATAAATGGAAATGGAAAAAAGTACTACTGTTTATACTGTGAACTCTACAGTTGTTTTTATAGTGTCTTACTGCAAATGGAAAAATAATACCACAGTTTTTTCCAGTAAAATTTAGTTTTTACAGGGTTTTTTTTAACAGTAAAAATATGTCTTATACTGTACAATTTGACAATTTAACTTGCTTTAAATCATGCGTCATGCAGATACTTTGAGTACTTATTTTGATTTTAACAAAAAATGTAGCATGTTTTGTATGATAATATAATATTTGTTGCAATATTACATCATGTTTAAAATACATACTTTTACATGCAGTACAAATAGTTTTTTCTGTCAAAATTTTAAAAACAGATACATTTAGTAAGAATAGACGTTCATTAATTTCAGGCTTTTGCGGGCCACATAAATGATGTGGTGGGCCTGTAATGGAACCCGGGCCTTGTACATGTTACTTTTAGTTTTAAAAAGCTGGTTTCAACCAAATCAATGCAATAATTAGTTTTTAGTGCACAGAAACATACACACAGTTTGTGTAAGGGGCAACAATCTTTGGGTTTAGGGTAGAATTCAGGGTGTGGGGGGGCTTTAGGAGTCTTGTGTATGAGGGCTCAGTATTTGGTCATACACCCCTGTTTAGGCTGTTTGTGACTCTAATAAAAATCGATGGATGAATAAACATATATAATATTGGAAAAATTAACCACTATTACTAAAATATTTTAGTAATATGGGCAATCAATATCATTAATAGCTGTTTTTCATTACCAATTTGATTAAGGAGTACATAGTAGCACTTAAGCATGATTTAGATTTTCCCAAAAGTGCAAAACTAATCTCTCCTTGAGGTAATTATCTTTAGTATAATGAATAATTATTGAATAATTCACGCATAAATTTGGAATTAGTCACTTGTTTTACTGAAAAGCACATGGCAAGATAATGTAAACATTTGTTTGACAATTGGTAAAACAAAAATGACATATACTCACAAAATAGTTCAGTTATTCATGCTAAAAGGAAATGTACAAAATGCAGATATACATAAATGCCTCATACTTATTCTGTGCTCCAGCTCATCGTCTCATTGAATGCATCATAACACTGTTAAATGAAACTTTCCCTTCACTTGATGCTTTAAAAAAATGTTCAACAATATCCCCAACACAGAGAGCGCCGTGATTACAGTTACAGCAGGTGCATGTCCCAGTCCACATGATTAGGTACGTACAGCATCTGGCTTCAGGAACATTCTGCTGTGCCAGTAGTCGGGGTTGTCAAACGATGAGCTGCTGCCAGGCTCGCCTAAGCCAGCACACACCTTGATGTATCCCCCGATCCCTGCACACCTGCTGCTGTCCATGACCACCTCTCCCTTTACGGGGAGATTCTGGTAGTCTGCCTGCTCCCACCCATTGGGTATCCCTTCAAATGTGGCCATCTCCTCATAGTCCTCCTCTCCCTCATCTTTGACCACATCTGGCATGTGCAAACGTTTATTCCCCTCAAGTGTTTGTTGTTTATTCGTGTCTTCATCTCCTAATTGGTGTTCTTCTTCCTCAGTGGTGTCTTCTGGCTCTGCTGCAGATGTTTCATGTCTCTCCTGTGCCAGCTCCTCTTCCTCTTTGGAGTCGGAGCGTCTGATGTCCATGTATTCATACCTGACTTTTACCTGTGGGATCTGCACGCTGTCTTCCAAAGCCTGGATCTGCTCTAGGTGATGTTTCTCAGTGGAGTCTATTTTGCCACCACAGTCCTCATTTACCCGTTGACTGCTGAGGTCTTCATTGGACATATCCTCGACAGGTAAAAGAGTCTTGACAATTGGAGAGGGCAACGGTGAGGTTCTATGAGCCACCAATGGGGCATCATTCAGTGAGGAGACATCCCTTGTTGAGAGAGTATGGCTCATCACCTCATACTCTATGGGTGTAGTTTTCACCAAAAGTGGCAGATTCATCTTTGTTAACCTTAAGGTTCTCTGCACAGAATGGTTGACTTTGCAAACTGGGAGCCCTAACATAAGAAAAATGGAACATTAAACAATGCCGTGTCCTTTTAAACATTTTTTTTACCTCTTTGAGGAGTGCCAGGTGACCCAGGAAGGACGTAACCATAGTGGTCCACCTCCTCTTCCTCCTCCTCTCCTGCCGTCCACACCTTGTACGAGGACGGACTTGATGCTGTTGAGAGCTTCCTGTGTCGGTTGATGGATAAACGGGGAGGACCTCTTTCAGAGCCAAGCCGAACCCTGTGAGGAGCACCTGCAGTCCTTAGGCCTTCCTCACGCAGCTCTGCCTCCATACCACTCCCCCTCATCTCGGACCTCTCCGGTAACGTTCTCACAGAGCTCCGACGGGACCTCTGGAACCACAACTAAAATAAAAAAGCAAATTGTAAAGCAGTGGTAGGACGTGAAATGAATGTATTAGATGAGGGGTGTCAAACTCATTTAAGCTTAGGGGCCACATGGAGGAAAATCTATCCCCAAATGGGCCTGACTGGCAAAATCACGGCACGATAACTTAAAAATAAAGAAAACTTCAAATGTTTTTCTTTGTTTAAAAATAGACAAAGCACATGCTGAAAATGTACAAATTATAATGTTTTTTTTTTTACACTTACATGTTGCAGTTAATATTATTCTATCTTAATTTGTTGTTATTTATACTTTCTGAATAAATGATGTAATAATGTTCATCAGTCAAATAGGTGGAAAAGAGTCTGGCAGAGTTTTAAAATGCTCCCATTGTTGATAATATTTAATCCATCAGAAGAGGAAATTAATAATAATATCAAACTCCATCCATCCATTTTCTACTGCTTATTCCCTTTAGGGTCGCGGGGGGCGCTGGAGCCTATCTCAGCTACAATCGGGCGGAAGGCAGTGTACACCCTGGACAAGTCGCGACCTCATCGCAGGGCCAACACAGATAGACAGACAACATTCACACTCACATTCACACACTAGGGCCAATTTAGTGTTGCCAATCAACCTATCCCCAGGTGCATGTCTTTGGAAGTGGGAGGAAGCCGTAGTACCCGGAGGGAACCCACACAGTCACAGGGAGGACATACAAACTCCACACAGAAAGATCCCGAGCCCGGGATTGAACCCAAGACTACTCAGGACCTTTGTATTGTGAGGCAGATGCACTAACCCTTCTGCCACCGTGCTGCCCAATATCAAACTCAAATTATGATATTATTAATGTAATTTACTCATGTTCCTCAACTGATGTGCTAACATCATGTGGTTTGTTCTGACATATGTAGCTTCATCTACAACAAAACGTGTGAATTTGGAATTTCATTCATCACACATGAAGTTAGAAAGGGATACATATTATTTTCAGCATATTTATGTGCACACAAAAAATGTGTCCCCAGTCATAAGGACAACACAAAATGTACAGATTATCAAAAGCATTTGTTTGTGTATAAATGTGTAGGTTACGATTGCAACAACATCTTTCACAATAAAATCATGATCGTGACAAGCCACATTTTGTATCATTACTATCACTATCACTTTGTGTCCATACACGGAAGTGTTGCCTCTACTTTAACACGGCACATAGCACATCTCGCCGGGCGGATAAAACCTGTTTGCGGGCCTGATGAGGCCCGTGGGCTTTACGTTTGACACCCCTGTATTAGATCAATCGCCTAACATAGTCATTCTCAAACTGTAGTGGCTGGCGGGCTCAATCTAGTGGTGTACGCCAAAGAATCACTTCATTAAATATTCAAACACAGTATTATCCCAGGGCGTTCAATCGATCACAACTGGACTGTTTGGTTTGTCTTAGAAGACGTTTCACCTTTCATCCCAGTAGGCTTCATCAGTTGGTGCTCAAAGGCTTTGATTAGTCAGATCTAGACTTAGACTTAGGTAAGTTAGTTCTAGTCTAGCGGCTGGTGCCAATACATCAGTAGGCTTTATCAGTTCATGCTCATAGACTTAAATTGGTCAGATCTAGTCTAGCGGCTGGTGCCAGAACCCCAAATATTTTTACTCTAAAACCATGAGGGTGTGCTTGGGTAAGGATGGTTCCACCCTATTGTAGTGAGAAAAACAACTGCTCAGATGAAAAAAAAAAAATCTTCAATGTCAAAGCCAAAGACAGTCTTGAAGTGTATTTTCCCCTTGTTAGCATTGGGGTAATTGTGTGGCAGAACGATTGCTGTGGATCGACTACTACCAGCCAATAATAGTCGGAATCCACCACGTTAGCATTCCATTCATTTGTAAAGAAATGACACATTCTGGTCACCTTCTGTGACCAGAATGTTTCTAACTCCTGTTATTTGTTGGAGGCTAAATCGCGGAGTCTTTTAGGAATGGTTGAAAGGACAGTGTTGTGTGTGGGAGATAAGTGGTGTCGCAGACGACCTCCTCAGTGTTACTGTTCAAACTGTGTGTAATGTTACAGTGGTCAACAATATTAAACTGGTTGAAACCACTCCAGTTTTAGCGCTGCTTTCAATACCGTCGATCATAATATTTTATTAGAGCGTATCAAAACACGTATTGGTATGTCAGACTTAGCCTTGTCGTGGTTTAACTCTTATCTTACTGACAGGATGCAGTGCGTCTCCCATAACAATGTGACCTCGGACTATGTTAAGGTAACGTGCAGAGTTCCTCAGGGTTCGGTTCTTGGCCCTGCACTCGCTAGGCGACATCATACGCAAATACGGTGTTAGCTTTCACTGTTATGCTGATGACACCCAACTCTACATGCCCCTAAAGCTGACCAACACGCCGGATTGTAGTCAGCTGGAGGCGTGTCTTAATGAAATTAAACAATGGATGTCCGCTAACTTCTTGCAACTCAACGCCAAGAAAACGGAAATGCTGATTATTGGTCCTGCTAAACACCGACATTTATTTAATAATACCACCTTAACATTTGACAACCAAACAATTACACAAGGCGACTCTGTAAAAAATCTGGGTATTATCTTCGACCCAACTCTCTCCTTTGAGTCACACATTAAGAGTGTTACTAAAACGGCCTTCTTTCATCTCCGTAAAATCGCTAAAATTTGTTCTATTTTATCCACTTGCAACGCTGAGATCATTATTCATGCGTTCGTTACTTCTCCTCTCGATTACTGTAACGTATTATTTTCGGGTCTCCCTATGTCTAGCATTAAAAGATTACAGTTGGTACAAAATGCGGCCGATAGACTTTTGACAAGAACAAGAAAGTTTGATCATATTACGCCTATACTTGCTCACCTGCACTGGCTTCCTGTGCACTTAAGATGTGACTTTAAGGTTTTACTACTTACGTATAAAATACTACACGGTCTAGCTCCAGCCTATCTTGCCGATTGTATTTTACCATATGTCCCGGCAAGAAATCTGCGTTCAAAGAACTCCGGCTTATTAGTGATTCCCAGAGCCCAAAAAAAGTATTTGGGCTATAGAGCGTTTTCTATTCGGGCTCCAGTACTATGGAATGCCCTCCCGGTAGCAGTTAGAGATGCTACCTCAGTAGAAGCATTTAAGTCCCATCTTAAAACTCATTTGTATACTCTAGCCTTTAAATAGACCCCCTTTTTTAGACCAGTTCTTTTCCTTTCTCCTCTGCTCCCCTCTCCCTTGTGGAGGGGGGACACAGGTCCGGTGGCCATGGATGAAGTGCTGGCTGTCCAGAGTCGGGACCGGGGTGGACCGCTCGCATGTGCATCGGTTGGGAACCTGGACTGGACTCCTACTATTATGTTGGATCCACTATGGACCGGACTCTCACAATATTATGTCAGACCCACTTGACATCCATTGCATTCGGTCTCCCCTAGAGGGAGGGGGGGGTTCTCATAGTCCAAGGTTTCTCATAGTCATTCACATCAATGTCCCACTAGGGTGAGTTTTTCCTTGCCCTTATGTGGGCTCTGTACCGAGGTTGTCGTTGTGGCTTGTGCAGCCCTTTGAGACACTTGTGATTTAGGGCTATATAAATAAACATTGATTGATTGATTGATAAATATACTTGTTAAATGAAACCTCTGCCTTGTTTTTTATGAGTACTTAGGCCTGCTATGCTACTATATTTTAATGTTGGAGAGCCAAATGTTTTCTCAGGTGGTATTTGGTGAAAATAGTTTGAGAGCCACTGCCCTAACATATTCTGTTGTAGGATTTCATTAATAAAATGTAGGTACTACACGAATAAAGTAGCCTTTTTGTTTTCCCTGTCAATGTGAGCATCACGGTGTCACTGCAAGCTGACACAAAAACACACGTTAGAGCACAAGAAAGAGTTCAAACCCCTTGCAGGGTTTAAGGCCTGAGTCCTGCAGGTGGCAGCAAAGTCACAGTTTTCTAAATCTCAAAAAAAGTTATTTATTTGGCCCACCTCTTCGCAATGTTAGAATGTTTAAAACATATTTAATCTTGCTACAACACACAAGCTTGGTGAACAGGCTGCATTGTTACCTTTGTATTTTTAATATTTAAATGTATTGTGGTGTTACTATTTTTTAAAACATCTTATTTCATTTTCATATATTTATCTAGAACACAGTGGGTACACTCCTCACGTTTCAGAGACTGTTTTTGATTGGTATTATCAGTATCTTTGCTAGAGACAGCACTATAGAAATGAAGCTCAGATATATTTAAGAGTAGTCCGTGTACAGCTTGTATAGCCTTGTTGATTTACTTAAAATGACTTCACACAAAGCCATTATTGTTTAGCTGGTTGGTAAAACAAATTGTTAGTTCAGTGGTACCTCAACTTAAGAGTGTCCCAACTTAAAGGGAAATTGCACTTTTTTTGGAATTTTGCCTATCGTTCACAATCATTATGAGAGACAAGAGCATGTCTTTTTTTAATGATTTTAAAGTTGATAAACGCTTGAAAGATGCGATTAATGGGAGTCACCGTTGTAGCCTTCAAAGCCCTCGAATCATCAACGTTTTATATACACACCATCAACGTTTTATATACACACTACAAGTCTATATATAATGTAGAAACAGACATGTTCATAACAAGATGTAACATCTACAATATTTACTATATTTTCATCATTTTAATAATTTCTTTCGCGCATTGATTTCCATTTCCGTAGCAGCGCACGTCTGACTGGTGTGTTCCTACTTATGAAATCGAACACGAGTGTGTTTTGTAATAATGGCAGACTTGGTAACAGACAGCGAAGACGACTATTTTTGGACAAATGAGGATTCACAATCTTATACTTTTGAAGCTAAATATACTGCTGCTTATAGAAGCAAGCATGAAGGAAGAAAGAGACGTTGGAGCAGACGGAATCCGGTAGAGGGGAATAAAAGCTATTTTGACGCTATAAATATGGAACTTGGAGCCTTGCTATTTTGACATAAATGGATTGCTTACCCAAAATCCACAGGAAACGTCCCCGGCCAGCTGGACCAACTGTCCATCGAGTGAGTCACTTTAATATTGATCGAGATACAGGCAGCACGTTATGCATGTTAGTACAACTTATACACTGTCTAGCTACACTGTAAAAAAAAATTCTTTAAAAAAACGGTCATCTACTGGCAGCTACGGCTCCCAAACAAAAAACATAAAATTAAAGTAAAACATTTAAACCAAATAGTGATCAAAAACATTATATTTACAGACATTTTCATGAAACGTTTTGCGGAAAAATATCGTAATTTTACAGATTTTTACTAAATTATTAAGATCAACTACCTTTGATAAAGTGACGATGCAAACAGTTCTGCAGAAAAATACCTTTATTCTACAGAGTTTTTCCAAATTATTACGATCAAACACCTTTAATGAAGTGACAATGCTGGCAGTTCCACAGAAAAATACCATTATTTTTCAGATTTTTTCTGAATTGTTAAGATCAACCACCTTTAATAAAGTGACGATGCAAACAGTTCTGCAGAAAAATACCTTTATTCTAGATTGTTAGTATGGACATAGACTTTTATATAACAAGCGACATATTTAATGAAAGATAATTACTGTAATTTTACATGAATTTGAAAGTAATTTAAGAAAACAGAAAATGCCATGTATAATTAATGTGGTATTTTTCTGTAAAAAAAAATAGAATTATACATAGTTTGTCATTACTGGCATATTACTTAAAACAACAGGCGGATTGTTTATTTACAGATAATGTCTTCAATTCTACAGTTTTATAAACTATTTAAAAAAAATTGAAAAATTTCAGTAGAAATTTAGAGTAAATTAACCATAAAAATAGGATTTTTTTTTTTACAGTGTAGCTCAGCTGTGTACAAACAAAAGATGAAATGTGGGCTAATACTTTCCAGACACTGTAATATAATTTTTCATGTTTTTCAGTCAGTACAAATTGGTGTTGTATCGCAGTGTTGTGCATTACAAACTCAAATGCGTTTTGTGTTGTTGTCCAAGCTAGCTTATCTCTTGCCGTAGCTAGCTTTTATGGCTACAACCGTAGTACGCCGATGTGTTACTACGCTAGAAAAATACTTTCTCGGTGTTCGCTCTTACAATAACAATGTCGCCACAGCTTGGTTATTATACAGGTTACGGAACGTAAATTAAGTATTGGTGACGGTTTTTGAATGCATTTTAAAGTGATTTAAAGGTAGAATTGATTGCTCCCATTAGCTGTGTTGCTCGTCACCTACAAAACAAAACATTTTGTCTTCTTGTCTCTCATAACGATTGTGAACGATAGGTAAGATTCCCCCCCAAAATGCAGTTCCCCTTTAAGAGTGTTTTGAGATAAGAGCTGTCTTTTTGCTAATTGTTATGCTCTACAGAAGATAACGTTGTATTTTTGCCATATTCCTCTGAGAATCCGAGTGTATTAAGGAGTGGGACTATCCAGAACTAGATGCAGTGTGCTCAAACAACCACCCGGTAGCATCTGTGAGCAGATAATACCGTATCATCTTGTTCTCTTTTGACTTGTCAGGTCTTATCAGGTCGGTAGTGCATTCTTCATGCATTCTGCATTCATGCTTAAAGTGAAGGATGAGGCAAAAATGCAACCTTACCTACTGTAGGTTACAAGCAAAAATTTGAGTTACAAGCATCCCCGCCGTTAGTTGGCGGAGGAAATGTCACAGTGAACACCGTAAGATACGACCAAAATATCTGGTCTTACTCGCTAGCATTATCATATAGTTTAATATCAACATGACTTTGTTTTTCAAGTTCCAACCATGGGAAGAGAGAAAGTGAGTGTGAAGGATAGTGCTGAGAAGAAGTGGATGATATTCATTGAATTAAAGAAAGAAATCATCAAAAACATAACAGAGTGTGAAGAGAACTTGGTGAAACAATTTGAGTGTATCACTGCAAGTGTGCACCATACTAAAGCAGAATGAGTCTAACGCCAGCCATTAATGTTAGAATAATATCAAAACGGCAGACATTTTAACCATGAAAATATGGAAAAAGCTGCTGATTGTGTGTTTGACGGAGAGGTAGCTCGAAGGAGATATTGTAGAGGTTAGTACTTTAATATTACATCACTTCAAAAAACTACTGTAGTTGTTAATAGTACATTATATGGTATTGTTTGTACACCATATTTCTAGTCTAAACTTTTTTTTTCCTTTTAAAAGGCATGTTTCATGTTACAATTGTGCTGTTTTGGGCAGCCAAGCACCAATTTATTTCGATTCATTTCAATGAGTGATTTAATTAGGAGGTCCATCACAGAACCAATTAAGCTTGTAAGATGAGATACTTCTGTGCTAGGATAATTGTGTCTTGGCTGCAGTCAAGCATGGTGGTGATCTGGGTCTGCATGAGTGCTGCCGGTGATCCGCAAATTGAGCTGCTTTGTCAAAAAGAGCTAGTTGCTATTCCTCTTTAAACAACGGCGGTGAAAACGAAGCTAAAAAATAAATATAAACAGGCTTCAGGTTTAAGGCTTATTAGACCTTGTTTATCTGTTCAAGCTGCACAAGTTTACATGCATGCAATGATTTTATCCTATATGTCTTATTGTGCCATGGTCTGGGGACAGGCCACGAGATGTGTAGTGAAGCCTCTGCTGTCATTATATAAACTAACAATGAAGATATTTGACCAAAAACCAATGAAGTATCATCACTGCTATCCATCCATCCATCCATTTTCTACCGCTTGTCCCTTTCAGGGTCGCGGGAGGTGCTGGAGCCTATCTCAGCTGCATTCGGGCGGAAGGCGGGGTACACCCTGGACAAGTCGCTACCTCATCGCAGGGCCAACACAGATAGACAGACAACATTCACACTCACATTCACACACTAGGGCCAATTTAGTGTTGCCAATCAACCTATCCCCAGGTGCATGTCTTTGGAGGTGGGAGGAAGCCGGAGTACCCGGAGGGAACCCACGCAGTCACGGGGAGAACATGCAAACTGTCATGTCTGTGTGATCGTGTTTTGTTTTGGTTATGTTCGGTTTGGTTTTTGGACTCTTTGTGCACTCTTGTTTGTTTTGTTTCCATGACAACCCATTAGTTTTCACCTGTCCTCATGTCACGCACCTGATTCATTTCGACTCACACACCAGTCACCAATCATGTCACTGTTATTTAAGCCTGTATTTTTCTGTTGGTCGGCCTGGCGACATTAACTCTGTTATCCCTGTTACTCCATTGATTAAGTGTTCCATGCCATAATTCCATGCTTTTCAAGTAAGTGTTTGTTTATTCATGTCACAGTTAGCAAGTGTTATTTATTTCATGTTCATAGTTTTTGCCCAAGTGCTAGTTTTGTTTTCTTAGCCAAGTTTGTACTTCCGCCTTGTGCGCGCCTTTTGTTTCTTTTGTTAGTGTAAAAATAAACCTGCACGCCTTGTCCACTCCAACTTTCCTTGCAACTCGGGAAAACAAACAACCCATAGTCCACGTCATGACACAAACTCCACAAAGAAAGATCCCGAGCGCAGGATCGAACCCAGGACCTTTGTATTGTGAGGCAGACGCACTAACCCCTCTACCACCGTGCTAACCCTGTTTTGATAATTTTATAAATTTCTCATTTTTAAAAGCTATTTTTAAGTGTCTTAATGGATTAGCTCCTGATGTGATGTGTCAAGAAATACAAAGATACAGTAATGAAGGTGTACAGACAGCGAGCTGCAGAGTGAAAAGGTGCCGGACGACTCTGGGTCAGTCTGCGTTCTCAGTGAAGGCCTCACATCTGTGGAACTCTTTGCCAATGGAGTTAAAGTCACAGTCGGACATTAAACTTTTCTCCACAAAACTGAAAAAGTGGCTTAAGGAACATCAGAAGTGTGAGCACTAGAACTGGGTGTAGTATGCACAAATAGGGCCAATTATTTTCAATGTGTTTTTATTTTTGTACTTGTCTTAATCCTTTTGTATGTGTTTTTCACTTTTCTCATCTTTTTTTTAAAAGCCTAATCAGGGACTAGGGTTGCAAATTAGCCTGTTGCTAGAAGTCTTATATACTTTGACATCGGTTACCTAAGGGTAGCAATGTTTACTGTCCCGGTCAAGTAAATACATGAATGAATGAATGAATGAATGAAAATGTAGGCTTCCATTATTTGCTTCAATGTGAACTTCCTCATTCTGTAAGTGTCAGCATGTTTACTGGTCGGAGAACATAATGAAAGAAATATAATTTAAAATAATATTTACTTGTAGCGCAAGTGACAAAGTCTACATGTGGTAAGTATACACAAAGTACCGGTAGATAATTCTTATATTAATTAGTTTAGAGGAAAACTTTAGTGTTAAAGAGCATGCTCAGTATCGTTGGGTTGCTCTTTTTGACAAAGCAGCTCAATTCGTCGGAACACCGGCCTTGGGGAGCTGCAGTTCGTTGAAGGAGATATAAATTCTAATATGTACTGCAAAGGGGAAACTGAGCTGGATTGCAAGCAGATCCTAGTGTGAAGTGCCTTGCTGAAGGGATGTACTCACTTTTGGATTTATTTCCACAACTGACTGTACATTGCCTTTAAGCACAAAATCCTATATTTTGTTTGTGAAAACATGCTCCAGATTCTGCGCGTGTGCATGTGTGTGTGTGTGTGTGTGTGTGTTGATCCCACCTGGAGAAGGCTTTCTACAGGACTTGGAGTCATTGGAAGGTATCCAACAGGGCCTGGTAGAGATGCACCACTCTACAAATCACAGAGCAAAATGGTTCAAAGACTCTAATAGCGATGTCTATACGGGCCAAATCCAAATGTATTCAGTTACCCTGTAGGAATTCATCCTTGAGCGAGGGAGACTCCATGATGGAGAGTGTTGCAGAGGAGGTGTTGCCAAACCATCCTCCAATCCTTCCTCATCTTCATTGACCAAATCTGGGTGGAGCAGTCCTCGCTCGGAATCTCTGCGATGGACGTCTTGTGAGCCGTCGTCTTCTCCCTCCAGCTGCACAACAACATAATTAAAAGGGTTCCTCCAATGCTGACAACGTTGGCACTTATTTCATAGTCTTGGACCTAAAAAGGATCTCTGTGGTAAAATTCCCCCTAGTGACTATGGCCAGCTGACATCACCTACAGAAGACTGGAGGCAATTTCTTATTGTGTAGTGTAGGTATCATCTTCATCACAAATCATGTTATTTTCATTCGAAATTTGAAGGTATGGTCAAACATGTCTGCCAATTTCATTGTTGCAGGTTATAGCAATACAAATAAAAAAGGGGTAAACCTGCATACATTTCCAAATGTTTGGAATATGAGGAAAGTATGGACCGCTCCAGTCAAATTGATTCAAGCAAAATGGGGCGTATCAAGCGAGAGGAGCGTAAGCGATCATTTTAATGATTCGGACTTCGAGGTTTCTCATTGTGCCCATTGGGTTGAGTTTTTTCTTCCCCTGATGTGGAATCTGGTCCGAGGATGTCGTTGTGGCCTGTGCAGCCCTTTGGGACACTTGTGATTAAGGGCTGTATAAATAATCTTTGATTGATTGAACTTGTTAGTGAAATTTCGGTCATCTGGTCCCTATGTGTCCTTTCAGTAAACACGTTAGTGTTGCAGCTAGAGCTGTGTCAAATAGAAATGGCATCACCTTGATGACCAGATATCTGGGTGGATCTCTTGCCATGCGAGTGAAGTCGCTTGCCAGCTCTTTGAAGGTGGGCCTTATGTTTTCATCAATCATCCAACCTGAAAAGTAAACAGTTGCGTTTACCATCTTGTATGTGAAAGATTATGTGCATCACTAGGTGTGGTGGTACTGACATTTGACCATGAACATGTAGACGTCTATGGTGCAGATGTAAGGTTGTGACAGACGCTCGCCTTTCTCCAACAGGCCCGGCACTTCCTGCGGCGGCACGGAACCGTAAGGCTCCGCCCCGAACGACATCATCTCCCAAACTGTGACCCCTGGAAGAAAGATTACTCAAAACTTGAGCATTTTCTGAAGTTTGCTAATGAAAATAAAGCATCTCACCGTAACTCCAGACATCACTTTGATGGGTGTATCTTCCAAACAGGATGCTTTCAAGAGCCATCCATTTGATTGGAGTCTGCATTAGTTCAGGTGAATTAGCTCCGATTGATGTAGTATGATAACAAAATGTCCAAGAAACTCAACCTTGTTGTCGGTGTAGACATATTTCTTGTCGTCAGGATAAAGGAGATCAGCTACACCGTAGTCCGATATCTGAACTTGGTAGTTGTTTTTCAGCAGGATGTTGCGGGCAGCCAAGTTCCTGTGCACCACACAGTGTTCCTCCAAATAGTACATCCCCTGAGACAAGAAAATGTCACAATTGTACTCTAACTAAGGAAACACAAAAGATTGTCAGTCCATTTGTACCTACTTTGGCTATCTGCACACACCAGTTGAGCAGGCGTTGGGGTCCCAGGCTGTTCCTGTGCTGCTTGATGTGCTCCAATAAGGAGCCAAGTGAACTCAGCTGAGTCACCAGCTGCAGACTGGACCCTGGACAAATTCCTAGGAGCCTCACTATGTAGGGGTGGTCCAGGCTGCCCAACGAAAGCATGTGCTGCAGAGATTGGAGATGCAACAAGTTACCTATAGTCCACTTTTCAAGATAGTCAGTCTCACATTGGTTATCTCAGTGAAGGTCTGACGGCCCGAACTGTCCTGAATGGTCTTGACAGCCACAGGGATCTTTACCGTTTCTCCTTCTGGAGTCCAAAAACCCTTTGGAGCAGATATACAGCTGTAAAAACGTACCCATTTTCATATTCATCACCTGTTAAGCCAGTTCTTTGATACCCTGTCCACGGTGCCAAAAACCCCCGACCCGATGACTTTGAGCTTTTTTAGCTCTGATGGCTTCAGAATGTGAGCATAAACCTTGGTTCCTTTCTCCCCGGGACCCAGTGGCTCAAAACTCTGCCAAAACACAAGAATAATCCCCACATGAACACATGTTTATTGACGCAAAGACGGCTAATGGCAGCTGATTGACTCACCTCGCCGCTCTCGAGGTACCTCCTCATGGCTCTCTTGCGGCGAATGGCCATGCCTCGATGGTACAGCACGCCCAGGAAAAACAACACTAGGCAGAATATCAAGCCAGCTGGCACACCTAATGCGATGCCTGTGATCTGGCCACTTCAGAGCGAATGAGATGATAGGGTGGGGATGTGGGGCGAAAAAGGTCAGAAATAGAGCTAAGTAAAGTGCGATAATGATGTCATGATGTTGGTTCCTGTGGCAGCAGCAACAAGAAGATCAGATAAAACACATGCTCCGCTAAGGTTGATGTCAAGTCAGCGGGATGTTCTTGTGGATAACCATTGTACACTAATGCACAGTAACTCACTCAGTAGCTCACAAAATACTATGAATTTAAAATTTGCTCTCAGGGCTGTACGGTGCGACCAATTGACTCGCATTAGCGACTATAAATAGATTGGGCGATCATTTTGCTCCCACAATAGATCCATAAAAATTGGATCAAACAGAGTAGGATTTGGGGAAAAGAAACATTGTCGTCAGCAAACCATATAGACGTAATTTCTACCCTAGCTTCTGGGCATCTGCTCAGCGCAGATGAGATCACGTGAACACAGCATCGCCGCTCTCGCAACATGCTCGCTTAGCTGCTACCAAAACAGATTTCATTTCAACAACTAAATATATGAACTTGATAGTAAATAAACCCAAGTTTCCACTGCTTGATCTAGTGCTCATTCATGTTGATGGTGTTTTACTTGACTTTAAATACTTTAAATGTCTTTCTCTGTTGCTCAAACGGCGTCTGCGCATACATGCTGCATCTGATGAGTTAAAAAGCAGAAAAAAACAATGCAAAAAGGCCCCTAGAGAAAAAGATAAAAGCTATTATTGCTGTTCGGCAGACAATTGCAGCAATATTTTGTGCTAATGATCAGACTAGTGATAGTATTTCAATGTAGTCTGAACATTGCTGTCTCTTCTGTAATGCAATGCAATGTACAGAGACATCCTGGAAACTAAACAGCGTATCCCTTCCAAGCTGATAGAGTGCTACAAAAAGTAATGGGCAAAACTGCCCAAAGCTAGGTGCACCAAGCTTGAGGCATCATATTCACAAAGACTTGTGGCTATAATTTATGCCAGAGGTGCATCAACAAAGTACCCGTATTGAGCAAATGTTGTGAATACTTATTTCATGTGATTTTTTTAGCTTGAATAAATTAACAAAATAAAAATAATATAGATTGCCATTATGGGGTAATGTCTGTGGAATTTTGAGGACAAAACTAATTTATTCTATTTTGAAGTAAGGCTGTAACATATCAAAATGTGGAAGAAGTGAAGCGCTGTGAACTGTAACAGTACTATTACTTTAGTACAATGTTTGCCTTTTTCATACCCACTTCTGCTGTAATGTAATATATATGACCACCTGCACACAACAATGACATCTTCTATTATATGTTGCATTTATAATGTTTGGTTGTGTTACTGTCAAGGAGTTATGCAATAACTTTATTACTGTGGTTTTACTTTGCAGCGGTGTACAACTGAACTACATCATAGTGAGAGCTGTTTCCAATATTTTGGTTTCCTGTTTTGTCTAGCGCCAAAATATTAGACCCAGCTTTTTATTTGCAGACCATGCATCCTGATGATGATTTTAGGAGTGGTGCTTTATTTTACAGACACTATTCCTCATCTAACAACCAGTCAGTGTAGCTTTGTACACTAATGACACTAAAAGTTAAAGACTAACCTGCTGGCTGCCAGTCTGACCGTCTCAAAACAACCACTGAGTTCTGGGCCAGAGCATCTGTAACACACAGATACTGGATATCACTTATAGTTTATGTGAGGAAGGTGTAAAACACATTTTGTGAGTCTGGATCTCACCCTTGGGTGCAATTTTGGTGGCATGGTTCACAGTGACCTTCTTTGTTGGGGTATTTGAAGATGAGTCCTCTCTGTCCATCATCCACCCCAGCTGGGCAAGAGGACATGCAGTATGGACCATCGCGGAGGTTGGCACATGCCACACACTCATATGCACCCTGACAGAGAGAGGTTGTGGGCTTGTGTGTTTGCAATAGTCTGCTGCAGCCACGCACCACATTTTGAGTTCAGAAGACACAATTGGCTTGAGTGTGTGATATTTATTGTATTTATTATTGCCTATTTATTTTTTTTTAAAAAGAAGAAAAAAAAGCAATTTTCATGGATAAGATATTTTATAATTTTGTGAAATAATTGCAATAAAGTAATTAAAAAAAAAGAATAAAGGGGCATGGCTAGGTGGATTAATGTTCTATTTTCTCCTTTTTTTATCTGGGAAAAACTATTTTAATTCTCTTTGACTCAAACTTAAATCTATTCACAGGCATGTTTTTGTATTGTCAAGAAAACATGATAAATAAATAAATTGTTTATTTTTAGTGCAAAATAACAAATTAAAAGGAACTGACTGTGGGCTCTACGCAACTTACAATTTTATACAATGGTAAGGCTACTAGATTTGTTAATAATCAGTGTTTCGTAACCAGCTCATTGTTGGGCCGCGAGCACTCTCTGGAACTAACAATATCTGTTTCGCAGCTGTGGTCTGTACTCAGTTATAATACACTTTTCCACCACTTGAGGCCGTAATGACAACCTCAAACAAACAAGAAGTCTGTAACTAAAGTCATAGAGCAGCACAAAAATGATGACTAAAGTGGTGAGGCAAAATTTTTCATTTGCACTTTTTTTTTGTTTGACAGTTTAGTTAAGTAAAATATTTATTAATTATTTAGTACATTTTTTAAATACAACTTAACCCTTGTGTGGTGTTCGGGTCTGTGGGACCTGTTTTCGATTTTTATTAAAAGAAAAATGATACAATTGATTAATTTACTTAAACTGAGACTCACTGGCTTTGGCTCATTTTCTGTGAGGAACATATATCAGAATACATATTTAATGAACACATACCATACACCCCCCCTACACATTTCTATTACATATAACATGTCCGGGTCCACTGGACCCGGGGCTAATAGAAGTGTGGAAATTGATGTTCTGTGTACTCACGCACTCACCCACCCACCCACCCACCCACACACACACACACACACACACACACACACACACACGCACACACACACACACACACACACACACACACACACACACACACACACACACACACACACACAAACACACACACAGCAGGCCTAGACAGGAGGAGGACAGAGTGTAGGTATACAGAACATCAGAGGGTCAAATGTGCGAGAAAATGAGAGCAGACAGTGTTGACAAACAATGTTGCAACCTTGTGTGGGAACCGCAGGTGCAGAAACACAAAAGAAGAATCCCTGTGGGATGCAGAAACTGGCAGAGAAATTTCCATGCAACGTTCATATTGTTGTTACTCAGCTAGTGTTTGTGGGTCTGATGGACCCGTTGCATTTTGTGGCTTTTGATGCCTCACAATCAAACACTTTTATGTTAAAATACTGAACAAATGTTTATTGGAATAAGGTAAACATCTGTTCAGTATTTTAACATAAAAGTGTTACTGAACAGATGTTTATTGGAATAAGGTAAACATCTGTTCAGAATTTTAACATAAAAGTGTTTGATTGTGAGGCATTAAAAGCCGCAAAATGCAACGGGTCCATCAGACCCACAAACACTGGCTGAGTAACAACAATATGAACTTTACACAAGGGTTAATTGTAGGTTAATGTATATTTCCTTGTTTTTTTAAACCTAAATTTAATGTGTTCATTAATAATATGTGCGATTAACGCATAGTTTCATATATTTTGATAAGGTTGCAAACTGTGAGTAGGTTATATAAAATTATTGACTGCTATTAAAATCAAGAGTAAGGTTACTAATTCAGTGGTAATATTTGAGTGGGCCCTTTTTTTTTTTTTTTACTTGTGTCTCACAGGACGGGAATTATACAAAAGGGGTGTTTGAAAAAGTTTATGATCTTACTCACCAGTTTAATAGCGACACAGCAAACGTTTTTAAATGATTTTGATCTCAAATACTGTATGTCACTCAATTAAATGATCGTGACTCGCGCTTAAATCGCATCTGACCTGTAATTAAATAGCTGCCCATGCCGGTAATCATTGTCACATGGGAAGAAGGCAGCCCGAGAAAGACAATCAATGAGCGTGTGGGCGGTCTAAATTCTGAGCGGCGGTTTTCCGCCTGGCACAAGTGTTTGACTTGTCTCCATTCAATTGTGTTACATTATTTTTGGACATTAAAAGTGCAGAGGACATGTCTCCCCAGTAAGTTGACACAATTCAGTATGTGAGTGTTTACCGGTCCACGGCAGCTGACTTTTCCATGCTGAGCTTTACACTCTGAATGGCAGGCAACACACTCTCCGTCAGACCCGGCAAATTCCCTTGGGGCTCTTTGGAAGCAAAAGTGAATATTAGACAGAGACACTTTTTAACAAAACCAACCAGCTACAGGAAACCGACCCGGTATGAAAATGACAGCTCTCCACACAAGTGCCATTTCGGCTGTAGTTCTTGCAGGAGAGACACTGGTCAGGCCCCGGGCCCCAGCAACCGGAGTCTGAGCACAACGAGTCACACACACGCCCCTCTACAACTGTAACGAAGAAAATAATCCGTTTAAAGCAAAGCGGAAAAAAAATATCCAGCAGCAGCAGAAGAGGACGCTTTACCACATTCCACCAACGGCCTGTTGGTGTTGATGTTGTTGACTTGGACTCTGCGCCCTCTGAACAACTTGGCCCAGTTGACAGTGTGGAGGTAGCACAGCTTGGCGTTCTGACCGATGTACACGCTGCCATCGCTGATCTCTTGGAGAGAGCGCAGACCCAGCGAGGTGAGGGTGGGTATGTGCATCACCATCAGGGAAAAGCGTCTTTGATGCAAAAGGGTGGATGAAAACACATCAAGCCTATAAATTGTTGTGATGCTTCAATGTGTTCTCACAAGATTGCATAGAATACAAAAATATTTCATATTATCATTTGACTGTTTTCTGTCTGTTTACACGTTGGAACAGACTTGGCAGACATGGCCATGACATCCTGTCAACAAGTATGTTTTGACTATAGAGCTGTCAAAAATAACGAGTTGAATCATATGATTAATCACAAAAAAATATCACATTAATCATGTATCAAAGGTCAGTGATCAGGTTAATGCATACGTTAGTACAAAGATGAGTAAGGAGACTGACTTTTATGTTCGCTGGCAAATTTAATTTCAATATACACCAAAATGGGATTTAAGAAAAAATTTGTACCAAGTTTTGAGCAATTAAATGACAAGCCTTCAATTCAATAGTTAAAAAATGTTACTGTCTGACATTCTGACAATGACATTGCATTTGTGCCTAAAAACCGGGCTCTTGTTTAGGTTAGTATAAATGATGCAATCACGATTTAACATGTGATTAATCATTATTAATTTAAATACAAAAGTGTGATTAATCTGATTTAAAAAATAAGATAATTTGACATCATTAATTAAAACATAAAAAAATGTTGCTATTTGACATTCGGACAATGATATTGCATTTGTCTCTAAAAACTGGGCTTTTTTTAAAAGTCAATTTAAATGATGAAAGTGAGTAAAAACCTATGAATATTCCAAATTCATAAATATGATAAATCAGGTAAAAAAAAAAAAATTGACAGCACTAATTTAAACATTAAAACACAGATTTTTGTGGTACTACCATTCAAAAGTTTTAGAACACCTCATTTATAGCAATAAGTATGTCCAAACATTTCACTTGCACTTCAAATGTAATCAAATTTGGAAAAAGTTAATATCCTTTGCTGTCAGTGTTGTAAATAAACAAATAAATGAATCAGCATGCGATTGTGGAAGTGCAGACTTTCAACTTTAATCCAAGTGCTGTGACAAAATATAGGTATTTGCAGTTCAGTTTGCTTTATTTGAAATCCATTCCAACAACAACAGTAATAGCAAATGATGTAAAAGTTGTGAGTAAATGTATGGTATTTTTTATGACAGTAATAAAATGTAAATAGTATATAATTAGTATTAAAGGTACAAGCGGTAGAACATAGTTGGATGGATAGTAATCCATTTATAGTAATGTTTGGACATATCATACTTACTTACTGCTATAAATGAGCTGTTCTACAACTTTTGACCAGTAGTGTACATATAGTACATTTATTTAAATATAATAATATATATGTAAACTATTGTTTATCATCTCTAATTAACAAAAGCAAGGTGGACTATGGAATCGCATTAGTTTGTGGTCAGCACTCTTAAATTCTTGCCACTTCTTCTGCGCATCAGACAGTTACATGGAAATATTTGTTCATTTACTTCTACATATTTGCACAAATATGACACTTTTTAAAATAGTAACCAAAATGCTGACAAGACAACCTGAATCTTTGTCAAAACACATTTTTTAAAATATATTTTTAAGACAAAAAATGTTAAATTGTTTTTGCTACCGCGGTGTATCATATACACCAGTGGTTCTCAACCTTTTTTCAGTGATGTACCCCCTGTGAACATTGTTTTAATTCAAGTACCCCCTAATCAGAGCAAAGCATTTTTGGTTGAAAAAAAGAGATAAAGAAGTAAAATACAGCACTATGTAATCAGTTTCTGATTTATTAAATTGTATAACAGTGCAAAATATTGCTCATTTGTAGTGGTCTTTCTTGAACTATTTGGAAAAAAACATATACAAATAACTAAAAACTTGTTGAAAAATAAACAAGTGATTCAATTATAAATAAAGATTTCTACACATAGAAGTAATCATCAACTTAAAGTGCCCTCTTTGGGGATTGTAATAGAGATCCATCTGGATTCATGAACTTCATTCTAAACATTTCTTCACAAAAAAATAAATCTTTAACATCAATATTTATAGAACATGTCCACAAATAATCTAGCTGTCAACACTGAATATTGCATTGTAATGATTGGAATAGCCTACTTGATTTGATGTTCAGTTTATGAACTTACATTCATATTTTGTGGAAGTATTATTCAATAAATATATTTATAAAGGATTTTTGAATTGTTACTATTTTTAGGATATTTAAAAAAAATCTCACGTACCCCTTGGCATACCTTCAAGTACCCCCAGGGGTACGCGTACCCCCATTTGAGAACCACTGATATACACCATATATGCGACAGGAAGAAAAGCTCTGACTCGCTTGTGGATGGCACATATAAATATTTAGACTTTTTCTAGGAAATAGATATTGTTTTATATTCAGATCAAAATAGTAATTATTTATTTAACTGTTGAGAAAAAAGGCTCTTGGGTTACATTAGTTTATGCCTGTGATGTGTGTTTACTTTTATTGGACAATATTGTCACTAATTTCATCAACATCATGTAATTAAAGTTGTGCTCTTGGACTACAAATCCTATCACGTGACTCGTTGAAACAGAACACACAGGAACACGCGTAGAGGGATAAAAGCACATCATGTAAACAAAACTTACTTATAAAGTGACCTTCCCTGAATGGTCGTGAGACTGGAAAAGACTGATAAATCACTGAGCTCTTTGGGCCATGACTGGATGTTTAGAATATCTGATAATTAAACACACAGTTAAGGACATTGGACATAATCACACGTTCAGCACCAAAGCGTAGAATTTCAAGAGATATGATACCTGTTATCTCTCTCACAGTGCGGAAAATGTCCAGCTTTTTGGCATCAAGAGGTGGGATCTTCTTAAAGTCGTCGCTGATAAAAAAAAAATTAACCCCCAAAAAACACAGAAACAGGGAGAAACACTGTCATATGAACTTATTTATATCGGCTATCAGTCCAATATTAACAAAAAACAAGTAATGGATTACATCGCCTTGCATGCAAACTTTCTAATAATAGGCTCAGATACAAGCAGTCCTTCAGTGCATTTACTTGTGACAAAGCTGGACAGCCAATTATATACTAAACGTCTTCCAATAAGCACACAAAGTTGGTCTTTTCTTGTGTTTTAGTGAAGTCATTAACAAAAAAGTAAACATGGTATGCCATATGCTACTAGGAGCTAGCAGCTACACAACAGCTAAGCATACAATAGCACACAAGCTAGACATAGGTAATAAAGATCTTTCATTGAACAATATTGTAGTCTAAAACATGGCGTTTGTCAATACAAACAAGTATCAAATAATTATAGTTATATTACTTAGAAGTCTCCAAGGCAGAAGTGTGTGAAAAAGTATCGAGTAACAAACATGTGCGCATTCTTCAACTTATTGCGTCATGATCTTAAATTAATGAATTATTGGGACCACTAAGTGTTTATAAAAAAAACAAAAAAAACAAATTATTATTGTACTTCAATTCAAAAACAGCATACGTCCATTCCAGATGTAAATAGGTTAGTGTTTTTCATGGCTCCAATATCAGTATTATACCAGGAGTTGCTACTGAAAGAAACATTGTAACTTATGAACACATATGGGAGAAATTGTCAACATACAGTCGTGGTCAAAAGTTTACATACACTTGTAAAGAACATAATGTCATGGCTGTCTTGAGTTTCCAATCATTTCTACAACTCTTATTTTTTTGTGATAGAGTGATTGGAGCACATACTTGTTGGTCACAAAAAACATTCATGAAGTTTGGTTCTTTTATAAATTTGTTATGGGTCTACTGAAAATGTGACCAAATCTGCTGGGTCAAAAGTATACATACAGCAATGTTAATATTTGGTTACATGTCCTTTGGCAAGTTTCACTGCAATAAGGCGCTTTTGGTAGACATCCACAAGCTTCTGGTTGAATTTTTGACTACTCCTCTTGACAAAATTGGTGCAGTTCAGCTAAATGTGTTGGTTTTCCGACATGGACTTATTTCTTCAGCATTGTCCACATGTTCTCAATGGGGTTTAAGTTAGGACTTTCTAAAACCTTAATTCTAGCCTGATTTAGCCATTCCTTTACCACTTTTGACGTGTGTTTGAGGTCATTGTCCTGTTGGAACACCCAACTGCGCCCAAGACCCAACCTCCGGGCTGATGATTTTAGGTTGTCCTGAAGAATTTAGAGGTAATCCTCTTTTTTCATTGTCCCATTTACTCTCTGTAAATCACCAGTTCCATTGGCAGCAAAACAGGCCCAGAGCATAATACTAACACCACCATGCTTGCCAACCTTGAGACCTCCGATTTCGGGAGATGGGGGCGTGGTCGAGGCGGGCAGGGGCGTGGTTAGGGGCGGGGCGTGGTTGGGGGCGTGGTTAAGAGGGGAGGAGTATATTTACAGCTAGAATTCACCAAGTTAAGTATTTCATATATATATATAAAACGCCTGGAGATGCCCTACGTCAACAACACGGTCGGCGGCCTGTCGGTGCGCAGCTCGTACATCGCCGCCCTCTACTTCACTCTCAGCAGCCTGACCAGCGTCGGCTTTGGCCACGTGTGCGCCAACATGGACGCTGAGAAGATCTTCTCCATCTGCACCATGCTCATCGGGGTATGCCGGACGCCTCTTATGGAATAACGTGATTGGGCAGGCACGCTGTATATATCGTGGGAAAGCGGAGTGAAAAAAGACTGTCCTCACTCAGGTCCACTGTTCTCCAGCTGAAAATCGGGAGATTTTCGGGAGTATATTTGTCCCGGGAGGTTTTCGGGAGAGGCGCTGAATTTTGGGTGTCTCCCGGAAAATTCGGGAGGGTTGGCAAGTATGACCACCACCATGCTTGACGGTAGGAATGGTGTTCCTGGGATTAATGGCTTCACCTTTTCTCTTCCAAACATATTGCTGGGTATTGTGGCCCAACAGCTTAATTTTTGTTTCAGTTGGGTGCACTTGGGTGTTCCAACAGGACAATGACCCCAAACACACATCAAAAGTGGTAAAGGAATGGCTAAATCAGGCTAGAATGAAGGTTTTAGAATGGCCTTCCCAAAGTCCTGACTTAAACGTGTGGACAATGCTGAAGAAACAAGTCCATGTCAGAAAACCAACAAATTTAGCTGAACTGCACCAAGAGGAGTGGACAAAAATTCTACCAGAAGCTTGTGGATGGCTACCAAAAGTGCCTTATTGCAGTGAAACTTGCCAATGGACATGTAACCAAATATTAACATTGCTGTATGTATACTTTTGACCCAGCAGATTTGGTCACATTTTCAGTAGACCCATAATAAATTCATAAAAGAACCAAACTTCATGAATTTTTTTTGTGACCAACAAGTATGTGCTCCAATCACTCTATCACAAAAAAATAAGAGTTGTAGAAATGATTGGAAACTCAAGACAGCCACGACATTATGTTCTTTACAAGTGCATGTAAAATTTTGACCACGACTGTACTTGACGTGTTTGCACTGCACTCCATAACAAACATACCCAAGTATCCCTGTGACCAGGAAGTGAAGACTTCCTTGGATTTTGGTGCAGTTGATGAAACTGTCAATGTTACTGGAGTCCACAGTCTGCCTGTGTTCTGCACCTGTGCCTTCACACACTGCCAGGACAAAGCAAAAATAATGATTTCAATATTAATGCCGCACAATATTAGTTGTGTCCAACCTTTTGGGCAGAGACCACTGCAAGGCTCACAGCGCCTCTGTCCCTTTCGCTCCACCTCCATCTTGTCTGGGGGACAGACGCTCACACAGGAACTCCCATCTACTACAAAATGAGCTAACAAATAGGAGAATGAAGGTGAATCAAAATGATCCAAACAATGCTGAAGTGTGTTGCCGGGATACAACACTCACCGGGGCATTGAGAGACACAAATGGATCCGTATTGATATTTGGCAATTGGATTAGTCTCCATTTGAAAAGACTGCTTGTTGTAGATGAGAGCTTGTGGACACTGAGGGACGCAGGCTCCAGAGTCGTTGAAATGGCGACACGCCTACATAAAAATAACCAAGTAATATACAAGTGAAGTGAATTATATTTATATAGCGCCTTTTCTCTAGTGACTCAAAGCGCTTTACATAGTGAAACCCAATATCTAAGTTGCATTTAAACCAGTGTGGGTGGCACTGGGAGCAGGTGGGTAAAGTGTCTTGCCCAAGGACACAACAGCAGTGACTAGGATGGCGGAAGCGGGGATCGAACCTGCAACCCTCAAGTTGCTGGCACGGCCGCTCTACCAACCGAGCTATCTACACTCATGGGACACTTCATTTTGTACACTTTCATTACACTGTCGGAGAGATATTAACCTAACAATATAGGTACCGTATTTTTCGGAGTATAAGTCGCACCGGAGTATAAGTCGCACCTGCCGAAAATGCATAATAAAGAGGGAAAAAACATATATAAGTCGCACTGGAGCCCGGCCAAACCATGAAAAAAACTGCGACTTATAGTCCGAAAAATACGATATATATTAAATGTGTGGTATTTAATGCTACATACAATTTTTAGATTCCCATTTAAATAATTTGGGTTTTTGCCCTCGAAGCATTGCTGTATTCAAAAACTTACACCACAAGTTTTTTTTGTAATTACAAAAAAACACCCCAAAAAATATATGTCATAATAATAAAAATAAAAATATATTAATCTAATCACTTTTGTAACGTTTACATACTGATACTATAATAGGTATTGATAGTATCAACATCTGGATAGATAATAATAATAATAATAATAATGGATTAGATTTTATATCACGCTGTTCTATTATTAGATACTCAAAGCACTCACAGAGAAGTAGGAACCCATCATTCATTCACATCTGGTGGTGGTAAGCTACATTTGTAGCCACAACTGCCCTGGGGTGGACTGACGGAAGCGAGGCTGCCAGTTTGCACCTACGGCCCCTCCAAACACCACCTATCATTCATTCATCAGTGTGAGCGGCACCGGGGGCAAGGGTGAAGTGTCCTGCCCAAGGACACAACGGCAATGATTTGGATGTCAAGAGGCAGGGAGCGAAACTGCAACCCTCAGGTTTCTGGCACGACCGGCGCCGCTCTACCCACTACGCCATGCCGCCCTATAGATGATCCTCACTTTCCATTGACGCTTTAGCGGTTAGCTTCTTGTCTTGTCCTGCTCGCTGTGTGTGTGTAGTGTGGTCAGCCATTCCATTACCTGTAGTCCTCCAGTGATAATGATCCTTGGAAGAAACCAATTGTATTTATCGCCATGGTTGTGAGGATTAATATCTTGAGTTTGAGTTTGAGTTTATTTCGAACATGCATGCATACAACATAATACGTTTGTACATCACAATTTCCAGTTTCTCTATTCAGCATGTTCGAAAAGGAGTAGGAAGAAGCAGAGCTTATAGCAGAGCTCTTAGAAGCGACTTAGCACTGTGGACAGATGACTTGTGGATAGAGATGTCCAATAATATCGGCCTGCCGATATTATCGGCCGATAAATGCTATAAAATGTAATATTGGAAATTATCGGTATGGTTTTTTTAATTATCGGTATAGTTTTTATTTTAGTAGTTGGTGCACTATTTTAAATAGTGCACCAACCCAAAAAACCTCCCTCCCCCATTTACACTCATTCACACAAAAGGGTTGTTTCTTTCTGTTATTAATATTCTGGTTCCTACATTATATATCAATATATATCAATACAGTCTGCAAGGGATACAGTCCGTAAGCACACATGATTGTGTGTGCTGCTGGTCCACTAATAGTACTAACCTTTAACAGTTAATTTTACTCATTTTCATTAATTACTAGTTTCTATGTAACTGTTTTTATATTGTTTTACTTTCTTTTTTATTCAAGAAAATGTTTTTAATTTATTTATCTTATTTTATTAATTTAAAAAAAAAAAGGACCTTATCTTCACCATACCTGGTTGTCCAAATTAGGCATAATAATGTGTTAATTCCACAACTGTATGTATCGGTATCGGTTGATATCGGTTTTGGTAATTAAGAGTTGAACAATATCGGAATATCGGATATCGGCAAAAAAGCCATTATCGGACATCCCTACTTGTGGACATTGCTATTAGAAACAACTGAAATTACGATGCAGTGCAGTTCTCTCTATACCACTTCAGATTGTGTATTAATTTCGAATATTGTGGATAGCAAATTGAAATCCATGTCAAATAAACAACAATAAAGGAGAGATATTAAAATGTTTTTAAGCAGTGTATAAAAATGTAACTTATGCATGTTTTGTGATAGTGAGCAGTTAATAATAGAAAGGACATACAGTATCCAACCTAGGGATGGGTACCTTTCACATTTGAATTGATACAGTACCAATTTCTGGTTCTTGACACCAGTACTTTTAATTTTCAGCACTTTAATGTGTCATCTTCGTTGTAGTTTTCATTACCAAATCCGGAGGTGTTGAAATTGCCATATAAAATCGCTAATGCTAATTGGTAGCCTGTCTATGGCAAATCCAATGGAAATGTGTTTACCAGACGCAGTCGGGCTAAGTCCGTTCTGACTGCTTGTTTCCCGACCAAGTGCTTGAACCGAGTCTGCAATCGGACAAGACATCGTGTGCAGCAAAAGGTATCCAAATATGGCACTGTTTGATTTCACGTCAATTAGTACCCAGTAGTACCGACAGACTTCGGTCGGTACCAATATAAGTACCAATTTCAATACCCATCCCTAAGTGGGCCTGTCCCATTGCCTGAGAAAATTATTTTCTAGAACATAATTTGGTTTAATTTTAAAAATGCTCTGCTCACCTCATACTTTTTTTTTTTACCGTCCCACCGTCGGTACTAAAAATCAGTAACTGAAGCCAGACAAGAAACGGATTTTAACTGATTTTGTTTCAAGCTTCTGTGCCTCACCTCAAGCCTTCTGGTATCTACCAAGGGGACGATGTTTGACCTCACACTTCAGTGATGATTAGTATTGTATTCAATGTGAAAAGTTAGGTTATAATATACACAAGATAAACATGTCACTTACAAAACAATCCGCATCCACAGGCCCGGTGCATCCTGCAGCACACTCTATATGGCAGCAGTCCCTTGGGCTCTCCCCAAAACAACGACCGTTGCACTGTGGGGCGCACACCGTCTTCGTCACTGAGACGCAACCAGACACAAGAGCGTAGGATAGGTCATTAACGTGTTGTTGTGTCGTTGTGTGTGCGTCATTATGAGGAGAGAAGTTCACAGAATGTCAGAACACCAAAAAAGTTTACAAAGAGAAAGGCAGCGATTGTGTGCACTCACAGATTTGACAGTGCAGCTCATCAGGCCCCCAGCAGTAATCCCCACAAGATTTGTGACACGAGCCTGAGACATGAGTAAAACGGCATTCAACATTGCTCGCGTGTAAACAAAATATTTTTTTTGTGGGAAAGAGCAGTGCAGACCTCGCTGTCCATTGTAGCGGATGTCAATAGGGGCATTGCTGTCCCTTATTATATCTTGCCAGTAGATCCACGGGCCATAATTCAGGTATTTATTATTAATAATCTGTACTCCTCCCTCCATAATCTCTGTAAAAGAAGTAGACACAAGAGCAGACAAGTTATAGTAATAATACTGTACAATAATAATAATACCTGTAGAATATAGATTTGACAATTATTGATTTAATATATTTTTTAATCAATTCTATAATAAATGATACCTTTTGTCACACCTTCACTGCATTATTTACTGATGTATTCATCCATCTTTAATCACTGTATTAAATATATTAATATATATAGCATATATTATTTTATTATTTATATATATATAGGCTCCAGCACCCCCCGTGACCCTGAAAGGGACAAGTGGTAGAAAATGGATGGACATATTACTTTAACCTATTTTATATTCTATTAAGTATTAATACATTTTTTCCATCCCCTTTTTTTACTTTCACCAAAGCATAAGCGAACAATCTACTGCTACACTTTCTCTACTAATTAGAGAAATCAGTGTGTGAATGTGTGTGTGAATGGGTGAATGTGGAAATAGTGTCAAAGCGCTTTGAGTTCCTTAAAAAAGGTAGAAAAGCGCTACACAAGTACAACCCATTTACCATTTACCATTAACAGAGAACCTAAAAAAAACTAACTTTTAATGACAAAATCTAAACATATAAATGTGTCAACATTTTAAACACATTGTTTAAACAAAATATTAATAGTAGATATGGCCAAAGAGTAGGCTTTTTCCTACTCGTTTTCGGACAATTTGCAAATGTAAACATGTGATGCTCCTAAACGAAACATGTCAAGCATGTCCAAAATAAATAAACTATGACCAGAGCAATGTGCTACATTTTAAATGTAGCAACCTGCTATATTTCCTTAGTTACATTTATTTTTTTAGGATAAATTGTACTTGTCATAGTAGTTTTAATGCAACATACTTTTTACTTTTACTTGATTTTTCTGAAAACCCCCCTGCTACTTTTACTACGTTACGTTGTGCATTATATTTATTTACAATCAATTGATTTCTGCTTGCAAACGTTGTGCATTGTATTTATTTAAAATCTATTGATTTCTGCTTGCAAAGACATATTCATCTGGCTTGTTAGAGAGACTTCTTCGAGAGAGCACGGTCACATGACTCTGTTCACCAATCCAACACAAGCATTAGTTACCTTTGACTCTATTTCACAAATCTAACAGAGCCTGGCAGTCACATGACCGCACTCAAACCACCCACTGTGAAAAGTGACATGACGTCAGACTGGGAAACACAACTCTTCAATGTTAGCTTAGGAAAAACAACTTTTATATCATGCGCTGTCATCTGTGTCAGTAGAAATGTTCACATTTCAGCAGTGATGTGCTGTTAGGGCCAGCAAGGCCTTCTCGGCTGGCCGAACATAAATCATGATCATAGATAAATAAAAGTTAATTTTAATCTACTTTCCATTAAGTATTCATCATATTCTCTTCATGTCTTATTAGGCTCCAGTGTGGCTTGTTTTTACGTTAGAGCTTTTATCCAATCAGAATTAAGCTAGCTTGTTGCTGTAGGAATTTTGCCGGATAGACAGTTGATAGACAGTTGCGATAGCCAATCAGGTCACGAGTTGCTACCATCTAGGTAGCTTTACGCTAAAGGTGACTGTGATTGGATTTTCACTTGTCACTCCCAAGCGAGAATCCAATCACAAATTGTAATTTGCTAAGCAGGAAGGGGCACTCCGCGGAGCCCAACAGAGAAATCATCGGTTCTCACTTTTTTAACTCACAAAGAAGTTCAAATATTTTATTTTAAATTTTTTCCACATTTAATATGTTCTTTACAATTATTTTAATTTGGACAGTATCACGTAAAGTATGTTTTAAATGCTGATGCGGGTTCATTGATTTTTAAATGTGCCAAAATATATCCTATTTGTACAGTGTAGTGCACAAGTGTGTTTTTGTATAGTATTTCTCCAGCCGTGGTCATGTGGTGACATCAATTATGGTATTTTGATGGGTATTTATTAAAGCCAGACTAATTAAGACATCACTGAAGGCCTAGGTGGGAAACGCATAGCCCGCCACTGCATTTCAGGCAACAACAATTCCACTTTCAAACAGACAAAACATGTTGCTGTTGACTGCTTAGGTTTTAGCTGCGCATATGCTAACATTAGCCCTGTTATAACAACGTAAGAGACCGTAAAATGTGCATCTTTGATAGTGGTAATGTAGTCCATGGTTGTATGGTTGTAGTCCAAGAACCATTAAAAATCGCTACTTAATCAACCAAAAGTTACTCACCAGCAGTGTCGGGTTAGTTACTGGAAACCAGTAACTAGTTACAGTTAGTAGTTACTTTATTTCAAAAGTAACTCAGTTACTAACTCAGTTACTTACACCAAAAAGTAATGCGTTACTGTGAAAAGTAACTATTTAGTTACTTATTTTTTTCTTCTTTTTTTTTTTTAAAGGCTCCTATTAATGTCCTTTTAGCCTTCATTTCAGTACTGTTATTGCACTGGAGAATAATACAATCTGTTGATCAACTTGACATGCATTTGCATCACTGAACTCAGAAAGCAATGTGGTCTACATACAACACACAAAGACAAAGATATGTTTCAAAGGGCCAATTTTATTTCAGGCCAGAACAAATTAACAAAACTATTTGCTTTACTTTTACTTTAACTTTAAGTAGATAAGATCTTTGATCCAAGACACAACTTACAATTAACTAAAATGTTATTTTCTTTGTGCTCGACAAAAGAAAAGTATTGAGAATGTCTCCATGTTAAGAAACTCGACTTCTGGCTTCGCCATGATGTCTTGTTAGTTGTTATGAGAGTAGCGTATGTGTGTGTGTGTGTGTGTGTCCCTTTAAGATTTGACAGCATGTGAGGTGAGTGACGTCAGTGAGTGAGTGGGCGAGAGAGGTGAGAGAGCGGCAACAGTGAGTGCGAGCAGGTGCTCTAGGTTGGTGGATGGCTGCATCCAATAAAGTCCCAAAGTCGTCATTCACCCTCAGCTGTAAAGACCCACTTCCGGGTAAAGTGAAGGTTGTTAGCCCCGAAGTACATAGGCACTGGAGGAACGTCTCCCCTGCGCCCCTCAACTACGGTCTGGGATCCCCCACCCGGCCCCCACCCACACAAAGCACACCTTTTCTTTTCCTTGTGACACAGAAGAACGACACCGCAGCACTCCAATAAAACACACTCAGATCTTCGGTTTCTAGCTGATACCACATAAAAAAATTACGTAAAATAACGCAGTAACGCATCATGTAGTAACGGTAACTGAGTTACAGAATAGAAAAAATAACGCGTTAGATTACTAGTTACCAACGGAAATAACGGCGTTAGTCCCTACACTGCTCACAAGTTACTCTGTACTTTTTTTTTCACTTGTTTTTTACTCAAGTACTTATGTGGATGACTCCTTTAGAACTTGGTTCTTTAAGTACCACCGTAGGACGGACATCAAAGTACAGTAGCGTAGTAAGTCTAAGTATTCATGAAAACAAGGCAGAGGTTTTATTTAATATTTGTGGCCACTGTAACATTACTCACAATCAGTGTTGGGACTAACGCGTTACAAAGTAACGCGTTACTGTAACGCCGTTAGTTTCGGCGGTAACTAGTAATCTAACGCGTTATTTTTTTATATTCAGTAACTCAGTTACCGTTACTACATGATGCGTTACTGCGTTATTTTACGTTACTTTTTATGTAGTATAAAGTGTGTTTTATCGGAGCGCTGCTCTGTCATCGTTCTGATTCTTCTTGTGTCAAGCCGGAGAAGAGAGAGAGACATGCGCTCTGTGTGGGTGTGTGTGCGTGTGAGTGTGGAGAGGGGGGGGCGTGTCTGATCATGGCGGAGCCAGAAGTCGAGTTTGCTAACATGGAGATATTTTCACTACTTTTCTTTTGTCGAGCACAAAGAAAATAACATTTTAGTTAAATGTAAATTGTGCTTTGGATCAAAGATGCCATCTACTGCCCAAAACAGCAATTCAAATCTGCTGAAACAAGCTACATAGCAACATGCTTCGACGAAGCTAGTAAAGAGAGACAGAGACTCTGATGCCACTTCACCTCCACCACCACCACCATTCACCGCTGAAGGTACACACTCTGTCAATCAATGTTCCCTCTAATTGTTGATGTGTGTGAGCAAATGCAAAAAGTCCCTGAGCATTGAGTGGAGTCCATGTGAGCAACATCACACGTGCACACTGTGGCTACACCAGCAGCACACCTGTCCCAAACCTGACTAAATAACAACTTACATCTCCATCCATCCATCCATTTTCTACCGCTTGTCCCTTTCAGGGTCGCTGGAGCCTATCTCAGCTGCATTCGGGCGGAAGGCAGGGTACACCCTGGACAAGTCCCAACCTCATCACAGGGCCAACACAGATAGACAGACAACATTCTCTTATTATTATAATCAAATGACAGCAGTCATTTCCATTTCTAATATAAGTGTTTAGGCCCACTTATAATGACAATAACAAAAAACATTGTTTTTCATGAACTGTGTACTTGTATTGTTTGTCTGGGTGGAGGTCCTGCTTTGGAAATAATGTGTACCCCTTTCAGACATTGCATTTAGTTCCCATTAAAACATTCACATGTTGCACAATGAGATGTAAGCAGGGGATCATGTGTACATTCCTGCAACTTCCTGTTTGTAAAAAATATATTTTTATTAGTATTTATTTAATATACTAACAGCATTTAATGATTAATATTTATAAATTAAGATTCCTAATAAATGACGCTAGAATAAGCACACATTTGATTGGTAAATCATAGTGTAACGACCTGGAATGACACTTTATGTGTGGTGTTGGAGTTGTCCGACTTTTTGTGTGGCTGTAAACGCATCACTGGCTAAGTGCCATATGTGCAAGTGTTGGCGCACGTGAGAGAGCGAGCGGCTGCTGTTGATATAACAAAGTTGCTTTTGGTCTGGTTTGTACTGCAGAAAATGACCAGTTTTGCTAGATATCATTTTTTTTACTAATGTTTTGGTGATGTGTTTATGGCCGACAGTAAAGAGTTTTGCTCAGTAAAGTGATGGATGGAATTCATGTCCTCAAAGCGTCTCGACAGACGTTACAATATTTGAACAATGATGACGAAAACGGTTTTCTCTGTCGTGTCCGTGTCGTGTCGAAAATTGTTATGCGCTTATTTTTTTATTTGATTTTGTGCATGGCATGGATTTGCCGTGCGCAGAGGACGCTTGAGCAGTGCGCAATTGCACATGCGCGCTCCTGAGAGGGAACGTTGCTGTCAATTCTCTTATATACTCTTTCATTCTAGACTTCTAGAGTGTTTG